>NW_020193984.1:0-600000 GCF_002251995.1 Wickerhamiella sorbophila
CGCCATCTCACTCTGGAGCAGACAATTGCCACTGGGTTTGGAGAAGGATTCATAGTTCCGAAAAACCTGACAGACAAACAGAAAGAGCGGATCAAGTCGTTGGCAAACGAGCTGGAATTAGATCTTAACGCCGAGTTTGGACAAAGCAGCTTGTCTAAACAAAAGCAAGCCCTGTTTGCTCGAGCTTTGGTCAACGACCCAAAGATTTTGATTCTCGACGAGGCGTTTTCAACCCTGAACCGCGCCGAAATTACAACCGCGTTTAAAGTCCTAGATAACTATCAGGGTGCAGTTTTAGTTGTCAGTCACAACCAGGAGGAAATTCCGGATTGTGACAACACTTTAAATCTCTCTAACTAGTATACGTGCATTTAACAATCCGTCACGCAGGACCAAGGGTAGATCTGCGTCTCAGATGCCCCGGATTAGCTAAACAGGCGGGTAACACCCCCTTGACTGGACGACAGAAGAGTGCTTATAGCGCGTTGTAATCCGACCTTACTTTTCGGTCTCCACCACTTTTACCACTATGGCTAAAGGCAAAACTGAAGCCAGGTCGACCGACCAGCTCAACGAGTCCGAGTTTGGTCATTTGGAGTCGGAAAAGTATCTCTACGAGCAGCGTTATATCCCCGTCCAACACTTTGAGGATGATGAAAACGTTCCCTATCGAGTGATCCTCAGCACCTATCTCATGTACTTTATCCTGATCCTCATTGGAAAGATGACGGACTTTTTTGCCAGCATCTTTGACAAGGATTACCAGCAGTGGCTGCTGCCGCACGATGGATATGCCCCTTTGGTCACGAAATTCGATTCATTTTACACGCGCCGGCTCAAGGACCGGCTCGGCGACTGCTTCAGCCGGCCGACCACAGGTGTGCCTGGTCGTTTGATAAAGGTTATGATGCGGCGCTTCGCTGAGCGTAGGGTGTTTGCTCAGCTCGAGGTCACCGGCGAGGTCAGAGACTGTATCAATCTCAGCTCGTACAACTACCTCGGCTTTGCTCAATCAGTCGGTCAGTGCACTGATGCTGCGGAGGAAGCCATTTACGAGCGCGGCCTTATTGCAGGTGGCACACGCTTTAATGGTGGTTGTTCTGACATGCACGAGGAAACTGAGAAAATTGTGGCTCAGTTCGTCGGTAAAGAAGTTGCCATGTTGTATTCTATGGGATATGCGACCAATGCCAATTTTTTCGCCAGTATTGCTGATAGACACTGTTTGGTGCTCAGTGATGAGCTTAACCATGCCTCGATCCGTACTGGTCTGCGAGTAGCCGGTGCGGTTGTAAAAGTGTTCAAGCACAACAACATGAAGAATCTCGAGGAAATGATCCGTGAGCACATTGCTCAGGGCCAGCCCAAGACTCATCGGCCATGGCTCAAAATTTTTGTCGTAGTAGAGGGCCTCTATTCAATGGAAGGTACCTTGTGCAACCTGCCCGAGCTCATAAAGTTAAGAGAAAAGTATGGCATCTACCTTTTCGTGGATGAAGCGCACTCCATTGGTGCTATGGGCCCCCATGGTCGTGGTGTTTGCGATTACTTTGGCGTTGACACAAAGAATGTTGATATTTTGATGGGAACTTTCACCAAGAGTTTCGGCGCAACCGGTGGCTACATTGCCGGCTCTAAAGAACTAATTGAACGATTGAAGGTGGCCAACATGGCAAATGTTTATGCTGAAGCACCTACTCCGCCAGTGCTTGCTCAAATTCAAGCCTCGCTGAAAACTTTGATGGGAGAAATAAACCCCGGCGAGGCTCGCGAACGACTCCAGCGCTTGGCATTCAACACCAGGTACTTCCGTCTTGGTCTTCTCCGCATGGGATTCGTTGTGTCTGGGCATATTGACAGTCCTGTTATTCCACTGATGTTATACCACCCTTCGAAAATGCTGGCAGCTTCTCGACTCCTGCTGAAGAAGAACGTTGCTGTCGTGCTGGTAGGATACCCCGCGACTCCACTCTTAAGCTCCCGTATTCGGTTCTGCATGTCTTCCGCTCTCAAGAAGTCCGACTTGGATTACTGTCTCCAGAAAGTTCAGGAAGTCGGCGACGAGATCTGGCTCCGGATTTCCCAACAAACAGGCAAAGATGGTAAACGGCTCCGCAAATCGTTCGAAGAGGCTCAAGTCGGACTCGTGGAGGCCGCTTTGGACCCGGAAACCAACCTCGAATTCATTTAGACCCGCATCTCATTTAAATAATTAATCTCATTTATATCTTTTCTCTTCTGTCACGATTGGGACTTCACCTAATGCATGTCAGACTCAAAGCCTGTAAAGCACTATGTGCGACAGGCCTTGGAATTGGTCGAAGCGCACAAAGCGCTAGTTGGCCAAGGCAAGATTGAGCAGGCTAGTGCCAAGTTACTACAAGCAAACCACGTTTTACAGGACGTAATACCGGGGTTGCCGACCTATCCGCAGTTCTGTGCCAACCCCAAGAGCCCATTTGTACAGTCGTATCATGAGCTATGCGCGGTTGTGAACTCCCTCTTACCATTAGAACGCCAGAATCGGTCAGAGTCTTTACCTGACACCAACGAGGACGATTTAACCCGGAGATTCGAGCGACTGCGGGGCGCCAGGTCCCTTCCAAAGGACTCAGCGTCCGCCTCGACGGCGCCACACCCTCCAATTGGCACGGGGCATCTATTAAAAGGTTTACAAAATGGATTGCTTGTGGTAGGACGGAACTCGAGCTTAAAAAATAGTCTGAATGCCGGTACTCCGGGCATACAAGCCTATTCCCCTCCTCAGATCCCACCCATCCCCAAAGTGTTCAAGCCGCCTGCAATGCCCCAGCTTCAGTCAAGATTAGCTTCGCCACTGTCAAATATACCGGCTGTTCCAAAGTGTGCTCCTCCTCCGCCTCCGTCACAACCCCAAAACGGCGCCGCAGCAGTAGTCGATGTGAACACCCTCCGTGGGTGGCTCAAATATATCCCAGATCTTGTGGTGATTTTAGACGTGAGAGACCGTGATGACTTTGACAGATGTCATATAGAAGCTCCTTGGATTGCTTGTTTGGAACCTGTCTCACTTAGGGCGAATATGTCTGACGCGGATCTAGAAGATTCACTGGTCATCGCTCCAGATAGTGAATCAGCTGCGTTTTCCGCCCGTAAGACAGTCAAACATGTGGTTGTGTATACCAAAAACAGTCGATCGGGAAGCGAATTGTCGCCGCCGGTTAGTTATGTCTTCCAGGCTCTTGAATCAGCTGGAATACACCCCACACTTCTCAATGGAGGGTTCGACGCCTGGCTAGAGGCTGTGCTCCCAGTAGTAGCTACCACCGTTTCCAGAGATCGATCGCCGTTTAAAATGGATGATGAACTTCCATCAGGAGATTGGGTCGTCTCAAACGGTGCAGTTGGCTCACACATCAGCTCCTTGAGCCACTCTTTCGAATCACCACCGAAAAACGAACAATTGTCGGTAGTATCATCTACATCGTCAATTTCTGGGTCATCTTTGCCTTCTGCACCGATATACTCACCGCCTCAACCGCCATCAAGCTCGGAAGAGTATCGTGCGTTCAACCTAAAGTATCCCGACCTCAAGGAACCTTCTTATCAATTGCCCCAGACACAGCAATTCGCAATGAGAACACACTCAAGAGTGCTTCCACAACCCATCCCAAGGGTACCAGTTTCTTCACAAGTACCACCGTTGTCAATGCCTTCTTCATTACAAACAGTACCCACTATACTACCTGTGTCGTCCCGCAACCGCATGCCTAGTCCTTCTGGGCTACCGGGGCCCAGCACACCGGCAAGCCCTCGATCAGACAGCATTCGTGTCACCTGGCCAAAGTCACAGAAATATCACGTCGCGCTATCCTATTTGACTGGCCTAGTCAACCTTGGTAATACTTGCTACATGAACTGTATTCTTCAATGTCTTCAGGGTACACCTCAACTAGCCGTACCCTTTCTCGACCGCTCGTACAAACAATTTGTTAATGTCAAGAGCCGGCTTGGCTACCAAGGTCGAATGGCAAATGAGTTTGCCGCGCTTACCACGGCTATGGCGCGGGCGGGAACAGGCGGTTACGTCGCAGCAAGAGGCATGAAGAACCTGGCAGGAATTTTGAATGAAACTTTCGCAGGAACAGATCAACAGGACTGTCAAGAATTTTTGGTTTTTGTTCTCGACGGGCTGCACGAGGATCTGAATGTAAACGGGCACCGGGAACGGTTGCGGGAATTGGACGAGCGAGAGGAAAGGGTACGTGAACGGTACAATGTGAGGCTGGCATCAACAATTGAATGGGAACGATATCTGAAATCAGATACTTCTCTTATTGTCGACATGTTCCAGGGCCAATACATGTCGCGGCTAAAATGTATGGTGTGCGGTACAACATCGTCAACATACACTGCGTTCTCAACTTTATCTCTACCACTCGCAGCGGGACGATCAATTGATCTGTATCAATGTTTTGCGCAGTTTGTTGCACCCGAGGTATTAGACGGAGATGATGCGTGGTTCTGCTCGCATTGCAAACGCAAACAGCGCACGATCAAGACCATGTCTATTTCTCGTCTGCCTCCCGTGCTGGTGATTCATCTCAAGCGGTTCAAACGCACCATGCACTCAGTGGACAAGCTCGAGACCCCCGTCCAGTACCCTCTGTACAATCTCGATCTTACTGGCTACTGGCCCAACCCTGAGATCACTGATCCCGAGCACCGCAATCGATTAGACCAGCTCCCGAAACGAGGCCAGCAGCCACCATTTCGCTACAACCTCTATGCTGTCACTGCGCATGACGGATCACTCAAGAGTGGGCACTACACTGCGTATGTTAGCAAACCGGGCACCGGTTGGTGTCATTATGATGATATTCACGTCACTCGAGTTTCTGAGCAGGCAGCCTTAACCAACAAGGCGTATTTGTTATTTTATCAACGTATTTAAGAGAAAGAATAGAATTTATTTATTCACTCCCAATCTGAATCACTATCTCCTGGATCCTCAGGATCCTTAGGCTCCATGGGGCTGCCTTTGGATGCACTAGCTGGTCTGTTTACTTCGACCGGCTCATCACTATCGGACCCCCAGTCTTCGACCTCTTCTTCAGTCTGTTTGGCGAGCAGAGCTTTCCGCTGGCGATCCTGTGATTCAATTTCCTCCCGCGCGGCAAAGTATTTGAGCCAGAATTGCTTGTATTCAACCTTTTCCGGCACCAATGATTCGAACGTCTCGCGCAGCTCGGCGTAAGTTGATAAATAATCTGCAATTCGATCTGTCTGGCTCTCGATATCGCCATCTAGTTTTTCTTTGGTTGTGAAAACATCTTTAGCCTTGTTTAGCGAGCGTATTTGTGCCTCTAAACGGCTTGTGGTGATTCGATCACTCGAAAATAACACACCGCCCGCTTGCTCAGTTTCTGGGCCTTCTAACGTCGCCAGCGGCTCGTCCATGAAATGCTTGATGTCTTCACCCACATGTTTAAAGGATTCCAGAGCCGAGTTCTCCAGTTCCTCGATCCGGCGGTCTGCCTGATCTAAATAATCACCCGCCTTGGTGCCCCATTCTCCGAGCTTCTCTTTGAGCTCCTCGTTGGACGGCAAATTAGACACAATCGAATTCACTTGTTCATTCAGGCTATCGCTGGCTGACTTCCACCAACTGGACCAGGATCCTTCGTTCTCTGACATGTTATCAAGCGGGACAAAAAGCAGGCAACGACTGCGCGGATGCTGTAAGCTAAAAGCGAACGAATGTCGTCCGTCTCGCTGATAGCTCCACCAGTTCGATACAGCTGCGTAACAAAAGGTATATATCGTGGATCCTATCCATTGGAAAGGAATGTAGACTTTCTCAAAGGACTCCGGCTGAAGACTATAGTGACCATTGCTCCGGATCCGCTAGCACCGCTGGACGGGTTAGAAAACGTCGAGTACATTCACATTGAGAGCGCAGCAGAACAGTCCAAGTCCAAAAAGAAACGGGGTCTGCCAATATCAAGCGAAACTGTAAAGCAGGCCCTGGATATTATCCAGGACCCAGAACGCCAGCCGGTCTACGTGCATTGCCTGAATGGTGCCCAAGTCACCTGTTTGGTTATAGGCTGCTATCGCCGTACAAAGTGCTGGTCACTGAACTCGGTACTTGCGGAGTTTGGTAGATACACCGATTACGACCGCGTCGAAAGCCAGTTTATCGAGACATTATTCACGTAGGATGAAGGCTATCTACATTTTTATGAATTTAATCAGATCTGTATACATCATATGCATTTATTTTTTACTCTCTGGACTCCGGAGTGGCCAGAGAAGTTCCGGTAGCCGCCACCTGGATTCCTTGAGGGGCAATATCCTCGACAGAAACACCCTGAATAGGCTTGGGCTCGGTGAGACCCATGCCAACGAGATAGTTCAAACTGTCTTTGTACTCCTGATGCTGACGCTCGACGGACCAGCCGAGGTGGTTGGCCATAATGGCAATCACATTAGGCAGGGCCTCTCGGGCAGCCTGCGAATCGAGGAAGGCAAGACGAGTACGACGGGCCAAAACGTCCATAACCGTAGTAGCATACTCGTACTTGATAGCGTAAAGAACCTCACCATCCAGGAAAGGGTAGAGAGGAGACAAACGAGCGTCGCGCTGAACAACGGTTCCGGAGGAGTCAATGGCAGTGGGAGCGCACAGACGAGCAACATCAAAAGCACGCATGCCATAGTTGTCACTCAAGTGACGGGCAACCTCAGGCTCGATCTTGAACTCGCGGATAAGGTCAACATAGGTCAAGGGGTTCCAACCATCAGCGCCAATGACCCGGACATTACCGAGGCGGGTCTGGCAAGGGCGAGCATCGAGATTGAACTTCTTGACACAAGTATCGACGGTCTCCTCCGCCATCTCACGGAAAGTGGTCCACTTGCCACCGGCAATGGTCACCAGACCAGAGTCCGAGACGTTGACAATGTGGTTGCGGACAACATTCTGGGTATCCTTTTTGGAAGGGTCTCTAACCAAAGGACGGATACCAGACCAAGCAGCCTTGACATCGTCACGAGAAACCTCAAGCTTGCCATCAATATAATGACGAACCTCATCAAGAACAAACTGGATATCCTCTTCGCTTGGGGTAGGATTGCGGGAAATCTCAGTAGGGCGGTCGGTCGTACCAGCAATGGTGGATCCCTGCCAGGGCAAGAAGAAAACGACGCGACCATCCGCAGTAGCAGGGTCCAAAAGACCCATGTTTTTGGGAGAGTACCAACCAGGCAGAACAATGTGGACACCAGAAGAGGCAATAGCCATATCAGTGGCCTTGGCGTTATCCATTTTGCGGATGGCATCGGTGAAGGGTCCAGTAGCATTTACAACACACTTGGCCTTGACAACAAACTTTTCCTTGGAGGTAGCGGACGGCTCGCGATCCACGACTTCGACACCGGTGATCTTGTCGTTTGCATCCTTGACGATTCCAACAACCTCGACGTGGTTCAAAATGTCCGCACCTTTCTCGATAGCAGTAACGGCAAGAGAAGAGTTGGTGCGGGCATCGTTATGCGAACCATCATAGTACACAATCGCACCCTTGAGCTCGCTCTCATTAAGCATGGGGAAAAGCTGGAGAGCTCTGCTGCGAGACAAAATATAACTGGATTCCAGATTGGCCTTACCGGCAACCATATCGTAAACCTTGACACCAGCATAGTAGTAGGGAAGCTGCCACCACTTGTAAATGGGAATCATAATGGGCAATGGGAAAGCCAAATGGGGAGCCATGTCGAGGAAACGACGACGCTCGGCCAATGCCTCCTTGACCAGGAGATACTGGTCATAGTCGGCCTGCCAGAAGGCCTTTTCGAGGTAACGCACACCACCGTGCACCAATTTGGTGGAGCGGGAGGAGGTTGCAGCAGCAAAGTCCTCACGCTCGACAAGCGCGACCTTCAGGCCTCGGGTGACTGCATCCAAAGCAACACCAGTACCGGTAGCACCACCACCAATCACAAGCATGTCATACTCGGCATTTGAGGCGAGCGATTTCAGAATTTCCGCGCGCGTCCGCGGAGCGGAGGTCGGTTCAGGAAGAACAGAGATATGAGGTACATTATGGCGGTGGTTGGAGCGACGGTCGTCGTAGAGAAGGAACGCACCAACACCGGCACTTAATATACCAACGGGAATAGCTGCCCTTTTTGCGAAACGCAGCATTTTCCAACAACGGTTTGGGTTCTCGGGGGAGGTGAGAAAACCAAGCGATCGGAAGCAAACTGACTAAATCCTGGTGCGACATGTGCCTACCCATACCCCGGCAGGCATGAGGTGTTTTGCGTTCATCTCGTCAGGGGAGAATGCTTTTGGTGTGTCGATAAATAGGGCCTTGCTACTGGGCTTGGAAGTGGGTTCGTCTAGGCGGCATTCTGGTTTGTCCTGCACTATGCCCAATGCTTTTCCCTACGCCCGCCCACAGGCTTGCCGAGGTGTGCCTGGCCAGTTATCTCAGATCCTGCATCCTGCATCTGGTGGTAGGCCTGAACGCCAAGGAAGTGCTCTCGTCGTAGGGCTAAATAACTCATGGGCCTGACTTCGATCAGCAATAATTAATACGGAAATAGTCGGTTACGTAGCTAAAAAAAGCCCGAGTGCTGGAAATAAAACCGATCGCACCCCCGCTCTTGGGCCGGAATACTCAAGCGATAGCCGCCTGTTCTCGTGGGATGCTCCTGCTGCCCCTGCCCCTTTCCCTCTCGTCCGGTCGTTCCGAAAATAGTAATTGGTCGCTCGAAACCGATGACCCTGGACTTACAGCTTAGAAGAGGTGCCAAAGACGTCCCGAGATTCCTTAGAGTCTCGGTTTTTAATTCCCTTGTATAGTTTGATTTTATCGTGAGTTCCTCGCACATAGACCCGGTCTTTATCGTAGATCTCGACCACGAAATATTGGCGGCTCTTGGTGTTCTCAAGTAGCATGCATTGAACGAAAACTTCGACTCCTAGCGGGACTTCCTTCAAATACTGCAAAGAAAGGCGTCGGGACAGTCCCAGCGAACGCTGCACCCGCTTGAAATCCTCCTCGGTAGCCGGCCGGTCCTTGGGCCAATAAGCGGGATCAGCGGCTCCGGCCATATGGGTTAGCCAGTCCACAAGGGTTGTAAGAGCCCCAGCGTGAGAATTGTCGTAGTGGCTTCGCATTGAGTCGAGAATTTTGATCTTAAAAACCACTACCGGAGTAACTCCCTTGTAGAGGTACCAATCGACAATCTCGTCGCCCATTCTGTGGATGTCCTCCGCAAAGCTGTCGGATTGGAGACGATGGTCCGAGAACCACTTTTTGAAGTTTCTCAAGTTCTCCAAAACGTCCATGGTTTACGGCAATAGCCTCTCTCGCTTGAGCTGTAGATGAGCTAATACGGCATGAGGTGAAGTACCCCACAAAATCAGTGCCTATACCCCCGCATAGCCGGGGCAACTAGTATGGATATTTTGTCTATGAATTAAAGTTTGGTTTCAATGGGTTTGTACAGCTTGATTTTGTCGTGCAGGCCCTCGTAGAGAGGTCGACCATCCTCGTCATAAATAGTCATCGAAATGCAGCTGCTCTTTTTGCCATTTGAGAGCACTCTGCATTCGAGAAGAACCGTGGTGTCAACCGGTACCGGCCGCATAAATTGCGACTTGAGACTGCGGGAAAGGCCCATGTCCTCGCCACATCTAATAATTTCCTGCACGGTCGGCAGTCGATCCTCCTTGGACCAGTACCGCTCATCAGCCACTGCAGCCATTGACGAGTACCAGTCCAGAATGGTCGTGAGAGCACCACCGTGGGTGGCATCCATGTGATTCCGCATAAAGGATTTGGTGTTAAACTCAAATTGCACCACAGGCTGGCCCTTATCGTTGGTGCGGACGTCCAGCACCCGCGGCGGGTTGGCATGAATTTCATGGAAAAAAACCTGCTGGTCCGAGTCCAGTGCAAACGACATGAGATCAAGCGCGTGCTGCACTTTCTCCTTCAACGTAACCATGTGGATTCTGCTGATTGGTGTGGTGGGGGAGGTATATATGACTGAAATCGTGCAAATTATTAAGTCGGGCTGCCCGCATGGACCTCGGCTACAGAAGGCGGAGCTTAAACAGGCCGAGCGGCCGCCGAGTACGGCGTCTCAAAATACGATGCGGATATTCTAGGTAGGCTTTATTTGTTCATAATTTCGCTGTGACTTTGACTTTATCGTGGGTCCCCGTCACCAGGACCTTTCCTGACTTGTCCTTGATGGTGCAAGTAAAGTAGATGTTGCGCTTGGTGTTGGAAACAAGCTTCGAAACAACATAGACTGTGGTATTGATGGGAACGGCTTGGATGAATTGCACCGACAGGGCCCGCGAAACGCCCATTTGGCCAACTACGTTCATAATATCGTCCACCGGGGGCTCGTCGGTATTGGACCAGAAGCTCGGCTCTGCAGCCAAAGAAAGCGTAGAATAGAAATCGACGATCGTCGAAAGACACCCTCCGTGAACAATGTCGTGTCCGTTGCGCATCCAGGGGTCTGTGAAGAGCTCAAAAATGACCGTCGGGGTGCCCTCAGAGTCCACATAGACATCGTGCACCTTCATGTTTTCGTGCAGTTTCTGTGCAAATACTTCGCCCATTGCACCTTTCACATCGTTCGTGAAGAAGTCACACACGGCCTGTACACAATTTTTGATGGTCATCGAGAGTTGTACGGTAAGGTCGATTTGTAACGCGGGGAAGCATTTTGAGCTTGCCGACAAGCAGCTTTCTTTACGCTTGCGGGAATTGCGCAACATTTGAGCAACAGATTGTTTCAACAATTGAAGGAATGCTAAACCTTTTTGGCCGACATCCAAAGCTCACCAAGCGCTAGTTTCGTCGGGCTGTTTGCAGACCACCTTTCCTGATCTCAGGCAGTCTTCCATAGTAAATAAACGCCCAACGATTTGAAATCGCATAGTTACTCATTAAGTAGCTTGATCTGTTAGGATAGATACGCCTTCCTGCCTAAACATGCTTAGGCGTATCCCATCAAGGTACGCCACTTATTTAGCCAATACACTCGGGCTTGGGCGAACCTAGCGAAACCAAGCCGCCAATTCGGCGTTAGATCGAGACAAACGAGCCCTAATGCAAGCACTACACAACCCAAAGATCTGAAGCCAACCCACCGGCGATGACCGAATCGTAGTTACCCTTGACCCGGGTTGAGTACTTCCCTGCGTAATCTACACGGGTCCCAACTATGGACGGACCAGAAATTGTCTCGCCGGCTAGCGAAACGAGCTCACAGTTGGATCAAACGCAAGGACCTCAACAGAGAAGACTATGGACGCAAGAAGAAGACGAGAAATTGCGTTTGCTCGTGTCGTACTGGGGTGACCAATGCGGGCGGAACGGCCACTGGGTCAAGATCAGCTCTCATTTCGACAATAGAACACCTAAAGACTGCCGCAAACGGTGGTTTCACTCACTAGACCCTCGCCACAAGCGCGGAAGATGGACAGAGTCAGAGGATAGAACGCTAATTGAAGCCTACGAGCGCCTGGGTCCCCAATGGCAGCGGGTCGCCCAACTGATTCCTGGCCGTACTGACGATCAGTGCGCCAAACGATGGTCTGATGTTCTGGACCCTAGTATATCCATGCGATTGAGAGACTGGGACGAAGAAGAAGACCGTAAACTCTTGGATCTTATTGAGAAATATGGCACGAAATGGCGCGTTATCAGTAAAGAAATGGAAGGAAGAACAGGATTAACGTGTCGAAACCGCTGGAGAAAGCTTGTGCGAATGAGCGAAAAGGCCCAGCAAGCCGCAGATAAAGCCAATTTTGCCAGCCAACAAGCGAACGGTCCCCTGCCGCCCCCGCCTAAAGAACTAAGTCTTCTGGAAGCTATTATGCCTAGTGGAGATGCTCCAGCGCCTTCGACAATCGCGTTTTTATCTAATAGAGGTGGTACAGACCAAACAACGGGTCAGTCTATTCATCCATTCAATCATGAGTCTTTGCAATCTGGGAAAACATATACGATGTCTATCGAAGATCCCGCTTCGTACGAAGACGGCGGTTCTGGCACAGATGCTCAGCAATATGCTCTTAACGAACTTGATCTTGATAAAGTTCTAGATGCCGCTGCTAAAAACCAGCAGAAAATCGTCATTCACCAACACATTTATACAATATACGCCCCAAGTGGTAGTGGAATTGCACCACGAGCGCCTGGGCCGCACAGTGCAATGAACCAGCCAAGCTCACAACTACTCCAGCAAGCACAGCTCCAGCATGCTCATCATCGGCAGCAGCAGCAGCAACAGCAGATTCAACCCCAGGTCCAACCGACCCCACAGCCCCAGCAGCCTATTTCTTCCGACCTGCAGTCGAGTGGACCGCTTCCCGTCGGTGCAATGACACCCGCAATGGGTGGATTGCCCGACGAGTTCATGGTCATGCCCGGAATGCTCTTTGATATTGACCGTCAGGACCAAACCGAGCTCCAGCTCGACTATCTTGCTTTCAACCCATCGTAATACTTTTGAACACTACTAGATAGTGATATAATAACTCTAATAACAACTATTCCCACGAACGATCGTCGTAAGTGTCGAATGGTAAGTACATATCAAGCCAAGTGGACCCTGCGTATTGGCACTCGGACTTGCCGCGGTTTTCAAACCCATTTCGCTCGTAGAAAGAAACATACTTGTCGTGTACAATAATGGAAATGCCGTCGGCAGTTTGGAGGGAGAACAGACTCTGCACGTAGTCCTTTAGCATAACAAAGCCTAGACCCATCCGCTGGAAATCCGGATGGATGGCAACAGCGTGGATACCAATGAATCTACCGGTTTCCTGATGGCCGCGTTTGTCGGATTTGTTAACCGGGATCCCCCTCTTATCCAGATCGGGAATTTCCATGGCCTCGTCGACAATAGTGTCGGTTAGCATCTTTGTTGCCAGGATGTGCCCTACGATCGTCTCTTTGCATTCTGTGGCCTTGGCAGCAGCGACACCTACGGCACCTTCGCTGGCTTCCTCGTCCCACACGTATTCACGCTTGAACAAACCCAAACACAATTCGGGGCACGTCCTCAACCGATACTCGATCCGCTCGCGGCTGGCCCGTTCCGAAGGCGAGAACGCTGCTGCCTCGAGTTCGTCCACAGCGTCTAAATCAAATACATTAAGCGGACGCAAATGCATGTTTTCAGGTAACTGGACCTCCCGGAGCCCGTACTTTGCCTCAAGATCCTTGTAAAGGCTATCTGTTGCACAGGGCCTCATAGGTTGCGTCATGACAAATGATTGTGGAGAGGGGCTTGCCGCTCATAAAGCGGAAGGGCCAAATATACATCTATAGGGAATAAGGCATAGTATATAGAGGGCGGGGGGCTCAACCTCCAAATAAAATAGCACCAGCCATTTCGACGTTACCGTTGGCCTGTCTCATAGCGTTGATCGCTTCGTTACGATTGAAGCCGAGGTTGGTTAATTTGGCGATCTCGCTTTCGGGAAAGCCTCCTGATGGTGGAGGACCCGTCGGAGGTCCAGCAGCAAACGTAGACTGCGTGTCCGAAGGAGGATTGGACGGCAGAAGAGAAGAGAAAGGAGGTGGACGGTCAGAGGGCGGACCAGAGGGCGGACCAGAGGAGGGATTTGGGCGAGCGTTCACAGAACTCGGTGGAGGTGCAGACGGAGGGCCTGCTGCAGAGCCAGACCCGAAGCCAGTCGGATGCGGAGAAAGCGGGCCGGGGAACGGACCAGGGGAGAGGCCAGCTGCAGGACCCGATGAAGAGCCTGATTGCAAACCTGACGTACTGAGTGCTTCCTGGGATCGTGTGAATGGATTACTGGATCTGCGAACACGATTTTCTGGCGGCATTAAAGACTGCTTGGCCGGCGGCGGGGCGGTAACTTTGAGGGGGATTGCTTCTGGGTGGGCAAACTGGGGAATTTCGCTTTCAGGCAAAAACTCGACTTCTTCATCTCCAAGTAATAACTTATTCTGACCAAAATGGATTGTTGCTTGATGATGCTTCAGCATATCGAGCCCAAACAGTAGATCAGTGGGCAACCCTTCGAGAACCGTGAAGGAGCAGGGGAAAAACGAGCTGCCGACCTTGATTGGTGCCATATGAATACGACCAATTGATGTGGCTTTGCCAACACCAACCGCCACACCCTTCATGCGCTTGTCTAGCAAATGCATAATTCCACATCTCTCTGCGCATTCTGGAGACATGACCGTGGATTGAGCTCCGCTGTCCACTAATGCCTTGACAAGGTGACCGTTTACATACAATGGAGCATAAAGCATTGTGACTGGAGCAAACGCCTCAGGAATTTCCTCCATTGCCTGCATTAGATTGCTTTGCACGTGGGCTTGGTTGATTTCCTCCAGAATCCGCATCTGACCTTCCTCGCTATCTGGATTCAGCACTTTGGCAAGCTCTGCAGACTGAGTGGACTCCATTGCCTCACGGAATTTCTGGGGATCGTGAATGTTCTGTGCCAATTCCGGCATTTTGTCTGAAAATTCCGAAAACAGATCTGGATTGTACAGGATGGCCTTGCGCATCTGCTCGACCTGCTGGGAATCGACCGCAGATTGAGCGGCTCTTTCACCGGCGCCTTCAATATGACTAGCAAGAATCATATCGTCCTCCTGAATGCCATAGCTCTCTAATGTTTTGGATCCTCCTAGTCTCTCGTCTCGATAAAACAGAATCACCCCGTCATTGGGGAACCCAGACTCGTTCAAAATGTACGCTTTGAAGTCGTTGACTCTCATTGATGGATCTACATCTACTGCAAGCACAACATCGCTGTTGGCAAAAGATATAGTCAAGTTCATTTGGTGGTTATCCGTTCAGCCGCGCGCGCTTGTTATAAGCGATGACCAAATCAAAATGGAGGCGTAAAAAGAAAGAATTAGAAGACTGACGGGGGCTGTGTAAATTGGAAAAAACCTGTCGTACAGATATCAATTGACAAACCCAGAAACCAATCCGAACTACAGCAGCAATATGCTGCTGGTCAGACAACGCACTATGTTCTCGAGAACCTTATTTAAGCAGTTGTTGTTGCCATTGTCCACTATGGACGGCAAAGACTTCAAATTGGAAACAGGCAAAGAGCCGTTCCCGCTATTGAGTGCCCAGCAGGATGAGTCTGTTGAACGGGATCTTCCGGACATTGAGGTTCAAGACAAGACCTACATCAAAGAGTTTCAAACGGCTTTGGATGCTGTAATTGAGCTCGATCCAAGTCTGGGACCTACAGTCGACAAGCATGTGTTTCCATCGTTTCTTGAATCGGCCGTGGTGCCCGGCTCGTACGAGTACCTTGCCAGGAGTGTGATATCGCAGCAGGTAAGCGGCTATGCAGCCAAGGCCATCTGTGGTCGAGTAGTTGCACTATTTGGCGAATCGTTTCCTACACCGGAGCAAGTGCTTGAGATTGATTTCGACACTTTAAAGGAGGCCGGCCTGTCGACCCGGAAAACCGAGTATATTAGATCACTTGCCCAAAGCTATGCAGACGGAGTTCTGTCAGACGCAAAGCTGAAAACCTCATCTGATGATGAGGTAGTCGACATGATTGTAAGTATTCGGGGCTTTGGGCCATGGACTGCTCAAATGTTTTTGCTATTTTGGTTAAAACGTATGAATGTGTTCAGTCTGGGAGATTTGGGCGTTCAACGCGGTTATAAACGGTACGTGCAGGATCGACCAGAGCTCCTTGCAAGAGCCAAAACAATAGTAGTGGACGTGGAAGATCCGCGTTTCCGGCCGCCGGGAACCAGTGCAAAGGCGCGGAAGCGTGAAAAGCTGGCCAAGGAGTTGGAGCACATGGAGGCCGTGGCCAGCCTGTTCAGCCCTCACCGCAGCGCCTTGCAAGTGATACTGTGGAAGCTAAGTGACATTGTAATGGACACAGTGGAGCTCCGCACGACCTCTAGCAACGGGAAGCGAAAGCAGAGCGAGCCCAAGCCCCGAAGAAATAAGCTGGCCAAGTCCCAGTAAAATGTATAAATTACGATTCAGATTCAAGAGTGGCAGGAGCAGCCGGGCCCTCAATAGCACCAGGAATAAGCATGGTCACGTTACGGCCGTGGAGAAGCACCTTTTTGAGCTTGGTCTGTTTGCCGCCGGCGTACTCGGTGACGTCTTCCAAAATGATGTTCACAAAGTCGTCAAAACCCAGCAGTTTGCCAGAGTATTCTTGCTCATGTCTCATAATAATCCACACCGGCTCTCCAATACATTTGTCCACCAGTTCCAGTGGTAGCGACATGGGTTGCTGAATAAACTGATGGCTAGAAGACAGAGATATTAACCATAAAGTGCTAATGCTAGAACTACCAACAAACGACATTAATCCTTTTAAAACAATAATAAATAGAGCCGTATTGCACCCATTCAGTTGAATGTGGCTTCGAGGTGGGCATACATGTTTTGCAAACTAGGAATGCCCGGCGGTGCCGTTAGAATAGGCGGAGAGACCGGCATATTCGCGGAATTTCGGGAGTCATTCAGAGCGTACAGGTGGCTTATATTCGCCTGTACTCGCTTCATGCATTCGGCATAAATTTGCGACTGCTTAGGGTTTGAAACAGCCTGTCGCAGTAACTCAGTATTAATGTCCAGGATAATCTGAGCCCGCCCAGTCACCTTGGCCTTGTATACTTCGCCGTTCCTAGTCCCTGTGGCCGGGCCCATGGGCCCCGGTCCTGCTCCGGCGTTGGCCCGTTGCCGGGCCATATCCCACTGCTGTTGCTGTTGCTGTTGCTGCGGCGGAGGCTGCGCGGACTGGGGAGGCTGGGGCTGCGGAGGCTGCGGTGGTTGGGATCCGGGCGGCCCCCTCGTGTAATGTGCATTCACCATGTCCTGCGGCAACGGCCTTCGCATCGGTTGTTGCATGCGTGACGTCTGAGGCACTGGTGGAGATAGTTTCGAGTTGGGTCCGGGGGTCGATCCCGCAAACCCAGGCTGCAGCGGTCCCTGCGACATCCCGCCCATCATATTCCCAGGCATATTCGTGGCGACCGGGATATGGGAGTAAAAGCTCTCGTGCGGAACCCCATGCTGGTCCAAATTCATCCCATCTGGGCCCATCAGCCCGTTTCCGTCTGAAAGAGACATGAGATTACAAATGCATCGGGTGGTCGACAGGGGGTTTTTGATGCACGGTTTGGCAGATGCCGGCGGAGACATCGGAGCTCTAATGACAATTTTTATGGAAAAATACGATTTACATAACAACGGTGGAACCGAACTTCTCCTCGTAGCCAGGGACGTTCCAGCGGCCCTTCTGGACCATCTCGGCAACCTTCTTATCGATCTCGGGGGCAGCCTTGGTCATGTCCTCAACGACAAGGTCCTCGAAAGCACGGGCCGACTTGATGTTGTCCAAAGTGCTCTTGAGGGCGCCAAGCTCCTCCTTGACCTTGGACTCTGTAGACTCGGCGTTTTCAAGAGCCTTGGCCTCGAAAGTCTCAATGACCTTAATCTGCTTGGAAATATCGTAGGTCACGGGCTTGAACGACTTGAACGCAGCCTCAACCTCAGACACAATCTTCTGGTTCTTCAAAACCGACTTGTAGTAGGCAAAGTCAATGCTCACGTCCTCCTGCTCCAGGTGGTTGACCTTGGTCTTGGCGTCCTCGTTACGCTTGCGGAAAGCAAGCAGAGAGGATGCCGTCGAGCCAGTCAAACCAAGGGTCGAAACAATCTTACCCCAGTCGAGCTTTGTCGTCACTTGCTTGGTGGCCATGTTGGATGATTAACCAATCGGGTCGGTCGCTGGAATTTCTCTCTTTAGTTACCCTGCTGCCGCTATGCGCCCGCCTAATATCCCTCCTCCCAACACCCTGCCCGAGTTTATTATGCTAAGCCGGCGGCCGTTCGCTCATGAGCACAGAACAGAAAAAAGGCCGTTCCTAAACAATAAGGCATTTGCGGCCGTGCTCTGGCACCTCGATATGGCCTTCTGGGCAATCTGCGGCGCTATTGCCCGTGAGGGTCTCATTGTGCTCACGGGCTACGAGAGTTGGGGACCACTTTGGGCAAATGTTGCCGGTTGCGTCGTCATGGGATTCCATGAAAAATTCGTCCACGACCCTGTGTACGCACCAAAAATTGCCACCGGCTTCTGCGGGAGCCTGACGTCGTTCTCGTCGCTAATTGTATCCCTTTTTTTGTTCAGTACCACCCCTCAGCCCAAGTGGAAGACTGATGGCTACGGAGTCATGGCTTTCATGGCGTTTCTAATAACTGAGATTTCATGCTCAATGGCGTCCTACTTTTTAGGACAACATTTAGAAATCTTTCTTCGAAGTTACAAGCTTCTGATCAAGCCCAACTATGTGATTATAGAGTACATCGGAGCAGCACTAGGATCGAGTGCGTGGATCGCCTGTCTCGTGATCTCAATCACGGTTGAGTCGAACCGCAATTGGCCTCTGCTGGCCACGTTTGCCCCATTTGGTGTATTTTTGCGAGTTCACGCGTCCAAACTGAACAGACCAGAATACCGCATTGGAACGTTCCTTGTAAATATGGTCGGAACGGTCCTGGCTTGTATTTTTACTATTCTCCAGCACCCCGACATTGGTGCATCTGTCCTTCAAATCCAAGTCCTTAAGGGCCTCATTGATGGGTTCTGTGGGAGCCTCACCACCGTCAGCAGCTTCGTTGTCGAGCTGTCCAAGCTCCCGCTACCCCACGCCTACGCATACGGAATAACGACTTTTGGATTAGGCTTCTGCTTTGCGGTATTAATTATTGGTTCATACGATTGGACCAGATAGAGTTATTTTTATTTTTATTTTCTTTTTTGCCCTTTCTGCTGGTTCTTCCCCTCCTGTTCATATGTTTAATATAATAATGCCAGTTGTAAAATAAAAAAGAGTATGAAGTTAAAATAAAAGCATAAAAAGTGTTTAGGCATACGCACCAGCAGCCAAATCTCCAGATGGAATATCTGCAAGGGGGTAGTGTGATTCCATTTCATAGTGGAGAGAGACTGATGAGAAACCAGCAAAGAGATCTTCGCCAGTCTCCACTGCTTGTGACGGCCGCCGGCTATCCCATCTCTCACCCAATTCTAGCGAGTCGGACTCGCGCAAGGGCGGAGGCGGTGCAGACAACCATGTCCCCGTGGAGCTTTGTTCTTCGGCCGGAACAATGGGCGGCCGTTGGTTTCGTAAAAGTGCCCATTGAGTATTCTTGAAGAATGGATGCTGTTTGATGTCCGAGGCTCCTGCTCGGGACCCTAGCCGTTTTTTCTCGTCTTTAGTCAAGAGCTTGCGGATGATTGATCTGCACGCAGACGAGATGTGCTGGAACCCACCCGAGTCCATGAAAACCACTTCGTTAACAAGCACGTTCTTGAAGGTGGTCTTGCGGTCAGCACCTTTGAATGGCGTGATGCCATAGAGCATTTCATAAAGCAGTATACCTAGCGTCCACCAATCTACAGCAGACGTATGTCCATTTCCCTTGATGACCTCGGGCGCAATGTAGTCCTCAGTGCCCACAAACGAATTGGTTCGGAAATCACCAATGCATGCCTTGGTATCAATAGCCGGACGGCTGGCAGAGCCCTTTAATCCGGCCATGGTGGGCTGACCACTGATCTTTGATTGCTTGCTTAGATCAAAATCGCTTAACATGATGTGTCCAGACTCATGCAACAAAATATTCTCTGGTTTCAGATCTCGATAAATATATCCCATGAGATGAAGATACTCTAGCGCCGCCGTCACTTCGGCTGCGTAAAATCTAGCATCTGCTTCAGGTAAGCACTTGCCCTCTCGGCTTTGAAGAGCACGGAAAAACTCACCTCCTCCGCAGTATTCCATGCATAAGTAAAGGAATTCATCGGATTGGAACGAGTGATAGAGTGTCACGATGAACGGGTGGTTGGCTGTGGCCAGGATTTCTTGCTCAGCAAGCGCTCGCTGGATCTTACGACGTTTGACCATCTCCTTTTTGTTGAGCACCTTCAATGCATAATTTTCGTGAGTACGACGATCGCGAACAAGGTATACTTTTCCCACATCTCCCCTTCCAATGAGTTTGAGTTTTTCAAAGCTCCCGGGCCCCACTTCGGCCGCACTGATCTTGGTCGACGACCGCGAATAGCTGCGGGACCGCCCAGCATATAGCTTACCTTGTGATCCTAGATGGCCACCGTAGGTGGACATACTATCATTTCGCCCATCGCTAAAATTTAGAGAAAGCACCGAGCCGTTTGACGGAAAGTTGTTGCTGGTGACGGAGCCCCGCCGGCTTCCGGAGTCCGCCCGTGATGTATTGGGGGCCGAAGCCACTCTCCTCAAATTTCTGAATATAGAGCGATCTGCTTCTGGTGCTTTGGGATTTTCATTAGCGAGCCCTCCATACTCGGGGCCCCGGCTATGAAGCGCCTGAGCGGCAGCCGCCGCCGCCATACTCGGAGCTTCCAACTTTTCCGGGGAAGCTGGCACATTAGACAAAGGATCTTGCGGATCCAATGGGGGAGAGGGTGTGGAAGGATTGGAGTTTGATGTTGAGGCCGACCGGAAGCGATTGAACACGCCTAGGCGTCGTTTATTGGGGGTCGCTGGAGGCGAGACAATGACCGGTACGGCCAGGTCCTGAGATGATGCGGAATCCGACAGCCCCTCTTCTACATTAGTGGGTATTGAAAGCGAAGCAGAAGAGTCCTTGGACGACTGATCCATGACCTGGCCACTTGAGGATCCTGCGGTGGTGCCCCCGCCGGACATTCGGAAGAGGTTCCTGATTCGGAACCCAATGTTCGGCGTCGGGCTATCACGCTCCATTTCAACCTCGGCTGGTAAAGATTTGGCTGTGAGCCGCATAGCTGAAGGGTGTCTCTTTCCAATACGACTTACTTCAAAGCGTGAGCAGTTTGGGATGTGTTGTCAGCCATCGATCTCCCGACCTTTTTCTCACCGCTGAGGGGGGCAGGGCCCCCCCCAAAACAAACAAAAACTTCAGGGTACGGGCTCCAACTTAAGACCGCCAAGCAATTTCCCGATAGGCGACGCCGGAGTCGCGGCGTCGGACAGCTGTTTGGCAATTTATTGGTGCATAATTCTACGTAACTAAATACCTGCACCGTTCCAAATCGCCGGGGACCCCTGCACCGACTACATGCCCCTGTAGTCCTTATCCCACCTGCATCGGTGTACGCCCCAGTGCGCTTATTACCGCTAATATATGCCCACCCAATGGGCCGCTTAACCAAGTGAGCCATTTCCACTTAGATAATCGGCCTTAAAACCACCAAACATGGTGGGGGCAGCTGCTCCTTGCCCAGGCTCGGTTAAAGAGCGGTCATGACTAATCGTCAAAATGCATATTTGAGGATTCGCATCCGTGGGCTTCTGCGCTGTTTATCCTGAAATATGGGCAGTCAAGCAGTTTATCCCGAACTAGTCCTGGAGCCAAGTACACAGTATCCACTTGATGATAGACAATCAAAGAAGGTATGTAGACGTGGCCTGGCCATATGTACGGGCAAGGTTCCGAGAAGGTTAACTTTACCAAGGCTTCCAAGCCGGCCGCCATCTCCGACTGCGAAAGCCGTATCGACATGGGATGAAGTGATCCCCAATGAGAACCACATTATGCAAGACGTTCCGATTTCCGAACAGAGCCTCAAGGACCAGGACGCTTATTTTTCGGAACCCGCATACCCAGCGCAGGAAGTGCTTTACGCGGCTGCTAACGCGGTACGCGGAGAAGGCTCGCAATTTGTTCTATGGGACTATGAAACAATACGGCTTCAGGTCCGACCGGTGCGAATGGTCTCTATTTCAAGCGCAGCTACAACTGGCATGCTCCAAGAATGCGCCAATGTTGGAAGCTACGTTCGCCGATTGCGATATGTAGTCACCCGGATAGAAAGTTCACAGGCCAATCAAATCTTATTAGCCTTGGCAAGTGCAATTGAGGACGAAGTTGACAGGATCATTCAAATAGAGCTGGATACGCGGCACACTCTTGGCCTGCTCTCGTCCATCCAAGAGCCTGCGAATATGGCCTATTTGCTGGCCAGAGTTGTGGGTTGTGCGGACCTTTCAGTCGCAGCAGAGCTGCGATTACTACCTTCGACTCCACATCTACTCAATACGGCGTACAATGAAATGCTGCGCATTCAACTGGAGCCGGTAAAGTACGCTGTGTTATGGAAAATTGTCGGCCGCACCATCGAGCCTTGGTTGGCTCAACTAAACCGTATGCTAGGGTCTGACCCATCTATATTCAGTATTCCTGCTGAAGTTATGGTAGCGGACTTTCTGCCTGACATGTTCATCGTGAGACAGGGCCCATTTTTTGCTCTCGACCCGTCCCGACTCCCCAAATTTATGTCCTCACGTATAGCCCAGCTCGCAGTTGAATGTCTGAACTGCGGACTCATTTTGAAATACTTGACACCAAGCCTTGAATTGCCTATTGCATGGTTTTCGTGTTTTCATGCAAGCTCTTCTCTAGGGCTCAATTATGGTATGAGTTCTGATCCATTCAACCCTGGCCATCTCGATTCCGAGTACACCGCACCACCCCGAACTATTTCCAATGGCACACCAAAAGATCCCGAGCTTGCCATGTTTGCGTTGGTTCAGCCGATTGAACAGCGCCATGCAGTGCTGAACGCGGCGGCCATGGAAATGCTGTCGCATAAGCTCGAGCCTGTAACTCTGAAGGGCCATGCAGATATCCTCGTCAATATATTCTGCTTGAAGAACGGTAACCTTTTTGCATCTTTACAAAACAATATCGAGACTCTGAATAAAGAATCCGATGCAGCCAAATGGGAGCTTGCAGCCGACGCCGTCAAGGAAACGCTCATCCGCACAATCGAGCAGCTCGAGTTACCGCCGCATTGTGTAATATTCAACTTCAAACGACCTAACGATAAGTCTTTGACCTCCCCGGTTTCGCCTGTATACGTTGTTCCTGCACCAGCGGATATGATTCTCACACCGGAAATCGTGCATCACTCGACTATCATTTTCCACATACTAATCGAGCTGCAAACTTCCGTCCAGAATGCAATTAAAACCAACGATCGAGTTGAGACGCAAAAGTTGTTCAGAGACCTGTTTGACATTTCATTGGTGGTGTCGACCTTCTCCAACGATCTGGCTGCAGCTCTCAATAACCAAGACCAAAAGCTGGCAGGTCTTATAAACGCATTCAGCCAGATATCTAATGTCGCTACGAATATCCGCCAGATAATTGGCAAAGAGAGAAAAAGATAATTTTGATAGTTTTTTGTTTTATTAACTACATGCAAGAATGCACCGTGTCGTGGGGCAACTTAGCGAGAATAAGACCAGACGTTCTTAAGGAGACCGTCCTGCTGAGCCAAACGGTTCAAAGAGTCGTCAGCCTCACCCTTGGCACGGACGAAACCGGAAAGGGAGTAGGTGTAGTTGTCACCAGAGATGATGTGGCCTTGCTCGTCCAACTTAGCAACGTTGATCTGGACAGCGGCGTGGTCCTTAGGCTTGATCAGACGGTTAGTGGCAGAGCACTTGCGGGGAGTGAAAAGCTCGACGTTGACGCCCTTGTCGTTCTGCATTGTGATGAGGTAGATGGGCTTGTCACCGGTGGGCTAAGGTGAGTGTATGACAGTCACGTTTTAGGGCTCAGGGCTTAACACACCCAACATCCCAAGCAATACCCCAAAGAGCCTACATACAACCCGTACCCTACATCGCTCGCTCGACAGCGGATATGAAAGCGAATTTGTGGAATATGGCCTCAATTTTGCTAAGATCAACCAAATAAAATATGGGAACTTCAACAATATTACTGTAACACCCCCACTTTGCAGTGGCTTCCAGAGTTCTCCCAAACCCCCGGCGGCATGTGGGCACAGTCAATTCCTACAAGAGCAAAGTCACCATCAGAAAATTTGGTATTTTCATATTGCCACGTCTTGATGTTGCAAAATAGCATCCTGTGAAGCCGTCAGGCACTGCTACTGTAGCGGAATCAATGCATGTTCTCCGTCAATGCAGCCATGCACCACGTGCGTCAACAGAACAAGATATACCGCATCTAGCCATTGGACATTCAACTGCTTCAATTTTACTGATACGCTCTACGTTCCGTCTACAAATTAGATAACATGTCCAAAAGCAACTACATCTAACCAACTCTCGTCTTTGCAACCGTTTGCTCCCGCTAGGACCTTAACGGCGTAGATTTCTGCCCAGCAGAAATCCGATGATGTAAGCGCTGGCTGGGTTTATCGACTGCAAATAACCTTAGCGTTTAGATGGTTTCTAGCAGGTTATAATGGAGGCGAACAACGAAGAGGAGACTCCTCGTGCCCGTAAAGCGAGCCAATATTTCAAGGTATTCGAGGAGCAGCCGTCGCAAGCTGCAGTGCAGACGTCGAAATCACCCTCAACATTGAAGACCAGCTCCCCCAGAACAAGCTCTCGTACTCATAAGAAACCTAGCGCTGTAAGTGAAGCTACGTATGTGCCTCACCATTCGAAAGTAGAGGACGCAGCTAAGCCCCAAACGGGGCGTGCAACGCCGGTTCTGGAAGGAACGGTTGTTTTTAGTGACGACGAAGACTATGATGAGACAGATGTGGAGAATGATGCCATCGAGGGTCAGAGGTACCCACTATCTGTAGAGCTCACTCCCTTCCAACACAAAGTTGGTGGACACACTGCTATTTTCCAGTTTTCTCAGCGGGCAGTCTGTAAGGTGCTTGTCAACAACGAGGACACATTCTACGAAACAATTGAACAGTTCCACCAGGAGCTACTAGCGTTTATGCCAAAATACATTGGTGTTTTGAACGTACGGCACCGTGCGCCCGCCGATTCATGCGGTAGCACGAATCCTGATGAAAGCTCTCGCAGTTTTAGTGAAGTCTTACTTGGTGACAATGTCCACATTTTACCCAACTCTATGATCCCGTCTGATAGAAGACACTCCTATGCATTAGGAGATAGACGAGGCTCCACAGCAAGCCCCCGAGGCTCGTTAACCTTGGACGATAAGCGACCGTCGATTGTGACATGGGGAGCTACCACTGTTAATCGTCAGCTGCGCGATTTGGTCCTGAAAGAAGTGTTCAAACCCAAGCGTGAATTCAAACAAACAAGCTCGCCCCTTTGTCGAGCCCTTGATGCAGATGCAGATGTTCCCGTATTCCAAATGGACTTGGGCCAGCCGAGCAGCCCACAGTCGGCTGCAGAGCCGTCCACGCCTGAGATGCATTCTATGCCGGCGTCCCCGATATTGCCTGCAACAGCTTCACCGGTTATAAGACCGTCTTCGGGATCTAGATCATGGCACCATTCAGGAAGGCCGTTCCAAGAGACTCGCACCAATTCCACGCCATCTCTTCATATGGACAGTAACAAAATGTACAACAAGGCGGAGCAGTTTATTGTGCTGGAAGATTTAACCCAGGGCAGGAAGAGGCCATGTGTTCTGGATCTCAAAATGGGCACTCGACAGTATGGCGTTAACGCGACAGAGAAGAAACAACTTTCCCAGCGCCGTAAATGTCATGAAACTACTAGCCAGAGGTTGGGGGTACGCGTCTGTGGAATGCTTGTTTGGAATACCCGTACTGAGACATCCTTCTTTCGCGACAAGTATTTTGGTCGCCAAGTGAAACCTGGACCACAGTTTGAAAGGTGCTTGATGAGGTTTTTGTACGACGGAGCTACCGCATGGTCTATCATCCGACACATTCCCAAACTCCTGAAACGACTTGTAAGCCTTAGTGCAATTATTCGTACCCTCACGGACTATCGCCTGTACGGATCGAGCCTGCTGATGGTATACGATGGCCAGAATACGGGCAAAACGGACGTTTCCATCAGATTAATCGATTTTGCCCAGTGTGTAACGGCCGAACATCACCCAACCGGCGCAAGAGCACCCCCAACGCATGTTGGACAGCCTGATATGGGGTTCTTGCTAGGTCTGCATAGTTTGAAACAGACATTGGAGAATATTTATCACGAACTTACCGGCAGCACATACACGCCGGAAGGGTTCAACTCAATTGAATCGTCAAACTTTCAACACCCCGTGGATATGCTAGACATTTTTGATATCCTGAGTTTGCCGGCAGACTCGACCGTTGAGCATGAATCCCTAGACTTTTCCTATTAATTCCAACCGCTATAATAGATTTTTTTTATGTATTTTGAGTAGGATCCTTCCACAGGCTAATTTGTCATCTTTGAAATGGTCCGGCGTGAACTGCCTTTGACGTCAGATGTTGTGTACTCATTCCAGCCGGCAAAAGATCTAAGGAACCATGAGGACACGGCGGTGGTAACATCTGTAGATATCGATGACTCGGGGCATTGGTGCATCACCGCAGGCACTGACGAGGCGATCCAGCTGTACGATTGTAATGCTGGAAAGCACACGAAGACGGTAGCGAGCAAGAAATACGGTGCTCACTTGGCAAAATTTACTCATTCACCCACAAATTGTGTTTATGCATCCACAAAAGAAGACGATACTATCAGATATCTATCTTTACATGACAACCAGTACGTGAGATATTTCAGAGGCCACAAGAACAAGGTCACTGGACTGGAAATCAGTCCCACGAGCGACGTGATGTTATCAACAGCTCTAGATAGATCTGTGCGGATCTGGGATCTGAGATCACAGCACTGCCAGGGCCTGTTAACGGTTCCGACCCCGTGCCAAGTCGCTTTCGATGCGACTGGCCTGGTTTTTGCAGTAGCTTCTCAAGAGCTACGAACTGTCGCGTTTTATGACGTCAGATCCTTCGATAAAGAGCCATTTGTTTCATTCAGAGCCGAGGTCGATGGTAATTGGCACAAGGTTGAATTCTCAAATAACTCTAAGCATTTGGTTGTTGCTGGCGATACAGGGTTTCACGGAGTATTTGATGGATTCAATGGCAATCATGTCACTAATGTTACAGGTTTCAGATCCCTACAACGCCCCATTCCCTCTGTGTCGCCCGTATGCTTCTCCATGGACGGCCGCTTTTTATTCGGTGGATCCAATGATCCGGCCTTGTGTGTATGGGACTTGGGAGATCTGAAGGACGAAAAATCTATTACACCGTCCAAAATCATTGAGGCGCCTCAGCAGCCCGCTATTCTCGCAGTAAACCCGCGGACAATGCTTCTTGCCACTGCAGACAGCTCGCTCACGTTCTGGCTTCCTTCCGCATAGTCCCACTCCCTCTCAATTGTTTCTTAATTTTTTTGTATTTTTTTGGTTGCCTATGTGTATAATTGAAGTTTCTGTCTAAAACAATAAACGTACTTGGCCCTGTCTGCTGAGATAATTTTTTTCCATTAGGCATGGACGAACTCAGTGATGTTATCAAAAGAGCTGGTGATGCTCAGGAGCTCGCTGAATTTCTCCAAAAAAATCAGAAACAATTGTTTCTGATTGGGCCTACGCAGCAGGAATATCAAATCAGGCAAAAATGAGCAGCACTACCATCTTACTGTGCCGTCTTCTTGAAGCCTGCCAAACTACTACCTTACAGCCTTTTGGCACCAAGATAATTGGCATGATCGTAAAAGACCATCTAAGAGTTATTTACAGAAGTCTATTTGTCGCCAAGCCCCGACTTTCCATACCAGCGCTGGATCTATTGCGTATTATTTGCATATTCCCTGGGGGATCAACTGCATCAGATTTGTACAACTCATTCGACTTTTCGCTGAAAATTATTTCGAAAATCCTGGCAGATCAGGAGCTGCGCAAGCCGTTTATCAAGTTTTACTTAGCATTCATCGAGCACTCTCCTTCTGCTGTTCGGAAAGACCTCACTTCCCAGCGAAAAATTGTATCTGGCTGGTTCAGTAAAATTGACACTGATCCTGAGGAGATTGTACTGGAAACTTTGCGAGTTTTCAAAGAGTTCGTTGTCAAAGACAGGGCTTTTACGAAAACCGCCAAAATTAGACTTTTCAACGACTGGACGCTCAAGCATTTCGTCAAGTTACTCAACCGTGCAGATGTCGGTGCCTCCATTGCTGACTTTTTGTATTTCATGCTAACAGACACAGAATATGGTGTGCACTTTTCAGATCGTGGATGCTATGGCGAGCCAAACAATAAGCTTGCCCTTTCACTTCTTCGAATGCTAAAGCCTTGGGAGAGTCAACACCAAATGGATCTTGCAGTTAACATCATGAAGAGTTATACGGAGCTTTTCTATCCGTATTTCACCGGGTTACAGGCGACGTTCTCTTTTTCCCCCAAGGTTTCAATGTTTTGGTTTTCTTTTGCTGTGTTACACGCTAAAGCTATCAGTCTTCCCGTCCCAGAATTCGATTCGGTCCACAGCCCCTTGGACGATGCAGTCGCGGCATGTATTCTGCCCCCTACACTTGCGAGGGCCACCCTCACTGGCGGGTTGACATTTGGCGAGTCCTCGCTTGTTCGCTTTCAAACCGCTCAGATTGTGCTCTTTGCATTGAGAAAACTGCGGGCAGTTCTCGATATCTATGAGCAGAGAGTTTGGGATAGTACTAAAGTTCTGAGTGAGATTATGGAGAGACTCCCTGAGGTTCACTTGTTTTTGAAGCCCTCATCTCCTCAACTTCTCCAAACCACTTGTTTGGCATGCCTACGAGAATACTGTTCAATTGCGTCTCCAGCAAGTATTTTGCCGTCCGCTTTGACAGCTGTTCTTAATAAAGAGCATGTCAGTGGTTTGGAGCTGGTAAATGCATACGATATCCTTGAGGTACAAACGGTTATGACTGGACAAGCCAAATGGTGGAATCGTGGTAATGACAAAATGAGCTTTTTCACCAAGCTCGTGAAATTTGCTTGCTACAACCCCAATCTAGCCGGCCAATGCGCCAAGCTGCTGCAGTCTTTGGTTGAAAAAACGCTTGCTTTCCAAAATATTACCTTTGTTCGACCTATCGATGTCCTGCTGTACTCGTTAGAGGTTGTTCTGCCAACCATTGAAAAAACAGAGCAGGAAAAGCTCTGGGCCATCATCGATGAAAGTATCTCGCGCAGTGTAGTGACGCCCTACCCGTATGTTGACCGGTTTGCTACCAACATTAGTCCGTTTGCAGTGGCACTCGTTGACCAGTGGAAACACGTTGACAAGAATACGCCTAACAAGAATGTTTTGAACTGGATAGCATCTTTCGTCCGGGACTTGGGCATTATTGGCGAAGATACTGTAGCTGTTGGGCATCTGCTGGAGGAACTAGGTGACGTCAAATTAAACCTTCCACTGGATGATTACTTCGAGTTTGTTATTTCCGCTCCAGTGGACAACGTGTTGTCCCGAGATGATATTATTTTCAAGATTGGCACCCCGCTAGAGTTCATGGCGACAGTGAATCGAGCGGCCTCGACGCCCACACTTGCACCTTTTCTCTTGTCGAATTTACCACAAGCATTAATCCACTACCTTGTTGAACCTTTGTGTTCTCATTTGTTGCTGAGCGACAATACTTACAGAATCTATTTGAAAACCTTACGGGAAAAAGAGCTTTCTTCGCCTGCGCTCAGTGCAGATTTAAAAGGGACTCCCTTTTGGCTGGAGGCCCTAGACTTCTTGAGCAATGAGTATCTGATTGAAAAGTTTTTAGAGACGAAGAACGAAGAGATCGTTGCAGTCCTGACTCAACGTGGTGTTCCATTACCCTTGGACTTGGCTCTTGACAACCTCTGGCTGTCAGAAAACTTCAAATTACAAAAAATCGACAGTGAGCTAGCTGAGAAACTATTTGATGAGCTCATGAAAGAGAACAACATCAAATCGATCTGCTCGGTTATTGAGGCTTCCAACTTTTACAACCCAAAACTGCCTTTGGACCCGAAGATTCTTTTGGCGGCAAGTCAGTTTGCACCATCTTACATTGCCGAGGAAAGCATTTCCTCCTTCATTGAAACCGCACTGGAAAGGATTGAAGATCAACCGGATGTTATTCTGAAACTAATGAATATGTGGAAAACAAAACTGGATTCGGACCAACTCTCCTTGCTCGACGAGTACGTTGGCACTGTCAGGCGCGCTTTAAATCCAGATATTGCTCGATTGTCAGATGTCCTTGATGGTCCAGGTAGTCAGACATGGCTAAAGCGCAGTGTTTTGCAACTGACAAAGGTTTTGGCATTATCGCAATCAAATGCGAGCGTCCGAGAGTTTGTTGAGGAGTTCTCAATTTATCTCGCAAAGAGACGTGCTAGCATTTGGACAGCTGTGAATTCAAACTCCTTGAATGCACTGATTACTACCATTCTGGGCTCTGAGTTTACTGTCGACTTAGTGAGCTTGGCTTGCCGATTAGTTTTCGCTGTTCGCAACGCCCAATCCATAAACCACACCGAGCATTTGCAGACTTTAATGCAGCGACCTGTTCCGAAGGGAAAACAAGAGTATGCTATGGTTTCTATTTTACTTTGGCGGCTGTTCATGGTGGATCCCACGATGAATTCCACCAGCCAAATTCAAGACGGTCTTCTGTGCTTCTACAATGGATCTTGGGAAAGCTCATCTCAACTTGTTTTTCAGGTTTTGGAGATTATTGAATCTAACCTAAGCGCCTCCTGGGTCGATAAAGTTACAGCTTGGGAATTGCGCGGTGAAGAGTTGGTTGACGACTACGAAATCCCACCGTTAGTGACAAACGCTGGCAACACTTTGCAGGTTACTCTTGAAAAAGCTAAAATTTTGGCCACATGCCAAAATTATGATTCAGAGGCTAAACTTCAAGCTGTCCAGGCAGGATTAAGTTTTGACGAACTCCAAGGGCTTTTGGAAAAGCATGATATTGAGCACCCGCCTTTCGGGTATCACGATGAATTCCTGGTCAATGCCCTTGCCAGCTGCGACTATATCATCAAAGAGGATAAGGTGGACGTACGTGCTCTGGTAGAGAGCAACGCATTGGCGTTCGTTCTGTGCTGCTTGGCAAGCAAGAACCAAAACGTTGTATACACAGCGGTGCAACTACTTACTGCCGTCGCGACTTCTTTGATGGGTGAAGAGAAAATTTACAGAGAGCAGATTTCCACGCAGCTAGTCGTCAACAAAGTGTTAACGTATATCCAGACCAACGGCCCTTTGCCTTGCCATTTGGCAATTTTGGCTGCTGAAATCCTCAATGTTGTCACGAAACCTGGACACTTCCTGCACGAAACAGCTAGTGATTGGCTTCTTCTTGGACCTAGTATCAAAGAATATGATATGCCCTTGTTCAAGAGTATTCAAGCCAGCACCACAGAACACAAACCTCGTGAGATGTTGTGGTTAGTGGAAGCATACAAGCACGCACTAATTGACCGCTCAGTTGTGAATATTTATATCAAAAATGGACTGATTGAGTGGTTGCTCACGCAAATGGCTCAGCTTACCCCCAAGTCTTTCCAACTTAAGCGGGCTATTGAACAATTTTTATCCAAAGTTGAAGAAATCGGTGGCTCAATGAATCTGATAGGACGTCATGCTGCTCTGGTGTGGCCAAATCCTGACGCCAAATTGGTCAACTCTGTTCCCAAAGACAAAATATTTAACTGGTTAGGCCTATCAAACTAGTTACAAGCGTTAACTAAGAATTCATAGTACCATACAACGCAACTAATGTGACTGCGAATGTTTAGCGACTCGTCGACGGTGTGAATGTTGTTAGTGTCCGACATGAAGACAGGCAAATAGCGGAAAATGTTTTCTGAAACATCCCAGAAATGCGCAGTATCAGTGTTGGCAGTCATGAGGCTAGGAGCCATGAAAACAGGGCCGTAGGGGTGGTCAATAACATCGTCAATAACATGACGAGTGGTTCCAGCAAGTAAATCCCAGACTTCACCCTTGTAAGGAGAAATGGGGGCAGTGTTCATGCCACCAAACGTTGAAACATTGAAGCTACCGAGAGGTGTCTTTTTAAGGATAGTCTTGCCATCGAACTCAAGACCAAGGCCATGTTTAGTGGCAACCTTCTTGACGAATTCATTCATGCGGCTACGAAGGTCGTCCAGGTTTTGGTGAACAGCAATACGGTGGTCAACCTGCAGCTCGACATTCTCGGGCAAAGCGTTAATTTTGACGCCACCCTGGACAATATCAATAGCTTGGCTGGTCTTGACAATGAAGCGAGTAGCAGGATCACTCTCAAGAATTGGTAAAAGCTTGTCGTGAGTGCTGGAGCGCAAAAACTTTTTACGTTCGGAGTCTTTGAGATCAGCAGCGTGTTCACCCATACAGTCGAAGAACTTTTCGACAACACTGCCTTTCTGAATAACTGGACTAAGAGGATTAGCCTCCAGTTCGAACGCAAGCTCAGAAATTATACCAATACCAGTATGATCAGGAGGCATTGAGGAGTGACCACCAGGGGTGTTCAGCAAAATCTTGAAATCAACACGACCCTTTTCGGTGACAGCAGGAGACGCGAAAATTGAACCGCCGAAAGGAACGATACCAATGCCCTCGTCAACGATCACCTCAATACCGTGGGTTCCATACCGCTCGTGGAGGAGACGAGAGATGGGATAAGCGCCGCGGAAGCCAGTAATTTCTTCATCAAAGCCAAACGACAAGATCACAGTGCGCTTAGGAACCCAACCCTGGGAAAGCAGGCTTTCAATGGCCTCCAATTGAGCGACCAAAGAGTTTTTGGTGTCGGAAGTACCCCTACCCCACAGGAACTCACCGTCAAAGTGGCCATCAAATGGAGGATAAGTCCATTGGTCAATCGTGTCGTTGTTAACGGGGACAACATCCTGATGGGCCATAAGCAGAACCGGCTTAAGGGATGGGTTAGTTCCCTCTATAGTATATAGCAAGCCATAGGTATTAACCGTCTCGACATGCTTTGATGCCAAGGGGAAACTCTTGAACAGGTAATTGTGCATATCCTTGAATACGTTGAAACGCTCGTCCTTGGTGGGGTCCATGGCCAGGTCGTCGTAGCTCATAGTAGGGATGCGGATCGCACCAGCAAAAAGCTCAACGGACTTTTTCTTGTACTCTTCACTCACGAACTGACTGGAGTTTGCCAAATGACCATACTCGGGCTCGATATAGGGTCGCTGTTCACACAATGGGTGCTTGGGGTCGAGGACCGGTTTATGGCTTGTCGTCAGGAAAAGCACAATTGCGAGAACCAATCCAACGCCAAGCGCCGCAGCGTAGCGGTTGAATTTATCAGCGACACTGACCATCTTTCACAATATCCGAATTGAGTTTAGGTCGCTAGGTTCAAAAAAATGGCGAGGTCCCTTCTTTTATAAGCTAGCTGCATATGATGTTGGCTGGCATGTCTAACCCTCCTGCAGGGACGAGCGTTGAGGGCCGCCAACGCGATTGTGAGCTTCAAAATGGTTGAGCTTTATCAAATTTGAACCTGAAAATAGCACTGTGCAACTATAACACCTAGAGTCTCAGGCCGAGCGTTTCGCTCAGTTTAGGACATACGGCAGCGACGGGTATTCGGCTGTGCTTATCGTGCAGGTGACCGTTGCCGGGAACAAGACTAATCTTAGTGACCCCAACCAGATAGTGCATAAAAGCGCTTTACAGAACCAATCTTGCCGGGAAACCCGTGGGCATTGCTCGGTTCGAAGCTCTAAAGTATAATCCGATGATGGCTGTATAGCCGATCAACATGGACTAACGAGCGGGCAAGAAAGCGTAGTTTCATTCCTCTCATAAATGGATATTATTTATTGTACGTGCCTACAACTTGCAATACAGTATAATAATCAAAACGATTGCTGTTGAAACCGTAGCTTATCACTGGCCTGTGTATGCCGATAACATGGTAGGTACTGTTTACAACTAAGGCATGCACGACTAAACCGTTGACTTGACGTGAGCAGATAGTCTTATGTACATATCACTCAATTGAAGTCATACAGTACCGTCAAGAGTAGTTCTTAACTCGATAGCAAGATTCCAACAACTATTAATGGAACATCAAGCTTTGTCCAATTCATAGGCCAGCTCCTTTCCGCGAATTTGCAATTTTGATACCTCTAAGCTTTTAGCCTTCTCAACGTCTGAAGAAATCAGGTGTGAAGCAGCCTTTTAGAAAACCGAAGTAAGGCCTCAACATTAGAAATGCAACGAATTATATACGATCTGGCAGACGTCGTTCAATGACAACACTCATTGACAAGAACGCCAATTTATTGCCTTCCTAATAGAACCTATTACAATTGGTTCAGTTTTTGAGGTCAAGCCCATCATAGTCTATCGAAAGCTTCTTATTTTCTGACTGCTTGCGGTAAATCTGCTGGTAGCGCGTCCAAGAAGCTGTCGACTCAAGTTATCATTCTCAAACTAATCTTGATACACTGATGCCTTGATTTCAAATCAAATGTGACTGGTTGGAATCAGCTTGCTTGCCACTGATTGCTATGAGTGCGTATGGCATGGTTCAAGCACGTCGGGGATGACTGCAGGCGACTACGGTACCCTAACCCATAAATTAAACCAGCTTCAGTAGAAAGAGGAAGAATCCTAATATTCGAGGATAGTTAGATCAATATTCTATTCAATCGTTCCAAGTATATACCATGAGCGGGTATTCCATCAGAAACCCATCGTCCATGGTCTTCTTGAAGACATCTACAACCTTCCAGCCGAGCTTTTCGTAAAGTTTACGGCCAGGCTGGGTAGCAAATAGGGCAAATTTCGCAGGGCCCTTAGATTGCACCTGACCATCTTTAAACGTGGGTTCATAGCGAACCATATTCTCCATAGAGTGTTTGAACATCTTCTCACCGTAACCTTTGCCATGGCAATCTGAACGAAGAGCCACTAATTGGCACCAGCTATACTCTTTCTTAGAGTACCTAGCGTTGGCTAACTCTTCACGCGACATATGGGCGAGTTCTTTCTCGGGAACTAGCAGCTCTTTGTAGCCGACATATTCCTCAGCCTCCCTGAAATTTTCAAAGAATGCCGGATTGCTGAAGGGAGGATTCTTTCTGAACCTAAAGTACCAATTTTTCCAGAAGACAGCAAGTGCACAAGCATAAATCGACTTGATCTGTTGCCAAAGTGTGAGCGCCACACTCTTATCTCGGGGAACGAACCACATGCAGAATCCAACCGGTCTGTCCCCCTCATACAAAACCCAAGTTTTGGTATTTGGGTCAATCAAACGATACCATTGACCATACGCCAACAATTTAAGCACCTTGTTGTAGTCTCCGAGCGTGCCAGAGGGTGGCGGGGTCGGGATTGCATACCGAGGACCGAAAAGAAGCTTCGTTAGAGGATCCTTTTGGAATCCGTCGTAAAAAATAGTGGCAATTTCTAACGCCAACTCGAAGGTTGCATCTTTAGGCTCAACGAGTTTTACGCTTGTTGCCGTGTTAGCAGCCATATCGATAACAGAAAGTTTCAAGGTGAGTTGAGAGACTCATCTGCTGACCTACACGGCACCACGAACGGACATCACAGTTGACGTAACCTGCAGGCCCTCGGCTCCTAGTTCAGGCTAAACAGCCGGTGGAAAAAGAGAGAAATAGCTACTAACTGATACTGTAATACTAAAGAGTGCTGTTTAGAATAAACTCGTAGTACCAAGCAACAGTGATCAAATGACTACGGAAACGTAGTTTTTCGTTGACAGTGTGGAAGTTGATCATGTCTTCAAAGTAGACTGGGCTGAGGCGGTAAATTGCCCTTGTCAACGCCCAAAAGTGATGAGTGTCCGTAGCAGCAGGCATAATGCTTGGAGAAACAATAATGTTGCCCTCAGGCTTGTGCTCTCCTGCAGTTTCACCCAAGACATGACGGTAGGTACCTCCAATCCACTTCCAAGGGAGACCTTCGCTTGGAGAAATAGGAGCTGGTTCACGCTTATCCATGGCTGTGATAGAGAAGTTACCATTGGGGCCGACGAGAACTTCATCGCCGTCGCTGTAAAGCCCCAATTGGTACTTTTCAGCGACTCGCGAAGCAAAGTGTTCAATGCGATCCATGATGGCTGGCACACTCGAGTCGATGGCAAGGCGATGGTTGATAGACAAAGAAACCATCTCTGGTAACGCGTTGATTTTCACACCTCCTCGAATGACGTCCAACGCTTGGGTAGTACGAATCGTGTAGAGAAGTTCAGGTTTCCGTTGCAAAAGCTTCAAAAACAATTTGCGATGACCAACACCGTCAATGTCTAAAACAATACGCCTGAGTTCTTTGTTCATGTGCTCGGCGTGCTCAGCGAGGCACTGGAACAGGCTCAAGGTAGGGTTCCCGTTGTCAATCGAAGGCTTGAAGGGGTTGTCTTCAAGTACTTTAGCAAGCTCGGCCATAATGCCAATTCCCGTGTGGTCAGGTGGCATAGATGAGTGTCCACCAGGGGTTTTCAAATCAATGCCAACATCAAGATAGCCTTTCTCTGCAATGGCCGGAGCAGCCACAGTCGAGCCAAAGGCTGACATGAAGCCGAACCCTTCATCGACAATAGCCTCGAGAGAATCCCGACCATAACGGCTCACGAGCTCTTCAGCCATGGGTCTGGCTCCGTTGTTGCCACTGATCTCCTCATCATAGCCGAAAGAGAGCAATAGCGTGCGCCTCGGTACCCAGTTTTGCTTCAACAAGCTCTCCGTTGCCTCGAGAATACCCACTAACGTGTTCTTAGTATCTGCCGTGCCACGGCCATGGATAAACTCTCCATCATAGTATCCAGAAAACGGAGAAAAATCCCACTCTTGGTTGCCAATGGGGACTACATCCTGGTGGGCCATCAAGAGCACGGGTCGCAATTCAGAGGACGAGCCCTTGAAAGTGAACAAGAGGCCATGCTCGTTCACAATCTCTAGGTTACCATGCTTGACACTAAGAGGGAATTCTTTCTCGACAAACGCCTGGAAATCGTAGAAGACCTCGTATCTCTCATCTTCCCCAGGAACCCCCATATCATCATAGCTAACGGTAGGAATTTGAACAGCCTTGGACAATTTGTCGACAGAGTATTTGGCATAGTCCTGTTCGAAAAACATTGTTGCATTGGCAAATGAAGAATCTGGATATAGTGTTTCCATTTGGGGACAGAAGTTGGTCTCAGATTCTGAGGGGACAATTGGAATTAGCGAAACAATAATGTAGAAAAAGAACAAGAAAATGCCTGCCATCACAGACAACTCCAATTTGGAGCGGCGATGCCACACCGAGTTATTCTGTTCCTCCATTTGATTTCGGCCCGCAATTGAGGATGTACACAGGTATAAATAGGAGAAGCTTAAAAGTCGAGGCGTCGGGATTCCTGACTAAGGGCCTCTGTGGTGCTGCCGCAGCAGTCATGCATGCCGAGCTTTATGCATGTAAATACTCGTAGCCAAGAAGCAATTGAGCAAAGTTTTTGTGAAAGAACTAGTATGCATCTCTATTTTGACTTTGTCGTAGTGTTTTTTCCCTTTTCTAGGTTAGATACCGGTTTGAGGGCTCCATATTGTTTTTGGGTGACAACCTCTAGAACTCTGTGTTATTCCTTATCTTTGGGAAACACTTTGACAATCACGTGCAAACAGACGAAAACTCTGTCTTTCGCTAGCTAAAAGCATTGAAATGTGGTAGATTCAGTACCTGTGTTCGAGCAGATGGTTTATATGAATGATGGCTGCGAACATAGAATTCGGAACCTGCCGCCTGAGACGAACGCACGAACCCTGCCTCGAGTCTTTCAGGTCAATAAGCACCAACTAGCTCTCAAATCCTCAGTGCATCATTGTACTCTACATGACTTGCATGAATTTTGAGTATCCATATCGTCCAGCGCATATTGGAGTAGAGCCAGGAACTGCAGCCCGAGACCAATTGATATCTAATTGTTAAACCTACGGTTTTCTATATGGTATATTAAATACATAATCAAATATCACTGGGATACTCGTCTACGAGTTTCCGGATATCTGCCTCGTTGAGTTTCCAGAACTCGTGTGTGTTCCGTCCCATGCACTCACCCGCGTTCTCTAGTGCGGTCTTTGTGCTGGGTGCGAATGAGAGCCTGAAGTAGCTCGATGTATGATCACCAGCATGGGGTGAGGGTGCATAAAAGTAGCCCGGTGAAATCAAAGTTGGATGAGGTTCCTTGGTCTGGAACACCCAGAATGCCCGACTGAGTTCCACAAGAGAAAACTTCTCCTTCATGGGATGCTTATCGAATTGGACATCGATCCAAACAAACATGCCTGCCTTGGGCACCGAGTAGTCCAGAATTAGTTCACCGTCAATCTTATTATAGGGCGCTAGACCGGTAATCATGAGGTCCCGGCGTTCTTTGTACTCTTTGGTCAAGTTTTCCAACCAATTCATCCAACCGTCACAACCCCATTGCTCGAGAACCTTGTACACCATCAATTGAGAATATCCAGAAGGGTGCATGGTGGATTCTTCTGCATGGTAGTAAATTCTCTTGATAAGACTGGGCTGTCCAACAACCCATCCTAAGCGGCATCCAGGAGCAAAGCACTTGGAAAACGAATCGAGACGAAGAACACGTCCTTCTGTGTCGACACTCAGATAGCACTTTTCCATCTGGTCCGCATACTGCATAAACCAATAAGGGCAGTCATCGACGATGATGATATCGAATTCGCTGCAGATCTTATAGATCTCTTTCCGTCTTTCCATCGGCACAGTAGCACCAGTAGGATTCTGTCCAATGCTGATAGTGTACATGAGATGAGGGCGCTTTCCTTTACTTGGGTCCCAGTTCTCTAAGATGTCCCGGAGATTCTCAGGAATCATACCGTCGCGATCCATTTTAACATCGACAATATTGAGACCACGAACATTTGCTGTTTCAGTAGAAAGCGCATAGGTAAACTCTTCGACAAGTAAACTCTGACGCTTCTCAATGGGGTCGTTCTCGGACCACTCGTTACTCAAAACCTGAAGGACCTTATTCCAACCATCCGTGTTTCCGTTTGTGGCTACGTGGTCAAAGCCTCCCTTGTACATTGGCTTGGAAACATGGTCATCGATGAACTTGGTGACCCAATCATGGAGCTGTTTCTGTCCTGTGGCCTGGCCATATTGAAGCGCGGACGTGAGGTCGTCGCTGTTGGACGAGACGACAATGTTCTTAGCCTCGGGGTCGAATAAAAAGTTGGTCGCAACTGCTTCACTAGTCAATTCCTTTACTGGAAACAGGCTGGGGTGAGGCAGGCCACCAGAAATGTCCGTTAAACCGGGGATTGAGTGATAGCGATAGAACAGCTTGAAGATATTCTCCTTACGACGAAGCGCGGTCTGGCTAAGATGATGGTCAAGATTAACTGGAGTTTGCAATTCGGTCATTGTAGTTTGTGATGCCGCGTCTAAATTTCTCGATTCAACGTTGATGCCGTTTATATATTTTCAACTCTATCTGACCTTGTATGGTATCTGGGAACGACGCTGAAATTTAGCTTAGAATGGAACTCCCAAGCGAGGTTTCCCCTCCTCCGCGATTACCTACGAGGGAACAGCTAGCGAGCGAGCGACTCCTGACGGCTATCCATAGCGCTTCCCCATCTTTTAAGAGGAAAATAAAATTAGCAAATAGAGGGTGGCAATTTGCAAAAACTAATCGTTGAAGTAAATAATCCTCCCATACTATGCAGAGCCGAGAATATGCCCAGGCCCTGCAGACTGCCGGGTCTGCGTACGGTGCATTTGATTCGTTCCTCATTCGGTCAAATCAGGATCTACTTCTTCAAACCCGAAATCATCATCCCCTAGCGCGTAGCCAACGTTCGTGTTATCATCAACACCTAATTCTCCCAGCGTTGAAGCCTTGGCCTCTGTGATCTCGAACCACGTGCCGTCTTTTTTCTGCAACGCAATCCTGAGAAGCTCCACTTGTTCGAAGCTGGCCTGCTTCGTTTCTACAAGAATCTCAGCCAACTGCGCAATCAATTGCGACACTTTATTAGACTCGTCTTGCAGGATTACTATCGAGACTCGACCTTGCCTTGCATGGAGGGTTATCATGCTTAAGTGATATGAAAGTCTTGGGAGGAAAGTTATAAATGTGGAAAAAAGAAAAAAAAAAAAGGGGAGGGAGGAGGAGGAGGTCAGAACACGGAAAAAAAAGAGGCTGCCAGTACAGAACGCAGGCTCTCAATTTTCAGGCGATCAAATAACCAATAAGACTTGATTAAAGTCATGATTTTTTGCTATAGCTTAATTAAGCAGTCTAGTTAACCAGGGCAGAAGCAGTGGCCGACTCGTACTTCCAGTTAGGGGGAAGAACGGCGGTGGTGCGGTAGTAGCGGGCCAGACGATGAATACGGGACTCAACAAGAATAAGACGGAACTTGGTGTCCTTGTCCTTGCGGTTCTTCTCGAGGTGCTTGCGCATGGCAACAGCCTTCTTGATGAGGTGGTAAAGGTCCTCAGGGATCTCAGGAGCGAGACCATTAGACTTGAGGATGCGCAGAATCTTGTTACCAGTGGCAACCCTGACCTGGGGGACGCCGTGGGAGTCACGGAGGATAACACCGATGGCGGAAGGAGTCAAACCCTTGCGAGCGTACTTGATAATCTGCTCCTCAACGTCCTCAGGAGTAAGCTTGAACCAGCTGGGGTTCTTGCGAGAATAGGGAATGGCCGAGGCGGACATTCCCTTGCCAGAGCTGTGCATACGACCCATGTTTGTGGTTTACGATCGGACACTGGCGACTGTGAGTATTAGAGTCTTGGTTACTCATATAGCCCTAAGCCCTAAAGTGGACCCATATCACATAATATATATATTATCCCCGGGTATTGGGTACTAAATACAGCTCTACGCATTTTATTTCACTCTTTGAGCTCGGATGAACCAAATGGACGCGTCTTGATATCAAACCCGACCTCCTTTAGCACTATAGCAATGATGTTGCCCAGTATAGTGAACAGTTTTCGTGTAAACGGAATGCGCTGCATGACTGCCTTGTTGCTGCGAATAAGACGCACAATTACCAGAAATGCAACCAAAGCACTGGTATCAATAGCTATGCGACGTAATGCTGCAACCAGTGGCTTTGATAAAAGCTGTAAAAGGTATCGTACCTGGGCCCATACATCTGCCTTTTTGGATGGCGGGTTAATTGGCAACCCGTCGTCGTCATTCCGACGGCCAATCGGCTGATCATACTGTCTGCGAATCGAATTAATTTCTTCGGATATAGTTTCGAGCTGCCAAGCAACATTTTGTTTCCAGCTCGCAGCGTCAATGGCAGCCTCGTCGCCTTCGTATGCAATCGGACCAGGAATACCAGCAATAAGAGGGTTGAGTCCGGCAATACTACCCTGATCCATGCTATCAAAGGCACGTTCGCTCATCCGCTCGGTTCTATCTCGCTCGCTAAGACCAAATTCTGAATAGGTGGGCCGCTTCAAAAACTGGCTGTAAACGGAATGGTTGCTCGCAATGGATCCTGTTCGATGGTGAGGCATGTTTTTGGGAACCATATCCTCAATTTTCCCACCAGACTTGGCGATCTGGGCTACTTGCTCGAGCTCGGCAATTAGCTGCTCCGACTCAGGGGTTATCACAGCCACACTGCGCATTGTCTCTAGCAGAAACTCAATATACTTCACTTTCGCTTCTGCACGGCTAAGACCATGCTGTTGACGCCATGCGTCCCATTTGCGGCGATTGGCTTCATCCTGGGGAGAGTCGCCAACCGGACGCTGCATGATTCCCAGCACGTCACCTTCGGTTGCTTGCTTGTAGAGCCCATACAAAGTAGTTCTACTTTCTGGAGGTGGCTTCGCTAAGCCATTAGGGCTCCTCGATAAAACCTTGATAATTGAAATCGCCTTTGCAAACGCTTGGTCGACTCCAGACATTGATGACGTGACGCGGGGTATACGGAGGATGGCAGCTGAATATATAAGTGGGTGACCGTAGTCAGTTTAAGCGAAAACAACCCCTGGAAAACATAAACTGTAGGTTATCTCGCCTTTATTGGGTGTTCTTGAGTAAATGTAGCTACTGATTTCTCTTCTTAATAGACTGTAAGCGTTTACCATGTCTCAACGATTTGACCATTCACTGCCTTCTTGAAGTGACTTACCGAAGCCTCCTCCAGATATTGACTTGACTGGGTGTCTGTGACTTTACCATTGCCATCCAAATTGACGTTAGTGTCAATCCAGGTGTACAGGCTGACTGGGGACTGAATGCTATACGACTCCTGGACATGGTTCTTGGTAGGGCCTATTTCGACGGTCAGTGGATAGTTGAAAGTTCGCGACACTCCATTACTTCCAATAACAGAGTCTGTTCCAGTAAACTTTTGGAAAATACTGGTATCGTCACCGTTTATAGTAAGATGGTTTTCGAACGTCGCATTCTGATTCCATCCCACTTTTTGAGTGGTGCCGCCAATGGTCAAAGTTGCTGAACTCGAGTAGGATCTAGTGAGCAGCACATGCTGAGGACTGGTTCCTAAGGAGTTGTCGAGCGTATTTACGGTATCTTGAGGGTTGTCCATTGTCCCTGAATTTGTTTGCCCTGGTGTGGACCAAGTGAATAAGTTCACGTTGACGATCCAGTTAGATGGAACAGGGTTGTTGTCAATTCCGTTGGATATATTAAGTTTGAGGGTACTTGCCCCCGACCAAAGTTTGGGTAAAAAGGCTGTTACGTCCATGAAGTAGCTTGGAACGTCATAGGCCCTGATTCCAACCAACGGTTTCCACAGCTCTGCATTGATTCCACCCGTGTAAATGATAGGGAAAGGTGCAGCATAGCCTGCAGGCTGCCCGTTGATGTAGGCATTAACAAATCGTGATGGACCACTGCCGCCGTGGGTGTTCCACCAGAATTCATCGTTGCTATTACCAGAGGCAAAAACCTGAATGAGAGCCCGATTCACATTGCTAGCCTGCTGGGGTACAGATATCTCAATATCATCTGAGGGTGCGGTCCAGTATAGGTTGGTTGGGTTTTTCCTGAATGTCTGGATGTTGGTTGCAGGGTTGTCAAGGGCAATCGCCCAGCTATCGTCTGTGTTGGGCTTGTTACTGCTCTTGTAGAAATTCGCCGTTATGGAAACCTGAAAAGTTCCTTGAAACTGCTCGTTCACGATGTTGTTGATCAAGAATTCAAAATGTCCTGTTTGCTTGAATAATGATAGGTACTCTGAAACATCTTTCGAATAATCCCAATGAGCGTTATCGTTTGCCGGTTCCGAGGTTGACGTGCGCCAAATTTCAATCCCGTTGAAAAATGCCATACCAAGTCGATCATAGTTCGACGAGGTGGTGTTGACCAAAAGCTCCAAAGAGACACGATTGAAATCAACGTTGGGTGGATTGTATGTGACACCCTGCGGAGAATTGAACGAGTTCAAGAACGCAACGTTCGATAAGAGGGGAATTGTAGCTACAGGTACTCCATAATCTGGCTCATCGGGCCATAGTTGGATGTTACCACTAGCTAAAGCCGAAGAAAAAGCAGTTATAAGAGTGATGCAAAAGAACGGGCTCACCATGTACCTTGAAGAAATATTCGTGTCTGGTAGTCTTGTATTTATGGTATCTGACAGGGTATCAGTTAACCGCCGGCATATCGCTTTGCATAGTGCCAGCTGTTAATTAACACTGCCCTAAACTCTCTATGGTGTGCTGGGTTGATGTATAGGCTAGGGTCTGAGCTGTACCGTGCATTTTTTAGGTAGTTGAGGTGACAGCTCCACTAGGGTGGCTTTTCTGACCGCCCGGTCGAACTAGATGAGCATAGCAACCTCTAGTGGTGCCAGTATTCGACTGTAACTGACTGCTGTACGTGGTAACACTAAGCAATATTCCTGTTTTGGAAACGTTTGCCAAGCTGGATAACTTTATTTGTTTTACTAAAATATCTTGGCTTAGAGTTTGGTCCTCTAAGCTCAGCCATATGCGTAGCATAGACTTGTGAATTAACCTGCATAGTCCTCAGCATTATCTGAAGTGTGCATGCGAGGAAAAATATTCGTCGTACTAGAAACAAAAAACTCTATAAAAAGTTCGTTTTTCAAAACGGTATCCTGTTGATTTTCAGAACCAGCCTCCAATTGAGGGCGGTTCGCATATAAAGTTCAGGATCGCGAATCTCATAGTAAGCATGTTCGTTGTATTTCAGTGCAGGCACTGCGACGCTATTGTTGGAGATGCCACTGACTGGCTCAAGGCAGTAAAGGATATTGATTCGATAGCCCTGGGGAATATAACAGAGGGCTCAGTATATGTAGAGAAAGAACCTGTAAGGGTGACGTCTCAATTTCGCATAGATCGAGGTGCAGAGTACTTGCCGTTACATTGTTCCAAATGCGACGCGGTTTTGGGGCTCTACTATCTCAGTACCGGCCGGTTTGACGATGATCTGCGGAATTCCTATTTGTTGCACATCAGCGAGCTCAAATCATATCAAATTCCAGTTTTGAGGATGCCTAGTGTGGATCCGGGATCCCCACAAAAAGCCTAATTTATGTATTTATCTTTTCCTTCGTCGAGTTTTATTCTGCACCCGTGCAATATCTCTTTGAGACACGGATACACCGTGTGCGGTTGATTTTCCGACGCTGTTGATTTTCAGACCGCGATCATGGACCCGCTGCTTTCTGACCTTCTTTTCATGAGCCAAAACAATACCAGCTTCTTTTGCTCTTGATCTATGGGTTTCAGATCTCTCTTTTGCCTTTGCCTTAATACCTTTAGCGATGGCCATTGGCATTTTTTCTGCCTTTTTCTTTCCCCCAGCTTTGGCGAGCCGGGCCTCGAGGATTTTGATTCGGTTTTTCCCAATTGATTCCATAGGATCACCTATTGAAATATCAGCACCTGTGAATTCCTGTTGTTCATGCAAAATGTGTGATTCTTCGATGAGTCTTTGCAGCTCCAAGTCGTTTTTGAGGTCCTCTTCGTCTTCCTTGGTCTTTTTGGGCTTGTCTGCCTTTCCAGCCTTTTTGGGAGCTCCCGAAACCATAAACCTTCTTCTTTCTGCACTACTGAGCACACTTGAGCTAGAAGTTTCAGTGTGCTTGGCTGTCACGGGTCCGTCCTCTTCACTTTCACTTGATTCTTCGGGCTCTGATCCTAGTGCCTCTGGTTCTGATTCTGCTTCAGAGCTGGAATCGGCATTTTTGACAACTGGCTCACTCCATTGTTTGCCGAATTGTTTCTCGAAAAGTGCTTTCAATGGGTCCATAGCACTCCTCGCTTTAAGAAAAAAAAATCACGAGTGGGAGAGGGTTTCCTGAGTCATGACTCGATTCACGGGCTGTATTGATATTCACAATGGACAAGTGAAGCAGATTGTCGGCGGAAGTTTAAGCAGTGACGAAAATGACCTGAGAACAAATTTTGTCGCATCGCATCCCAGCTCTTACTTTGCCAAGCTTTACCGCGATAACAACGTTACAGGGTCGCATGTAATTAAATTAGGTCCGGGATGCGATGAAGCGGCTAAGGAGGCCCTGCGAGCATGGCCAAAGGGATTACAAGTTGGCGGAGGAATTAATGCCGAAAATGCTGCCGATTGGATCGCTCAAGGGGCCAGTAAAGTTATTGTGACGTCATATTTGTTCCCTGGCGGAGACCTTGACACCGAGCGTCTTGCTGCACTGGAGAAAGCAGTTGGCAAAGAAAATCTAATTATCGACCTCAGCTGCCGAAGAGTAGACGACGGATGGGTGGTGGCTATGGATAGATGGCAACGGCTCACTTCGTTCAAATTGAGCAAACAATCTCTGGAAGATTTGGCTCACCACTGTTCAGAGTTTCTTGTCCATGCAGCAGATGTTGAGGGATTATGCCAAGGCATTGACGAGGAGCTCGTACGGAAGCTTGCAGAGTGGTCACCCATTAAAGTTGTTTATGCTGGAGGCGGTCGTAATCTGGATGATCTGGCGCTCGTCAAAAAACTCAGCGGGGGGAAAGTCGACTTGACCTACGGCAGCGCTCTCGACATTTTCGGGGGAAGCGGTGTGAAATTTGAAGATGCGGTCGCGTGGAACTCGCAGAACTAAGCAAAAAAAAATCATTCCTGTAAACTAACTAGCATTACAACTTTCAGTACCATTGTTTGTACTCATCTTCATCGCCCTTGTCAAGCGCCAGAACGATTTCGGCGAGTTTCTTTTGGAGAATCGAGATACCGCGCTCAATCACCTCGTTCGGTTTGAGCTGACCGGTGGTTTCGACATTAAAATAATATTTGGCGGGCTTGGCCTTGAAATCAAACTCTTCACCTTCTTGAGGAGGCTCTTCCCAATCTGCGTTTTTACTCTTTGGCCATTCGGCCTCGGCACTCTCTTCGCACCACAGTGAGGTGTGTCTGAGTTTATTCCAGGGGTCGTATTCAAAGCCAATAGCCGAGCAGGGCGACCATTTCGCATGCTCCTTGGCGATACCCTTCTTGGCGACACACTTGAGTCTAAGTTCTTGGTTGCGACGAAGCTTGCAAATGAGCACGCCCCTTTTAGAGGGATCAGCAAACACAGGACGGCCAATACTCTCATCGCGTGAGGCTGCCGGCTCGACTACCAAGTCGCTTGTGTAAATCTCCATTGTGCCAGCGCTCTCGCACCGTGCGTTCAAAGACAGCACCACACTGCACTTGTCACAGTACTGCTCGCAGTCGCAGTCCCGCGTATACTCCAACTCGTCAGTCAGAGTCGAGTCCAGGGGAATCAGGCCCAATCTGTGGGCGATGAACTCGTCGGCCAGCACGCTTGTGTTGACCTCGATCTCTACGAGGTCGATGGCGATCGTGGGGATCTCGGCAAGAAATACACGTCTCAGTGAGTTTGCAAGAGACAAGTCGACGCCGCTCAGCACCATGTCGACCTCATCCCGCGCCACCTTGCGGACGGTGATATTCGGTCCACCTTCCATTACTTCAAGTTGGCTGACAAACTATTTTCCCGCGACATCTCAAACTACAATCGCAGAAGCGGGGCGATTATGTCTATACCAGTGCGAAGAACAGATCTTCGGACCGAAACCACTTTTCTGGCCAGTATTGCTCCGGCACAAGGCAGTGTCTGGAAGACAGCGTATCTGGTTATTCGTGACCAAATCGCCTACCCCTTTTTCCAGGGCTTGCTGTGGGCGTTCGCCAAAGACTGGTTCGTTGTTGGCAAAGCGCTGGCGGCAACCAAGGGCCATGTTGCCGGTGAGCAGATACAGAATTGGCTGTCTGTTTGGTGGAGGGCCAATATCCACCGGGAGCTGTGATGATTGCGGAAGGCGCTGCGGTAGAATACATACACATAAATATATAAATAAGTCACATTTAAGCATCATCTGGGACATTGGGGCCGCGACCGCGACCGCTACCTCTACCACGGCCCCAGCCACGACCGCGACCGCGACCGCGACCGCGACCTCTGCCGCGAGACCAATCTGACCGGTAGTGCTCGGCCGATTCACCAAACGTTTCGGAATTGAGCTCGCGTTCTCTCTGGCGGCGGGAATCGCGGTCCTCGTCGGCAGGAGCGGTAAGATTGTCGAAAAAGGAAGACTTTTTATTGTACACATTGGCGCCCTCCGCAGCGGGGCGGTCGGACTTGATAGCGTCCTGGAACTTTTGGCCACTCGAGACGAAATCAAATTCGTCGTTATTAGACTTGTTAGTATGTTCAGAAGGAAGGCAACGTTGTTGTTCTGCATTTTGACACTCAGACATCCGATTCATCATAACACTTACGTTTTCGGGGTGTGGCTCCTTTGCCGGCGAGCTCTGCTTGGGTGGTGCCTGATCTTCTTCCTTGGGAGGTGCTCGGGGCTCTTCCTTGGCCGGTGCTCGGGGCTCTTCCTTGGGCTGTGCCCGCGGCTCTGTTGGAGCAGCCTGGGCCGGCGGCTGGCTCATGTAGTAGGCGGCCTGCATCTGTGCCTGGATTTGCTGGGCTTGAACTTGGGCAGGAGGTGCCTCGATGACTTGCAGATCCTTGACATCGTCGCCCTTGAAAACAATAAACTCAAAGATGCGTGCAGACGGCGGAATCTCGTTCATTCCTTGCAGTCTGCCCTCGGTTCCATAGCTAACCACCTGGGTCAGCGAAACCGAGGACTTTTCAGAGCTGATCTCATGCAACGTGCCCACATAGCGGATGTCGCTTTTGGACACTAGCGAAATGGTCTTGCCAACGTACTGAGACATCAGGAGGACCCTTATAGGACAGATGGACGATTACGTTTGCGGGTTGGGTAAAAAAACCACAAAAAGCCCTACCTTGGCGTGGCCTTGTGGCTTTGTCATGACGAGTTTACTGCCGTTTAACGCAGGGGATTTGTTAGATTGTAATGCAATAAACCTCGATGTTTTAACAGAAAACTACGATATTAGCTTCTATTTGGAGTACATGTACTACTGGCCCGACCTGCTGTTCAAATCAGTGTCGCGAACTCGCAACGTAGGCTATATGATTGGCAAGAGCGAGGGCGCCGGCCTGGAATGGCATTCTCACATTACCGCCGTCACGGTTGACATGGAGTACCGAAGGCTTGGGCTGGGCCGTGTTTTGGTTGACCTGCTCAAGCTTGCGTCCGAAGCACCCGACCAGAACTGTTACTTTATGGATCTCTACGTGCGCACATCTAACCGCATTGCCGTCGACATGTACAAGCTATTCGGGTTTGCACCGTTCCGACGGGTAGTCGGCTACTATGGACAGGGCAGAGACCAGGACGCTTTCGACATGCGCATGCCCCTGAAGCGAGACCCACACCGCAAGAGCCTTATCAAGGGCCCTCACACGTACGAGTCCAGTCAGAACCGGTACAAGTACGACAAGAAGTCGCTTAGCTGAAATTATTTAAGAAAGGTTGTTTATAAATGCATGTCCGCGTTCATGGACCGAAAAGTTCATACGGAATCCCTTCCGGTGAGTAACGGCGTTATAATCTTGTTTGCACTGAAATAGGAACTATTCACAGAAAAAGAATAGCACCAGAGTGTGGCAAACGTGGTGGGACTGGACGGAGACATGCATTTAATTTTTTTTGAAATAAAATGATGGTTTTTGTTTTTACAAATTACTCGGAAGGAATGTCGACCTCGCCAGCGTTGATCTGGTCGATGATGACATGGGCAGGCTTGCCATCAACACGGGCACCAACAGACTGAGCAGTACCAAGAACCTCCTTGACAGTACCGCTGAGCTCCTTGGCGAAAGACTTAGAGCGCATCTCGCGGGCGATCTTGATGATCTCGTCGAGAGGGATGTTGCCGTTGTGCTTGATGTTCTTCTCCTTCTTCTTATCACGAGGAGGCTCCTTGAGAGCAGCAATGACAAGAGTAGAGGCAGCAGGAACAACAGAGACAGTAGCCTGACGGTTCTGAATGGTCAGCTGAACAGTGACAGAAATGCCCTTGTACTGCTTGGTGGCCTTGGCAATATCCTCACCGACCTTCTTGGGGGACAGACCGAGAGGACCCAACTTGGGAGCCAGAGCAGAGGCATTACCAACCTCACCACCGGTGGTACGCAGATAAATGATCTTCACCTCGTTAGGATCAATCTTAGGGGGCATGGCTGATGATACTGAGTGTTTCGCGCGAGACGGTTTACAACTATTGAGTTAGTTTGGCGTGACGGCTAGGGCAAAGCCCTAATGATGAAACAGTGGTGAGCCAAACCCACCACACCCTGTTCCTCGCCCCGGGAGTACACACACCCTAGCCCAGGTCGCTTATCGAGGCTTAGTAAACTCACATCATTCGTTTTGTGGGGAGGGATCTCAGACGGCGTGCAGTATGCAGGCGGTATGTAATTCTCCCCCAAGCTATAGCTGGGCGAAATCCCGTCAATAACCGGTACGCAAAAACAGCAAACCAGCGTGGCTAAACCGTGGCCACCAATTAGCCTGGCCTTTTAAATTGCATACCCTTCCCTCAATGTGGACTCCAGCCTCCCCAAGACCCCCAAAGCGCCGTTATTTACCCGAACACCTCGGCCTCACGCTTGTGAGCAAGTAAGTTGTCGTATGACTAATCCATGTTCCCCACATCCCGGCTTCCTATTTGAAGCGATCGATCACTAACCCACCGACCTATCGCTTCCTGAGACAGCACTTTGTCAACCTTATCATGGCCAATCTGTCTAAAGAACAACTCCCCATACTCTCCCCGTGGGGAAAAGCTGTCGCTGGTGCGGCAGCAGCTATGATTGCCAACGCTCTCGTCTATCCTTTGGATTTGGCAAAGACCCGTCTCCAGGTGCAAACTAAATCTACCGACCCAAATCATGAAACCTACACCAGCAGCTGGGATGTCATTCAGAAAGTCTATGCCAAAAAGGGCATTAAAGGTGTTTACGCTGGCCTGAGTGGAACCCTTCTCGGTACCGCCAGCACTAACTTTGCTTATTTCTATTGGTACTCACTCGTCCGCGACGCATACATTCGCCGTAGCCCCGGCAAGTCTTTGACAACCGCTACCGAACTGCTCCTAGGCGCAGTTGCCGGTGCTCTTGCTCAGCTGTTCACAATTCCTGTCTCGGTCATTACTGCCCGCCAGCAGACCTCCGACAATGACAGCGGCTTTTTCGCTACCGCCAAAGATGTCATTGGCCAAGACGGCATTTCCGGTCTGTGGCGCGGACTCAAAGTCTCTCTTGTCCTTGTTATCAACCCTAGCATTACTTACGGCACTTCCTCGCGTGTTCGTTCTCTTCTTTTCAAGGACAAGATTTCATTGTCTGTAGGTGAGAACTTTATTCTGGGCGCCGTGTCCAAGGCGGCTGCTACTATCGCTACACAACCCATGATTGTTGCCAAAATCATGCAACAAACTAGTAAAAAGGCCAAGGCCAGCCAAGAATCCGACGAAAAGGGCGAGTCCGTCCCCGTGTTTGACTCTTTTGTCGACGCTATCGTCTATCTGTACAAGACCGAGGGCCTTCTGGGCATGTTCAAGGGCTTGGGCCCGCAAATCAGCAAGGGTATTATTGTCCAGGGTCTGCTTCTTGCATTCAAGGACAAGGCCGAGCTCTATATGGTTCTCCTCATGCGTTTGATCCAAAAGCGCAGCGCCATTCAACTCGCAGTCGTTTAACCATCTTATTTACATAAAGCCTACTAAAACCTTAAAATGCCTACTTCCCTTAGTAACTCCCGACAACCCTCAGAGCTACACGTTATGTCATGGTGGTCCTCTAAATCGCCGATTGAGCAACAAATTGAGGCGGCCACTTCAGAGGACATCCCTACTGGAGAGCAGAACCTTGCGTTGAATCTTGAAATATGCGATGAGATCAGATCTAAGCGGGTCCCTGCGAAAGACGCCGTCAAACTGCTCCGCAAGCGGCTCTATGTTAGAAACCCCAATGTACAAGTATTAACGCTGCACCTGCTTGACCTTTGCGTCAAGAACGGCGGGTCGCACTTTTTGGAAGAGGTTGCAACTAAAGAGTTCATGGACGCCTACAACGCACAGGTAATAACCTTGGTCAACCAAGACCGAAATGACGGGGTGGTAGATCTCATGCTCGAATACATTCAAGCATGGGCATTGATGACCAAGGACCGCACAGATCTGTCGCAAATATACAAGACATACCAAGCGCTCAAGTCCAAGCCGGGTATTGTGTTCCAGGAGCCCTCTGCGATCTCCTCAACCTTTGCCGATTCCGCCACCGCCCCCGACTGGGTGGATAGCGATACTTGCATGAAAAGTGGCCGCCCGTTCACGTTCTACAATCGTAAACATCATTGCAGAAATTGTGGCGGTGTTTTTTTGCAAGAGTATTGCTCCAATTTCATTCCGTTGCCTCACTTCGGTATCAATGAGCCTGTGCGAGTATGCGATGATTGCAAAGTGAAATTGGCCGATAAGTATACGAAATCGAAACCACGAGATTCTAGCACTCGTGGATTTTATCATTCAAGCAACAACGTTGACTTGAATGGTTCATTTGATCAGGATCTACGAAGAGCCCTGGAGCAGTCTCTCCAAGATTCTGCTCCTGAACAACTCACAAGTACCATGCACACTGAAGAAATGGATGAGGACATGAAAGCTGCTATTGCTGCCAGTTTAGCTGATATGGAGCGGGTCAAACCTGAGTCGCATGCCCCGCAACAGGAAACATATTCTACACATACCGACAAACAAGTTGTCGAGGAACTTCGTCAAGCGTTGGAATCTGCCCACCCTAAAGACGTATTTTTGAACCCAAAGTTTGCTGCCCTGATGGCTAGTGCTGAAGCTTGCCAACCAAGAGTCAGCACTGAGCTTGGTTCTGTGGCTAACAAGCTTCAGACCTTGGAAGATTTGCATGGGAGGTTATCTGCGATTTCTAGTTATTATGATAGAATGCTGGATATCCAACTTCATCAGGCAATGCCTCAAACAGCTCCAGTAACGGCCGGTTCCGTTCAGGGGATGCCACAGGTACAGCCGCAGGTGCAGCCTCAAATACAGCCTCATGTTCCTCAAATGCAGCCGCAGGTATCCACTCCGGTGTTGGAATCTCGGCGAACTTCAATTAGGCTGAGACCTTCTGCTCCTGCTTATAATCCTGTATTTGCGACCTATTCGGCCCCTCCAGCACCGATGCCAGCATCAACACCAAACGCACCAGCTGCGGCAGTACCATCAGAACCATCAGCACCATCAGCGCCAGGGCCAACAGCACAATCAGCGCCATCAGCGCCAGGACCGGCGGCAGCACCATCAGCACCAGGGCCAGCTGTAGGGCCAGCTGGAGGGCCGGTGGCAGCACCATCAGCACCACCAGCACCAGGACCAGCTGCTGTAGCACCAGCTGTAGGTCCCGAGACATTGTCCGCGGAAGATGCCCTGTCTCAGATCCCCTCGGCGCCTACTCAAGAACCAGAAGCCGAGTCTGAACCAGAGCCAGAGCCAGTATTGATCGAACTGTAATTTATCATTCTAGAATATATTCTTCAATGTACATGCCAATATCTTTGGCTAACGATTCAACAAGCCCCCAAGATATGTTAATTCGCCATTTTGTTCGAGAGTCCAAGGGATCCTCCTGCGACATTACAACCATATTTTGTGCGCACAAGGTAGAAATGCTGGTACCAACATCCGTACATGGCACAAAAGTCAATGGATCAGGCAGAAGGGCGTGGAAAATGGCCAACCAGCGCTCATACTCAAAAGTGGGTGGAGCCAGGGACCTGGCAGGAATCTGAACAGTGTTGCGAGGCCTCGTATCTCGTCGTTTTGCATGTGCTTCCTTTGCTCTTGAGAAAAAACGGCCATCGTATCGGCTATCATTGTAGCTGGCTAGATAAGCAGCTACCAAAAGATACTTTTGCACCTGCGATAGTCCATCATCACTAGAGTCCAATTGCTTGATAAAGTCCTCAGCCTGGAAAATCTTTTGCTTGGACACATACTGTTTGTTGAAATTAGGATCGGCATCTTCAATAAATAATGGCCAAAGTCGACTGCATGCCTTCGAGATCAGTCGAATGTCCGTGCCAGTGTGAGGGTTCAACGCCAGTACCGCTACACGAACGAATTCCCGCCAATACGTTTGCGGATCAGGAACGGGCGCAGAAACGGTTGGATCGGTCGATCCGACGATTGAAATGGCTTCGTCCTGCGTGTAGGGTGGAAAGTAAACATGAGGCACAGGCGATGAAATTAGCTGTTTTGATTCAGGTGTGCTGTAAACAAAAATAGTTGTAAGGTTTGTGATTCCATAGAGCTCAGGTAGACGAGTCAAGCAGGAGTAAATCTCAGCATTACTATCGGGAAGGCGATCGATTCGATCCAGCACCAAGACATGAGGAGTGGTGTAGTTATTCCCGGTGAATTGGGTGTAGATCACACTGGAAAAGATCTCGACATTCTCTGCAACTGCCTCTTCTGCAGTTCCAGTGCCTGTCTTGGCGAGAATCGATCTCAGGGCCCGCTGGAGGAGAATTCGTGTCGTCGTGCACTGGTCGCAGCTCACTACTGAATAATTGATCCCAGATGCCTCCAAGTATCGCATTAACGTTGAAGTTTTACCACTGCTCGGCGGACCATGAATTCCAAACGCAGGAGGAGCCGAAAACGAAAGTAAACTGTGCAAAAGTTTGGCCTGAGGTTCCCTATGAATAGGGGCCTCGACACAGTCCATGTTAGTCATGGTGCTAAGCACAGAGGAAAGAGCCGAAAGAAGGGCTAAAGCTCTACGGCGGCTAGAAGAGACCAAAAAACGGATCGCACAGGGTGGAACTACTGCAAAAGACTCGTCGGTTGCCCACATACTAAGCCCGAGGCAGGGACCGTCAGTACCCACTCCCAATGTACCATCGACCAGCGGGCAGCGTGGCGTACAAAAGTCAGCTGCAGATAACCGCAGCGGTAAGAGAACCAGCGGTCTGCTGGCCAAGCCATATATTGAGTACGATCTGAGCACGATGAAGGACAGTAACGGTGGATTCATTGTCAACGACACCGAAGAAGCAACCCAGGGGAAAGCTACCGACGATTGGCTGGGGAAACTAAAAGATCTGAACCCGCCGTATGCGCTGGATGACCCCAAAGCACCCCAATGCTTCGAGTGTGGCACCAGAGAGCTTGATTTTCGCTTCTACTACGTGTTTAACAAGTGCAGAGTGTGCAAGGAGTGCAGGAACAAGCTGCCAGAAAAGTACTCACTGCTCACGAAAACCGAATGCAAAGCAGACTATCTGTTGACGGAACCCGAACTCAAAGATGCAGAGCTGCTGCCCCACCTGGAGCGTCCGAATCCCTACAAATCAACCTACTCGAACATGATGTTGTATGTTCGCTACCAAGTGGAGGAGTTCTCATTCAAGAAATGGGGTGGACCAGAGGGTCTTGATGCAGAGTACGAACGGCGGGTGTCGCAAGCTAAGATCCGCAAACGAGTCAAGTTCGAAGCCCGCCTCAAAGAGATCAGAAACAAGACCCGTGCTCAAACCATCACCAAGACCAACTATACTCCCCGTCACGTTCACGAATGGGACGAAGGGACCCCAGAGCCTGACGGAACAACCACCAAACGCTGTGCTTGCGGCATGACCATGAACGAAATTAGCATCTAAACTGTATTTATTTAATCCACCGATTTGTCATTGTTACTATTCACGATGGGAGTTGTAGGTATATCAAAGGGCGCGTCACCAGAGTGGCGCCATTCCATGAAATAGGAATCACGACGACTAACAAGCTTGGAAAATTCATACACTACAGTGTTGATGCTGTTCTGGTGTCAGCAATGTTTGCAGGTATTCGCCGCAGCACTGGCCTCACCCTCAAGGTCAATAATGTTGAAAACAAGGACGCGCAGGGATTCATTGCCAAATACCTGGAGGTTGGCGAGTGGGTGTTCGATATGAGCAGCTCTTTCATGTCCACCAGCAGCTACTTTGAGCGCCGTCTCAACTAAACCGCTACCTATGGCCCGACTGGGATAACGTACATACTCTTATATATATCACTCTTCAACCAGAACGTCCTCTTTTTCTAAAAGATCAGCCAGCTCGCCACTTTCAGACATGCTGACGACAATGTCATGTCCACCAATGAACTCTTTGTTAATGTAAAGCTGGGGGATGGTGGGCCATGACGAGTACTCCTTGATGCCGTTACGCAGCTCAGGGTCCTCGAGAACGTTGTAGGCGGCAAATTTCTTTGGATCAACGCCCTGGTAGCCCAGAATCTGGATCGTGTTCCGACTGAATCCGCACTGCGGCTGCTCAGGGGTGCCCTTCATGAACAGCACGACAGGCGCAGAAGAAACAGCAGAATCCAATGCAGACTTCATTTCAGTCGAAAGCATGCGGCGGGCGCCGGCTAGTCCGCTTCTCAGCATCATGTGGGGGCGGAACATTTTAATTGAATGATGATAAATCTATCGACTTGTCAGCGCACATTCAACTAGTAACGGTTGGTACGCAAAAAAACTGGTGTGGGAGTGAGATTCACAAGAACCCAATAATAAACCAACCCGTTCTACCAGCAACTTAAGTTTTTGGCCCAAATCGTCAAATTACACTTTCCGTTCCGTTTGTCACCATGCCTCTTACTTCGGATCGTGAAAAACCGTCTGGAGGCTCCAGTGTGGCCACGACGTCATTAACAGTGCGCCCTGGACAAAAGAATGGCGCCAAGATACCTAACGGGTCGAAGCAGCAGACTCTGAAACGCCGGGAAGCGCCCAGCGATGGGAACAAACCAGGACCTGAAGGTAACAAGAACAAAAAGTGGAAGCAGAACAAGCAAAATCAACAGCGCAAGCAGGGCAAAAATCATGAAAATCCGTCGAAGGATCAAAGCCTGCACAAAAAGCAAAAGCAGAACGCACCCAAAACCGCCAAGGGCCGCACAAAGGCCACCAACGAACCAAAAGAACAGATACCGTCCTCCTTGCCGAAGAAACCAGTGCTTAATTCAGTTCAGTCAACTCCAAAAACCCCAGCAGAAAAAGATAGAACCCCAGCAGCCTCAACAGGCGAAGGAATTACCTACAGGGAGTCGCCTGTGTTTGAACATATCCTTCAGGTTGGCGAAGGTACTTACGGAAAAGTCTACAAGGCCAAAAATACAGACACGGGGCGTATTATCGCTTTAAAACGCCTTCGGCTCGACTCAGAACGTGAAGGAATGCCGATTACCGCTATTCGTGAAATCAAACTTCTCCAGTCGCTTCGCCACGACAATATCGTGTCCTTGTACGAGATGGTAGTTTCAGGCAGACATACTTACATGGCATTTGAGTATCTGGAACACGATCTTGCTGGTCTTTTACTCAACCCGGGACTCACAATGACTCCTGCAAACATCAAGTCCGTGTTCCTTCAACTAACCCACGCGTTGGCGTATCTCCACCATAAAAACATTTTGCATCGGGACATTAAGGGATCTAACATATTGGTTAGCCAAGATGGACAGATCAAACTGGCTGATTTCGGGTTGGCACGACCTATGAATACCATGAACCCAAATACACATTACACAAACCGGGTCATCACATTGTGGTACCGCCCGCCAGAGCTTTTGCTAGGATCAACAAACTACGGCCCAGAAGTCGATGTTTGGGGAATCGGATGCTTGCTGGTAGAGCTTTTTCTCAAATCAGCTTTATTCCAGGGATCTACCGAGATTTCTCAGCTCGACGAAATCATTAATGTAATGGGCAGTTTGGACCCTAATGTCTGGCCAGAAGTCGTCAACTTGCCATGGTACTACTTGTTGAACGATGGAACACAGCGAATAAAGCCAAGTATCTTCGATGCGGTCTTCACTAATGTCACACCCGCGTGTTACGACCTTGCCTCCAAAATGCTCGCACTAAACCCGACCCACAGAATATCTGCCCCAGACGCTTTAAATCATGAGTACTTCAAAGAAGACCCTCAGCCCGTAAACCTGTCTCTGGAGTCTACCGCTGAATGGCATGATTTTGAGGCCAAGCGTCGCCGTAAACAAAAAAAATCCGAGGCACAGGAGACACAGGAGACACAGCAAGCCCCTGTACAACAATAATTCACCATGTTATTTATGAACTTTGTGTAGTTTGAGTCAAGTAATTTTTTTATTAAACAAAAGCGCTTTAATTCACATTACAAAATCGAGTCGACTATACTTTGCAGGATCTGGGCATCCTCATATACAATACTTCCTTCTTGGTTATAGTTTCGAGCGTTGGAAAACATGAGATCAAAGTTTTCCTTCAGCTCTTCAACGGAGTTGTATCCAGATGTATCAATTGAACGACGAATTTCAGCCAGCGAAATCGGCCGCTTGATCACCCGGTAATAGTCGGGGTAGAGTTTTTTCGAAGGGAGTTCCATGAAGATTCCTGCTCGAGCGCGAGGGGGGTCACCAGGGGCAACGCTCTCTGAGATTGCTTCCCAAACCGACTCTGCGGTTTTATTAAGCTCCTCTCGCTCTTCTGGGGTGAGCAGGTCAACCTTGGCCTTCTTCGCCTCGTAATCTGTAGAATCAGAATCAGGGGCTGGCGACCGCTTAGCCCGCCGGGACCGCCGCCCTCCCTCTTCTTCATCCTCTTGTTGTTGCATGGTTTGCAACCACTGCTCGTCGCTCAAGGCATCCTCGTAAACTATGCGTTTACGCTCACGACGACCGTACATTTCGGCAGGAGGCTCAAGGTGAATCTTGATATCCTGCTTGTAGATCTCTGGCAGCTCTTCACTGCTGAACAAACGTGGCTCGTTTTTGACGTTGGCGGCGACACGCTCTTCATCCATTTTTTTGAAGATTGTAACCTCTTCATCGTTGCGAGCCAGAATGTCATTGAGCTCATCGTCATCAGCTTCATCCTCTTCGGACTTATTTTCACGACGTTGCTCTTCTGCCTCCATAAGCGAGCGCAGGAATGCTTCTTGTTCTTCGGCCGTGGACTTGTTATCAAACTTACCGGCCTGAATAACCTTACCATCAATCTCAAGTTTGGACAGTGCACGGTCCAAAATTGCCTCTTCAACACTATCTTCAGTGATTAGACGCAGGATTCGAACCTCCTTCGTCTGACCAATGCGGTGTGCACGGTCCTGAGCCTGCAGATCTTGGAAGGGATTCCAATCGGTGTCATAAATAATAACCGTGTCGGCAGTTTGCAAATTCAGACCCAAGCCACCGGCACGAGTAGAGAGCAAAAAGCAAAAGTATGGTGAGTCAGGTGCATTGAAGGCCTTGAGCATCTCCGAGCGTTCATCAGCTTTCGTTGCACCATCAAGACGCAAGTATTTGATGCCGCGCAAATGCAGATAGTCTTCCATGATTGTCATTACCTGAGTCATTTGGAAAAATATTAAGACCCGATGGCCAGTGGCCTTGAATTTTGGAAGAATACGATCCAAAAGCTCGAACTTGCCGGCTACTCGCCACAAGTTGTCGTTGTCAACATGGAAGGGATTGATCAAATTCTCAACCTCCTCAAACACGTACGGATGATTGCAGATTTTGCGCAGCTGCATAATTTTGTTGTTCAAACCTTTGATACCCACCTTGTTAGACCCTGAATCAGCAGGCGCACCGGTATACAATATATTGTGCTTGAGCATATGCTCGTAAAGCTTGAGTTGGAGGGCCGACATCTGGCACTTGACAACTTTTTCGATCTTGTCAGGCAAATCCTTTTCAACATCTTTCTTAAGACGACGCAGTAGGAAAGGGCGAAGAACTTTGTGCAGACGGCGAATGATTAGCAATGTTTCTTCTTCTGTCAGCTCCATCTTATCTTGGCCGCCAGTACTAGCAAAAGGAGTGTTGAACCACTCGTCAAATGTCTTGACAGAGTTGAAGATTTTTGGAAGAACAAAGTTAAGCAATGCCCACAGCTCTGGCAAGTTGTTTTGCAGAGGTGTGCCTGTCAAAATCAGGCGGTGACGGGAGTGATAATAGCTAGACAAAGTTGAAGACAGTTTGGACTGCGTGTTCTTCATACGGTGACCCTCGTCAATAATCATATGCTGCCAACGAATCTTTGAAAGCAACGGGCGGTCCTTAATGATGTATTCGTAGGTAGTGAGCAGCACCTGGAAATCACCAGCTCTGATTGTTCCCTGAAGAGCTTTTCTTGTATTCGGAGGACCTTTATAAACAACCTTCTTGATCGAAGGTGCCCATTTATCAAACTCAACGTTCCAATTCGTAATGGTAGACAAGGGGACAATTACCAGGAACGGACCCGACCAGCGCTTTGCCTCGAGAAGATAAGAAATCAAGGAGATGGACTGGATAGTCTTACCAAGACCCATTTCATCGGCGAGAATACCATTCAAATTATTATTAACCAAAGAAACCATCCATTGCAAACCTTTAACCTGGTATTCTTTAAGCTTGCCGCCCACCAACATTTTAGGCTGCTCCGTTACATCCTCTTTCACACGATGAGCGACCTCATAATAGTCGACCTTGTCATTATCCTCAGTAGGAGATTCCTCAGATTTTGCAGTAGGACCAACTTCAGCTTGCTGTACTCGCACGGCCTCGGAAAGAGACTGCAAGAACTGGTTGGTTTGCTTGAGCAGATGTGTGATACGTGTATCTTTTGTTTGATCAAGCAACTTAAGATAAGCTTCCTCATCATTAGAGCGAAGTGCCTGAAGACGCTGCCTGGCGGTCCGCTCGGTCCGCTTGGCCTCCTCACGTTCAACCAGGGCATGGAACTGAGTGACGGCCTTGGTCATCGCGTGGTGACGAGAAGCACGCTGTTGCGACTGTTGTAATGCTTCCTGAGCGTGCTGGATAGATGCATTAATGAGCTTTAAGTGCTGCGCACGTTCTTTCTTCTCCTGCTCTTTGCGTTGAGCGCGTTCCAAAGTTTCAGTGAGCTGCAGGTCGTGGGCCGTCAAAGGCTTGACTCGGCGGTTAAATAACCGAGTCAAATAGCTTTGACTCATGGTGTCTTGGGTCGATGCAATATGGTAGACAATATGTTGCCGCATCGACTTTTGCCGCGTCAACAGGCGCAGCTGTTTGAGTTCAATAAGGGCCTTTATTTTGAGCTCATCGATACCATCACGGGCAATATCTGGTGGCTCGGAGGTCGGCGTCTCGACATCAACGGCACCGATGTTTGCCGGCAAGCGTTCCAGCTCATTTAACCGGTGGCTCAAACGGCTTCTGATGACCATTTCGGCCCCACCGCCAGCTGCAGTTCCGATCTCTGGCTCAAGACCTAGTCGGGCCGAGCGCTCCTTGAAAGTTAATCTTTTTGTGCTACCGTTTTCGTGCTGCTTGGTAGCGGGCTCATCAACAGGTTCACCTGCAAGCTGAATTAGCTGGGCCTGAAGAGCCTCGGGCAGATCCACATTGCGCGTGAGCAATTTAAGAGCAGTGATAGGCACTTGCAGTTCGGTGTGCTCAAGTGGGCTGGTGCCGTTAGAAATGCGGGACGCCCGAATTTCATCGAGTCGCGCTTTACGTTCCACAAACTCGCGCTGTTGAGCACCCACGGCCTGGAGAATGACCGTGAGGTGTCTAAACTCTTCATGACGATTGGGATCAACGCCCGCTGAGTTCAACGCGCACCACCGCAGCAGAAGCAGCATCAGCTGCTCTCGCGACTTGGGATATTCGATCCCTTGGACGTGGTCCATGTCCGGCATGTCAAGGTGTGACGAGATGGTGAGTAAGCTGGGACAAAGCCGATTGGAGGGCTGTGAAAGCAAGGTAAAAAGGGGCGGCTGATATGCAGGCTGGATGAGATGGAAAACAAGCCACTGGCAGGGGAGGGGGGTAATGTGCTAAATAAATGGGACCTACGTAGCTGAGTTAGTTTTATCATTCGCTGGGATTACTGTTGTGAGATAATCATACCCTTGATTATGTAGTTCTTATCGTCTTCATGTGGTCATTCCAAGCTGCAGAACCTCCATCTGCCTGGTTGGTGACTACATTGGGAGATGGGAAAATTTTTTTGCTTATTTAGCCAGGGCAGAGTGCTGCAGGCCGATGCAAAATGGGCGGCCAGAAACGAGATCGAGCACGGCCTGCGGCTAGTCCCGAACAAGCACAGCAAATTGCGCTATCTAGGGCGCTTTCAAAAACGTTGCGGCATGCTGCCGCGTCTCAGGGCATCGCCATAGATAGCAATGGGTACTGTTTGGTGAGCGACCTGTTGACTCACTCCCGCTACAAAAGCTTGCAGGCCACGGCTGAGCAGATCAAGCAGGTCGTGGAGTCTAACGATAAACAGAGATTCGAGTTCGATGCCACGGGCGCAAAAATCCGAGCTCGCCAGGGCCACAGCATCAATGTGGATGTCGAGCTGACTCCATTGACTCCAGACTCGCTGCCAAACGTTGTTGTTCACGGTACCAATCCCACCGCCTGGGAGTCGATCAAGACTCAGGGCCTCAGCCGACAAAACCGATTGCACATCCACATGGCAGCAGGGTTGCCTGGAGAAGTAATTTCAGGCATGCGGCATTCCGCCAAAGTACTTATTTATATCAATGTGCCAAAGGCCATGGCGGACGGCATCGAGTTTTTCCGGTCAGCAAACGGTGCTATTCTCTCTAGTGGGAAAGACGGTACAATTTCTCCTGAATATTTCTTGAAGGTGACCGATAGAGCTGGAAATAGTCTTATTTAGAGTATACACCCTCCCCTTACACACTAAGCGTCATCGTCGACACCTAAGGTCGTTGTCATCATGTCTCTCTCGGTCGATCAAGTGCATTTGCTCAAGCGAGAGCTTTTGCGCTTGGCAATTGCAGACGAGTCTGCTCGGCTGGACAATATGAACAACATTAACCAGCTGGGGCCTCCTTTTATAGACACGGACGGCATGCCGGCTGATGGATCGGCGTTCCCGATCATGTCCTACATTTTGGTGAACTTTGTCGTTCCGTTCCCGCCGTTGGCCAGAGCCGACGCCAAATTCTGGGCCAATACTGCACAACCATTCATACAAGGACTAGCATCAAAGGAAATCTCGTCCAGTGCTGATCGTGACGAGGCAACCAAGCGTCGCCGACTCGGCCGTATTGCCAAACGATTCATCTTGATGCTCATGGTTGCCGGTATTAGCACTAATGTACCGAATGAATCACGACGGTACTCCAAAAGACGGGCGTACGATGCAATCCTACCCAAAACCGACGACGGAATCCTCGATAAACAGCCTGGCACGCCCCAAGACGCAGAAATAGCAAATGGAACTCCGCCCCCAGGCCCCGTCCCGGGTTTAATTGCCACAGTAATTGGTGCATATACTGGAAGCTCGACCAGATTGTTGAAAAATAAAGAAACACATTACATTTTGGAGGCCCAGATGTGGGGTGGGCCGCCCGTCTGGACAAAGCGAACGTACTTGGATTTCGTAGCTTTGGACAAACGTTTGATGAAGGAATTCCCCGGTAAGCATCTTGCCAGACTGCCTCACAAAAATTCTACCAATACTGTTGTCAAAGTTGACGGCTCGGAACGCACCTTGATCCGGGAACGCCAACGAGTGACATTGCGAGCATATCTCAATCGATTGACTTCTATTCCAAAAGTATGCCAGAGTGATATTTTTCTCGAGTTTTTGTTCAAACAGCGAGTTAATGAACTCACAAAGGAGGAGATAGCCGATATTGTGGTTCGCCAAGGTTTAGACCGTGAACGTTGGACTAACCGAGAGAAATTCTATGATCTGGCAAATGAACGAGCCAAAAAACTCGAGCAGTACCTTGGGGAAATCAAATCTGAGATTTTGATGGATGACGCTCTTCCCAAGCTGTTTATGGAGATGAAAACCCATTCGCGGGTCGAAGATATGTCCCCCTTATTGCAAAAATTTGTCGAGTGGTGCTTGGTAGAGTTTTCGGGAATCATTTACAACCTCTTGCTTGGAAGAGACGATAGTCCTGAGATTTTTAGCCAAGTCAAACGGTTCTACCACCTCATGCCTTTCAAGCTGATGCAAGGCATCCTGAAGCTTTCAAACCCCGCCTTGATCATGAAGAAACTGACAGACCTGTTTATGGCGACCCCTTTTGGTGGTAAATCGCTTCTCCAGAATATGTTTATTCGCATCCTGAATGATGATATGCGCTCGCAAGAGGTTCTGCTCGAAGAGCTGGAAAAATCTATTTCCAACCATGCTTTGACAAAACCCTTAAAGGACTACTCACAAATGGGATACCATGAGCGAGAACAAATACATTATCAGGTTGACCACTCCAACAAAGATATTGTCTTGGTTATCTATGAGAATTCTGACATTGACCCCAAGTTACTGCGCATAACCACAAAGTATCATGATCTGTGGCAGAAGGCAGTTGAGCATCCCGAAACAATTGATGACAATGTTGAAAAAATCGATACATATTCTCAGCTCAAGGACTTTTTGAAATTATCGGTCCGGCAACGTGACAAGGATATCATGAAAGACTTTTGGGCCGATCCGGGCACCATTGCATTTGTTAGAGCCACGGTTGATATCTTGTACGATATTCTGATTGAGATTTTCCGGACTGGTAAAATTGCAGAGTCTCTTGGCGATTTTGAGAGGTTTGCCTCTGATATCATTAACTTTGTGGATGCAGCAGATGGCGGTATAGCTCTTGACGCTAATGAGCTGGTAAACGGATTGATTGCGATCTGCCAAAAGCATCAAAATTCAGTCTTCAGGTTTATCAATCGAGTGTACTCTCGGGAGGATAGTATCTTTGTTGATATGATTTCATGGATGACGCTATTTATTAATTTCATCCGTGACGGCAAACAAAACAAATACAGGATTGATTTATTTGGGATTGTCGACAGAGCATCAGAGAATGGGATGGACATTTCCGTTCTCCAAAGTGACTTGGATACTCTCCAGCAGTGGTTACGAAACCGACAAGAAACTGCGAAACCAGATCTCAAGGGTGCCCCTACTGAGAAGATGGGCGAGGCCAGCGATTATCTCGAGGATATCGGTCTCACATGGGATGATGTTGGATTCGCAATGGCAGAAGTTGAAATTGATGAGCAGGAGGAATTTATTCCAGAGCTCAATACGGATATGGCCCAAGATGCAGTGACTCGTGAGAGATTTAGACGGTTCAAGCATTCTGAGATGGAAAGACGAAAAGAGGAGATGAAAGATCGGCCAGCATCACGGCTCATTGAGGAATTAGTTCCTGCCTTCCAGGAAGCACTAGGTAAAGTCTTGAGCGAAGCCAGGGTTTATCCTACACCTATGAGTAACTACAAATGAAATCAAGGCAGCTAAAGTATAGATATTGTATATAGAAGTCTACTTTATTCCGAGCCCAAAAAAAGAAGTACAGAAAATAGTCGGTTCTCATGTAATTGTCAATGCGCATCAGCGATAACTGCGTTTCTTTGGCGGCGCCATGTGCTACCGAACTCGGCCGAAGCCGGAGCTGCAAGGCATCACGAGAACGGTACGGGTTATCAGAGGCCTGATTCGAGCCAGGTGATCCAGTGGCCGTTCAGGGGCCTATTGCTTCTATGCCCGAAAAATGCTTAACGGTTTCAGACCCCTGCATCTCCATGACGTAGGTCAAGACTATTACGTTTTGCAGCTCAACAGGGGAGCGTCATACATTATTATGCGAAACTGTCATCGGTGTAAGTTCCAACGGTGGGAATTTCGATAAGGCCGGATCAGAGACCGAATTGCCACCCCACCAAACCCGCCTCAGCCTAGATAGTTGTAATCCAGTAATCTTTGAGAAGCAAAGTATACATCAACGGAAAAACCACCATTATTCTTATTATTCTGCACGAATACCTGCATGTGGTCGCCTTTGCTGCCCTTGCCCAGATGAAAAATAGTCTGGTATGGGTTAGGGCGGGCTTATCAAATTGACGAGATCGGCGCACATGGAAGCACACAGACAAAATCCCACTTGGCCGAGGCGTCGCAGTGCAAAGCTCTCCCAACAAGGCGAAAAAAGTTGCTACCCACTCTATAGCACTTATTTACACAGGACAGATTGAGCACGCTTCCCGCTTGTAATTTCCCGTAATTCTGATGCCCGGTGAGCCTAGAATAAATCAGTTCAACCAACTATTGGGCCCGTCATGCTCGTTATTGGCCTGGAAACCGGAATGACGTAGATTCCCTAGCCCTACCCGTAGTGAAAAAAGACACATTTATAAAGTGACCAATTCGGGCCCCTTCTGATTCATTGTCCATTTACACATACACATTCTGAAAAATGGCTTCTACTACTGCTGTCCGTCGTCTCCAACAAATCCAGCGCAATCTCACCTCTAGCGCGTCTGAGTCTTCTTACAAGAAGAAGTTCCGCATTGCTGTCGTGGGCTCTGGTAATTGGGGTACAGCTGTGGCCAAACTTGTTGCTGAGAACGCCGCGGAGAAGGGTCAATTCTTCGAGCGTGAAGTTCGCATGTGGGTCCGCGAAGAGAGCGTCCACGGCCGCAATTTGACTGAGATCATCAACAGCGAGCATGAGAACGTTCGCTACCTCCCACAGGTCACTCTTCCCACAAATCTGGTTGCCGACCCCAACTTGCAAAACGTTGCCAAGAATGCCGATATCATCGTTATCAACATTCCTCATCAGTTCCTCAAGTCTGTTGCCGACCAGCTTAAGGGCATTGACTATTCCAAGAAGGTCGCCATCTCTTGTCTCAAGGGTATTGATGTCACTCCCAACGGCCCCAAGCTGCTTTCAGACTTCATTCACCAGCACTTGGGCTTACATTGCGGCGTTTTGTCTGGTGCCAACATTGCCAGCGAAGTCGCTCGTGAGAAGTTCTCCGAGACCACGGTCGCTTTTCCGGTCGCCCCCAACTACGAGCAGGGCGAGCCCGACGCTCCTTTGATGAAGGAGCTGTTCCAGCGTCCCTACTTCCACGTGCAAATGAGCGACGACACCGCTGGTGTCTCCATTGGTGGTGCCCTCAAGAATGTCATCGCTCTGGGTGCTGGACTTGTCGAAGGTGCCGGCTGGGGTGACAACGCCAAAGCTGCGGTTATGCGTCGTGGCTTGATCGAAATGTCTCAATTCGCCGCCGACTACTTCCCTTCCTTCCGCCCTGAGACCATTTCGACCACCAGTGCTGGTGTTGCCGACTTGATCACCTCTTGTGCCGGCGGCCGTAACCTCAAGGTCGGTCGTGAGTTCGCCAGAAGCGGCAAGTCAATCAAGCAGATCGAGGCAGATCTGCTCAATGGCCAGTCTGCACAGGGCCTGGTGACTGCCGAGGAGGTTTACGAGCTCTTGACCAAGCAGAACCGCTTGGAGGAGTTCCCTCTTATGGTTACTATTTATGATATCATCAACAATGGCCTGCCCATCAGCGAGTTACCTAACCGCATTCGGGAGTAAAGGAGCTCACGATTGTCGAATCATCGGGGTTTTTTCTAATTTATAGTAGCATAGCTTGGCATAACTTGTTTCTTATTTGATCTCATCCTTCTGCTCGAGCAACTTTCTGCGAATCTCCGCCATTGAGGTGCCCACAACCTTTGTGAACCGTTTACTTTCCACCTGGGCCAGCCGTTGGTTGGATTTCATTTTGTGAGGGTTGAGAACTTTCTTTTTATCTACGCCAATTTGCGGCTGATCCTCGGTCTCTGGCAGAACTTCTAGTAATGAGTCCATTGATTTGCCTGCCAGATTAGACTTTTGCTTGCGGTTTTGGCGTCGCACCGAAGACTTGGAAATGCTCCGCTCTTTACCTAAAGAGTTGGTGATCTGAGGTTTGAATCCTGTGTTTTTCATGGCCTGCTTGTTCACTGTGTTTAGTGAGCGCATCACTCGGTTGCTAGCTGCTCTTAGCTCCTGTGGAGTATATTTAGTTGCCGCTCTACTCTTCGCTTTACCCATGATACGGACGACAAGCCTATTTTTTTTTTGTCTTACAAATATGGCCTTCAGTCAATCTCACTTAATGGTTAATAATACTCTTAGTTACACTTAGTAATGGGACCTCAGCCAGATGTCCTAAAAACCCTCTCTTACCTCAGCAGATCTCACCACTTTAACAATGTTCGGAATCCGTCCTATGGTTGGTCTTCGTTTGGCAGCTCCTACGAGAAGCTTTGCCTCTACTAGCGCACGCCTTAATAGCTCGAGCCTTACTTGGAACGAGTTCTTTGCTATGCGATCCCGCCGACGACGTCTTGGCCAGATCTGCTCGGTGGGGACCACTTTTGCTGGCGTTGGCATCGCCTGGACTTACTTTGCAAATATTGAAATTGATATGACAGAGAAGCTGTTTGGTGTGGACGCAATTTTTGTCTACGGCGCCTGTATTGTGTTTGCTGGTGTTTTGGGATACCTTGCTGGCCCCGGTGTAGGTAACTTTATGTTCCGCCAATCTTTGGGCAAGCGTGCGGCGGATTTCGCCGTAAAGGACACTACGTTTTTGCAGCACATCAAACGTAACCGCCCCGACCCCGCTAAGCAGAGCTACACCAACCCAATTACCGACTACTACGGTGAGAAAATCGACTCCCTCTCCGGTTACCGCCGTTGGCTACGCGATGCCCATATTTACAAACTTAAGAGCGAAAAGTATCTTTAACAGCTCACACCAATATAGCTTCAGTCAGATATGCTAACTTGTACATGGTAGAACCCGATTCTAGCAAATAATTCTTTAGTTCTTGAATACATAGTTTACTGATAGACTTTTGAAGGGTGGAATTTGAGCATAAAACCTCCGTCGATCATAGAAGTCAAGCTCACATCGTTGACCAAAGGAGCAGTGGCGTCCAGAAGCTCGAGACGCTCGTACTTCTGAGCAATACGCATGACGGTGAACGAAGCCTCGGTCAAAGCAAACTGCTGGCCCAAACAGATACGGGGCCCGCCATTGAAAGGCAGATATTCCCAACCGTGCGAACTATGGGTATCCCAACGCTCGGGACGGAACTCCTCGACATCAGGGCCCCACAGTTCAGGCTGGCGGTGGATTTCATAGACAGAGTAGACCACAGGCATTCCCTTGGGGATAAAAACAGGCTCGTCACCGTTAGGGCCACCACCACGAGGAAGAGTTGTGTCTCGAGTAGCAGTGCGGGTGTTACGAGGCACAGTGGGGTTAATTCGGAGAGTTTCGTTGATGACATTCAGCAGGTACTTGCAGCGCTTCAAGCCCTCAAATGTGACTTCTTCGGTGCTTTCTTCTCCAAATTGGTTCTTCACGGCCTCACGAAGCTTGGCATAGATCTCGGGGTTGTGGGATAAATGCCACAGAGTGTAGGAGAGCAGAGACGCTGTGGTGTCACGCCCAGCAAGCAAAACATTGAATGCCTGATCACGAATCACAACAGGGTCACGTGTTACTTTGGCAAGCTCGTGGGTGAAAACATAAGAGGACTCGTCCTTGTCAATTGGACGATCCAAGGCCTGCTGGACAAAGTACTCGACAAAGCGACGGGCTCGAGCAATAGCCTTGCGGAACTCGCTAGAAGTGATGAGCCTATAAAGAGGTCCAAACTGAATGCGGATAAGCGACCAACGCAAACAAAGCGTGTAAGCCTCGACAAACTCCGCAGCAGATACGCCGTTAACAACTCTCTGGGAGTTGTCAAGGGAATCAACACTCTCACCAAACAGGAACTCTGTCGCAGTATCCATTGTGAGCTGATGGAATAGGTGCTGAATGTTTACGAACTCGCCCTTGTCCAAAATCTTCTCCAAACTGGTTGCATGACGACGCAGCGATTCGATCTGAGCAACCTGCTCGCGAGAGAATTGCGGCCGCAAAAGATTGCGAGAGTGTTTCCATCCGTGACTGGACAATGTGAAAATACCACTGCCCAAGAAGTAGCTGAGTTGAGCTTCTCTCAGTCCAAGATCGAAAGATTTGAAGTTGGTTGCCAACACCGCCTTGACATTCTCTGGATCTCGGGTTACAACGTTCATCATACCCAAAATCTCCATAGCAAACGTGCGCTCCTTCTTCTTACGCATGGTAATAACCGTTTGCTCCAATGCGTTGCGATTCTTTGTTGACTTTAGGAACATGTAGAGGTTTCTAATTCCAAACGGCCAATTCACGTACATGGCCACTGGTCGCACACCAGCTCTCTTGGCCTTGAACAAATAGACCAGCTTCAAACTCAGGTCATAGAAGAGCACAAACGAGACAATCAGACCAACTATCAACCACATTGTAGAGATCTTAGTTTATGATGTCGGTTACGATTCCGGCCAATTACGATATTTATGATTTCACCTGCACTGCCTTATTCCCCACACTTAAGTAATTACTCCGGCGTTGGTTGAACCAGCATGTGAATGCCAAAAGGGGTTGTTTACTATCGTTACTAGCCCAAGCCACGTAGAAAAAACAAGTGCTTCTATAGTCAAGACGGTTTATAAAACTATGCTCCGCTTTAAGGCCTCCAAGTGCACGACTCGAAATGTTTTCTCGTCTACAGCGTCTTCACGTACCAGCAACTGCTTACGCTTTCGCCACTTTGATTGGTATGCAGGTTGGCCGTTTATGGACATGTATAGTATGCCCAGGAAAGTACCATGGAATTCATTCAAAAACCGCAAATGCTTGGGTTTTTAAAAGCTTCGAGACCTCAGTGACGGTATGAGTGAATATAGGAGCACGAGTTGGGGGATCCCCACAAGCCCGCGTCGTTGTACACACCCCCACAGACGTCGAGCGACGCAAGGCACGGCCCTAACCTGCGCCCACGCCCCAGACCAAGAATACCTCGGTCGTTGAGCGATTACACTCCGAGATGAATAAAGAAATAATATGTTAAAACCAGTTACTGAAGGTTTATTGAACGTCAATCATAAATAAAAGTAAAACAGCAATGTCCGGGTGTCCATAGCATTCAACTAAAAAGTGAGCACAGTTGTTCGCCGACGCTAGGCTCGATTTCTGTACCGTCGCGGGCAATCTTCACTGGCTTGTTGGCATTGAGTGGATTACGCAGATGCTTAGTGTGGGAGAACGACAAGGGCGAGCCACCAGATAGCCATCGTATCTTACAGGGAGCCGTCCACCTTTCTTGTTCAACCTCTTCCTTCGGGCAATCCAGAACTTGCCAAAAAAGGCAAGCTCGCCTAGTATCCTCAACAATTTCGCCGGCAGGACAGATCTCTTTTCCTGTCAATGGGTCATAGATAGGCTTGGTAAATTCGATCTGCATGGCCGTCTCGACTGGCTCCTCCGTGGAAGCTGGCGGGGGCAGCACTTCTTCCTCGGGTATTTCAGACTCCATCCGCGCGTATCCAAAATATGACGACGTGCGGTTGGCACTGAAAATGAAGTAAACGTTTTCGGCGGTGCGGAACGCCTCATTGAATCGCTCAGCGTTGTGCAGCTGAGTGGACCACAGAGATGTCTTGCGAGCCGTTTCAAGATCATTCACAGACAACGACTTGCAAACAAAGTACCGATTTGGCGAGCCTGCTCCGCCCAGCGGTGGGGTGGGAGCTTCGGCGCTCGCAGGCGTCGAGCCAGCTTGCTCGTTCGACTCTCCATGCTGGGCCTTGATCAAAAGCTTGTGGTCACGAATACATCCACCATTCTTGTTGAACTCCTCAACTGCTTCGTCCAGACCTTCTTTTGACCGGAAGTTTACAAACGCGCACCCTGTGCGCTGGATCAGATACACCGAAAGAATATCTGGCGACGCAAACACTTTGCACAGCTCATTCAGACTCGGCTGGGGCGGTAAATTGCCTACCCACAACGCGAAATCTGACTTGGGTGGCTGCCGGTAGCGAAGAGTTGGAGCGCTGCTTTTCTGGATCGGTGTCACACCGTGCGGAGGGGTGATGACTTTGACAATAGGAGGCCTGACTGGTTTGCCAGTGATTGCTTGTGCTTTGCTGATAGGCGTGCGATCTATCGGTCTTTCAGTGGGCCAGTCAACTCTTTCTGCGGGCGTTGCCGCTCCCCAAAGTGACGCACTTGGACCGGGCGGTGATAACGGTGGTTTTGTTGTGTCACAAGTCGAAAACTTGGAATTACCACTGAGAGCAAGACCAGGTAACACTCTTTCGAGAGAATGGGGCCGCGAGGACTTCAAACCAGAAATGCCAGAGGGGCGAGGAGCGAACTGAGAATACAATGCCGTCGAAAAAGAGCTAGGCTGGAGCCCAGGCTGTCCGGCAGATGGATTTAAAAACGCATTGTGGTTTTGCGATTTATCTTCGAAAATACTATCCACGTATAGAGCCCCTGGAGTCATTTCTGTCAAGGTAGGGACAATTTATTCCTAATACGAAATAGCTGACCAAAATCAACCGCTTTTTTTTCGTCCTGAGTCCAGGGGCACCTTTTAAGCCGACGTTTCATTTAACGCTCACTTAATATACAAGCGCCGCAGTGGCCTACTTTGAATACTTGGCTGCGGCTGCAAGCACTCTGTCATCTTTGGGCTTTCTTTTTTGCGCTATGCGTCAGATGGGTGGACTATCGTGTTTTCACCAGGAATGAAAAAAGCCCCTAGTTAGCTATCCTGCAAGCTATAGTTCGCCCGAATTAAAAATAGGACTTAAAATATATGTGCTATGAGTTCGTGTGCGTTCTGATCGTCTACATTGCTATATAAGTGTGCGTTTTTTTTAGGTTGGTCGGGCACTTTCCACACCTGCATGGTTGCCTAGCTGACCATGCTGCAAGTGACCATCAGGTGATTCTGCAAGCATCGGGCTAGTATCCAAAGTGTAGTCGCCTAGCTGATTTGAGACGCTTAGGTAGATATGTAAGTTGCTGGAGTGCAAGATATAAAAATGTAGATAAAACTCAATTGTGTACAAGGTCGGTCTGAGGGGCCAGTGCTGCATTATCACTTTAAAGCCATGGGGGAAAAAGCCCTGGTCAAACCTTGTTCGAGGACTACCAATTACAGAATTTGGCGAAAGTGTGAAACTTTTTGCCGTATAATCGATGTGTAGCAAGTAAGATAATGACAACTAGATAGTATTAGCAAGCGTTGACAGCAAAATCGGCCTTTGATAAAAGAAAAAACAACTACATAAAAACACACAAAACACAAGACATTGCGAGATATTCGCCGATTATCGTTGTAAGCTCGCCGTGCTGTATATTGTCTAGGCCTGCACCTCCTGCCTAGATACGTTACATTACCCAGCAATTCCTTGATGCTCCTTCCCATTCCAAACGAAGACGGGGTACGCACCGAACACCCTACCAGCCATAAGCTGCAACCATCCCTTGAGGTTCTAAATTCCCGAATTACATCGCCGTACAATCAAAAGATAGTGCGCCCATGAAATGCCTTACAGTGCTAATCATATCGATCTGCACAGACTCCTCAGAGGTCGTGTCTGGCTTCGAGTTCTTTTTCTGATCCTGCCCCGCAATTTCTTTCTGGTGCAGAGTTTCACAATGTGGGAAGAAGGCGCTAGTGCGGCTGCAGGCTCATGCAAGGGTTTGCGACGGTAACTACTAGATTACGCTAAACGAGCATGTGAATGACGAATCTAAAAATTGATCTTGCTGTGCTCGGCCACCAATGTTTTTGCTATACATAAGTTGAACCTTTCACAAAAATATGCAGTCGCTTGATTTTGTCTTTAAAGGTGCAACAAAGGTTACTATCGCACTACCCTTGACCACATCCCTTTCTAAACACAAGGTTCTTGGCAAATCGTCGAGGTTGTACAAGCGGCCCATTCCTCACGCCCTACAGCCTAAGCGAGCACAACTCCGTCGGCTTACGAGCCTCGCCAAGCCAGTGCGAAACTACTGTGCTTACGTAGTATATCTTACACCCCCAGGGCTAACACCCACTCGCCCGAACCGACGGCCGTTTGGGTAGTAGACAAGCTAGCATTCGTCAGCTGAAATTTTCAGCGTCAATAAGCATTTTTTATAATGCCCGAGACCGCTATCTGCGTCGAAAGTACTCGGACAGAACACAAAAATCGCGGGCAGACCAACATACAGCAGAATGAGGCCAGTATGATGAGTGTACTCTTCGCAGGTGGTATTGGTGGAGCCATGGGCGACACCGTCATGTACCCACTGGATACCATCAAAACCCGACAACAAGGTGCACCCGGCGTGCTCAAGTACCGGACTATGGCTAGCACAACAGCGTCAATTTTGCGCGAAGAAGGCCTTATACGTGGCGTTTACCGGGGCTACTCCGCTGCTTTGTTAGGCTCGTTCCCTTCTACCATGATGTTTTTTGGCGTATACGAGACAACCAAAAGATATTTCAAGCCCCATGGCGGAGTAGACGAGACCGTGGTGCACTTGGGGGCTGGATTCCTGGGTGACCTGGTTTCAAGCGTCGTCTATGTCCCTTCGGAAGTCCTGAAGACTAGACTACAGCTCCAAGGACCTTACAACAATCCATATTTCAAATCCGGCTACAACTACCGTGGATTGTCTCATGCATGCAGAACAATCGCCCGAACTGAAGGCCTCTCTACGTTTTTTTATGGCTACAAGGCTACCCTCATACGAGACTTGCCGTTCAGTGCGTTACAATTCGCATTCTATGAAAAATTTAGAGCTTCTGCACAAACATACTCTGGCTCTTCTGATATCAGCCTTGGGTTGGAATTGGCAACCGGCGGTGCTGCGGGCGGCTTGGCCGGTGTTATAACCACCCCCTTGGATGTTATCAAAACCCGCATCCAAACCCAAACTGACGGGAAAATTCACGGTACAGTTCAGGGTCTACGTTTCATAGCTCAAAAAGAAGGAGTGCTGCGTGTTTTCAGCGGCGTCGGGCCCCGTTTGGTTTGGACCTCAATCCAAAGCAGTGTCATGCTCGTTTGCTACCAGGCAGTGCTGAAAGCTCTTGATCCAAACGAACCCGCCAAGTCTGCTTTAACGTCGTCTTAGCAGACTGCAATGTATATATAGCATAATGTATTTTTCTTAGTTATACTTCATCTTGGATTTGGTTTAAAAAAAAATTAGGCCACACGAATGTAGTTCGTTTTAACAAATAAACTAGTTATCGTCGTCACCCTTGTTGCGACGAAATAGTCCTTTCTTCTTCTTCTGCTTCGCCACGGTTGTTGACTGAGGGGTCGGAGGATAGTACACATTCTTACGCTCGTTCTCAACTTCAGCGGCACTTGGGTCGCCAAAACTGATGATGTTTTCGTCCTGCGCATAGGGATTAGTATCAAAGCGAGGCATCGAGGAAAACTGTTCGCGAGGACGGAACCCGAGGCGCGGGGTTTCCTGCATTTCACGCAAGCTCTCATCACCAGTTGCAGAGTATTCGAAGGACCTAATAGTATCTAAGGGCCGTTCCTCACGGGACCTTGCCGGGTTCGAAATATCAGGGTTCGTAATTTGGTGCCCGAAAACGTCTCGGAGAGCTCCTGAGGGGGAAACTGACTGTGTAGGATCAGAGCTACCAACCTCGTAGGGTTGCTGTTCCTGAATTGCCGTCAAAATGGGATCATGGATTTGTGGATGTAACGCCTTGGCATCTTCGTGCGTCGTATGATGGCGCTCCTCATCCTCATCCTTCTTTTTTTTACTGAACAGTCCCATTGCTTTGAGTTACAGATGACAAGAGCTGACGCGTAAGCGCCCCAGGAATGATGGTGGATGAAACTAGCATCTTGAGAATGCAGCGGACTGCAGTATTGAAATGATCCTAAGCTCATTGTTAAAAAACTCTATAACTTCTATAACTAATTTCCGCGCTCGATGCAAAGAATGGGGCGCCACATTCACAATCAAGCTGTGCTATTTTTACAGTCATGATACCCTTGCCCCATCACATCGAATTCAGCACATGAGAAGCTTAAAGAGGTACCCTAGGTGTTTGAGATTCGATAAAGCAGGTGAGACCTAGAAGAAACAGAACTGAAATATTTACAGGGATTTGTATACGTAGAGGAACAAAGATAAAGAGGTGAAGGCCAAGCACCAAATCGCGAAGAAGTTAGAATTTCATAAAGTCGATCGACAGACCGGCCCGGTGGTTGATCTACATTTCGGATTCTAAAAGTGGCCGACACTGATAAAAATTGCATGTAATACCTTTGGAAAATGGTTCATTTCAGGTAGCCCTGTCAGTACTTCAAAGGCGATATTTGTGTAGTGGGAGAAAGGGAATCGACGTTTAGTGGGTGCAGGCAGTTGCACTCCGGTTCAAGAAATTTTCATTTACATAGTATTCACCTCAGAAATAAAGTTTTTTTTAAACAAATGGCCAAAGTGAACATATTGCGAAAAAGAACACAACCAAACTATGGCACAATATTTGGCGAACAAAACTTAATTAGCGACGATGATATTTTGTTACAAAAGCCGACTCAAAAGCACTTTTTGCAAGGAAGGCCAGTATAATATTCAAGTTTTTGGATCTATAGAAATCGTTTCTAGATGTCAATTGGATCGATACCTGGGGTCCATGATAGGTAAATAGAAAGTAGTAGTGGACATTTACTGCAGGCTGGAGATCAGACAAACTTTTGAACCAGTTGTCTGTCACTGACTGTGACATTCAGTTGGGGAAAGAGTTGATGTTGCGTGCCCGAGCGACACCTGAATTTTGAACATGAAGTTCAGGCTGATATAGAGTGCTGGTTTGGCTCTAGGCAACGAATAACTGCCCAATCCCGGCGGGTCTTCCAAACTTGGACACATCAAAGCTATACGTGATTTGGTACTTCCAAAGAAAGTGTACAAAAATATTGGATAATAAATCATGTGCTTTATTCGGTTTGTTACTGCAGAAGTACTTTTATCTATGCGCATAATGCTCTTTCAAAACCAAATTCTGCAGGAGATGGCTGCAGGGTATGTTGCATCGTTCTTGGCTGTGTTGTACCGGGATCACTCCATATCAGATCAATGTACCGGAAATAAAAAATAATTAGGTGGATTAACAGTGAGGCTATAAACGTTGAAGTTGGCATGCCATGTTGTTGCCCTCAACTAGAAGAGAAGCCCATTTACTAAAGCCTTCCTTCATCCGATTGTAACACTCGTAAACTCTTCAATTGCTTCGTAAAGCTTGTTATCATGATATCAGACTTATAGAGAAGTTCACTCCAAAGATGGCAGGTTAAGGATGATTTTCAGATCAAGGTAAATTTGAACGACACGTCAAGTTGTTTAATTACACTTATACTAGATGAGCTGCGGAAATTGTTTATCAAGCTGTATCAAAATGAGCCAATGGCCTAAATATCAGTACTTCCAGCATACTCGAATTGTATTATATCAAAAGTACCTTCTCCAATGCTTTTGAGAAAGTATCCTAGGAGTTCAAATGTTGATGATAGAACGGTAGTTTATAACAATACGGGGAGAAAGTTTCTTAAATTGCGACTATAACTATCCAACTGGATGAGCAGAGTCAAGGCGCGGTCAGCTTCTCAGACACATCCAGTAAATGACAAGTTACCATCAGTGCGACAAACCAGCTTGACATTTATAACGCCTCTGACAAGATAATATTGAACGTCATTATATATTCATGGTTTTATTCTGCACTTCAAAGTCTACAACAGGAATATGTTTTCCGACGGGTGGGAATTATTCGCCCTGTAACATAATCTCACTTCCCTACTATAAACCGATTTTCCAAAGTCAATGACAGCTAGATACTTTCTTGTATCCATTACAACCAGTCTTAACACATCTCTTACAACCATCTGGCTGCATAAAACACGCCGCTTGCACAAAAGCCTCAACACCCCTCTGCGAAGTTTAGTAATTTGGTCATGAAAAAGCACTACGCACCAGGAAAGCCTGAACAGTCAGCAGATCAATTTTTTTTTTTACTCATGTCGCTAGAGGAATCACTTGCCAAAGTGCGAGTACTCTCTTCGAGTAAAATCCCAGCACAGATTAAGCAAGCTGGCTTGCTCAATGCTGTGGAGTCGGCTCTTCTCGATGATGGCACTAGCCTCACGCCAGCTGCATACTTTGCATCGTTGATCTCGCTGCTCGATCAAACCAGTGTACTCTCATCAGCGCTTTATTTGCTCGCTATTATTTCTCCTCATGTTTCCCCAGGTCTCATGAGCTCAAAACTTGATGTGCTGGTTTCAAAACTGGCGCCTTATCTTGCAGACCCTGAAGCAGATGCTGCCTCGGTTCGCTCTTGCATCGGTGTCCTGGAGTCTGCATTGATCGCCCAAGATCTTGGTTCATGGCATGCTAGTGCATCTGAGATTGGTCCTATGCGAGTAATGACCGGTATTCTTGCTCTGGCTCAAGACTCTCGGCCCAAAATCCGCAAGCGGGCGGTCGAAGCTGTGTGTAACATCTTGAAAAACCCCCCTGCTGGAAAGTCAGAACATCCTGCAACTCTTTTGGCTGCTGCAACCGCAATGAAAGCCGTACAAGATGCTGAGGAGACAGCTGAAACAGTGCATTGTTTGCAACTGATCAAATCCATCGTACAAAGCCAATGGCCATCTTCAAGGGTTTCGCCGTTATGCGAAGCTCTTTTGCGTTGCGCCCGCACAAACGATCAGTATGTTGTGGTAGCTGCTCTGGACGTCTTTGATGCTTTGTTTGCTTCCCTTGACTCTGAAGCCGTTGAAGCTTCTAAGGTTCAGGCCATTCTTTCTTCTTTGAACGAGCTTTCTCCTGCTACAACAGACAAGCAACTTACACCGGCATGGTTCGCTGTTTTGGCTCAAGCCTACGGATCATATGCTGCTGTTGACAATGAAGCTGCTCTCGAGGCACTCCCTGACCTCTTTACCCGCGTTAAAGATTACCTTACATCCGTCGTTCCCGAGGTAATTGAATCAGCTTGCCAATGTTTGGTTGCTGCAATCACACTCACTTTGACCCCTGAGGCCGTTTTAAATGTAAACAGATCGAGTAAGGTTCTCAAAAACCTTGCTACCCAGCTGTTCGGCCTTCTGCAAGTCAAGTACCAGCTTGCTTGGGCCCAGGTATGCGAGGTTTTCGTGGCTTTCTTAGATTCTGCACAATGGAGAGCGCCCGCTGATGATGCAATCAAGGTCATCGGTGCTTTGAGAAATGATGAGCGACTTTCAGCTGCCCGTGATGCTACAGACTCAGTTATTGCCGCGGCTATTCGGGCTCTTGGCCCCGAAAGAGTTATTGAGCTTGTTCCCCTTCAACTTTCAGTTTCGGATCACGGTGGTGCTGGCAGAGCGTGGATGCTGCCTCTTCTGCGTGATAATACCCAACATGCTCATTTGCAGCATTTCATCGTCTACTTTGTCCCTCTGGCCGAAGAGCTCGGTGAAGCAGCACAGAGTATGCAAAATGCGAGGAACGCCAAAATTATCTCGACTGTTCGTAATCAGATCTGGAATCTTCTGCCTCGTTATTGCGATTTACCCAAAGACACCACTAAAGCCTTGACAAAAGAGTTTGTTGGCAAACTCATGTCTCTTCTTTACGAATCTCCCGAATACCGACCGGCAATTTGTCAAGGTCTTAAGTTGTTGGTTGAATCTAATCTCGTTTATTCACAAGGTGCTATCCAAGACCCACTGCTGCTCGCTCAGTTCTCTCTTAAGGATGCCAAGCAGAGCTTAGATTACGTCGCTGAGAACTTTGGTGTTGATATCCTCAAGGTCATTTTGAACGTATTCACCAAGACCAGCCACGATTCTCGCGGTTATCTCCTGGACACAATCAATGTGTATCTTGCGGTTATTGATGGCGAAGCGCTCAAGGAAATGTTCAACATGGTGTCCAGCATTTTGGCTGAAAACTTGGACACCAAGACTGGCGACAGCGAGCTTGCGCTTACTATGATGGACGTTATTATCGCCATGGCGCCGTATCTTGCTAAGGAGTCCCAGCAAGCCTTTTTCAACATATTCATGACTGTCTCCAAAAAGTCTAATGCACCTCTGCTGCAGAAGAAGGCGTTCCGTACTTTCACTCGTTTTGTCGACGCTCATGAGGGACAGATCCCTAATCTTGGTGCGGTTTCTGAGTTTATGATTGAGCTTGCGCCGCTAGTTCAGCCAGCTGCTCGACGGACACGTCTTCAAGCTTTGCTGTTAGTTGTTCAAGCTCTTCCCAAGAGCGACCTGCACTTCATTCCCACTGTTTTATCCGAGGTGATTCTTGCCACAAAAGATGTAAACGAAAAAACCAGAGAGGCCAGTTTTGAGTTGCTGATTGTTATGGGCCAAAAAATGGCCGAGGGTGGTGTTATCGACCACGGCAAGATCGCAGACCTGGATGATGATGAAGAGGTGGCCGCCAACTTGGGTGAATACTTTACTATGGTGATGGCAGGCCTCTTGGGGTCAACACCTTATATGATCTCGGCTAGCATTACTGCTCTTGCCTACCTATTTTACGAGTTCAAAGATGAATTGGATGAAGAGCAAGCTTTAGAAGTTGTTGAAACCGTTTGGACATTCTTGACTTCACCAAATCGTGAAATTGTGAAGTCAGTTCTGGGCTTTGTTAAGGTATCGATTCTTGTCCTGCCCACAGAAGCCCTGGAACCTCGTCTCAGTGAGCTTCTCGAGAGCCTTCTTGGTTGGAGCAAGGACCATAAAAATCATTTCAAGGCCAAGGTCAGACACATTATTGAGCGTCTTATTCGCCGATTCCCCTATGACACGCTAGCCCAGCATTTCCCTGAAGCGGACATGAAACTACTTCAAAACGTCAACAAGAGTAAAGAACGGGCAAAACGGAAAAAGACGACTGAGGGTAGCCATAGCAATGGCCGCGGAAGAAAATTCGACGATGAGCTTGATGAAGCGCTCTATGGCTCCTCCGAGGACTCCGAGGAAGCAGAAGAAGATCAGAAGCCATCTCGCAAATCCGCTGATACCAGGCAGTCTAGAAAGAAAGGTAATCAGCAGTACATTGTCACCACTGATGAGCCTTTGGATCTTTTAGATCAGGGTGCCATGAGCCATATTTCATCTTCCAAACCCCAGCTGAATGCTCCCAAAAAGCAGCTTAAACACCATCTTAAAGAAAAGGATGGTAAAATCATCATTCAAGATGAAGATGACGGTGATGCACTTAGCGCCAAGTCTGCTATTTCTGCTTATGTCGATGCTGTTCGTAGCGGACCTGTTCGCACACAGCGCGGTAAGCTCAAGTACAAGCGCGGTAAGCGGGCTCAGGACGAACTTGACGACGAATCCGATGACGAGCAAACAAAGCCGGCAAAGAATAAGCGTATTGCCAAACCCAAGTCCCGCCTTCCCAAACGTCGTCGGTTTTAATGTAGTATAGATGCTGAGTATATTTTTAAACCAATCTACGATACAGCAGTAATTGTGGCCCATTATCACCGGACAACCTCCCTTAGTCACATATCCTCACCATGCTCCTCCCAGACTTGGGCAAGTGGGTGTTTATATACGTTCTAGACCGACTGAAGGTCTTTTCAAATATAAGCCCAGATAAACTTAAAGTGTCAATTTGGAAGACCTCTTCTTTGACTTTGGAAAATGTCGACCTCGACACAGAAAGCCTCGCCATCAAGGGTCTAAGGGTGCGATCCGCATCTTTACGGGCGGTTGAGATGGAATTGTCCACTTCAGGAATTCGAATCAATGGCAATGGGGCAGATTTGGTTGTTAAATTGGGGAATTCGTATACAGACCTCAGTGTTTCGACGTTTTTCGACCAAACGGCTGACAATTTGGCGCGGTCTGTTGCTGAGCTCGCTGAGCCAAATGATATTGCCGATTTACAGGACTTCGAGAATATACCTACAGGAAGCGACGCAGAAACGGGGTATGGAATGGGGGATACTACAGGAATGGTTTCACGGCTTGCTAACGCCATTCTTAATCAATTGAGCGTCAATGTTTCCAACATAAAAATCAAGGTCCTGGTTGGGGAAGAGCCTGCAATGACTGTCACCATTGATAGGCTTTATATTCCTCGTGGTGGTAAGATAAGCTTGTCGGGTGTGGTAATAGAGCAATTGAATGATTCAGAACCATCCAAAGATACATCTTCAGGCAGTGTGGCTCACGCTGGGCGGGGCACTTCTTCGCCGCACAATTTATCAGATAATACGTCGGATTCCAGTCTAGATGACAATGAATACGGATCAATGTCTCAAAGCATGTTTTTTGATTCGAACTCAACGTTCACAATAGCACCCCCAGCCCAAGTTTTAACGACAATCACCGAGACAGTGGAGTCACCTGAGCTTCTCAGAATTGAGGAGATAACTATTGAACATACGATTCCATTCGATGCTGTTTCTATCAAAATCCCGGATATCTCTCTCGTTTTACTACCGGCGCTTGTGTCAATGGTAAAGGTGATCAACGAGTTTTACGACTCTGAATACGAACAAGATGAACAGAGTCAAGAACTCAAATTTTCTTTGCAGATTGACCGAATCAACGTACTTCCTGAACCGACCTCTTTGCTTCAAGTTCGATTAGAGGACCTGAAAGTAACATCGGATAAAATTGTTCTGAAAAGTGTGATCATACCTGGAGTTCATACAGAAAGCCCGTTTTTCGTGATGGAGTGGGAACCTGTTATTTCTCTTTGCTTGCCACATGCGCTATCGATTGATATAGCAGTCGAAAGTTTACCGTGTATAGCTCATTTGTTTGAACGAATGGGTGCAGCTCTTATGAGCATCAAAACTCCAGAAAAGCCGGGACCAACACCGTTCGATCTAAAGATGGCTGAAATTAAGCTGGTAGTTGGTGAGCTAACGGTAATGATCTTCCCGGGAAACATATATCATGAGTCGTTAGCCCTTGAGGAAATCAGTTTGACCAGTGCTTCAGGCAGTAGAATCTTGGTCCAAAGTTTGGACCTAGTCTTCAACGAGCTTTCGACAACCATTAACCGCATACAGGCCGAAACAACATCTGATTTTTTGGTGGATGTGCAGGCTATTATGGATACCATAACACAACGTTCAATCTCGCCAACAAATGATTCACCACCGGACATTTCTTTATGGGTCAAGGATGTGAAAATTCATCACAACTCGACGTTGTGGGAAATTCCTGAAGGACTTGTTGCGAAGCATGTTTCGGGTTCTTGGGGTATAAGCGCCAATGTTAGCTGTAAAAACGAACAGCTGAATCTGTCGACCAAGTTCAGTGCACAATCCGACAGAAATTCATGGGAGTTCATGGCAGAAGAGTTAACTGGTCATTTGTTTCCGGCGCATTTCCAAACTGATCTGAGCGAGAGGGAGAACGAGGAAACAGTTGCAGAGGCAGAATCAACTTCTGTCGATTACAGACTCAAAATTGGTGGTGAATTAACGGTTCACACACCTTACACATGCACTATTCTGTTTTCAGCAAAGGGTTCTGGAACCGATCGAAGCCTTCGTCTCGGAACCTTGGCAAAGCTTTACTTGGTCGATCCCCTTGATACATCGCGGATACCTGTGGCTAGTTTCGAAAATGCACAGTTCTCTATTTTCTGGAACCCATTGTCAGTTAAAGCTTTGATCGAGCAAGTATCAATAGGAGCTTGTGCTGACTCGTTCGCCGCTTCTTCGGAATGTTTGGAGTATCTGGTTCCTCCTGCCAGTCCACCCAAATATAACTTTGACCTTAACGAGGACATCAATTTGCTCACTGAAATTGACCTTGAAGCATTTGGGCAGGCTAACACGACTACATCAAGCCCCCTAAGCTCGACTTCTGATGAATTTCTTGAGCAGGATCTCGAGAAACTCGTGAGTAGGATGCAATTGACTCAAACAGTGCCAATGAATGTAGAGCTGGTTGAGAATTATGTCGGTGGCCAAGACAAAACAACCACCACAGTGGCTTCTAAACTCCATGAAATTGTTATCAGCTCGCTATCAGTGAAGCTTTTTGATGGATTCGATTTCAAATCAACGCGAGAAGAGCTTAGAGAAGCGGTTGAGAGAGTGAAACAGGAAGCTGAGGCCATTATTGATCCGGAACTGTCCGAAAAGTACATTGGTGATTTCATGTACAATTCTATTTACATTGGCACCAAGCCAGGTTTCATGAATGACTTGGAGGGGCAGGTGGACTCAGCGATTGGCAACCAAGAACTTGGCCGTGGAGAAAAACCCAAAGTAACTATTGCTGCGAAGCAGATTTGCGTCTCCATTTTTTCTCCGTGTGAAGATCATGGAGTGACGGTTTCCACGACAAATTTGAGTATCCAAGACCTAGTGGTTTGGGATCATGTGCCAACTTCGAAGTGGGATACCCTCTTATGTATCGATCAAAAACGACAGCGCGAACTACGGGTACCATTCATTGAACTCAACATCGAGACGACCGTTACAGCTGCACCCGAGTTGCGACTGAAAGCTCGAGTGCAACCACTTCAAATAAGCATTGACCAAGACACACTGGACTTTCTTACAAGATACTTCGAGTTCGAACTTTCAGCAGAGGAGCCTGGTTCTAGAGGCAAAAAGAAGCCCGACAGCCCCCCGTTCATACAGAGGTTTGAGCTATTTGATCTACCAATTGTTTTGTCCTATCTACCGAAAAAGGTTGATTATGAAGGAATTCGCAGTGGACACACACTGGAATTCATGAACTTGTTTGTGATTGACGGGTCTTCAGCTGTTTTTAAGCACGTTGTGGTCTATGGTCAGCCCGGCTATGAACGGCTAGCGCAAACCCTGGTTGAAAACTGGTTGCCAGACATCGCAAACACTCAATTGGCAGACGTCTTGGGGGGGCTCAGTTTTGTGAGCCCTATGATCAAGATTGGGCGCACTATTAGGGATATGGTGATTATTCCTGTTCGCGGATATAGCAAAAACGGATCTGCTCTGATAGGCATGCACAAAGGCGCAGCCCGGTTTGCCAAAAGCACGTCTCAGCAAGTCAGAAAGCAAATAAGGAAATGGCTTGAGAAAACCGAATTGGAGGCCGCATTGGAGGAAGATGTAGTACCTGAACAGCCATGAACTCGTCCCGAAGCGTTTGTGACCGCGCCCCGGGGGGAACCGAGCTGCATGCTTAATTTATATACATAAACCCTAAATTTTGGATGATATTCACAACGACATGCGTAAAATAGAGAACGATCATTGCAGAGCACTACATAATTCCAGCCATAAATGGTAAACCCTTATCGTCTCATGTCAGGGGTGACGAGTGGGGGAAAGGGAGGGGAAGAGAAACATGGGGTTGGGGTAGTATGCCTGCCCCAGTGATGATGAAAGAGGAACTGGGCATAAAAATTTCAACGGGGGGACACATTCAAAACTGGGATGCTGAGTTCCACGCTAATTTTTTTATTCCAGAACGGGTTTTTTCCCGAGGAGGTGTCATTATGCCCCCGTAATGCTCTGTTGTTGGATAGCTTGCTAGCGGCGTCGCAGGCGTGACTGCTCGTGAAGCTTTCGAGTTTAGGGTTATGGTCTGCAGTCTGGAGCAGTAGACGTCATAGATACAGTAAGTTCTGATACAAGTAGGCGTCGCCCTGGTGATGGCAGCTGATGCTGATTTCATTGGCACCAGGGAACCACCTCGAAAAAAATAGCGTAGCAGGCCTGAGGAGCAAGGCTATAATCACGCATGTAAAGTAAAAAGGTCTTGTGTAAAATTCACGCTATAGTGCGGGGAATTGATACGCATAAGATAAAAACACACCCGGTAAAGAAACGGATAGGTGCATTTCCCACACAGGAAGCCACCACGCGCGCCGGGGCTTCAGACCTGATGACATAAGGCCCCCCCTATCGCGTAAACTGTTTCCTTGACGTTACTCAGAGCCAGCGCTCCCACTTTTTCTAACCTCCTAATTGTGTCAACTGAAACTGGAATTGTTTCCAGTCGCGGCGCTTTTGTTGCAAAACTCGAGACCTCCTTGCTCTATCTAATACCAGGTTCACAGCCGCTGGCAAGTTTAGAGTAGTCTTTGATTCAACACACCTTCCTCTAGGACTCTTGGACCTGGTGTCTAAAATTACAACGTTCTAGGAAGTCAAGAAGTATTTCCTTTGACCCCTAAAGACGCGAAATTTAGGGACAAAAGCTCCCGTTAATTACAGTCCGTTCGATTTCTCTTCCTGGGCGTACAAGTACCTCTTTTGAGGAGACACCCAACAGTATGGAATCGTGTTCTGCGCCTGAAGCATTGTCCAAATCAGGCTTTGACTTTCTGGACGCGACTTCTGGTGCTTCTGATTCTAAAGGGCGTGCCTCGGTGCACTCGAAGCCGTATGACCGTGAATTGTTTGCCTCCCCAATCAATATTATAGCAAGCGACCACACGCATTCCGGTCATAATCGCGCCAATTCACAAGTAATAGCATCTCCAAGGGCAATAACTGCTTCGCCAAGGAAATCTACAACCGGATATTCCATGTCTTCTCCCAGGTTCTCTGCACCCACTTCACCTGGCCCAATAGCCGCTTCTCCACACACTGGACTTTCACCTCCTCAACTCCCCCGCAACGAAAACATTTTCCTCACTCCGCTTCAAGGATCACAGTTTGTAGACTGCCCTGTCCCTAATGAGGGTAATTTTGGAGGCCCTATCTCGAACGGTCACGCGAACCGTGGTTCGGCCCCAGGAGCCCCGCAGTTTCGAGCTTCTCCCGTTGGATCTCCGAGTCAGCCGCCAATGCGCAGTCCAGATAGGAAAGAAAGCCGTTCGAATTGGTATACACCCACAACTCCCCGTTCTGGTCCTAAAGGTGGTGCAAATAATTCGAATAGCCTTCCTCTGGCTCCTCCTAACTTCGACGCCGAGCGCCTTTCAAACGCTGCCAGTCCCATTGGGGGACAGCAGCCAGCTGGTCATAAGAAAAACTGTGCAAAGTGTGGCGGTCCTATTTCTGGCCAATTTGTCCGCGCTCTGGGGACCGCCTTCCACCTTGACTGCTTTACTTGCGGTGATTGTGGTGAACATTGCGCAGCAAAATTCTTCCCACTGGATATTGAACCTATATCGGTTGATAAGCCGCTGCAAATTCCGCTGTGTGAACGGTGCTATTTTAAGCGGCTTGATTTACTCTGTTATCGCTGTGGAGATGCTTTACGCGGGTCGTACATCACAGCTTTAGATCGCAAGTACCACGTTGAACATTTCACGTGCTCTCTCTGTTCAACGATATTTGGACCCGAAGATAGTTATTACGAACACGACAATGACGTCTACTGTCACTACCACTATTCCACATTGCACGCTGCGCGTTGCGAGGGCTGCCGGGCGGCCATTCTGAAGCAGTTTGTTGAAACTTATCGAGGCGGCCGTGAGCAGCAATGGCACCCTGAATGCTATATGATTTTCAAGTTTTGGAATGTCAAACTTGCTGGAACAGGGATCATGCAGGGATGTGACGAGAAAATGAGTGGCAAGTCGGGCGACGTTCCCTCGAATACTCGGTTAGAGATCGCAAGCCGTGAACGTGATATCGATAAACTTGTCACGCTCATTTGGAGCACTCTCTGTGGATATGAAGAGCTTTCTGCTGGTCATGTATCCAACATGGTTCAGTTCGCCGTGCAAAAGTCCTGCCGAAGCGCTTTAGAAGCCACAAAACAGCTGGTGGAACGTGTACAGATTCTTTTTGATGCCCTCGACACTCTTCCCCCTGAACCTCGCGAGGATAAACGTTTGTCCAAAGAACCTAAGACACTGTGTCGTAAAATTGTTTCCTACATGTCTACGTTGTCGAAAATACGCCAAGAGCGCTCAGATGCTATGTCTGACGATCTTCTGAATGTGGCTACATCTATAGCGCACTATCTCAAGGTGCTGATTAGGTTTGGCCTGGCTGCCTCCTTAGCCCACAACCGTGAGGATACTTCCCGGCCGGTTCTTGAAATGTTTCTATCGGCTATGGCGGTTAAACAGCCCAAGGTTAAGTATCCTGTTACAGCATTGACATCGGACCGATGCGCTCATTGTGATAATAGCGTTGAGGACGGCTGTTTACGATATTCCGACAAACTGTGGCATTTCGAGTGCTTGAAATGCAGCATATGCGATCGCGAACTGGCTAATTCACTTGATGAAGCTAAGTATACACCGGCGGATACTGTTGTATGCACTACCTGCAAACCAGACCAGACTCAACCTGCAGAATTCTCCCGCGTGAGTCGGCTTGGGCAGTACATGTTTTTGCTGAATATTGCCCTGGCTCGTCTCGAGCTTGTTTTGGGTCAGTATGATGCAAGAGACACCTCGCAGACTGCGTCGCTATCTACACCGGTGCTGCCTCAGCCTGGCTCGTCATCGTTGTCCTCGGCGTTAATTCATCCACGCTCATCATCTGGAGAAGATGTGACTACACTCAAAAACGTTATTGACAAGGCAAGCGCTGAGAGCTCTCATTCTAGATCTACAAAGCCTGCTGGTAAACAGCCTGGCAGTAACCAGGAGCGTGTTCCTGCTCTTGAGCGTACTTCGCGACTCTTGCAAAGCAAAGTTTCGCTCACTTTGGATGATATTCGTCGCATTGTTGCCGCTGAACAAGCGCGTGAACAAATGCCTAATTCGTATCGTCATCGCACTGGTGCTGAAATGACAGCTAACGAGTGGTTACGTACACCCCAGGACCGCAAGAATGCGCAGTCCGAGACTGCTTACTTTGGAAATCTCAGTCTGGATGATTACACTCTTGTGCAGCATATTGCTGCTGTACGATTACTTGTCGAGTATCCCAACATTCAGTTTGGAGAGCTCGCGGAGCTCATAGGCCGCAAAAACTCTTCGTTCTGGAGTAAAATGGGCAAGGCATTTGGAGCCTCCAAGAAGAAGAGCTCTAGTGGGGTGTTTGGTGCACCACTTGAAGCGCTGCTTGAACGCAATGGTGCGGACTCCACGCTTGGAGTTGGGGACTATAAACTTCGCATTCCGTCGTTTGTGGATGATTGTGTGACCGCCATGCGGCAAAAAGATATGAGTGTTGAGGGTGTTTTCCGAAAGAATGGTAATATTCGGCGCATACGAGAGTTCGTGGAGGCGGTAGACAAAAACCCGGACTTCACGTCTACCTTGGCAGATGAGCAGCCCATTCAACTGGCGGCATTGCTCAAGAAGTTTTTGCGCGAGCTCCCGGAGCCGCTAATGGGTTCTAAGCTCACTAAACTGTGGGTCCAGGTGAACTCACTAGAGCAAGAGCGGCAAGTTCCCTTTTTGCGGCTCGTTGTGTGCTTGCTCAACAAGAGCCAGCGCGACTTGCTCGAAGTTCTTATGTATTTTCTGAATTGGGCTGCGTCATTTGCTCATCTCGATGAGGAAGCCGGCTCGAAAATGGATGCCCAGAACATGGCCACCGTCATAACCCCGAACATTATGCTCGCCAAAGACGAGGATGGCAGCGACATTCATTTCCAGGCAATTGCTGCGGTTTCTATATTAATTGAACAGCATATGATCGTGGCTGAAATCCCCCCCGAAGTCGACCGTCTGCTTGCTCAGGTCAAGGAAAAGCGTAAGGACAAAATGTCGACCAGAGAGCTCACAGAGCTCATTCGTGAAGTTGCCGGTGGTGATCAGCTCCACAGTGCGCTCGAAACTCCTAAATCGTCGTCCGCAACGCGAAGCACCGATATCTAATATGTATTTTCAATGACACTAAAATAAATATAACTCCTACGCGGTCTCGTAAGGGACCGTCGTTTCCAGGTACGTTTGGAAAAACTCCTCGAGACTCGCAGGGCCGCCGGCAATTACCACGTCTTCTTCTACGGATTCGCCCAAAACCGTGTTTCGGAACTTCTTTTCTTGTCCCATCAAAGCCTGCTGCTGGACCAACGAGTTCAGCCAGTCCGACTGCTGGTCATCTCGCCTAGAAGACTGCTGTTGTACCGAGCCTTGTGGATCATGTGCAGCCTGCTGAGCAGCAATGGCAGCCCCCTGGGCAGCGCCTAGGGCCGATGATGTACGCTGCTGGAAGTGAGACACCTGCGCCGTCCGCTCAAAGCCTCCGGACTTGAGCCAAGCCATGAACTCTGAAATGTCACTGTTATCGGTTCCCCGCCGCGGTGGCCGAATGATACCTCGCCCAGTGAGCGACAGTACTATATCTTCCATGGTGACTTCTTCACGGCCATCGTTTTGGGCAGCTGTCGTGGCACTACGGGCCAATAGCATCATAAAATGTATAAGGACGTCGCTCAAATTGTCCAGAGCAATCGGTGAGCACCTATCGACGCCAGCTGCTCGACAGATTTGTGCGCTTGTGATCCTCGTCACGGCAAAGTTGAACTCACTCATGATGACTGTAAGAAGTAAGGTCCGGAAGTAATGTAAATAAGTAGTTAAGGGAATAAGGTAAGTAACGCGTAGTTTTATAAATAAAATAAAAAGCTGCAGCGGGGGCAAGATCCCGAATATCGAAACCACCGAATTGCTTCTTAAATCGTCATTTGCTCACTCAGTCTGCCCTTGTGTCTGTTTTGACTAATGTCTGGGCTATCGCAGGATCAGATCGACACGTTCAGGAACGAAGGATGCATTGTAATCCCAAATGAATTGAGTAGCGAGCAGCTTTCGAGTTTAATGGCTAAGAGTAAAATGCTGTTGGATGAGTTTGACCTTCGCAATCACCCCAGAACCCGCTTCCTTACTGGGGCAAACGGCACTGAGCATGTGGGTAGCGACTACTTTCTAAACTCCTCCGATAAGGTTCATTTCTTTTTTGAAGAAAAGGCATTCGATGAAAATGGCGAACTGACCAAACCCAAGGCTCAAACTATCAACAAAATAGGACATGCTTTACATACTCTGGATCCGGTCTTTCACAACGTCTCATTGAGCAAACGAAATGTGGCAATTGTCAGAGACCTGGGATACAAAGACCCACGAATTCTGCAAAGCATGCTGATCTGCAAACAGCCAGAGATTGGAGGCGAGGTCCCCACTCATCAAGATGCGACTTTCCTTTATACCGAACCTCAAAGCGCCGTTGGGTTTTGGTATGCGTTGGAAGACTGCGTTTTGGAGAACGGCGCTCTTGAGTTTGTTCCCGGTTCTCATAAGACCAGCCAAGTCTACCAGAGGTTTGTTCGCACCAACCCTGGTACCGGGTTTGAAGCTGTTCCGGGCACTACAAAGTACGACGAGCCAGATCCTTCCGCATTCAAGCCACTTGAGTGTAAAGCAGGAAGCTTGGTTTTGATTCACAACTCGGTTCTTCATCGCTCCAGCCCGAATTTGTCTCAAAAGTCCCGTTTCGCCTATGCTTTCCATGTGATTGACAGCACATCCAAATATGATCACAAGAATTGGCTACAGATCCCTGCCACAGGTGGCACAAACTTCACTCGATTAGTGGTTTAAGCGTTCCCTCCTACTATATACATTGCCGGCTACATATTTCTCCTACTCACCCTCGGGTTACATCATCACACGTCAGCATGAGCTTGTATTCGGTGACGGCCCTGTTGATTTTGGATCACACAGGTAAACGGATCTTTGCCAAGTATTATTCTCCACCACACGATACCGAAGTGCCCAAGCTCACTTTGGCGGAGCAGCTCAAATTCGAGAAGGGCTTGTTTGAGAAAACCAGCCGGCAAAACAACGACATTCTCATTTACGACAATGAACTCGTCGTTTACAAGGCTTTGATGGGCCCGAAAATTTACATGGTTTGCCCACCGGAAGAAAACGAGGCTATGATGTTCCAGGCTCTCATGGGTATTCGCGATGCCCTTGACGTATTGCTGGAGTCTCAGACTGACCGCGACGCGCTAATGGCTAATTACGATAGGGTCACCATTACTATTGATGAAAGCATTGACAACGGTATTTTGTTAGAGTCTGAGTTCAACGTCATCTCGTCCCGTGTCACTCAGGAGGCCAACGAAGAGCCATCGCTACAGAACATCGACTTTACCGAAAAGGGTCTTAGATCAATGTTTGGATTTGCTCGTGAAAAACTCAGCCAGGTGGTCAAGCAACAACTTACTTGATTGTATTTCAAGATAAAATTCGTAGTACAACAGCACTATATATTTTTTTACCTTATTTTTTCTTTTTGGACTTGCCGCCGGTTGACTTGTTGCCCTGCTTGGAGTTCTTGGCAGGAAGTTTCGAGGTGGCACCTCCAATTTGCATGGTCTTGACTGGAACTATCATTTGCAGATCCTGAGGACGAATAGCTTCAATCAGTTTCTTTTCCTTGTCAGTCGGCATGTTATCCTTTTGGTTAACCATGATTCTTACTGCTTCCTGTGTAGCTTTGCCCTTCTTCATGGTTCCGGGGACAATCTTGACTTTATATTTGGCCTTCTGCAGCGAGCTCCAGGGTGCAAACATAGGCACGGCAGCAATTAAATGGCTCTCGTCTTTGGGAGGAACGCCGCTAAGATTGGTCGGTAGAGAAACATCCTCGACAGTTTCCGAACTGATCCGATCAAGCTCAGCTTGACGTTTGCGCTCCTGGTGTTGTTTCTGCTGAGCAATTTGCTGCGCCCGCTTCTCTTGCCTTTCTTTTTCCTCCTGCTCGGCTTTGGCTAAGCCCTTCAAAGTGCCTAGTCGCTCCATTGCAGCCCTGCGGTCCTCTTCATCCTGATCCAAGTACTTGCGAAGTTTCTTAAGCTTTTTATTTTTGCCACGAACTTTGCGAGACTCTGGCTGCGGAGAGGAGGTGTCGCGAACAGATCCATTGTGGCTGGACTCCGAGTCTGAATCTTCTTCAGCTTCCTCGATGCTGTGAGTCTTTTCAGACTCTTTCAAATCCGATGCTTTTGCAATATCGGAACCCTGCGGAGGCAATTCCGAGTCAGACAACTCCGGCGTGGGTAGTCCCGGCTCAACAGGTTCAGGTGAAGCGGACTCTACGGACTTCGCATCATCCTGAGAGTCCACTCTAGTGTCAGAGAACTCATCCTCAGAGTCCACTTGAGTGTCAGGGAACTCATCATCAGAGTCCAACTGAGTATCGGGGAATTCATCATCCGAATCTAATTGCAAATTCTCACTCAATTGAACAATATCAGGAGTCTGCCACATGAACGTTATACCCATATCGATTGGAGTAGGAAGCATATTGTTCCGAGGTCCCATGGCTACATCGGCAACCGTGATGGGATCGCCTTTAGCATTGATACGAGGAACCTTGCTGCGACTGACCCACCACGAAGGCCCACCGAATCGAGCATCCCATGCTTTAGCGCATGTGGCCAGACAGAACGATGCTGCTTGATTCAGAACTTGTGGGGAGGGTTCTTTGCCCTGAGGCAACTTTACAATAAGAACGGCAGCGCCCGGGGCGTCGGAATGTACAAGTACATCGTCTTTTTCAAAATATCGACGAATAAGAAGTTCGTTTTGGAGATCATCACGACCACCAATCACAAGTATGTTGTCGCTAGACAAAAACCAGTAGAACTTTTCGAACCAGTAAGGTTGGCGAATTGTATGCAAAGTTTTAGTAGCATTGGCGTTTTTGGTGAGGTTCTTTTCAAGATCACGCTTGATTTTCATTTCAGCACTCTTGTATGCCTTTTCTGCGTGTTCGAGTGTTTTTTCCTTTTTGGCGCCAGCAGCTCGCTTGACATTAAAATAATCACGGGAGTTTGCCCAAGAGCTTTTCGCAAGATCAACGAGGACAGAAATATGGTCACTTTCCCCTTCATCGTTTTCGTACTGCAAATCCAAGGTTATGCGATTACGCTCGAGAGAGAGCTTGGAAATATGCTGTGCGACTGAGTTGCCCTTTTGTTTTTCGAGTTTAATCAAACTATCAATGTCAACCCAGTCCATGCCCTGGTCCAAAAGCTGGGAAACGGCCTGAATAGCACCGTCTACAAGATCTGAATTCATTTGAAGAGCCAAACCTTTTTGTTCGTTTTGACTTTGAACCTCTTCGAGTCCGCGTACCCGATTTTCTTTCTCGTTTCGGGCCGCTTCAAGACGGGCCTCAGCTACCTTGCGCAGCTGGTCCACACGAGAAGTCTGAAGATTGGTCAAGATAGCACCGAAATGCTCGTCAACCGTCTCGTTGTAAGTTGGGAAACTCTGAATCTCCAGATCGGGATTCTTGGCCTTTTCACCTTCGAAATACTCGACAAAAGGTTCAAACTCTTGAGAAGAGCTCTCGCCAGCTTTCTTGAGAAGATAACCAGCATTAACGTTTTGGGAAATCAATTTATGGGCCCAATCAAGTGCTTCCTGGACCGCATCAGCGACGTTTTGAGGGTCGCCTTCATTTTTCTTCGGATCGAGCCCATGTTGAGCTAGACAATACTCAATCATCGACGAAGATGGATCGGAGATCTTTGAATAAATAACTTTTCCGAGCCTATCAGCTCCAATCCACTGTGACACTTCATCTACTGTAACCGTTGAAACCGATTTCTGATCAAACTCGAGAGAAAAATACTCCCCCACAGCCACCCTGGGCTGGTCGCCAAAGGCTTTCACATTCCGGTAAACTGCCAGAATCTTGAGCTTCTCGTCAAGAAGAATGATATTTCCACCCGAAAAAAACTCCAGCACTAGATGGTACAGCCCATTGCTGAAGCTCATTACCAGCAAACGGTTCCCCGCAGGAACAAGTAATTCAGACACGCGCCTGGTTTTCAAATGCTTGCGCAGCTTTGAAACAAACCCTGAAGGATATTGGGTGGTGGGATGCTGAAATTTAGTCGTGTGGATGCGGATTCCCGGATCAACGATCACATGAGTTTTGCCCTCTGATTTAGCATCGAACTTGAAGGAAAAATGACGTGGGCTGTCTTCCAAAGAGTATATGTTCTGCAGACGGCAGCCCAAAATTATTCCTTCGAGCTCATTTACCGCTAGCCGAAGATCTAAATAGCTGAACCGTTGTTTCATAGAAACAAGTAGAAGTCTAGTAAGCCACGGCGGGTTTTATTCAGCTGCCATGGGTATTCTGGAATCGTACAATAAGCTACCCAGGAACGTTCGGCTCTATTTAGGTATCACTACATTTGCTATTGCGCTTTATGGCAACTACAAACTCGGGCAAACCGACAAAAGATCCGCTCTCGAGGTCCAGGGAGGGCAGCCAGAGCAAACCGGAGAGCAAACTAGCCCCTGATGTTCCAGATGCTATCAAACGCTTGGTTGACGGTGAGTTCAAAAACGTCATTTTCATGGTAGGCGCCGGGATCTCGACTGCGGCAGGAATTCCAGATTTCCGAACCCCTGGAACCGGACTATACTCGAATCTGGAGAAACTTGATCTGCCATTCGCTGAAGCAGTTTTTGACATTGATTATTTACGAGAACGCCCCGAAGCATTCTATACACTGGCCAAGGATATGAACCCAAAGCAGTTTGAGCCCACAGCGTTTCATAAATTCATCAAATGGGTCGACGATCAAGGATACCTCAGGCGGTGCTATACTCAGAATATTGACACACTAGAAAGGCAAGCTGGAGTCAGGCCAGAAAAGATTATTGAAGCACATGGATCATTTCATGGAAATCACTGCATTGAGTGCCACGAGGAGTTCGATCACAAGAAAATGGACGAGGTGCTCTCAAGCGACGAACTGAAAATCCCGAAGTGCGAAAAATGTGACGGAGTTGTTAAACCGGACATTGTGTTTTTCGGGGAAAGCCTTCCGTCACGCTTTTTCGAGGCAATGGACGATGACTTTGATAACGACGTTGATCTGGTTATAGTCGCCGGCACGTCCCTACAAGTGCAACCGTTCGCCCAGTTGCCTGACATGGTCCATAAAAGCTGCCCGAGAGTTTTGTTTAATATGGAAAAAGTAGGCAGTCTTGGGAAGCGCGCCAAAGACGCTCTTGTTCTTGGGGATCTTGCAGATGTCTCGATATTGTTGCCGTTTCTCCTATCCGATAACAACAGCCGAGATGCCCCTTCTCGTGATGTTGAAGATAACCACCTGTCAAGCCCTGAAGATGAATTCTCCGAACCCTCTGAATCTTCCGAGTCCGGAGAAGTTGACTCTATTTCAGGCAAACTGAATGAGCTAGAAATTTGATTTATCATATTTTCCACTCCATACTTGCATTTTCAAGAAGCCATGAGACCATGCAGAGTGCGCGTGCCGGCTCCCCCGCATCGACAAGAGTCTCCGCAGCTTATCCTAAATGAGATCGACACTTTAGCCGTTCTTTCCGCTAGTTCTTATAATGATACAGAACAAAATGTTTGACAACTGTTATTTTCTATTAGCGTACATGGTCCGTAACAATAGTGGGTGGAAAGGCTAGTTTTTTGTGGTTTTGCCAAGCCCAGTTTATCCGCACGGCGCGACAGATGCTGCGGGCTGCTGCCCAAATTTGAGCATAACGTGCAGCATTAGGCCACTTGATGGATCCATCCTTGAGTCAGATGCACGCAATTACATTTTGAGCAGGCCGTTGAAATTGTTTAAAATGTTCCCAAGTAGAAAGCCAGCACCAATATAGAATGCCCAGGCTTGAGGCGGTATAGTGTCCGTACATTGTTCGGATAATTTGGTGACTACCGGGAGCTTAGGGTAGAGGAAAAAAGTAGGATCATGCGCGTTTTAGGGCCAAAATGTGCCGTATAAAGCGGAACAGCAAAAATTCTGCCCAGGTCGACAGTGCTCTGACAACTTATTTTCGGCTTTGGATAGTCTCAATAGTTCAAACAAGCAAAGCTGATACACTTGGTTGGTTCAAACTTTTGTTCTTCTGAGTCTCACCCCCTCGTCCATTTAATTTAGTTCTCAACCAGCCACAATGGAGAATAAGGATACGCCCAAAGACTCTCATCGAGACTCGCCAGTGAAAAAAATATTCAACAAGGTCAACCTAAATGAGCGTCAGGTCCCTCGCTCTATCGACCCTGCTTTGGATCCCTCGAACCAACATGAACACGCTCATCGGTTTCACGAGGGCCACGGTGAACATTTGGGTCCGGAGATCCGGTATGCGGACGTTGGTGTGGGCGGACGCATAGAACTCGAAAGCACCCCGAAACATCTTCACCATGCCGGAGAAGAAGTTCGTCCTGTTCCAGATGACCCCTCACCGGGCCATCAGCATGATACTGAAAAAAATGCTCATCATATTCTTCATGAGAAAGACGACTTCAACAATAATCTTGAGGAAGTTCCATCTCAAAGCTCCGAACTGGAAAAGAATAGTTACAAGTCACACGTTGATGTCGAGAGCGGAGCTGCCAGTGATCGACCAAACATCCTGCAGCGGTTCCGCTTGGCTAGCAAGCGTTACCGTTGGGTTGTGGTACTGTTTTTCGGTCTCTTTTTCACTGCTTGGTGGATTTCGATCGTTGCCCAGGACAAGCATCGTCACATGTGGCTGATTCCAACCGTCCTTTGGATTCTGCTGATGATTCGGTTTATCACATTCTACACACCCACAAGATATCTCCTTGTCTGGGCAAATTGGGTGTGGCAGCGTACGTTTGTACCTGTAAGAAACATGATCCCTAAAAGGTTTTGGCCTTACTGTGAAGCCTTCCTGACCATTATGACCGTTCTAGTCGCAACGTTCGCTACTCCATCCACCGATGGATCTAATTTGAACGAGCGTGCTGTTTCGTTACTTGGGTACTGCGTTTTCTATTTCGGGTTCTTTGTCTTTTCCCGTTACAAGAATCGTATCAACTGGCACACCGTCTGGGTAGGAATTTTTGCTCAATACGTGGTCGCCCTCTTCGTTTTGCGTACTAAAGCCGGATACGATTTCTTCAACTGGATTTCTTTCTTGGCTCGCAAACTTCTAAGCTTTGCTGGTGACGGTGCCGCCTTCTTGACCTCCGCCGACGTTGTCGCCAAAGGATATTTCATTGCAAACACCATTCCCTCTATTATTTTCTTTATTGCTTTTATCCACATCTGGTACTACTTTGGAATTTTGCAATGGTGTATTGGCAAGTTTGCGGTTATCTTCTTCTGGGCTATGCAAGTCTCAGGTGCCGAAGCTGTTGTTGCTGCCGCATCTCCCTTCATCGGTCAAGGTGAGTCTGCAATTCTTGTTAAACCTTTTATTTCTCACATGACTGATGCTGAGCTGTTCCAGGTGCTAGTTTCTGGTTTCGCGACCATCGCTGGTTCGGTTTTGGCCGCATATGTGAACATGGGTGTTAACCCAGCGGCCCTTATCACTTCTTGTGTTATGTCCATTCCTGCGTCGTTGGCCGCCTCCAAATTAGTTTACCCGGAGACTGAAGAGTCACTTACGGCCAACCGTGTAGTTGTTCCAGAGGACACTACAGAAGAGGCACACAACGTGCTCCACGCCTTTTCTAATGGCGCCTGGGTGGGTCTCCAGGTAGGCCTTGCCATGATCACCAACTTATTGTGTATCATTGCCCTTGTTGCTTTGATTGACGCACTCTTGACATGGTTTGGCGGCTTCTGGAACATCACCCCCGATCTCACACTCGAAATGATCCTGGGTTACTTGTTCTATCCTGTGGCATATATGCTTGGTATCACCAATTCTAAGGACATTTATCCTGTTGCGAAACTTTTGGGAATCAAAATGATTCAAAATGAGTTTGTCGCCTACACTGCTCTGGTTAAAAGCCCAGACTACGCCGACCTTGAACCTCGTTCCCGTATGCTTGCTACTTTTGCTCTTTGCGGGTTCTCCAACATGGGTTCTATTGGTATCCAGATTGGTGTGCTCGGTCAGATCGCCCCTGAACGTAAAGGTCGTGTGGCTCAGTTCGCTCTTGCAGCCTTGTTAGTCGGCACATTTACTACCTATACTTCGGCTTGTGCTGCCGGTATGGCTCTTGATAAGGTCCCTAGCGTCTAGAAGCGACTATTTTTCGTATACCTTAGCAACTCCTTTCTTATCCTATCTATCTATCTATCTACTTTTATATATAACTTCGCTATGACTGTTACTTGCCTACCTTCGTCCGTTGAGGGCACCATGGACAAGCTCACAAAGCTCACAAAGCACATATAAAGCCTAAATTTTATATGATCAAAGTAGAAGTCTATTAAATCGTCAAAGCTAAGAATCCAACTAAAATAAAGTACACGGCCAAAAAAAAAAAAAACTAAATAGCTTCGAGGGCCACAATCGACTCACCTCGAATGACCGCCGTTCCGATCTTGATAACCTCTCCTTTGGATTCTTCAACGGAATCTTCTAAAACAACATTAAGAAATAGGTCAAATCCCTTGAGAGTACCGACTACCACACGCGATCCATTGAGTTGGAGACTCAGGCGTTTGTTCATGTACGGCGTCAAGTCTGGGATGTGAGAAACCATTTCACGAACAAGAAAGAACAGACACTTCTTTTAGGGTTTGCGTTATCCCGCCAACTATTCAAAATGCCCACTCGAAGCTGTTGCAAAACTCTACGTTTTAAACGGTTTTTGGCTGACAAAAAAAGCCAGCGCTCGCACACGTCGTAGAAAAATGGCGGTCTTCAAATGGGTGCTCTGGGCGCTTTTAACCGCCCAATCTACGGCAAAGTCTGCATGGGAGGTTGCATTCGATGCTCAGCCAGATCCTCAACCTCGTAACTATGCAAACAGCGACTATTTTGTGGCTGTAATGCCCGAGCCCACCGGGGTTCCCGCTTGGACCCTAGTCGAACCTATGCCTATTCGTGACCATTGGCTATTCAGCGTGCCTAAAGGTCAAAAAAAAGAGCAAGGAATTGATAAGAGACAAGCGCTTCCTATTATTTATGATGCAAAAGTCAAAAAACTGCATAAACGCGTCCCACTTCCACCTCGAGAGGACGCGGCTGAAGTCCCAGAATTAAAGGCAATTGAAGACGAATTCAGTATACATGATCCATTATTCAAATCGCAGTGGTATATTTACAATGCTGCGGATGCTGGAAATGATATCAATATTGTCAAAGCTTGGCGTAAAAATATTACAGGAAAAGGCGTGACTGTAGCAGTTATCGACGATGGATTGGACTACACGCATCCTGATTTAAAAGAAGCATTTTCAAAAGAAGGTTCATGGGATTATAACGATCACCAAAACCTGCCCGAGCCCAAACTAGGCGATGATAATCACGGAACGCGCTGTGCTGGAGAAATTGCAGCCGCTCATAACGATTTTTGTGGAGTGGGATTAGCTCCTGACGCTAAAGTTGCTGGTATCCGTATTTTGTCGGGTGCATTATCTGACGCCGATGAAGCCAGGGCCATGATTCACGCTATGGATCATAACTCAATCTATTCATGCTCATGGGGCCCGAGTGATAACGGCAGAACCGTGGATGCTCCTCCACTCATTGTGAAACGGGCTATTCTCGAAGGTATAGAGAATGGGAGGCAAGGCAAAGGTTCAGTATATGTCTTTGCAGCAGGGAATGGTCATAGCAGCGGTGACAACTGCAATTATGATGGTTACACCAACTCAATTTATTCTATTACTGTTGCCGCAACTGACAGGTATAACCGCCACCCTTATTATGGAGAAAGCTGTTCAGCCAATATGATCAGCACCTATTCTTCAAACAGTCAGTACTATATTACAACCTCGGATCGGGTGGGCAACAGATCCCCTAGCGATGCCTGCACTGGTCGTCATTCAGGAACCTCTGCGGCGGCGCCATTAGCTGCTGGTGTATTTGCATTAGTCCTCGAGCAGCGGCCTGAGCTCACTTGGCGCGACCTCCAGTATTTGTGTCGCGAGACCGGTAAAAAGTTTGAACTGGAGCCTGGTCTTGAATGGCAGACTACTCATGATGGCAAGCACTACCATAACCATTACGGATACGGTCATTTAGATGCTGATGATATTGTTGAAAAAGCCAAGGACTGGGAGTTGGTCGGTCCCCAAAGCTGGCACATTGGGGAAAAACAAGAGGCCAACTTACCTATCAAGGGTGCTACCCCGGTTGAGTACAATTACACAGTATCCCAAGAAGATTGGGACAATGCCAATTTGAAGCACATTGAGCACGTCAATGTAGTCATTAGCGTTGATTATCCTGCTCGTGGTGGTATCAAGTACTCCCTGCGGAGCCCATCAGGATTCGTCTCGGTTTTGGCCGAGAGACGGTTAAATGATCATACTAATATCCCGCTTGTTGACTGGCAATTCATGAGTGTTGCCCATTGGGGCGAACAAGGTGTTGGTAACTGGTCTTTGATCATCGAGGGTACGGACGACAAAAATGGAACCTTAAAAGATGTCAAGCTCAAGCTGTGGGGTCATGCCAAAGACGCGACAAAGGTGAGGCGATTCTCGGACGTTTGGGATAAATATGAAAACCACATTGATCGAAATGACTATGCCCCCGCCAATGAGCAAGTTTCCTCGGCTCAGCCTGAGCCCTCGTCTACCGCCGAGGCCGAGCCTGCATCAACTAGCCAGGAGCCCCCTGAGGTGCTTCCTGAGCCTACAAGCCAAATTGAGCAACCGCCAGACACTGTCGAAACGCCACCACCAAGCACGGTAGAGAGCCCTCCGCCGGCTACGAGTAGTGAGCCGACTAACGACGACTCAGAAACCGAGAAATCTCCTCACCATGGCATCTTGTTTTATCTCGGAGTCACAGCTGTTGGAACAAGCATCTTAGCTGTAATTATTATTCCCATTGCTTATTGGCGCATGAAGCGCACGTCTCGATTCACAATTGACGATGGTGATTTCGCGCTGATCGCCAGCGATGTTGAGCTCGATGATTTCCATGATTTCGCAATTTCTAGTGAAGACGAGGAAAACGACGAGCTGTTGGAATCAGAAAATGATTCCCGTCAAAACAACAACGATCATGTCGAGGATCATAGACCCTCAGAAAACTTACTGTAAACCCGCATGTATCATGTATTTCATTCTACTTTAGCCCTCGCAGGTCCGGACTGTCCTTAGCTAATCATATATGGAAGCCGAAGCGAAGGACACCACGAATCGACGAAAGCGCCCAGACAAAAAGAATTTCCAGTCTATGATGGCGACCAAGATGCGGCATCTCAAAAAGAAAGATGGTGAGCCACTTTGGAGAGCAGACATTCAGTACGATTTCCTCTCAGCGATCTTCCGGAACGAGCAAAAGGTATTTACGAGTGCCTACCAGAAGAAGCCTGGATTCACCTTTGCAGATATTTATATTGAAGCAATGGCAGAGTCTACTCGGTGCTCCAAAGTTCTTGGCGAGAAGCTTCGCACCGATAGAGAGGCTGGCATAGGGATTGCAATGGTGTGCCTGCTGGTGAATATTGGGCGCATGAATACAACGCTGAACTTTTTCCCTGAAATGAAGGCTCAATTGCGCACATACCATCCGATCCCTAGTCTTCAAAGCAATACTAATGCGGACTATAAACAACTCCAGGATGCACCAAGACTGAAATCAATATTGAAAGGCGCGTGCGAGAACCAGAACGAACCAAGCACATTCGAAGAACTTAAAGCGAGCAAACTGGTACCTAAAACAAATCCAGTGAATGTCTTGTTTTTGCTGACCAGCTTCAACTCCCGCATAGAAGAGCAGATGTTCGACAGCACCTTAAAGTTCTATGATTTACTCATGAACGAGAACCTCAGCTCATCATCGCGAGCCAGGTCGTTTCTATGGCTCATGTGGGCGTGGTTAGAATCTGATCTAAGTCCTGAACAGCTCAAACTCAATCCCTTTGGTGACGGCGAAGGCACTGTGCCTATTCCTTACACCATGACCGCCGAGGAGAAAGCGCTTGAAAACATCGACACTCCGGCGGAGATTTCGTTTGGCAAACAAAAGACATTACAGAGACTAACATATCTCGAAGGAAGTGTGCCCCAGCCACCTCGACGACGAGCAGGCCCAACTATTTTCGCCAGCAATCAGAGCAATGCTGTTAGTCTGCCCACGCCGCGTACAGCTAAGGAGAGAAAGATTTACGACGAATTTGCGACTCTCTTGAAGGAAAAACGAACCCGACGAAAAGAACGAAGACAAAAAGCGGGCAATGTTATTCGACTGTGGAGCTCCATGAAAGACATAGATGCCGGCTACGACTCGGAAACCGAATTCTTCTGCAAGGATAGCGGTTCGTCTGAAGCTATGGTCGCGGTTGGAGTTACCAACGAAGGTGGGGACTACGGCGAGCTCGTATCTTCATTCTCAAGAAGCCTCAGAACCATTGCAAAGAAACTAAACATTTAAGCACCTGTATTTAATTAACATTCACCTTTCTTGCTCGACTGCCAGTCAACGCTCTGTAGCCGAGGGTTAGGGCACGACGCCTTCCCAGCACGTGGTGCAGGTCTGACGCTGTCCGCCCTGGAAGGACCTAATCTCGTAACCTCAACTCACAAGCTCCAGTGTCCAATTAGCCGATGCTGTTTAGTGTGAAGCTCAACAATGAGGTTTATCCTCCTTGGGAAAAGCATTATATCGCATACGACTACCTCAAAAAATATCTGAAGGAATCAGTTATCAGCGACAAGAGCAAATGGACCGAAGAAGACGAATCCCGCTTTGTCGAAGCGCTCGATTCCGAACTCGAGAAAGTTTACTCTTTCGAGTCCAAAAAGTATCATCAACTTAGTGAGCGATTGACTATCATCGAAAAGCAAATTGAGCAGCCTGCAAACTTGGACGCCAAAGAGCTTGAGACAAAGCTGGAGGCAATTCTTGAAGATGCCACTCATTTGGATAAATTCCGCCGCATAAACTATACTGGCTTCACCAAGATTGTGAAAAAGCACGACCGCTTGCACAACAAGTATCAGGTTGGTCCCTTACTTCGTGTGCGATTGAGCGCCCTGCCATTCCATTCTGAGGATTATAGCCCTCTGTTATACCGCTTGTCCAATATTTACAACTTTTTAAAGGAGAATTTTGGTTCGGTTGCCAAATCAGCCACCACAAAGTCGGCTGTGCTCTCTGAATCTGTCGCTAAAAACCATTTGTCTGGATACACCACCCTGCAATTCTGGGTTCACCCCGAGGATCTCATGGAGGTCAAGGCTAAGATTCTACGTCGTCTTCCTGTATTAGTCTATAACCGTGAGGATGAAGATGAACTTGGTGCCGATCCTACTGTGACATCACTTTACCTGGACACTCCCGATTTCCGGTTGTACCAATCTCAGCTTGAAAAGCGTCGTGAGGATGATGTCCCTACTTCTCTTCGTTTCCGTTGGCATGGTCATCTTTATGAAAAGCCAGACATCACTCTCGAGCAGCAGAATGAGGAAGATGGAAGAATCACCCGTATCTCTCTGAAGGACAAAAATATCCAAAAGTTCATGGAGGGAAACAAACAAGTCATTGAGAAAAACATCGCAAAGATGAAGCAGAAACATGCTACTCAAGCTGTAATTGACGACTACAAGGCGGCTGCCGAAGAGCTGCAAACATTTATTATAACAAATGACCTCCAGCCTATGCTTCGAACGATCTATAAAAGGTCGGCATTCGAAATCCCTGGCGACGATAGAGTTCGTGTCATTCTGGATCAGGATATTTTGTTCATTCGCGAAGATGCTTTGGACAGCAAGCATCCTATTCGTGATCCGTCTTCGTGGCACAGAGCTGATTTGGACCAGCCTAATGTAGATTTACGCAACGCTTTGCGGAAAGGAGAGTTCGCTAGATTCTCTCCTGCTGTTCTTGAAATTCGCCTGAGACAAAGTGTGGAAAACAAAAAGGTTGAAAAGATTCCCTGGGTTGAGGAAATGATTCAGTCTCAGCTCATCAAAGCGGTACCCCATTTCACCAAGTTCCTTCATGGTATTGCCACTCTTTATGGTGAGGAAGATCATCTTGACAGCCTTCCATTTTGGTTGAACGATATGGAACATGACTTCCGCCAGGATCTGCCCGTTCCCAGTTCGTCCAACAGACCGACTAATCGGGTCAACTATAGCTTTACTGATAGCCAGGATGACGAGGATGAGGATAGTGACGACTCAGTTGTTGTCAGTGCTGAAACAGCTGCTCCTGCCGGTCCATCTCAACAGGGAGTCGGCATTCCCACCTGGACTAATCAGGGCCCCAAACTGGCCGATGCTGATAGTGAGGATGAGGAGGTTGAGCTGCCTCCAGGTGTCAACAAGCCCTCGCAGTGGATCAAAAACCAGTCATCTGTGAAGGTTGAAGCTAAAGTGTGGCTTGCCAATGAGCGCACGTTCAACAAATGGCTCCACATTACTTGTTTACTCTCAGCATTGACATTTACTATCTACAGCTCTGTGGAGAAGAGTACGTCGCCAGCTGTTGCAACGATTGTGGCATATATTCTATTTGCTCTTACACTGTTTAGTGGTATTTGGGGCTACACCCAATATCTCCGCCGAGTTGAGCTTGTCAAGGCCCGCAGTGAGCGTCACTTTGACAACCCTGTTGGACCCCTGATTGTGGCTATTGGCCTGCTTATCGCACTGGTTATTAACCTGTTCGCCAGTTTGCATCATCGTCGACAGAGTCATTCCGGTCCGTCAATTCTTCACAACTAAATAGTCTAAGGGATGAAACAAAATTTACATAGCAAGAGCTCCGCAAGGATCCCAAGGAGGCAGTGTGATGGGTTCAGTCTTGAGAGCATCAGCATACTCAGGAATCTGCTTCTTGTCGACAACAACCTGGTAAACAAACTCCTTGAAGAAGTCATGAGTCAAGGTGTAGTAGCCTTTGCTACCGCGTTCCTCACCCCAGGAGTTCTCAACCTTCCAACGAACGGGCTTTCCGTCCTCGTCGAGATGAACACCAACAAAGGCCATGGCATGGGTCATCAAGCTCTCGTGGTAACGCAGACGATCGGCCTTGGACTGCTTGGGGTCAAAGCCAATAGATTTGTAGTCCCAGAGCTTGGTGTCGATAATACCGGTAGGATTGTGGTGATAAATAGGAGTGTGAGTACCGAAGAAAACGGCCTTGTTCTCCTTGATCTGCTCAATAGCCTTGTTTGCCAAAACATCAATGTCAACGTTGAGGTAGTGGACTTCAGGAGCGCCCACAACATTGCCCAGACGGTCAATGTGGATGACACGCTCATAGTCATTACGAGGATCATTGAGCAAAGAGACAGTTTGGGTAGCATCAAAACCAATGACATCTTTGTAGAACTTGAGTGGAGTCGTCTTGATGCGGTGGAACTTCTTATCCTTATCGGTGAACTCCCAGTCAAACTCGTCATTGGGACCTAGAGGAGTACCCAAGAAAATGGTCAAGAGCTGGTGGACGCGCTGCATTTGCTCTTCCTTGAGAGCAGCAGTGTCCTTTCCAGCCTTCTTGGCCTCCCGCAGCTCCTGAGCGTACTGGTGGAGCAAAGTCACAACCAGCTCGTTAACACGGTTGGACTGGGTTGTATTGAAAGTATCGGGGAAAATGTCGTTGGGAACCAAGCCGTATTTTTCCAAAATGTTCTGGATCATACCGAACTGACCACCGTCGGAGATGGGATCAGTCAACAGATGCTGGACAATGCGGGAATCAACATCCTCATCAGCAGTCTTGACAATATTCTCCAGGAAAAAGTTAGACTTCTCCAGCTTGTCGTAGAAGAACAGGAAGGAAGGCGACAGCTGCAACTTCTCAATGTTGTACTTCTTCATAAGCTCAATACGGAGCACATTGGTGGCAGCAAAGAGCCAGCAGCGACCAGATGACTTCTGGTTGGTAATAGGAGCACCCAATGGCTCAACAACATGGCTGAAGACATCTGTAGTGTTGGCGATACGGCTCTCGCGGCGAAGCAGGGTCTCCTGGACGTCTGCGTTGACTGCCACAGTAGCGGCAAGCGATAAGGTAGGATTGGAAAGAACCTCAGAGGTCCACTTTTTCAAGGTCTCGGTTTTTAGGCTAGGCATTTGAAATGATCTTCTGGATGTGCCGTGGATCCGGTTTATATAACTTGTCAGCGCCTGCAGCTGTCGTCATCAAACAGTCGAAATTACTGCAGTCACCCGCAGCAGCCTCCGGGCCAAATGAAACTAAGCCCAGCTGGCCGATCCGGGGAGCAGTGGAAGAATTTCTGGGGTACTTAGAACAGTTTGGCAACTCCAAAATTACAAAGCTGGTCAACAGATATCCGACTGCTTTGATCTGCACGGAAAGTGGGCAAGTCGTGTCGACATGAGCTTTCAACTCGATGCGGTGGATCCAGAAAAACAAGAAAGAAAGCACATGTTGGATTGGGCTTTAAAAAAGTAATCAAGGCAGAAACTCATGTTTATTAGCGGTACTAAGCCCTATTTATCAACTATGCTGTGTATACCAGTGATAAGTTTAAGAAATGCTAGATAAGCTGCCTTACTCGAACAGTTTCTCGTCCACGAAACCTTCACGCAAGTCAGATTCGCTGTGCCCAACCGAACCGCCTAACTCTTCATGGCGTCTCAAAAAGTACTCATGTCGGGCCTTGGCCATGGCTACGAGGGCCGGCCAGTACTTTTCATGATTGTATTCAAATAAGACTTCGCCTTCGAATTCGGCATCGAGCTGGTTCGAGGGCACATAATTAGGAAAAGGTTCGTTAAAAACAATTTTTTCACGAGTCAAAGGATCGATAAAAGCCCAAATGAGCTTCATGAAGATTTGAGCGAGACGCGGAATGTGGGTCAACAGGGCCTTACCGAGACGTTCAGGATAGTGGTCCTGTAAGATATTCAGCACCTCGCGACCAAGAGACAGCGAGGGCATCTTGTTGTGTTTACCAATAGGGTGAGGGGCGAGATCAATTAGAAGGGCTAGCTGGTCTTGCCCCGGGACCATGAAATCAATCACACGTTCAAGCATAAACACAAGGTGCTGGACCTGGCGATGAGTAGGCTTGGTGTTTTGGCGACCCGGTTTCAAATACAGACAAGGGCGGGAATCGTTGTCGAAACCCAGAATGACTTCCTTACCGGTTTCGTTCTCCTCGGCGATCATGTCAGGGGTGAGGTCTTTTGTGGGGTCAACACCAAAAGTACGACGCCATACGAGGGTAGCCTCGATACGTTTAGTACAATGGGGTACATTCCATTTTGTTGCGCGCAAGTAGCGCAAAAAGCACTCCTTAGAAAGCCACGCTTTTTCGGACAAGCTGAGCGGAACAATTGTCTTGGACTTTTCATTCTCGTGGACGCCCTCTAGGGATTTGAAATGGGCAAGAACCTCGTTGTATTTAGACTGTTCCTCCTTTGATAGCGTTGGTTGCGCCGGGATTTTTACCGAGGGTTCTGGTGTGGGAAAGGGCGTGTCCCTTTTGATAGTGCCCTTAGGTCGGGTAGTTTTTTTAGCCATTTTTCGACGTGTACAGTTTTAGTCCAAGGATTGTTATAGTAGCGTACTAAGCTAATTTTGGCAAAAAGTCGTCAAAAAGTTTGATTTTTCGGTTCGGTTCGGGTGGCCGGGGTTTTCACTATACCCGCTCTCAGAAGGTAAAACTCCCAAGCGGCCCAAACCTCCTTAGTGCAAAATGCTCCTGGGGATATTAGACAAATAGGAGGGGATATAAGATGGTTGACCTAGTCGCGAGGTTGGGATCAGTGCTGGTTTCTAATCGCAAGAGCATGATGCGATATTTACAAGTAGCTTTGATGAAGTCTCTCAAAACACAGTCAAGCACTGCCGAACACACGCTTAATCGCAGTATTTTGCCACTTTTGGGGCTATTTTTTTGGTTTTTATTTGTGTGTATGTCCTAACTGCTACGCAACGTCTTTTTGCCAGCCACTGCATCGTGAGCCCGCATGCACCTCGCGGACGTTCGCCAGGGTAAAGGTTTTCTTTGAACAACTGGCATGGTTGGCATGGTTGGTTTAGTAACGCCACGCAGCAAATCGTTGCAGTTCTGGAGCAGCCACCTACTCCGGTCGTATGAAAAAGTCACAGTAGCCAAATCTAGTCGAGCACTTTCTCACGGCCCTGTCGAGTGAGAGCACTTCGTCGGGCGCCGAAGTGATTATCGGACTTCGTGAAAGGGCATGGGGGGGCAAGGGCTGCATCAGACGTCGAAAGAAACGGTAGAGCGATCTTCATTTTGGGGGAAGAATGATTTGGGCAAATCAAAGCAAACAAAACGAGATAAGGTGGTGTTTCGATCGATAGGACAGTATTTGCGTGGCGGCCTGTGTTTCTTTATTGAGCAGCGTATGCGCTCTGCGGCTCATGCGTCGATTAAATGCACCCCGATACTGCCAGACCGAAGGGGCGAGTCGCCCCACCCTGACCCGACAAAAAACTACGACGAAAAGAATAATAATCGAATCTAGGAAAACATATACAAGCTACTGTCAAAAATAGTTAAAATCAACCACCAGTGTTGTGCAAGTTGGCACTACAATTTGGGGTCGGTTGCCATTCAGTTCCCTCTCCATTGCAGTCTCTGCCCAGCAGCGCAGCGAGAAAACGCTCTTTACTTGCGGCGCCAGATATGACAATATTGTTACTGAAGACGTAATGTGGAACAGCTTGAATTTGTCGTTCTATTCCGTCGTACTCGTCGGCTCGTACTTCCTGGGTGTACACGATGCCGTCGAGTACCTCGTCGACTTCCTTTTCTGAAAGGCCTACTTCAATAGAAAGCTTTCGTAAAACTTCTTTTTCTCCAATTGGAAGACCGTCAATGTGTACCGCCTTATACATGCGTTCTCGATACTCTTTGCCTAATCCCTTTTCGAAAGCCAGTTTAGACATGCGATGTGCATTGAAAGTATTTCCATTCTTCGCATCCTTCCAGTTATATTCGATACCCCATTCTTTCATTTTCTCGGATAGAATATCAAGCGACGCCTCCACTCGCTCTACGGGCTCGCCCCCCATGATTTCGGCTAAAAACTCCGGCAAAGTGCCTTCATAGCAAGGTGGAGCAGTCTGGTTTAATTCGTACGAATGCCACTCTAGGTCAACCTCCAAGCCACTTTGCTCAATAGCAGCTTGTAATTTGCGCCACCCTAAATAGCAAAATGGACATACAAAGTCTGACCATATATCTACTTTTACTGGCGCCATTCGTGAATGAAGGACCATCAGCCTCTGTCAGCAGCTATTCATGAGGTCGTATGTTGTCACATGTAACTTGCAGATCCACTGGCATAATTCACCACCTCGATAAGTGCACGTAATATCAAAATTGGTGAGATGAAATGAAACGGGATGCTAGCGCGCAAGTTGTTTGGAAAGCTCCAAATATTCAACTGAAGTTTCCACCGGCTTGGGCGCTCCATTCCCATCTCACCACCGATTTAAAGAAAATTGGCTACTGTGAGTACTATTAGCTGTCCATTAGTTCAATGGCTCAATAACTCCTGTGAAAAGGGCCTTGGTTTACTTAACTTCCCCGGTATGTGCTGTAAGAGTAGTTGGACAACAGCAAAGGGATATGATAGTGGGCCTGAGGAGGGTCACTAACAACGAAAACAACTTCCACAACCGGGAAGAAAACTTCGCCTTTGGTCTTAGAGCTAAGATAAGGACCAGTCTCGAACTTGATTTTATGGGCACCGGGGATTACCGACGTCACTCTGGCGCTCTCCCAGTTCGAGATACGACCGTCGTTATCGGTGTGGCCAGTGGCAATAGGGATCTCCTCGCCATTTTGTAGACGGCTGAGCTCAACACGCACCTTGGGAGCAGGAAGTCCAGTAACCGTATCGAGAATGTGGCAAGTAATGTAGTCTCTAGACATGGTGTGGGGATGAAAGGTTGGGCAGGCTTTATCTAATCTTATCGGGGTGCGCCGAATGCATTGCAGCTGATCAATTTTGGAGAAGCGATCGAGTCAACTGATCAGACACAACCCATAAATTTTTTAGTACCGTATTCCTTCTCAACTTTTTCTTTTGCTTTTATTGATTTCATTCATATTCCTCTCCTTATCGGCATACAACCTACTTTAGTCAGACGGAAAAAAAAATACTTTCCAATGTTCAAAATATCAGGATTTGATCTTCCAAAGAAGATCGAGAAAGAGGCACCTAAAAAGAAAAATAAGCCTCAGCCAGGATCCAAGAAGCTAAACCCTTCTGCTGATGGACTACAAGAGCTGTTCGGCCAGCTGGGTCGTCAAGACGAGGCTGGGCCCAAGCGTAAACGAGAGGTTGATCCTAAGCCAGAATTGAAGAAAAATATTGTCAAGGAGGCAGAATCAGAAGAATCAAGTAACAAAAAGACCAAAAAAGAACAAAGACCGAAAAAAGAAAAGAGCAATGAGAAACAAAAGCCTAGTGCAGTCGAGCCCGAGCCAGAAAAAATCTCTACCCCTGCTGCGATGACGCCCGAACCAAGAACAAAATTAACACCAATGCAACTGAAAATGCAGCAGAAACTTAGTGGTGCGCGGTTTCGATGGATCAATGAGCAGCTATATACCACATCCTCGTCAGACGCTCTCAGCCTATTCAAGAAACAGCCGCACGTTTTCGACGAGTACCACCAAGGATTCAAGCATCAAGTCGAATCATGGCCAGAAAATCCCGTTGATACGATGGTTAAAAATTTCAAGCTTCGGTTGCAGAAACCACTGAATGCTCCTGGCGGTCTTCCTGCTGATTATAACGGCGACATCGTGGTTGCAGATATGGGCTGTGGTGAAGCTAAACTGGCCCTGAAAGTCTCAAAATTGCGTGGTGGACCCAAAAGTCGCAAGGCAAGATTCCAGGTCCACAGCTTCGACCTGCATAAAGCCAACGATCGGATCACTGTTGCGGATATGGCAAATGTGCCGCTTCCAGATGAGTCTGCACATGTTGTCGTTTTCTGCCTGGCCTTGATGGGAACTAACTTGGAGGATTTTATCAAGGAATCACTCCGCATTTTGAAGCCACGAGGAGAAATCTGGGTTGCCGAGATCAAGTCCCGATTTGACATCACGGACAAGGGCACCGACGTCCAGCGATTTGTAGACACCCTCAAAGGATATGGCCTGCATCATAAAGCTACCGACGACTCTAACAAGATGTTTGTGCGCTTTGAGTTTGTATTCTTCCCCAAACAAGAAAAGACAAAGTTCATCGAGCCCGAAAAAGATGAGCGCCCATTGCTCAAGCCTTGTATCTATAAACGTCGTTAATGCACTGATCTATGTATTTAAAGAGCTTTCTTTAGTTGTCGTTCATTGATGGCTTTGAACATTTCGTTACCCAACTTGGTAGCTTCGGGGAACATGTGCTGGAAGTACTTTTGAGTATCCTCGAACATGATTCTATAAGCTTCGAAGTCACCATTTCGAACAACGGTGGACCATGATCTGGCAGCAATGACGAACTCAATGTCGTCACCACGGTAGCTTGTGGTGGAAAATGCGTCTTCAATACACTGGTCGAGTAACCCAGGTGTCATGAAAAGGAACTCTGTTACACCTAGCAAAACACGGAACAAAGGAGTGGAACAAATCATGTGGTCGTAGGGAACAATTTTACGTTGATACCAACTGTCAACAATGCCCAAAATACTCAGATGAGAGTTGGGGTTTCTGGCGGTGCCAGTGACGTCTTTTGAGAGAGAAAACTGACCCAAAAGCTCATCCGGCAAAAGCATCGAGTGACTAGGATCCTCATTAACACGTCTGAAAACATATTCCTTGGCGGCATAAAGGCGCTCCTTCAGCTGTTCCCGCTTGCCAGCTACAATTAACTTCAAAAGCTCAGTAACGGAGGAGGCATACTGCAAGGTTTGATCGTGTGCTTTGGGATTGGTGATGGCAAGACCAGCGTAGACGTGATAGTTATTAGAGTAGATTCGCAAGGCAATGTTGATCTTGGCGTTTTCAAGCCCTCCAGCCAATCGAGCATGTGCCCACGGATACTGCTTGTTGGCCTTCCAGGCAGTGCCCATAGATAAAAATGCCATGTGCGTGACTGCTTGCGTATCTGCAGTGATAGAGTCGTGCTCATCAGCAGTCAAATGCACGATTCTAGAATTCAGGCATCCCATAACATTCTCGACAAATTCCCGAGACTTGTCTTTCGCTCGGTGTTGAATAATAACCAAAGGTTGACCACGGGGATCAACTTGAGGGCCGTGCATAGAGTGTACAGTGATGATTTCGACATCGGGTGGGAGAGACTTTTCAAAGGCATTGATTTCAGGCAACTTACAAGATGTCTGCCCACCGACAATTGCACCGATCTTGGAAGACGGGCCATACATTTCAACAACTTTGTCTATATTCGAAGCTTCCACGCTGTAAATAATGAAATCTGCCTTGCGCGACACCTGATGACCATCTAACAGGATTTCGATCGCAGTATCCTCGAACTCCTTCTTGAACGTTTCGTAGTTGGCAGGTAGGTCCGAAGCACAAACAGCCCAGCCAGCTTGAGAAAATCGTCTGGCATACATTTTGCCCATGGCACCCAGGCCAATAATGCCAACGACTTTACTTTTATCGACAGTAGACATTGTTGAAACGGCAAGTGACTAACCTGGCTGAATCACCTCATTTCATGCCCTCTGCTATAGTTTCTAAAGAAAGCTAATACATCCGAAACGCATTTAGATCTTTCATGTATTGGGCAATTTCAGCGATTTTACATTGAAATTGCCCTTTTCGCGGGCCCTTCTGTTTCTGGTTTGTCAGATGTTCGACGACTGGGCCTATCGAGAGCATTTCGATACACCGCGTCGTGAGCGCGCGAAATCAATTGTACAAAGTGTTGCTTCACAGATAAGTGCTGAAGAAGACTGGGTGCTGCCAGTTGTAGAGCTGCGGCGCCGCGCCAACAGCTTGCCACGAAGCGAGAAAGTGACAACTCGAAGTTGGCCGCTGGACACACCATTTCTCGACGCCCAAAAGGCAGAGATGAATGATTGGAAACTATGGGTAGGTCCCGAATACAGCATTGATGATTTTGACGAAGCGTTGTTCTCTGCGCAGATTCTGGAGAGCCAAACTGTTTTAGAAAGAGCTCGTTTGGCGATTTCAGTTTATAACCGGCTTGGCGCCGAATCAGAGCAATTAATTGACAACATTGAGGCAACGAAAAGCAATCTGGAAAATATTAATACTCAAATTGTTGAAATGCGAGTGGTTTCTGATGGTGGTATTCATGAACAAGAGAAGCTGGACCAACTGCACAAAGATCTGGACAAGTATCTTCGTATTTATGACAATTTGGACAACTCTACAAGAATATTGAATAAACCCGGCAATAAACTGGTTTCCAAAGTGCAGGAGTTCAGAACTCTTTTGCAAAACCTTGACGAAGGGCTCGAGTTTTGCAAACAACATCCAGAATTCAAAGATATGGATCTATATGAAATGAGGCACACTCAATGTATTTTAAGAGCGGTTACACTGGCACAAGAGTTTTGTGTTGGTCATCTAAGGAAGGTTACCGGCTCAATTCTGCAAAAACTAGTTGCGTCTTCAACTTCCAGCACAACTGGCGCTATGCATGCACTTATCTGGACCAAGTTCGAAGCTGACGCCGAGTTTATTAGCCCAATTGTGTCTGTTATTAAATCTCGCGATGACGAAAAACTAGAATCACTTCTTATGGAGGTCCAAAAGCAGTATTTCACGTGCCGCTCTCAACTCATTTCTCCAGAGATCTCGCGGAGCCTTGCACCTTTGGCGCCGCCAGGACCCCCAGACTTTATTGTTGGAGCGCAAAATATTTTGGTGCAGTTCATGACACTATTCAATAAAGAGCTCGATGCTTATCGCAAGGTCATGGGAGAGCCTGATGAGCAGTATGAGCAATGGCTTACAGACTTATGTCAACCTCTCTACGACCAACTTCGGCGGTACATTATTAGGGAAACGGACATTTCACAGCTATGTCAACTGATCATGTCGATTCAGGGCCACGATACCCAGGCTTTCGATCCTATATACCGGGATACTCAAAACCGTCTTGTTTTCCGAGCCGATTTGATTGTCGATGGCATCTCAAAATATCAGCCAACGCCTAAAGACTGGGGTAAAACAGTGTATCCAACAGTGACACAGGCTTTGGATTTACTAGGCCAGGTGTATGAGTTGTTGAACAACGAGGTGTTTAACAACCTTGCTTATCGATGCGTTAATCAATGCATTCTGTCTCTTGAAACAGGACGCGAGTCGGCCATGACACGTCTTGGAAAGATTGAGGGAAGCTTATTTCATATCCAGCAGCTGGTACTGTTACAAACCCGTATAATGGATTTCAATGTGGAGCATTCGGTGGAGCATGATGTCGACTTTAGTGGACTGCAAACTTTTGTTGAAGCATTCTGGCAAAATAGGTCACGTTTTACTTCCGTTCGTGAGCTTTTTGGCATCGCACGAACATCAATGCCTCATGTGATCGAGCACATGATCGATGCCATGGAAGGTTTGTATTCTGCGTTGCGTCTGGCTGTTACGAGATTCACAGAATATGCTACAGACTCTATGATTGACCCGATCTCCAAAAATGATGCGCGTACTGCCCAACATGACGTCCATAACTTCCGCGAGGCTGTGGCCGTTGAGCTTAAACGTATCAACACAGTTGTTCACGATTACATTTCGGAGCCTCGCGTCTGCGATGTCCTGCTGGATTCACTACAAGACGATCTTGTTAAAAAATATACTGAGTACTACCACTTGATCTACAACACTGGTAGTCCTGATATGTTGGACGGCGTAATGGATGCAGATGCAATGATGGCCTGGCTTGGTGAATTAACAAGACAGTTCCAAACAAATTTGTAGCATTTTAGGCAGTATAAAACCTCTAGTTCTGTAAAACTTCCGGATTATAAGTGTTCTGGTCCAAGCGTGCGCTGAGCTCCTGCTTCAAGATGTCAATCTTACTCTCATCGATAAATAAATGCCTATCATCAAGTTCTTCGATAATAATATCCTGCCGGCGCATATCTATACTGATAATGAGCGCTCGTATCGACGGATCGCATTCAATGAGCGCTCCTCGAATAGCTTTTGGCATTAGTCATGGAAGACTCGCAAGGGGACGTTGAAAAGGCGCCTGAAAGCGAATCAACAAAGTGGGAACAAGAAACCAGCGGCTCGGAAGAGAATGTGACTGATAATGAGACATCGAGTTCGGATGGCGATGAGGAAGAAGAAGAGCCAATGTTCAGTTATAGCCGCATAACGGGGCTACCGCCTACATTCTTCCACAAAGATGCTGTTAGCTGTGTTTTGATACACGAATCAGTCTATGTTTTTGCCACCCATTCTGGAATTGTTCATTTAGCAAACACAGATATGACGCCGCTGCGTACGGTCCGCAATCACAGAGCCTCAATTGTAGATATATCGTGCGATGGCCAGTACGTTGCCACGGCCTCAATTGATGGTACGGTTGTTATTTTGTCTATCACAGACACACAGGATGTTGTTCCAGCAAGCTTCAATAGACCTGTGCATTGCGTGGCATTGGATCCGAACTACAAAAATACTAAATGCTATCTCAGTGGAGGCACTGCTGGCACAGTGATCAAATCAGAGAAAGGGTGGCTAAGAGGAAAAAAAGACACTGTCTTGTATGAGAGCACTAGCACTGTATTGGCTATCAAGTGGTGTGGTACCCGAGCTATTTGGTGCACTGAGGAGGGTATCATTGTTTACGACACTTCCTCGAGCACGATTCTTCAAAGAATCTCTCGGCTACCGAACTCTCCTCAAGCAAATCTCTACAGGCCCCAAATCACGCCCTCTAGTATAGATTCACGTGTGTTGGTCGGCTGGGGATCAAGTATTTGGATCCTAGATCTTGAAAGTCCTGACATTGTTCTCTCATCGTTCAATGTCGAGTGGCTGCTGTCAGGGCTGACATTTTTCCACGATAATATACTACTACTTTGCTCACGTCTTGCCGAGGAACCAGAACTGCGCTTGATGGACTACACAGGCTCTGAAACATACGCTGATGAGCTCTCCCTGGTGGATTATTCTCGGCTAGGTCCCAATGACTACCATTTACAAGGATCTGGTCCGTTTTATCTTGTATCTGCTAAGGACGCAGTAATTGCTCGAGAAAGGGATGTGAAAGATCACGTAGACTGGCTCATGGGCCGGGGCCAATTTGTGGAAGCTTATAACAGCTCGGAGAAAGTGTGTGATGACCCGACTCGTAAGAGAATTGGTCTAAAGGCAGTTGAGAGCCTAATTGAACTACAGTCTTGGACAGATGCAGGTAAATTGCTAAAGTCTGTTTTAGGCCCAGATGACGCTAACGAATGGGAAATATGGTCTAAACGCTTCCTAGACCACGCACACTATTTTTCGCTGGGAGATAATTTGCCTAGTGATTTAGCGGGTCTTGATGATGTTCGAACATCGATCCTGGAGCACGCTGCTACTACCTCTTCTAAAAAGCTTTTGGAATATGTTCAGAATTGGGATTTCTCACTTTATGATTCTCAATCAGTTCTAAGCGAAGTCGAATCGAGCACCGATCCAACAATAATAGATGCTCGAGCTCGACTGCATCGACAAACAGGAGATCCTCTTAGGGCGGTGGAAGACTACTTGAAGCTTGGATCCAGCAATGCATTCAAAGTGACATCGGAGTGCTATCTCTGGGGCGATACTTTACCTTTACTAGCTAAAATTTTGCGGGCTGGCAGCGAGCCTGACATACAGAGTCGGCTCTCTGTGCTCGTTGCAAACAATCTGCAAGTATCTCCAAAAAAAGTCGTTGAAGAGCTGCAAAATGCAAAAGAGGACCAGCTGTTGTTGTGGTATCTTGAACTCTTGGGGTCTGAAAACGAGCTTTTAATCAGACCGTTTGGTGATCTGCTGGTGAAGCTGTATGGAGAGTTCGCTCGAGACAAACTCAAGGTTTTTCTTACCAGAAATGACAATTACAACCTGAGCGTCGCAATACAGGTTTGCGATTCAAAACAGTATACTGAGGAGCTGGTTTATTTATTAGGCAGGGTTGGCCAAACCCAGAAAGCCCTGGGCCTTCTACTGGATGAACTCAACGCAGTCGAACAAGCGGTTGAGTTTGCCGCTCAGCATGATGAGGCTGAGCTTTGGAATACACTCATAATGCATAGTACAAGCAAACCGGAATTGGTTATCCGGCTTCTTCGTTGCCCCCAGGTGAGTCCTGTACAAGTGCTCCTGAAAGTGCCCGAGCATCTTCAAATCCCAGGCCTGAAAAAATCCCTCTTGCAGATTTTTGAAAACCAGTCTGCGGTCATTGATCTGAACTATGGAGCGCTTGCGGTTTTCCGCTCAGAGTCCAAAAGCTTGTTGACGGGCTTACAGAAAAGTCGCCATGCCGGTGTGAAAGTAGACGCACCAGACGACATGCTAGATGGAGGTGGATTGCTAGTGCAGGGTGAAAAGATAATGCCTATTTCTGAACTTGATCCTCAGGGAGAGATAAAATTCGGGTTTTCCACGCTTTCAAACAAGATTCGCAAGTTGGCTCGACTCATCACTTTTGCCAGCACCAACAATCCCGCTCCGACCGCGTCGCATGCGGCTGCATGATGCCTCCTTCCTTTGCTTATCTAAGGCCCGGCTCGGCTGTTCTCGGGCTAAACCCAAATTTTTTTCGTTGACGGATCAGAGGTTTTTATGTCAGGTTAGGGTAATGACACAGATCTCCACATAGACTAATTGCAGGCCAATTTTTTTTTATATTTTACATCAGGAAACCCAGCAACTTTATATGACCCCGCGACGTAGCCGTAATGGCTGCCAGTCTTGTAAGGCACGTCGAATGAAGTGCGACGAGGCTCGCCCAACTTGCGGCGCCTGTCGCAAGAAAGGAATCGCTTGTGACTACAAGGTCAAGTTGAACTGGTTGGGATCAGTGGCACAAGTTCGAGCGCCTGCTGAGGTCACTCGATACAAACGCAGGACGAAACTGCCGCCTACTCCAGAGTCGCCACATATTTTTACCCCAGACTTTTCCGTTTGTCGAACGCGGATAACGTTTGTTGAAAGCCCCCATCCGCGGCTAGCTACCAAGTTGGATCCGACACCTGAGATGAAGTTCCAAGAGCACTTTGAATTTTTTATTAACGTGACCGGGGTAAATTTGGTGCCGGTTCCGTACGCTGAAAATCCGTTTACGAACGTTCTACCTAAGCTTGCCCTAGGTGATGACAATTTGTACGATCTTTTGGTCGCCTATGGAGCTGCTCATCGTGATATGCTTTTGCGCAATGGAAACCAGAGCGAAGAGCTTGTGAACAGTCTGGTTGACAAGGTAAAACAAGCGTTGGATGTGATGCAAGTAGTCAATCCAGATTCGGACGGGGCTTTGACCCTTGCCGCGGTTTTGTCTTCTCTTGACGTGGATCGCAACCGGCCCAGTTGGCGGTACTATGCTCAATTGGTTCTAGAGATGCTTGATAGAAACCCAAGGGACCTCTCGGGGCCCCATGGTGAGCTGCACTCTTTCGTAATGAGACTAACCGCCTTTATGGAAGTGATGGGCAGTCTTTCGGCCAACACATTCAGCCAGCTTCCAGCAGTATCATGGTGGCCCCGTTGGTCAGGCTCATTTGATTATTTAACAGGCGTGGACCTCAATGTTTTACCGCTCTTTGCCGAAGTTGCGAACCTCGTCCAGCAACGAGAATACTGCGCGTTGTCTCTTCATGATCTTGCCGGTCTTTATCGCCGTGGATTGCAGATTTTCCAGTTGCTGGGAGATTATTGGTTTGAAGAGTATCGTCCAGTTAATGAAATTTCTGCCATGTGTCTCCTGTTTCAACAAGCACTCCAGGTGCATATTTATCGTCGTCTTTTCACATTCAAACTAGAGCACGAATACGTACAGCGGCTAGTTGCCCGTATGACACGAATGTTTGACCAATATATCAAAGAGGACTCTACTATCCAGTGCAATATGGCATTCATCATTGTCACTGCTGCCAGTGAAGCTTTGGACCCTGAAATGCGCAAGACATATTTACGGCGACTAAAGACTATGGAGCGGGCTGGGTTCGCCTACGCTAGCAGTGTTTCAAGCGCGATTGTAGAATGCTGGAACCAAAACCAGAGCTATATTGGTTCCACGAGACTTTCTCTGTTGATGTGATTTATTTTTTGCATCGTTTAATGTTCGACCGGTTTTCCAAGAGTCGCAGACAGTCAACTACATAGATATTTATGACGTTAATATTTATAAAACCCTCTCGAGTTTAAACCTTTCAGTAAATTTTATGCTTTGGCGGCTTGCTCTAAAATTCGAAGCTTCTCAATCGTTTCCTCTTCGTGTCGTAACTCGTAATCGATTGCAAGCTTCTCCTCTTCCAGTTTCAATCGCTCATCCGCATCCAAATCGGTGAATACGTAACCACCATAGCCGTCAAAATGCAGAATCAAATTATGGTATTTCCAGAGCGATGCGCGATGAGAGACTGTCAAAAGCGAAATACCGAGCTCTTTCGCATGAGTGTAAATCACGGTTTCGGTATCTAATGTGACACTTGATGTGCATTCGTCAAGAATAGCAAACTTGGGTTTGTGATAGAACAGACGAGCTGCTGCAATGCGCTGTTGAACACCCATACTCAGCTCCTCTCGCCATTCCTTGACAGTATTCCATCCCCCAAAGTGATCCACGAGCTCACCGATTTCTAGAATATCCAAAATCTCTCGCAGCTCTGCATCACTCACTGTGTTATTATCTTCGGTTGTGGGATAAATAACAAGCTGGCGTAATGTGCTCTTGGACATATACGGCCGCTGAGGAATGTAAAAGATATCGGATGCCGGTGGTCGCACAAGCAATCCCGCTCTGATCTGCCAAAGACCTCCCAAAATACGGAATAATGAAGACTTTCCGCAACCATTGGGTCCGACGATAAGCAAGTGTTGGCCTTGTTTCACTTGGAAACACAGCTGACGGATCAAAACGTCACCGATAGGCGAGACAATTGGCACATTGTCAAAAATGATGTCGTGGCCTAGGCGAACTGTAGGTGGTGGCAGATCCGAAAAATCATCCTCACTATCGCTGGCCATGAACGACTTTTCGAACTTGCCTCGCTTGACATCATCCATAACATTCATGAACGTGGATACTCGTGATGTATACCCTGCCAACTGTGAGATTTCTTTGTATGACGACGTGATACGACCAAATGCATCAGACCCCGAAACTAAGAACCGACGGTTCGTGACGAAAAAGCTTGTTCGCTGACTTACAGTAGAAATGACGGACTGGCCGGCGAGATCTTTGAAGAAAACAGGGATGGAGCATAAAACAAGACCCAGAGCACCCCAGTAATATTTAATCACAAAGTCTTCAGAGAAGTTGTAAATTAACCGGTGTCGCAAAACCCGATTAACATGTTTACTGAGCGCGAAATATGCAGTATCCAAGATATCCTTTTCGGCCTCATTGCCTCCATAGAGAGCGATTTCCTCTGAGTACTCAATAAGCCGAGTATGTTTTGCTCTAAAGTCACCTTGCAAGTTCGCTTCCTTCGCAACAAACTCGCCAAAGGGAGGGGCGGAAAGCCGTAGCATAGCAGCCGACATTTGGATCGCCAACCCAATGAAGAAGACATTATCGCCACCAATTCCTTTCGAAAGCTGCCATGTATATAAGAACATGTCGAGAATTGGCTTGGCAAGGTTGGAATAAAGGTTACTTAGAGACGCCGAGAACCGGGCGATGTCTGAGGTCATAACCTGGTCTGCATTCTTGATGCGATCATCCATGTTTTGCAGCAAATAGTAGATCGGGATATTGCTGTCTGGTAGATACTCCTTGAGCATATACCCATTGAGCCGACTTCGGAACCGTAGCGACAGCTTACGCCGAAGGTATGATAGAATGCTGTTCGTGAAAGAAGCAGGAAACCCCACAAGCAACCAGAGTAGCACCGACTTCATGAATTGAGTACCTTCACCTTTGACCAGATGCGAAACTAGTTTTCCGTCAAGGTACGCAACATAGAGCGAGATGGCCGAACGAAGAACCAGAAACACTGTCTCAAGGCATAAAAGCATGAACTCTCGGGACCTGATACCGTCGGGAATAATGATTTTGAGAATACGCAGCAGGTTGTTGAAAAATACCTGGTCAATCGCGACTCGCTTCTTGCGTCCGGGCACTTCGGCCTGCTTCCCCCCCGCAGCGGCATCCTTGTCAACTGGTTTGGGCTTGAACAACCGATAACCCAAAACTAAAAAATACGACAAGTACATGACTCGCGTGGCAGCCGTACGGTGCTGTTTGTACACCCCCAGCCCCGTTGTTGCCAGCTTGGATAGATTCGCCATAAAGTGGAGTACCGATGATGACAGATCTGACTGGAGGGCCTGGCGATAAGGCTGCGACAGAGCGGCGGCAGGGGACTAAGACGCAATAAAAGAAAGAGTTATGGAATTTTGAACGATATAGAGCTATACACCTTAGAGCTTGGCCTCAGCTTTAAGAACATTGACAACTGCCTTGCCGTCGGGGCCACGCTTGATACCAAGTTCGAGCAACTTGGCGAATACCTTAGCGAAATCCTCATAGAAAGCATCCTTATCCTTGGCGTACTTCTCGACCCACGAGCGGAACTTGGGGTCCTCAATAAGCGCCATATCGGTAGGAAGCATCATGAGATCTTTATCTTCGTCATAGAATTGACGGACACCTGCGGGGGACTTGCCCTCGTACCATTCCTCGTTCAAAAGCAGCTTGAAGTATGTGTTGCTGAAGCGGGTGGGGTTGGGGACCCAGGGACCATCGAAACCAGAGCGATTGGCATGGGTACGGCCAAGATTGTGAGCACCAGAGAGGGCAACAATCTCTTGATCGTTGAAACCCATACGGTAAAAGATGTGGCGCAAATGATCAGCGCCTTGAGCACCGTCTGGCAAGCGGCCATTGGGGGGCACGTTGGAGTCATCGGCGTAGTCAACGCGACCTGGCTTCCACTGAATTTTGGGGCCGCCCATGTACTCAAGGGCAACCGTGCCGGCAAACGTCCAGAGGTCGGCGTAACTGATCCAAGGGAATTGCTGCTTGATGGGCTCAAGGAAGGCACGCGCATACTCGAGACCGGAGTTGGCGCCGTCGTCAGCCTCAAGCTTGTAACGCATGGTAGCGCCATTCGACCCGCCAGTGTCGCTAGCCTTGTCGTAGGTACCCGAGGCGTGCCATGCTAAACGGACGAGAACGGGACCAGCAGAGCCATCATCGTAGCCCTCCTTGGGAATAATTTTGCGGATAGCCTCCGCTACTGCAGCGTAATCACCTTCTTTAGACATGTTTATGTTTAGACTGTGAGATAAAATGGAAACAGGTATCGTACAAATAGCGACCCTTAGCTAATAACATGCAGATCGTTCACCCTCTGCCCTACCCCCACATTAAAGTGCATGAAACCGAGGTAGCTTTAACGTACTTTCAAGTCGGTCAGCGGCTTCACACCACAACAACTATTTCATAATTCGCATTAATCGTGTATTTTCATGGCGCTAATCAATCAGATTTGCTTCTCTTGATCTTCATCCGCCTTCACGAGCGTTTTTTTTTCGTATCTGGGGCTGTTTGCTCAGAATATGCAACCTAATACACGCTTGCTGGTTGGTCCTCCCCCACCACCACGGTTCCTGTCACAGGCAGATTAGTCATTCAAAAAGAATTGAAAGAGAACCTAAAAGCGACGCAATCATTGCGAATGAACAATGCAACCATTAGACTATAGAAAGAAAAAAAAAACGAATATTAAATGCAAAATGCGAAATGTATTAAATGTCGTCTGTAGACGCCGTGGCCATAGTACCTTTAAACGCTTGATAAAAAGCCATGGTTCAAAGCACCACTAGCACTCAATCGACGCTGAGGCGACCATTGTAATAGATGATTGACAAAGTCTGCTGCAAGCGGCGGCAGGAAACTCGAAAGCGGAGTCGACCCCGGTGGACGTCGCATGACCCCTTTGGTCGATCGGAGGGTCAAGGGTAGGCCGCGGGGATCGAAAAAGTGTCGGCCGCGTGAGCACCGCATCAACATCGCTATTTCAGGCGGGCCAAGAGTTTGACAAAGAAGGGCGATCTGGTCCTTTTCGTCCTCTCCGGGGAACAATGGTCGGCCAATAGCAAGCTCCGGCACCATACAGCCCAGACTCCACATGTCAATTGCCGGCGTGTATGGAACTCCAAGTAAAATTTCTGGGGCCCTGTAAAACCTGGATTGGATGTAGGTGAATACCCGCTTATTTTCATGACAGCCAGAACCAAAATCAATTATCTTCACTTGACAGTTCACGTCATCAGACACGAGAATATTTTCAGGTTTGAGATCACAATGAATAATTCCCTGAGTCTCCAAAAATTGTAGTGCACAACAAATTTGTTTCGTGATATACTGTACTGAGCTCATAGCGAGACCCTGGTAGTTGTTTCGCTTTAGCACTTCATACAGGTTCGCACCTAGCAGCTCTGTGACAATGCACATGTGGCCCCGGAACATGAAGCTGTTAAGAATGCGGACAAAATGATATTGGTCTGGGGATCCAGCTCGTTTCAATGTACTTAGCAGGCCGGCCTCCACTTTGGCTTGACCCGCAAGTTCTTTACGGATCGCAGTAACCTTCACAGCTACAAGGCGCCCGGTGCGATAGTCGCGGCAACGTAGCACAGTACCAAACGAACCGACACCAAGTTGAGATTCAACTCGGTAGCGGTATGCAATGTGGTCTCGCTCCACAAACTGATAGTTGCCATCTTTATCCCTAAACTCGGTTTCAAGAGGCTTGATGAGGCCAGGACTGCCAGTGTAGTAGGCGTGGGTAAAATCGGTGATCTCGTTGCGCTCATAGTCACTCAAATTCATGTCGTATTTCACAATGCTGGCACCATCGACAGGAATAGTAGTTATATTAGGGTCAATGTCGACCAGTGGCAACGAAACTTTAAACAATCGAGCTAGATTTTGCTGAACTTCGATCGGGGGTAGTTGGGTGGCAGGCTCTGGCCAGTCTTCGAGTTCATCAGACAGAGAAAGCTCGGTGTTAGATCTCGAAAGAGCGGAGTTTGACGACGAAGGAGTGGCTGGACGACTCGATCTCGCCGACGATCGCGATGTGCTTTTCAATGCACTAAAAAGTTTACGCGAAAACGACCGCACAGATGACGAACGTGAGTTCGGGCTATCCGATCGATTGTTTGGAGGCGCCGCTGGTGTAGACCTACCAGAGTCTCTGAAATTAGGTGGAGCAAGATCTAATGGAAATCTATTCACCCCTTTTTGACTGCTCATGCTGGAAAGCTGCGTAGAGGAAGAATGGGGTAAGGTCCGCATATGCAGATGGCTTGCCATCTTCAAGCCAGGCACTGAATCATAACCTCTTGCTGGTTCAGGTGTGTATTTTCGTCGAAAGACGGGGCGCTTTAGAGCCCTGTCTTGGTCTGGAAGTGGTGGGGCTTGGGGGGACACCTTAGCCGCTGCAAGGTTACCCATACTTTGACTCCCTCTGAACTTATGGAATGGAGGGTTGACAGGGCCCGGTGGGGCTACCTTTGCAGACGAAACTCTAGCCCGCATTTGCTCCTTGGGTTCTGATGGAATAAGTTTATTGTGTCGCTCTTGGATTCGCCTATCTGCATGAAGCTCAGGTGGTTTGATTTCGGTACGTCTGGTCTCGGTTGATCCGCTCGATAAACGTAGACGTGGTTGAGGAGGAGCTCTGGTTGGGGGCTTGAGTTGATCCTGCTTCAAAGCTCGGCGTTGCGGACTCTTCTGCTCGCCTGTTCCGGCGCTAAGGCGTTTATGGGCGACACTTTGAGGCCTATTGAGCTTTTCCGCAGAAGCAGATAATGTGGTCCGGGATATTTTCGGGATTTCCTGGCTTGTGCTCCTTGGGATGTGGGATGAGGGACCTGGTTCTGGTTGTCTCGATTTTTGCGAAACCAAAAGAGGTCGTTCGCCCGTTAATTTACCATTTGATCCGGATGGAGACATTGGTTCAACCGGTATTCTGAGCGATTGCACTGATATACTAGCCCTGAGCCTATGAATTCCTGCTTTAAGCATGGGCTCTTTCCGGTCAGCGCTGTCCGTACGCGTTGGGTGGGTTCCTGGGCGTCGATCCACAGACTTGGGGACATTTGAAGTTTCTTCAAATGGTGGTAATAGATCTGCAGATGTGTTTGACTCGTCTGTCTCCAGCGCAGCAAGAGAAAATGCTTCTTGTTCTAATAATTTATCGAGGGCCTCCAGAGCGCGGTTCTTCCTGCCCTCAAGTTTTGGAGCAGGCACGGTAGGTTTGGTCTGTTTTTCTCTTCTCTTTGGAGATCCTATTCGCAAACCCGATAAATTAGGCATAGAAAACTTCTGCCGCAAACGTGGATTCGATACTGGTGGGGCTGGCTCTACCTTCCGGTCAATATGCAGCGGAATGGCTGATCGAGGAGGCGGCGTAATATCCACTGGTACATACGAGCCCATCGAGGAGCCGCCATGTATTGGAAGCGCCGAATGCGACATGTTCCGTCGCTCTGGCGAAGCCATGAGCCGTTTGTTTTCGTTTTGAATGCTAGGGATGCTTAATGCAATTCGTCTCGCTGACTAGTCAACAAAGCGTTTCAAAGTCGCGTTTCGATCAGGCAGGCGTGGGCGGAATTCTTAGGTTGGAAAGTGCCTATAAAATAAAAAACTGGGAGCGGCGATTGGAATTAACCAACGCACGCGGGGTTGTTTGCAACGAGAATGAACGATTTATGTCGCGATGTCAAGCTAGTAGCCCGAATTTCCCGATCGCTTGATTTTCCCAATTGCTTGAACCGGTAATAACCGATGCTACCAGCCTCGCAATCAAGGATTTTAGCTTGTTTAATAGTCTACTAGAGTTTACTTTATCCCGTCGCTAGATCCCAAATGAAGCTATCGCTTGACTAATGCTGGGCATTCTTGACACTCGGTGACTGACCCAACGATGTTGTCTAGATTTTCGGCAGAGAAAAGCGTGCTGGTGGCAGGAAGGCCGGTTGTTTTTCAGCTGGTTTTGGTACAAACTGTATACGACCGTGGCGAGAGCTTTGAAGGCGTTGCTCAAGTGGTGAACGATCACCCACTGCTCGTCGCCATGGACTCCCCCGTTACCGATGATCAGGCAAAAGAAGTGTATGAAGCTATGCTGGATCACTACAATGCAAGGGTCGACGGCCCCGGCAAGAAAAAGGGTCGCTCGAAACAAATAGAGCTGCTCGCCCATTTGGTTTTCGGCGCCTATGTACAGGAGCTCTTGTCGCTAGTGAAAGACGATCAAGAAGAGTTCCAAAGAGTGTACAAAGAGAGCGAAGAACTAATGCATCTCAACTAATTATAAAGACCTCCTATTTATTTATTTTTTAATCATTCTGTCCAAAACAAAAGGATATGCTCAACATGTAGCAGTCTCGACCGATCAACCACTGCAGTAGCCATAGCGCCGTTTGAAATTACTATGCATGCTCCATACGTATTGTGCATTTGGGATCCACGCTTAACAACTTGACATTACAACATGCGTTATACTAACGATTTCTTAAAGTTCGTCAACGCCTCGCCATCACCTTATCATGCGGTGCAAAACTCGGTTCGCATGCTCGCCGATGCAGGCTACGTCGAGCTTTCTGAGCGATCCCAATGGAACCTCAAGGCTGGCGGCCGCTACTTTGTGACTAGAAACGGCTCTTCTATCGTTGCTTTCGCTGTAGGCGGTAAGTGGCAGCCTGGAAATGGTGTTGCGGTTATTGGTGCGCACACCGATTCGCCCTGCTTCCGAGTAAAGCCTGAAAGTAACCGTCAGAAGGAAGGCTATCTTCAGGTCGGCGTTGAATGCTATGGCGGTGGCTTGTGGCCTACTTGGTTTGACCGTGACTTGGGAATTGCTGGTAGAGTATATGTTTCTGAGAACGGAAAGCATGTGCCCAAGCTGGTCAAGATTGATCGGCCCATTCTTCGGATCCCAACTATCGCCATTCATCTCCACCGAGAACAGGGCACGAAGCTCGAGTTTAACAAGGAAGATCACCTTGAGCCTATTCTTGGTTTAATCAAAAGCTCTTTTGATGGAAAGCCGGCTGATTCGACCGAGCAAAAGGCAACCACGGCCGGCGTGACCACTATGTCCTCTCGTCACTGTCCCCAGCTTTTGCAGGAGGTTGCCAAAGAAATCAACGTCGATCCCGCGGCAATTGAGGATTTCGAGCTGGTCGTTTTCGATACCCAGCCATCTGTCGTTGGAGGACTTAACAATGAGTTCGTTTTCTCGGCTCGTCTGGATAATCTTAACTCTTCCTTCTGCTCTCTTCAGGGTCTCATCAACTCGGATGCTTCTATCGCAGACGACGCTAGTATTCGTGCTGTTGCATTGTTCGATCATGAGGAAATTGGCTCGGAATCAGCTCAGGGTGCGGCTTCTAACTTTTTGCACGCCATTATCTCTCGCCTGGCTTCTGAAGGCACTAATGTTCCTTACGAGGCTCTTTCCAAGTCGTTCCTGCTTTCAGCTGACATGGCGCATGCTATCCACCCCAATTACAGCGCCAAGCATGAGGCTCGCCATAAACCCGCCATCAACGGTGGTCCGGTCATCAAGATTAATGCCAATCAGCGGTATGCCACGAACTCACCCGGCATTGTTCTTCTTCAGGAAGTAGCAAAGAAGGCTGAGGTTCCATTGCAGCTCTTTGTTGTTCGCAATGACTCGCTCTGCGGATCAACCATCGGCCCTATCTTGGCTTCAAGGTTGGGCATCCGTACTCTTGATATCGGAAACCCTCAGTTGTCAATGCACTCTGTTCGGGAGACTGGTGGCTCTGCTGATATCGGTTATGCGGTCGACTTGTTCACCAGCTTCTTTAACCATTTCACTGAGATCGACAGTACTATCGAGGTCTAATATAGTCTATAGCTACTGCTCAACATACGGTTTGTTTTCCTCAAGACTGTTATTGAGAATTTGTTGCCACGGCTCCGGTACTTGGACTTTATACGTGCCGCCGTCGTCATAGTTGACCGTGACTAGGACTTCGTCGATGCGGGCAGCCACTTTACGAGCGTTATGGCTTATGATAATGCCTTTCAGTCCGAAACGGTCTTCGCCGATCCAGCTGACCTTATAAGCGACCGAGATGGTATCCGGATACCTCATTGGATATCTCCATGCTAATTCGCAGGATCGCATAATAGGGCCAATTCCAACCCCCGACATGAATTGCTGAGTATCCAGTGCCTCCTTTTCCCAGTCATTAAACGCATTGATCCGTGCAGACTCGAAGAATCTGAGGTATTGGACATTGTTTACATGCCTCATATAGTCCATATGGCCCCAGGATATCGGATAATCAGCTAGCGCCAGTCGGCTTGGTGTGAACCCCTCTTTCTGCATAAGGCTCTTCATCCAAGGCTCTTGGGCCGATGAAAAATAGCGTGTAATACTACTCAAGCATCTATACGCGTGCTGGCGGCGCTGGCATGCAAGGATCATCTAGCAACTGTGTCAAGAAGCAGATTTTCAGTATGGCGGGGAAACCTATTGGGGCCGTTTGCTAATCTGCGAGCCATGTTCACCTGCATATTGACCGTCACCGTTTCTGCCGGGCACAACAAAACGCAGTAAAATATGTTTATAGTGGATTTTTTTACAATTAGACTAACATGTTTCCTTTGATTAGTGCTACTAGTTTGATTATAGTTGGCCTGTTTGTGGTCTGCTTCGCCGAAGACTGCCACCCGGGCTCGGTAAGAGCGTGCCTGGATCGGTTTGATCAAATTATCGCGAGCTGTGGAGAAGACGTGGACTGCCAATGCGATGCTCTCTGGACGTCGGGAGTCAGTTGTTTTGGTACTTGTCCAGAGGATGCTAAGGCGCATTTCGTTCGCAACTTCCGTAACAATGAATGCAGTGATCAGGCTTGGAAAAGCTTGGAAATCTCACCCACCAGCGCCAACTCTAGTTCTCACGAAGATCTCAGTTTTGCTTCAATTACTCCAAGTCATTCCCATACGGGTAATACCTGGAAAAGCTTGGACTACTCCACCGCCAGCGTCGATTTTAGCTCGTACGAGGATCTCGGGTCTCCTTCGAGTCATACCCACAAGGATCAAAGCGAGCCAGTTGCCCAATCTGCAACAGTAACGGAGGCGGTGCCTCAACTCCCCGGTGCTAAACTGAGACGCTGGTTGAACCAACTCTCACTGGACAACACAAAGACTAACTCCAGCAAAACAAACCTCACGCCTACTGATTCTCGATACCTGAATGCATCGATTCGTGCCAGTGTGACTGCAATGCAGCAGCCCCAGTCCAGCTGGTCGATTGAGGAAGAGACTAGGAGAAAGCAACTGCAGAGAATGAAAGAGAATCTGCAGAGTATTCGATCTTCTAGAGCACGCGAATCATCTCTAGCTCGATTAGCAGCGGAAGCTTTAACTAGTAGCATCACCCCAACCGAGACAGCACCTGTGGAACCCCAAGAAACAACTAGGGAATCAGCGAGCACCGTGGAGCACGCTCACGAATCTAGTGCATCGTCGTACTTCGAAGTTCACCTGGTTGCGATCGCGCTGTTTCTGTTATGTCTCAACTTTGGGTTGCCTGCATTTTGAATGATATTGAGGGTTTTACATCCTACTGTATATTCAAGCTTTGAGTGTCTCCTCGATTGCTTCGTCCAATGACCATTTCGGGCTGTATCCAAGACGCTCTTTAGCCTTTGAAATATTATAATACCTGGTCGCACAGGCTGTTCTCACACGGAACGCAGTAAAAGAGGGCTCTTTTCCAACAAGAGCGCACCCCCATTGTGAAAGATAGCCTAGAACTACTCCCAAAGATTTGGGAATAACAAACTGTCTCTCAGCAATGTAACCGTCGTGCTTCCAGATTTGTTTCGCCAGAGACCAGAAGTAGATCGGTTCGTCATTAGTGATGAAAAAGGCTTCCCCAGCAACACCAGGGGCGTTCTCCATCAGCTTCTGGGCAGCCAAAACATGCGAATATGCAACATTGCCCACGTACGTCACGTCGAAAAGATTCAAGTTGTCACCTAGTTGGATTTTGTGCTGACCACGTTCTGCCATTGTTCTTAGCGAAGGGATCATTTGTCTGTCACCAGGACCAAAGATACCAGCAGGACGAAGCGCTACTGTCTTGAGTGCACCGTTCGCTTTCAGTACGAAAACCTCAGCTTCCTGCTTGGTGGAGTTATAGGCATCCATAGCCTTACTTGGGAAGGGGAGACGCTCATCGGGACCAAATAAGTCCTCGCCGTTGAAAACAACACCCGCAGAAGACGTGTAAATCAAAGCAGGCACTTTGGCGTCCTCGCAGCACTTGATTAAAGTTTTAGTTCCCACAACATTGACCTTATGGTAGATTTCTTTCCCCATACCATGAATGGGTGAGGCTGAATGAACGACAATCTGAGGAGAGGATGCAGAAAGAGCCGCCTTGACGTCTTCTTCTTTGGTCAAATCACCTACGTGGACAACAATCTTGGAACGATCAAACTTGTAGCCACTAGTATCTGGGAGCTCTCTAATATCAAAAACATGAATTTCCGGTCGCGGCTCTAGTTGCCAAAACTCATTGATCAAGTGTAAACCGAGAAAACCGCTTCCACCCACCAGCAGCACACTCTTGAGAGCCGAAGTCATCACTAAGCAAACGGGCTCGCGTCCCTTGGATATCAGGTGCCCCTGAAAAAAAAATTATAACAGCTAATGTTTTATTCTACACGAAATAGTGCTAAACCCATACCACCAGCAACCAACTTGTCATTCTGTAAAGCAAGCGTTCCTGTATCAGCGACTGATGTGTATAAGCTCTGTAATAACTGGCCCTCCAAGCTCCAAAGCCTCACTTTCTGATCACAGCCTGTTGTGTACAGTTTGCCGTCTGTTAAAGCCATTGAGCTGATTGTTGAGGAGTGTGCATCATTGTGACGGAAAACTTCGGTGACTTCATGTTGGGCATTCACCGTCACTGCTACCAGTGCATTATCGTCGCCTCCTGAATAGTGATGAATCATTCCATCGATAAGTTGAACCGCAGAGCAGCGAACTCCAGATTGGTGGATCTGGTGTCTCAACAAAGGTTCACCTATGTTCCCGTCACGGCAGTGCCATAAAACAAGGTGACCATCGGTTGCAGAAGTCAATAGATATCCGTCGATCAAATGTACATTGAGAATACAGCACTCTCGATATTTTTTAGTCACGAGAAGACTGAAGCTTCCGTTCTCAAATCGCCACAAACGCAAGGTAGAGTCAGAGTAACCGGTAGCTAAAATCCAAGAGCCCTCAGAGGTTTCAACTAGGTCAAAATCCATGATGCGCAGATCTGGAGACTTTGAGACAGTTGGAAGGCGCGCAATTTCCATTGCGTAGACATCTTTGTCGTGAACATCAACTCTCCACCAGATCAGCTCTTCACGACCACCGCCAGTTAATAAATATTTGCCACAGAGTGACCAGTGCAGGACCTGTATACCGGAAACATGGTGCCTCAAAGAGAGTTTCGTTTCTATAAAATCATTCTTGTCGAGTAAAGCAAGATTGACGCATGTGTCCTCGGAGGCTGAGGCCAGGAGACCCTGGTGAGCCAAACTGAACTCAAGGCCGCGAATTTCTCTTCCATGAGTTCCTGTCCGTAAGATGCTTTGTTTGAAATGTTGATTTCCTGGTTTTGAGATAAGTGATAGTTTCCCAGCTTTGGTGAAATATAACTCAAATTGAGATTCATCAGCCCGATTGACTTCTGCGCACCACGCCCTATGGGCTCCACCACAAACCTCGGATGCAACCTCATAGTCGTGAGTTGAATTCCAAATGAAGAATTTGTCAGTCTTGAAACCGAAGAAGAGAACCGTACCGTCGTCTTGAATCTGAATACGCTCGACGCTGCCTCGCTGAAGCTTGTTAGTGTAAAAAGGTGTGAGCTGAGTGTCAGGTGAAAAAAGGCCGTAATGTCCGCTTCGACAGGAGATCATTACTCTTTCGCTAATAGCAACAAAACAGGTTATAGTGTCCTGGGTCTGGAAAATCCTTCGGGTAGTAGTCCATTCGTTGCCCTTCGAAACAGCAACACCACCGGCTCGAGAACCAACAAACAGCATGCCACGGTGATAGAGTGCGCTAGTAATCATGAAATTTTGAATTGGTGCGAATGTCTGCAGGGTCTCACCGTTCAGATCAACGATGCGGTAGGGCTCTGTTTTGTTTTCAGTCTGTAACAAAAGGCAGGGCTTATTATCCTCCATAGTAACAGGGAATGCCTCAAGCAATTTGCCAACTAATTCAACTTTGAATTGGTAGATTCCGTCGGAAACAACCACGAATCTGCCATCGCGGGCGGCAACAACAAATCTGTCACCTACCAAGCGGACTACCGAATATTCATCAAGGATAGTATGATCAAGTCGACTCCATGCACCGTCAACATGAGTGTATATTTTGCCTGCAGAAGTTGTCAATACTATCCTGTCTTCCAGACGCTTGTAATCTTTCAGATGTTCGCCTTTTTCAGGCTGTCCAACAATATCAGTGATAGACCATTCTTGGAAATGTTTCGGTTGAGAAATGTTTTGAAGCTTAATGCGGCCGTCACCACCACCGGTAACCAGGACAGTGTCCCCCTCGAATTTTGTTGTAGATAAACACCAAATGTTTCGGCCTTGGTGACCATGGACGACTTGAATTGTCTCCAAGGACTTTTTCTGTACATTAGCTTGCCACAAACGAGCCGTACAGTCTTCTGAGACACTAATAACTAACCCGTTGTCGGCAAAATCTAAGCTCCAGATACGAGAGGCATGGCCCCAACCTCTGCCAATTAATTCGCCAGTCTCCAAATCCCAAACGATAATGGACCGATCATCCGAGCATGAGGCCAAAAATTTGCCACATGGGGAGAATTGTACATAGAAGATCGACCCTTCGTGATCAGTGAAGTTGTATTTGACCTGCTCTGTATTGTAATCCCAAACAACGACACCACCAAGCACAGTGCCTGCTGCACATAAATTAGACTGGGTATATAGTTGGCCCGAGTACAATATTGAACATTCCGAGCATTTTCGAACTTGATTGACTCTTTTCGCATCGAGATCAAACTCGATAACTTCATTATGTGCTGTTTGAATGAAAGCCATGCCCAATTTTAAGCCGACGGAAACAACCCAGTCATTAGCCGACAGCTCGCGAATATCTCCATTCTCAGTCTCTTCCAAGGTGGTAAAAAGAACTGACTTTGCACCCCAAAGTGCAATCTGGTCTCCAAGTGCTGCTATACCATGGATCTTGTGTAATGAGAACATTTGTCTTTTAAATAAGAGCTCACCAGTTTTCCATTTGTATACATAGATACAGCGACCAATCCCGGCAAATAGTAACTCCCCAACGAGTTTCAAAGCCGTCACAGGACCCTGAAACCGTAGACTTTCCATGATTGAAAAAAATTACATCATCACCATTGAAATGATCGGCGCGTTCTGCCGAAGGCAAAGCTAAGGATAAAGCGGCAAGCTATCGATAAATTAGAGTCTGTACCTGTGGAGAGCGCCAAACTTTGTATTTTGGCTAGGCTTTTTCACTATTCAAAACTCATCTCAACTGCAGCCCAAACCCTATACATTAGGTATTGATTGTTTACACTTTGATTTCCTAAAAACTCATAACGCGAAGAACCAAAATGTCAAGTTCACCAAGGCGCTCGCCGCGTTTGAAATCTCAGACATCAGCTCTTTCGCCAGTTGAATTGAACGAGATGCCTATCATTTTGCCCCCCGAAACTCCGACGCGTAAATCGCCCAGAAAGACTCGGAACCGAAGTCCATCTCCAAGCAGCCCCGTGCGCCGTTCGCCACGTTTACGCGCCAAAGAGTCGCTTGCACCTTCTGCACATCTCGAGATGGATTTGCAGCTTTCCCCTCCAGTCGCTTTGCCTGAATCCTTGATGTCGAGCCCCGAGCGTGTTAATGAAGATGAGGACCAAATTGGCGATACGACTATGGGCATGTCCCCACAAGCCAACCCCCCCAATGTTCGAAATCAAACTCCGAAACCCTATTTTGAAACGGACACCGTGATGATTTTTGGTGACGACGCAATGAGCTTCGCTAACCCGGATCCAGATGAGCAAGCACCCGCGGTCCACCTACCAGTGAGTCCCCATAAACGTCATTTTGAAGAAGTGGGAACTCCAGAACTCACTATTACATCTCCACTACCAGTTAATGGGAGGCCAATGGCCACGCCTGTACGACATGTGCGACCAAGATCATCTTTTACTACGCTAGTTCCACCTGAGACGCGTGGAAGACCTATAGAGTCTCCTTCAAGACAGTCCGCAGAACCGCAAACTTTATCACCTACTCGTCCTTCTTCTTCATCCCGTGGCCCTTCATTTGCCCGCCCGACCAGAGCTTCTTTGGCACACAACAATGGTCAACCCTCTCCGCATACCCAAGATTCGCCATCGAAAATGATACGATTATCGCAAATCCCTGAATTAGGACCAAAATCATCTGTGGTTGGAACCCCAAGGTCGCCAAGTCCTAGATCACCCACAGCAGCACGCTCTCCTCGTTTGAGCATGCAAACGCCCCGCAGACTAGGCCGTGAGGTTCCGAGCTCTCCTATGCGTCGTACTCTTTCGCCAGTTCGATCTTCCAGCAGCCGAAAAGCTCCACCATCGTCAGCTATTGGTATTGAAGCATTGTTGACCCGTATCGGAGCAGAGCTGGACCCAACAGAACTCAAGCAATTGGACGTAAGGGTTGAGCTGTCTGGGACCCGCTATGCTCAATCAATTGTTTCATTGCAGAAACGGGCACAACAACTTGAGGCGCAGCTAGAGAAGATGGCCACTGATTCTACTGTCGCGCCCGGGGTAGAACCCTTGCTCAAAACATACAAGGACAAGCTTGATAAGGCTACTTCGATTGAGCTTGTTCAGGATGAGATTCAGTCTGCTAAGGAGCTACTCCATAAAGAAACTGTGAAACTCTCAGAGACAAAGCACCAATTCATGCAACATCAGACTCTGTCTGCACGAGAGCGAAACTTGAAGGCGCGCATTGCTGAATATGAGAAATTGCTTCAGCAGCGTCCAGTAACTGCGTCGAAACTGTCAAGTGTAATGAAAGAAATTGAACAAAAAGAGAGAGAGCTGTCAAAGTTGCGTGTTGAAGTCGACGCTCAGGCGAAAACCCTGCATGAAGAGAATGCGCGATGTGATAGCTTGATGGAAGATGTTATGAATCAACAAAATGCCAGTAACGATAAGGAAAGTACCGCAAGAGCGAGATTGGAGCAAGCAAGAAACCAAGTGAAACTAGTGGTGGATCAGTTTAAAATGAGGGGTATCACTTGGAGTCCGAACGGGTTTGTTCTCCATCATCGCTTTCTTGAAATTTTGTACGATCGAAAATCAAAAACCCAGAAATTCACTTTGCTAGTCGAAAACCCGGTATTCGATCATTATTTTGCACTACTTGACAAGACAAAGTCCATCCGAACTAATCTGGAACTTTGGGGTACCGCACTGAATACCTATCACTTGCTTAATGATGTTCGTGCTTTAGGATTCAACCAGTGGATTAAACGTGGCGATCAGCTTGTTCTACGCCAACGAGTACCCCAGGGAACGGTCGAGATTACTCTCGATCGCGGCTTGCCCCGTGTGTCGGCAAAAATTCACGATAAAGAGCTTGAAAAGAAAATAACGGATTTTGAATCTTTATCTGAACTCCTAGCAAGTCAAAGATAGTTTAATGTTATGTTTATTTATGCACTCGTTCTGTGATGTCATATGCTATGCACAGAGAGTAGGTTGTATAACCTGACCTGTTGATTTCGTTCCATCACATGTTGATCAACTTATAATTTAGTCTCAGGTTTGCAAAAACAATATAACGATTGTTTTTTGTACATTTATTTCGAATGAAATTTGTTTATCTAAGACTATGATTATACCTGCTGAGATACGAAGAGAGTCAAGGTCGGTGAAAAATCGAGTTGCGAGCATTCTCTCAGACTCTGAGTTTGTACTGGCTGTAGAAAATGCATACCAAAGACCTCTGGTTGCAAACAAACGATGTGGGCTTTGGTATATTCCCCCCGAACACCTTAGAGAGACTTGCTACTTCAAGAGTACTGACGGACACAATAATCAGTGGAACTTCTCGGTTAAAAGACTCAATTTACACCTACTTTCATTTATTGAGCTTCATAAAGGGGCAATAATAGTAGATAGTACCCGCCGTGGTAAATCTATGCCTGATGCATTCAGCAAAACCATTCCGATCTGGTGCGCAGTGTTGAATCGAGCGCTGTTCAACAGCCAAGAGGTATTTCTACCCCGTAATATTTTGTCTTCAAGTGAATTCCAGCAGATAATTGACCGAATTGACGGGTGGGTAGATCTTTTGAAGCGGATCGTGCCCGATCAAAACTGTTATAGGGTCTCGAAACCTCTCCGCCCCATTTGGGTCACTCAAAGCGGCATGCTACCTTTTGAAACCCCCACATTTGAGGAATTTCATCCTGTTATACTATGTACTGCCTCAGAACAGGTTCAAGATGGCCAGAGTCAAAGGACAGGCTATATTTATGTCCAAGGCGCAGGAGATGATCACGAGCTTTGGGCGGGTAAACTCACACCAAATCTGCTTTGGAATAATACAGAATTACATGGAGACTTATCGGCGTTCGATTTGATTTCTAAAATAGAGGCTATGAGTGGAGAAGGTGAGGTTATTCCAGACAACCAAGTGAAACTGACTTCTTATTTATCTATTTCTTCAGCACCCATTGGGGTCAATGATCTAGACTTGACGTCATTACCAACTAAAAAAAAAGGAATCCGTGAGTTGGCGACAAAACTGGCCAGTATCGACAATGAGTTCGCCAACAAAGGGCCTTCTGTCAACGTTGTAACAACTGAGCCTGAGCTTGGGGTCGCTGTTTGTTTAATGCTCAACTGCCTCTACTTTGATGATCAGGGCAAACCTTGCTCACGCAACAAAAAAGCAACTTCTAAAGAAGATGTATCAAGACGCCTGGTTCCTTTGGCCGAAAATGGTAAAGCTCTGCCAAGTAGAGCTTTGGTCAACATTGTGGGGTCCTACTTGAGGACTTAATGTAAATAATATTATATACGACGCCTAGCATTAACGGCTGGTTTAATCCGAACGAAATTGGAGGCCATGTGTTCGTTATCACTTTCATCATATGCTATCCCCACTTCTGTTGCAGCAGGTACTTTCAAAGGAATCGGTTCTTCTACAACCTCTGGCTCAATAGCAGGGTCTGAAACAGATACTCTTGCTAAAGATTCACAAGTGCTGCCTTCTAATAGAAATTCTTTCAGTGGCAGCAGAGCACCTTGTTCGGCGCACTGCCATATCCATCTTTCGTTTACGATTGGAATATCCCAGGATTGCGCATGTTTAAACTTGTTACTGTCCGGTGTTGAAATGAGAAGATCACGTTGAGAGGTTAGCGTCGCGCAAAAATCGCCTCCTACTAGAGGTATCAAACGAGTCAAATGCAAAAGTTCGACACCAGAGTACCCCGAAATACAGATTTTGAGACCTTCAAACTGTGCAATGCTTCGGTGCTTGATAAATTTACCCCAAATATCAGTGAGTATTCTAGCCTTTTTGTGCAGCGATCTTTCAATGGCCCATTCGGTTATAATATGTGCATCTGTCTTTGGACATTCAGAGCATGAAGAGTTTACAATCATGTAGTCGTGCTCATCTTGATCAATTGCGGCTCCATGAGAAGTTAATGTCTTTTGCAGGATAGCTTTTTGACGATCGTCAAAGCCGTAAAGTGCAAACGTGAGGTTTTCAAAAAGCCCCTCCTGAGCATTAGGAGCAGGCTGGGGGGTAGGGGAGGCCGAACTAGATTCTGGGCGGCTCAGTGCCATTCGCTTTGCGGGTGCACCCATTAAAGAGTCCCATGCACTTGAAGAAACCCGTGAACGGGCTGACTTTGCGATGGAAGGGGTGGTACCAGCCATCGAAGTAAAAACTATGCTGGCAGATTCGGAGCATAAAGACTTTTTGCGATCTTCTGGAGGCACTTCAATCAAAAACATTTCTGGCGACCAAGCTGCACCTCGTTCTAAGGACTTGATAATCCATTCAGGAACGACAACAGGAATATTCCAAGAGCCGCGGGCCACGTCAACTTTGCGTCCTTTATCAAGCCCACTAACCAAAATATGGCATTTGGGCATAAGGGAATCAAACGGCTCTCCGCCTCCATCGCGAATAACTGTTTTGAGAAAATCACGTTCGGGACCAGGCAAGTTTGTGAAGCTAACACGAAGGCCCTGGAACGGCTGCACCCTCATTGATTCAAGCTCTTGGCGACCGTCAAAGTCTTGGCCCTCCATCCATAACATATGGAGCTTTTCAATTGCTTCAGGAATCAGTAGCACAATATCAGGACGCATCTCTAACGCGAAATTATACTTGGGTGTCCATCGCTTGCCTCCAAGATCACCAAGAATCAAGAACCGGGTTGCTGTTTCCAACTTTTTTTTACACACCCCGCCCATATCAGAGATTAATCGTCGCAGTACTGCTTCTTGTGGTTCGACTATATTGGTCGTACAAAACTGAAGTTTATCTAGCGGCGACGACATTTCGAGATCAATACATTGACTAATTGAAAATTTGGTGGGTGAACTTGCTAGTTTTTGGACTCGAATAAGAGCTGTAGATAGGTCTAGGCCTCAATAAACGAATATTTAAAGTAAGTCTCGTCCGTACGTCTGAAGTGAAAAAAATATTTGGTTGGTTCTCCGCTTTGTCACTTACATGCATCGCCGGGGTCTGCTCGTTTCACGGCGGTATATGGCGTCCGCCGCGACTTCAGGACCTCTTTCCAGTTGTCTAGATCTTATTGTAGATACTGGCCGGTACCCCCAAGCTTCGCATGTTCTCCCACAGAACGACCCATGGACTTTGCCTGCAATTACTGGTCATTTGCAGTTCTCCAAGCTAGGATTAAGAGGGTTCAGCATGGCGGTTATTAAGGGCGATTTCGAGGCTGCGTGGACCAGCTTTTGTGAAGGATTGAATCAAGGCGATGACGTGCTGCGCAAAGTTGACCGCGGCCACTGTTCAGACTTTTTAGCTCATTTACCTAGCGGGGCTTCCACCGCCAGTAAAATGTGGCCCCGGGCCAAGCAATTCAAAAAGAGTATGTCTGATGCTGGATATGAACTAACAACCGAAGACTACGGCGTTTTAATCAACTGCTGCTTCAAGGCTGGTGATTACGACGGTGTGCTTCAGCTGTGGACGGAAATGGACGCTTACGGTGTGGAACGAGATGTAGTAGCATGGAACCAGTATATCCAGGCTACATGTGATGCGTTCCCAGCGTTCTGGCCAAAGGGCGCTCGTATCGGGAACTGGGAGCGAATCAGCGTTAGCCGGTTGCCTCCTCTCATAAATAACGTCCAAGAGCTCCTGCTCAAAATGGAGATCAACGGGGTGGTGCCGAACGCGCGAACATACGAGCTTGTTTTACTTGCGTTTGCTCGCCAAGGACAGATCGGCATGTGCGAACGCATTATTGAAATGGCGTGGCTCGGAGAAAACTCCCGGTTATCCAGGGACTCGCTTTTATGGCCGTCAGTGTCCACTCTTTCATCAATCGTGGACGCTTATTGTTTCAATAAGCAGGTCGTTCGAGCATGTGAGCTTATGGACCACATTATCAAGCGATATAATATCCCGATTGCAAGTCAATCCGCCAAGCCAGTTTGGACAAAGCTTCTACGATGGGTTGTGCTAAGGACAGAGCCGCGGGCCGAGCTTCCGACCGGCTTTTTTGAGCAAATATGGGCAGCTATGGCAGGAAAGTACGGGATTGAAGCCACGTTGGGAATGTGGAGTATTCGTCTCGAATATTTAGAATGGAAAAACCAGTTCGACGATATGGAGAAATGCATTGAACCAATAATGTCATTGCCCAGAGATGAGAACCGTAATGCTGTAGCCACTTCGGCTCTTAGACGTGTTGTCAAAGGGCTCACCAACACAGCTCGCTCGTTGGATGCGGTTGCCGTTATGGAGAAATGGGCTCGGCGGGGGCTCGACGTCAGACTCGAACTGCAAGATTATGTACGGGCCAAAGGCGCCACGAAAGAGCAGTTGGAAATGTACAGAGAAGATGACGATGACGATAATCTTTTGGGGATTTCTTAAAGATCATCGTGGCCAGCCGTTGCCGCTGGTGTTGCCTCTGGCTGAGCTTCTTTGACGGGGAAAAGTTTGTATTCGAACGAGTTGGCAATCATGTAACGAGAAAATGAAACATATAGATATCTGAACCAAGTCATTTGAGATTTATGTCCAGAAGTCATAGCCTGACGAACCCGGTGGTAGTCGGTCTGTCCCGAAAACACTGTGCCGCGACCGTCCATGATATCCAAGATCCGCGAGAAAGCAGCGTCGATCACAAACAGGTACTTGCGGTAAATGGGTACGCTCTGCAATTGCACTACTAATAGCTCATCTCCGGGAACTGCTGCTTCATTTGCATATTTTTCAACACCCTTGGACACGGCGATGTGGTTAGGATGACCAGAAACGCCATAGTCGTCGAACGTGATGAAAATAGACGAATCAAATTCCTTGGCATATTTTGCAACAACCTCAGAAACCACAGACGGATCCCACTGCGCATCCATCGAATCCTGCAGGGCGGGCTCATCAACCACCGAAACGTTAGCGGGGGGGAGACCAACCATGTAGGCCGCGTAGCCTAATTCCTTAACACGAACTTCACCCTGGCCGTCTGCATCGCCTGTCGAAAGACAAAGCAAATTGACCGTGTTGTTCCACTTGGGATTGAGGGTGTATCGCAGAAGCGGGCCGAAGAACATCACTTCATCGTCCGGGTGAGCAGTTACAAACAGCACATTATGATTGTTGATTGGCGTCACCGACGTACACAGCTCAGGTAAAGCCGAATAGATCGTGTACATAAGAATAAGCCCGCTAAACAGTATTTTCCACATTGTCAATCTGGTAGGTTGTAACGAAGGATACGGCGTTGATGCCGCGCTTGATTAAACGGATAACGTCAGCCCGCATGGCCGGTTGCATTTGGCGGTTGCGTAGAGGATTATGGCGATTTTGACGCAAATCGAAGAGCCCACTAAATGCAAACACTAAAGACCCCCCGTATCTAGCAGATTAACCTTTTCATGTATCCAGTGCTGCATTCGCGGCACCCCACCCCAACACCTGGGTGTAGCGCCGGTGATCCTCCCCCCGGTTTGATTACCCACTATGATATAACCCTCATCCTGGGCCTATTCTTAGCTAAGTTTACTCGTGCCCCTACCGAGATTTTATACGAAAGCAAGCTCGGCTAAGCTTTAAATCCAGCCTGTTCTGCTCGTAGCGCATACCTTAATTTTGTCGCTGAGCTCAATACCGGCCCACTCTATTTTTGTTTTGACGCTTTTGTACTTGGAGTTTCTGCAAATTCCACCGCGCCATCAGTCTGGACAGCTTGAACGTTAAATAAACGTGTTTCAGTATTTGTTTCCGAAGGAATATTCTCAATCTCCGCTACCTATTGATTAGGTCGCACAAACCTCCTCTTTTCGCCCACTTATTTTTTCGGCCCCGCTTGTGAGGTTTCTTTGCCTCCAGTTGCCCACAGCATAGACTGCTCCTGCTAAACTCGGACCCGCACCATGACAGACTTTGTTCGTGTTGACGTGTTTGGTTCGCATTTTGAAATCACCAGACGCTATGCCGAACTCGTACCGGTCGGCATGGGCGCCTTTGGTTTGGTGTGCTCTGCCCGCGATCAATTGTCCGGCCAGAATGTCGCCGTCAAAAAATCATGAAGCCCTTCTCAAGTGCAGTGCTGGCTAAACGCACTTACCGTGAAGTCAAACTGCTGAAGCATCTCCGCCACGAGAATGTGATTTCACTGTCTGATATTTTCATTTCGCCATCAGAAGACATCTATTTCGTCACTGAACTGCTAGGAACCGACCTGCACCAGCTCATCACCTCACGTCCTCTGGAGAAAAAGTTCGTCAAGTACTTTTTGTACCAGATTATGCGTGCTCTCAAGTACGTGCACTCGGCAAACGTGGTCCACCGTGACTTGAAACCCTCTAACATTCTAATCAATGAAAACTGCGACCTCAAGATTTGCGATTTCGGCCTTGCCCGTACTCAAGACCCGCAAATGACCGGTTACGTTTCCACCCGCCACTACAGAGCCCCCGAAATCATGCTCTCGTGGCAAAAGTACGACACCGAAGTAGACATCTGGTCTGCTGGCTGTATTTTAGCTGAAATGATCCAAGGAAAGCCGCTTTTCCCTGGACAGGATCATATACATCAGTTCTCCATCATCACAGAGCTTTTGGGAACTCCTCCGGACGAGGTAATTAATACTATTGGCTCTGAAAATACCTTGAGATTCGTGCGCTCACTGCCCAAACGTGAGCGTCAGCCTCTTGTTTCTAAATTCGTCGATTCCGAAAGTGAGGTCGTCGATCTCATGGAACATATGCTGGTGTTTGATCCTCGCCAGCGTATCACCGCCGCTGAATCCCTGGTCCACCCATACTTGCTACCATATCATGAACCAGACGATGAGCCGGTCGCTGATGAACCTTTCGACTGGTCATTCAACGGAGCCGACCTCCCCATCGAAACCTGGAAGGTTATGATTTACTCTGAAATTCTCGACTATCATCACGTGGTTCCCGTAGAAGAAGAAGCTGAAATGGAGCCTCAAACGCAAACCTTCTCTCCAACTACACAGCAATTTTAAACAACTCCGGTTCCTTACTTGTTATATATGGTCCGTATCTATCAAAGCTTCAACCAATAAATCCACCTTGCTTGGAAAGGCTGTAGAACAGCGAATCCTTGTTAGCAAGAAGTTCGGTTGGTGTGCCAAACTCCGCTACTTCGCCAAAGCTCAAAACGATGATTCGGTCGCTGTCCATAATCGTGTTGAGTCTGTGGGCAATTGTGAGGATTGTGCGGTCTTTGAACTCGCTGCGAATAGTCTGCTGAACGATTTGGTCAGTCTCAACATCAACGGCTGCAGTGGCCTCGTCAAGAACAAGAATTTTGGACTTGGTGAGCATTGCACGGGCAAGGCACACAAGCTGCCGTTGACCATTCGAGAGGTTGTTACCACTCTCAGTGACAGTGGCATCAAGGCCTCCACCACGAGTTTGAACGAACTCTTTCAGGTGAGACAAGCCAAGAACATTCCAAAGCTCCTCGTCACTGTGATCATGGTTCGGATCCAAATTGTCTCGGATTGAACCCTCAAAAAGTTGTGAGTCTTGAGGGATGATGCTCAAATGAGAGCGTAGATCCCAGAGGCCAAGCTTGGAGGTGTCAACTCTGTCAATATCGATATTCCCTGTTGTTGCTTCAATAATGCGGAAAAGGGCCAAAGTCAATGATGACTTACCGGCACCTGTGCGACCCACAATGCCAATCTTCTCTCTAGGCTTGATATCCAGATTGATGTTCTTGAGAATGACAGGCAGCTCGGGACGGTAACGGCAGCTGTATTCTTTGAACTGCACAGCACCTTCGCTAGGCCATGACTCGGCAGGTTGTGTTTCGGCAATATGCACTGGTGCCTCCGAAGGAAGATTGGTATATTCAAGCATACGCTCAACACTGACGATATTGGTTTCCACTTCAACAGTCATGCGAACAATCCAGTTTAAGGATTGTGTGATGTTCAGAGCATACGAAAGGGCAAGACCAATGAAACCAGCTGAAATACGACCGGAGGGCAAGGAGCTTACCGACAGAGTAGCTGCGGCCAGAATAATGATAGCACCAATAACTTCCAGGCGAACAGCAAGCCATCGGTTAGCACTCACCGAAGGGAAATAAGCCTGGTTGTTGACATCCAAGTAATGCTCATTGATAAAGTTGAACCGATCCTCCTGATTGAATGCACGAACGGTGGCAATGCCATCAAGCGTCTCCTGAAATTGAGCAAAAATAGGGGACTTTGAGACACTATCCAACCGCTTGAGTTCACGCGAGGTCCATAAATAATATCGCTGGTAGTAAAGATAAACGAGCGCTAAAGGAATGACGAAGAAGATGAACCCTGGCGTGCCGTACGAAATAACCAAGAAAGTATACATGACACGACTCAGCTGGTTGAATAGCGACGAAAAGGACGTAGCCAACTCTTGGTCAACCTTATAAACGTCGTTAGAAAAACGGTTGACGATCCGACCAAGGGGTGTTGTTTCGAAAAAGGACATTGGAGCACGAAGAATCGCACGAAGCATACGATTGTGTAGAGTCTTTGCTGCCTTCAAAGCAAGACCTAACCAGAGCAAAAGATTCTGCGAGACATTGCCGCAAGCTTGTACAATACCAAGGCCAAGGTAGACCAACAAGTAGAAGCGAACATTCGGGTTATGCTCAGAACCACTATTGACCTCAGACCAGTGCTTTAACCAAACGTTTGCCATAACACCAGTACCGTTAGTCAATAAAACATTGAAGATGAACAACAAGGTTGTCACATAACCACCGACTTTGGCATACTCCACATAAACGCCCCAATCAACTTTGCCTTGCTCCATATGTTCCTTTCGAACTTCCAGAGGAGGCTCAGGTTTGAAGGAAGCAGCAGAAGGACGGCGCATACTTGCACGGCGACGTAGATGATTATCATTCTTAGGCTCACTCGTGAGAGCCACAGGGGGTTCTTCGCTATCTTCACTAGAATCAGGAGATTTTCTGGACGAGACCGAGGCTGAGGAGCTCGCAGACTCTACTTCGTCAGAAACTTTCGAGCCAAACTCCTTGAGCAGCTTCGAGATAGGTCCCATACTCACAACATCCTTGTATACACCTTGTTGCACGATTTTGCCGTCACTGACCATATGAATAGCTTGAGCATGCCTCAAAACAGGGATAGAATTGGTTGCCAAGATGACAGCCTTAGTGGCGAGCAGACCCTTAGAGCAAAGAATATTTTCAATAATATGTCTGCCCACATGTTCGTCAACAGCACTAAGAGGATCATCTAGCAGATAAACATCAGCGCGAGCGTAAACAGCGCGGGCCAAAGAGATACGAGCTTTCTGGCCACCAGAGAGCGAGATTCCTTTCTCACCAACGATGGTCGAGTCACCGTCGGGCAAAACACCGAGATCATCACTCAATGCACAGGCTCGAACGGTCTCATTATAGATAGATTCGTCGTATCGACAACCAAACAAGATGTTTTCACGCACACTACCATTGAAAATCCACGGTGTCTGTGCCACATAAGCAATAGAACCATGTACCACGGCATTTCCAGAATCCTTATGCAAATTACCCATGATAGCTTGCAATAAAGATGATTTCCCGGTGCCTACACGCCCCACAATACAAGTGAGTTCACCTTTAGCAGCCTGCAAGGATATATCAGACAGCGCGGGCTTGTCTTTACTCCAGAGATAGGTGCAGTTCTCCAAGGACACAGCAACATCGCCTGGTCTATCACATTTGGGCAATCTCAGAACAGCATTCTTTTGAAGCTCCTCGGCCATGAAGAAGTTGGTGATGCGCTCAGAAGCCACGTTCGCTTCAATGACAGAGCTGATGAGCATTGGGAACATGGCGAGGGGAAAGTTGAGCAAATTGAAAAGGGCAATAGCAGGGAACACCATTTCAGTTGTCAAAGGAGCATCGTTAAGCCACACATAGAATGCAAAAGTTACACACGAGACCATGAACGGAGCGAAATTCCACATAAACATAGTGGCAGACTTGAAGATACCAACCTTTCGAAGGTTAGCAAGTTCGGCGTCACGAACATGATCAAGGCGTTGTCCAAATGCAAACTCCCATGCATAAAACTTGATGCTTTTGATACTGGCCAGCAGTTCACTTGTTGCACGGGTACGTTTGTCCTTAGTTTCCATCTGTCGCTTTTGCAGTCCCTTCTGAACCTGCGCTAGGCGAGCGTTCAGAGGCAGCATGATGACCATTACAATGACACCTGCCCACATGGCGTTGCCCATCAGCTCATAAAGACTAGCCAGACACAAAATGATCTGGAATGGGCCTGACCATAAAATATGACCGTAAGGGAACATTGCCTGTAAACGCTGGGTATCAATTGACATCAAGTTGACAGTATCACCAGTGGTTTTAGTACCGCGTTCTTCACCAGACAAAACCAATGACTTGCGGAAAATGGCGTTTGTCAATGCGGACCGCACCTTCATTCCGGTACCAAACGACCGCTCAAAGTATTGATGAAGACTGGCAGTCTGTAGAAGAGACACCAAAAACATCATACCAGCAATGTAGTAGCCTCTTGTCAAAGGGAGATCGCCATCGCTTCGCTGGTATTCTCCAACAAAGGCAATCAACAGACGAAGTAGCTGAGGCTGGACAAAAGCCATCACATCCTGGATAAGTTTGAAGAACCCACCTACCATGTAGCGAGATCCGAAGGCCTTGAGGATTGCCCAGAGCAACGAGGGTCGTTGTTTCTCTGTCTCGATAGCCCAAGTCTCTTCGAACTTGGACGAGCAGTTGACGGTACGGTCCTCGGCAGCCAGGTACGGTAGATCAGCTGCCGTCAAATAAGTCTCGTAGCCCTTGCGCATCAGCGGGGTCATCCAAGTGAACGCCAATTTGGAAAATATGTTTGCTTGATCGTATGGGTTGTCGAGCATATTCTCCTCGATATATTCTTGGTAAACCGACTTTTTGCGGGGTTTGAGTTCAACAGCAAGGGAGATCAACGCAACAATGGAAATTCCCACAAACTGGGGCTGTTGGAACTTGACCATTGAGTATGTTGATTCGCCGAAACGAAATAGCCAGTAAAACAGAAGTGAGGCTGAGGGTACATTGTAGTAGTGTCGCTCGTTTACTGTCAAAAGAACAACAAAAACAGCCACCAAACACGAAATAATAGGCACTACCACTGAAATGTCAAAGTCTTCAACAATCACCCAATTTGCTGCCGCAAGCCATGCAAGGAGCCCGATCTGAACAATCTGGAGGAAAACTTGGAAACGCAATTTGAGACTAGGACCAAGGTCTACAGGAACTTTGTCACGGAGCGCCCACATCTGTGCCGTGGTGCCAAACAAAGCTACCACATTGGCCATATTCAGAATGACCAAGTAGGTGAAGCATTTCGTCAGGGTGACGCCATCGGAAAGGACAGGTCCCCATCCGCCACTGTCGGAGCAGAGATAGACACACTCCTTTAAGCCTTCCAAAGGGTGTATCCCCAAGAAAGACATCGACTCGACGCCATCTGATTTGACCAAAAAGCCGGTCAAATCTGAGAACGGTAGTTGATGTTCCATTGAAGAGACGTGAATAGTTGATGACTGAGCAGAAGCTAGTTTAATAGCCGGCGCTGATAGGAGGTATAGAGAGTAGTACTATTTGGCACATGACGGAAAATTCATGTCAACATCTATGATCGAGCAATTGATTACATGGCTGGCGACGCATTGATGCGTCCTCAGATATGTTCATCGGGTAAGCAGTAGACGACGCACGGCACCTGCGGACCTATGCATAGGTGCCGTGTGATACCTGAACCGCATTCATTTAAAACCTTGGAGAACAAAGAAAGTTTGCAAACCGACATGGCCGGGCAGGGTGGTATGTTCAAAGCGAAAAAGGTACTGAAAGCTGTAGTGCATACCTGTGAAAGGTCCGTTGCCTTGGGAGTAGCTCTTGTCGGCATGATATTTTTCGTTCCGGTGTTTGTTGCTGAAGCTTTAATCCGTATTGTGAAGGGCCGCCCACCAGAGGAGTCCGACACTGAGGAAATAATGGTTCCCATTCGGAAAATGCGAATTCGCACTATAGATGCCGGCAAGATTGCAGAGGCGTTTCCTGAGAAGCGGTTTGACGAGCTCGCGAACAAGCCGGCCAAGCATAGCACCCCGTCGCCATCTCCGGCAGGAAAAGCCGATGACCACGGTCATCTAGATCCTCCGGCAAAGGCAGCGAAGCCCGCAACCACTGCTGAAATTGAACCTGACAAGACATGCTCTGTGTGCTTGGCTGATTTCGATGCGTCCGACAAAGTCCGCCAATTATCATGCCAGCACATTTTCCACCAACATTGTATCGACGAATGGTTCACAAAATACCATTCTTACTGTCCCCTGTGTCAATTGGACTACTACGATCCGGCGAATCCGCGAGTCTTGGACCAGTCGGAAGTCTCCGAGCTAGTGATGACGCCTCTGACGGTAACGAGGCCGCGGAAGCGAGAGTACTGGCTGGAGACCCACCTGAACCGCAAATAACCACTTAATTGCGCTAATCTATAAATATCTCACGCTGATCTACGTCTAGATTTATTTACTTGCGACTAGAGTCCTTGTTCTAGATCTCGGCACACCTTTAGTGGTTAGGGCGCACGCTGTGACATAAATACTGGGCCCAGCTTGCCAATGCTGAAAAGTACACATCAACTACGCAATGACAGTTTCTGAAGGCTCTACTTTCCCCCAAGGCGTCAAGTTCAATTACGTCCCTTACACTCCTGAGGACTCTGATGTCCTCGCGTGTGGTGTTCCTATCTCCATGGACCTCGACAAGGAGATTGCTGGCAAGAAGGTTGTCCTGGTTGCCGTTCCTGGTGCATTCACGCCTACTTGCACAGCCAATCATATCCCCCCCTTCCTTGAGAAGATCAACGAGCTCAAATCCAAGGGTGTTGACGAGGTCATTGTCCTCTCTGCCAACGACCCGTTCGTCATGTCTGCGTGGGGTAAGGCACTCCACGGCGCTGACAAAGTGAAGTTCGTGTCTGATCCAAACAGCCAGTTCGCCAAGGCCAATGGGCTGGACCTCGACTTGACTGACAAAGGAATGGGTGTCCGAGTCAAGCGCTTTGCTGTCATTGTTGATAAAGGCAAGGTCACCTACATTGGTGTCGACCCTCAGGGCGTTGAGAAGTCTGGTGTTGACGCCGTTGTAGCTAAACTATAAATTGAGCCACATATTACACATCAATTATACCTAAACGAGACCATCGTTCTCGACTGCCGTTAGAGGTTAGCGGTATTCCCCGCCGGCTATGTGGTTGAGTCGATGCAAGGACCGCGAGGGGGGTAGGATAGGTGCATTACGACATAGCAATCCTTACCCTTATCAGTTGATGCGCACATACGGCATGGCAGCGTAGTATAACCCTCAGGTAATTATGGGTAAAAAGCCGTGGGATATTTTGCATGCTTATGAACTTGTTCCTCCTGATTTTATCCACCGCGATCAGGAAAATTCGAAATCGCGGACTTGATCCGACGATCAACCTAACCCAGAAGAATGAGTCTTTACACGTTATCGGCGCGGCTCGTGCGTTTTAGCTACAGACCTCGGAGGAATCAAAAAAGACCCGTTTACAGATACTAACTATTGTTTTTGATTCACCATTTGTTCTCCGAGTTCATTACCATTCGCCACAGCTTGATGGTCGGTAGCCCTTGTCAAAGAGCGAACCCTAACCAGGATAGGGAAAAAAACCATGCAGCTTAAGCAGACCGGAGTTATATAGCGCTTGTGCACTGCTGTTTCCCCTCAACATGCCGGACGAGAAAAAGAACGTCGACTATGAGTCGGGCATAACCACCTCGTCTCTAGAAGGTGAATCTATCGACCATACCCCAGAAAACCTTGGGTTTTTCGGTCGTATCATTGATGGTTTCAAGCCGGCTATCGTCCCTGGAGTGGTGGCCGGAATGACTCAAAAAGAGATTATCGAGCTCCAGATGGAACACTCGCCGCTCAAGCGTAATTTAAAGGGCCGCCATATCACTATGATTGCCATCGGCGGCTGTATCGGCTCCGGTCTTTTCGTAGGTTCCGGAGCTTCTTTTCAACAAGGTGGCCCCGCTGGTATTATTATTTCTTTCGTCGTCACCGGCCTTATATTATTCTGTGTTATGCACTCCCTCGGTGAGTTGGCTGTACGCTATCCTGTTGGTGGTTCTTTTTACGTTCACTCCTCTCGCTTCCTTGATCCGTCGTGGGGCTTCGCCATGGGTTGGAACTACGCCCTGCAGTGGCTTGTAACATTCCCTCTTGAGCTCATTGCCACTGCTATGTCCCTCGACTTCTGGAAAGACGATAATAATGGAGCCGTGAATGTTAATAAAGCAGCCTGGATCGCATTGTTCTGGTCCGTTATTGCTGCTATCAACTTGTTTGGCGTGCGCGGCTACGGTGAGACTGAATTCGTGATGTCCTTGATCAAAATTATTGCCGTCGTTGGATTTTGTATTTTTGGTATTATCATCGCTGCTGGCGGCGGTCCACAGCACCATTATTATGGTGCTCACTATTGGTATGATCCCGGTGCGTTCGCTCACGGATTCAAAGGATTTGTTTCAACCCTCATTAACTCTGCATTTGCGTTTTCTGGATCAGAGTTTGCCGGTCTCGCAGCAGCTGAAACCCAGAACCCGAGTAAGCATCTGCCAAAGGCTGTAAAACAGGTGTTCTGGCGTATTCTCCTGTTCTATATTGTTTCCATGACTGTCCTGTCGATGTTGGTGCCTTATAATGACCCAAGACTTGGAGGAAGCGATGCCCGCTCCTCTCCTTTTGTCATTGCTATCTACAACTCTGGTGTTAATGCACTTCCAAGCATCTTCAACGTCGTCATCATGCTGGCCATTTTATCGGTGTCTAACTCTTCGGTCTATGGTTGTACTCGTACCCTTGCAGCTTTGGCCACTGAGGGCCATGCTCCCCGCTGCTTTGCCTATATTGATCGCCAGGGTCGCCCACTTGTGGCTACTCTTGTGACACTTGGCTTTGGCTTGTTGGCATTCCTCTGTGCCACTCCTGACTATGTCCAAGTATTCGATTGGTTCCTTGCATTCTCAGGTCTGTCTTCATTATTCACTTGGGGATCTATCTGCTTGTCGCATGTTCGTTATAGAGCTGGCCTCAAATATCACGGGATCCACTTGGACCAACTTTCGTTTGTCTCTGTAGTTGGCATCCCAGGTGCTTTTATGGGTTTCGTGGGTAACCTACTTATTATCTGCCTGGAGTTCTGGATTTCTTTGTATCCGGTTAGAGTTCCAGGTGATGATTCTCACTATCCTGACGCTGAGGCATTTTTCAAATTGTACCTCTCCGTGCCAGTCACAATCGGCTTCTATGCAGCACACAAGCTTTGGTATCGTACACCATGGTTTGTCAAAGCTAAAGACATGGACGTTTTTACTGGTGCTCGACATATTGAGCTTGACGAGGCTCGGGCAGCTAAAGCTGAACGAAAGGCCATTTTGGCTCAAAGGAGCTGGTTGTATAGGGTCTATAACTTCTGGTGTTGAATTAATTTAGAGCTTTTATTAAAAAAAAAACGATTTTGAAGAGTACGATTTGAAAAAAAAATAGTAGCATCGGCTGGTTTCGATCCAGCGACATCAGGGTTATGAGCCCTGCGCGCTTCCGCTGCGCCACGATGCTTAATTAATGAGGGAAATAGTTTGGGCATCTATATAAGCGACTAATGTAGCCCGATAGGACCATTACAACGTTCATGTGAAGCGGGGAAGACTTCAAACCAACGCTACGATATCGAGAATATTGATTAGACACCGCTTATTGGTCTGATATAAATAACAATTTTGGGTCGGACATTGTAAAAAACCTGAAATTCGGTATCGAACGCGACAACAGATTCTGAGACACATGCAAGCACCGAGCATCTTTCCAAACTAGCCTGCCTTTGAGCATACAAATCTGATGGATTCTAACAATTCGCATGGTCGCAATAGTATGCAGACTTACTGTTTCGATACCAGGATTATAAAATGGTTATATTATCTGCAGTTCATGAAATAACCCCGATTTGTTCCCGCTGTGATAATTACGCTGCAGGGGGGTTTGTGCGTCAGCACTTGATTAGCATTTCGAGCGCCAGAACCCGTGTGTCATACTCATTTGCCGAGACTTGTGTATTTTTTTTGGACGAGTGGGAAGAAACACAGGAAAAGAAATGGGCCCGAAACGTAAAAACAATAAAAACTCGCGAGGCGGTCGAGGTTCAGTTGCCAGTCGCGTTGCACAGTTCGAGGCAGCAGCTGCTGGCAGCAATACCAAATCGTCCAAGTCCTCGAAGTCCAACAAGACTTCTGACACTTCAGATGAAGCAGGTATCACAGCCCAAAAGAACTCTAGCCCAGGTGTCTCGGTAGATAGCTCAGATCGCGATTCAACGGTTGACCCCGCGAATGATCCATTGGCTTCGTCAACCCATCAGAATTCCGACCCCAAGCCGGCCGAAGATGGTATTCTATCTAAGGAAGATACTCAAAAAGAAAATAATTCACGCGACGAGAATGATGCGTGTGAATATACTACATCCGGGGACATTTTGGAAGAGTCGAAACAGGCAAGATCTACTCAACCAGAAGGTGAGCCAGAACACGAGGCAGCCGCAGCGGGTGAGAACCATGAACAAAAGTTGGAAGAAGAACAACCGTCTAGTTTAGAACCAACCGCTGAACAAAATGCCAGAGAACTGCATCGATCCGAAACGTCAGACAACCCTGAGGTGCCGGCAGAACCTGAGCCTGAGCCTGTAGCCGAAATGAGCCCGAAGTTTGAGTCCAGCTCTTTGGAGTCGCCAACGCAAAAATCGCCCAAGTCTATCTCTAAATCTACGACGGCGCAGCATGACGCGGTAGTTGAAGATGAACCTACTCCGGACATCATCAATTCTGGCGTCGAATCCTTACAGCCAGATACAAATGCAAGTATTGAGATTGTTGGCTCAGAGTCTGAAAATGGTCCTAGTTCTCTAGAGGCGGATACGCCTCAATTGGCACCCTCCCCACTTCCTCAGCACGAAGAAGGCTTTTTGCTTCAGGATAACGACGACGACGATGATGGAGTAGAGATCATCGAAACTCAAAATGTTACGTATGTAGGTGGATCGCGTCCGGTTTTTGTCAAGCCGGTTCTGGTTGCCCCGACTGAAGATGACTTTAAAGCGAACATCGACCCGAACACATACTTTGCCGATCCCGAAGACACGGTGATAGAGGAAGCTACTTCATCGCCATGTCCTTCACACCCTACTCAGCGTGTACGGATGGTTGGTAGGGCGGCTAGCGTTGTTTCTCCATCCATTGCTAGCAGCGTCCAAGTCGTCCAAGTCGGTCAAAAGGGCTCTCCATCTTCTCAAGGAGTAATCAAACAAAACATGGTCAAACATAAAGAGGTTCAAGTGCCTGTTGCTACGTCGTTGAGCGAAGACGCAGAGATTCTTGGTGTCGCCGTTGTTGGGTTTCATCACACCCGAGGTCCGGAGATCGAGTATTGGGTTGGTCCCGATGGTGATCAATCAGACCTGTGGCCATATCTGCCTTTCCAAAGCCTCCCAGATGGTAGCCATTCATTTGAAGAAAGTATCTGCTATTTTACGTTGTTGTATGACCGGCGGCAACATCGTGGACCAAATCCCACTCCTGAACGCGATGAGGAAGGACATATCATTGACTCTTCAGACTTTAATGACGTGACGACGCTCTTTGCAGTTTCTTGTTCTCGGCAAGTAGCCACGGCAGACTTGGAGCATGCACCTAAAGATGCCACACGGTCAAGTGTTCACAAGTCAATTGTAGTGGTTGCGCGTAAGCCTGTGTTTAGCCTTATCAAAGAGAAGCTGACAGTGGTGACAAGATCATACTTTGAACAAGGCCAGTTCGATGACCGAACAATCATCGATAGGTTCTACGAGAATCTAGTTCATTTGTACTCACTTCCTCAGTCGGATAGTGACTTCCAAGTTGGAATCAATGTGCGCGACTTTTTTTACAGGTTTGGAGTCAATGTGATGGTAATATTTAAGGCGCTGCTCATGGAGAAGCGTATTCTGTTCTATGGGTCTGACACTGACCTGCTATGCACCTTTCAGTTTGCTCTTATTTCACTGATCCCTAATTTGCTGAATCACTTGGAGGACTGCGGCTCTCCACTGCTAAGCAACTATGAAACTAATCTGGTGAAACCTACTTACATGCAGAGTAGCAATCGCGACTCGATGCTCAAGTTTATGGGACTTCCACTTCATGTGTTTGCAGCAGGTGGAATATTCAACCCATTTGTACCTCTTCAACAACTAGATGAACTTACCAGGAAAGAAACACAGTACGGGCTTTTTGGCAGCACTAATCAGCTGTTCTTAACGGCTGCGAACGCTGATGTTATCGTGAATATTGATCAGAACTCAGTCGACATTGTGAATACTGAGCTCACATCTGCTCTCGCGTTGAGTTCAGCAGACAAGGCTTTCATTCAGCCCATTGCATCCGCGGTTGTAAAATCATGGGATGGTGATAATAAATGGCAACCACGCTCTCTGGGATACCTGGGCAGCGACGATTATATCCGACAGCAGTTTGAAGACTATCTACTCGGACTGCTTGCCAGCGTGAAATACGAAGCATATTTACAACGACTGGGCCCAGAGCCACCCAAGATTTTCACTCGTGACTTTGCACCAAACCCTCTTAAAGCATTCAATCTGGCTTGGGCCTCTCAATGGAAACTCACTAACAACTATAGAATTTTCAACAAGTTCACTGACGACGAGTTGTTTGATATTATTGAGCCTGCACATGTGGCAACTATTAAAAACCGGGCTCGAATCGATGCTATTTCTGATCCCTCTCAATATTCTGCCCCTAAGGAAGACAAAGTCAAGGGCTTTTTCAGTGGATTGTTCAAGCGATCCGCGCCCAGCGAGAAGACGACCAGCGAAATGGCAACCAGCGAAAAGACAGTTGATGACAGTATGCCCGAACCGTCCGCGGCTTCGCCAGATTTGCCCTCTACACCAACCAAAACGTCCGACTCTGAACAAGACGGAAAAGAAGTTACTCCACCCGCAGAAGAAGCACCTCCTAGTCCCCATAAACTGATGTTTTGGCGTTAATCATGCATATAGAATTAGATGGTACAGTAGAAAAAAAGCATTCTAATGAATACTCCAGCTTTTACTGGTGCCGTGACCGCCAGAGTCCGGTGCCAGCACCGAAATAGGCAGTCGGCAAGAGAATACCTCAGTATTGAGACTGGCTTTGGCGATTTTTTCTTGTTCGCTACTGTCGGAATAGTAAGTTCCGACTAGGCCAACAAACTCCAGCCTCAACGACCATGATGATTGGATTTGTTTGGTATTCAATAGTGGGGTTGTGCCATGTAATAGCGGGAGATGCAGGGCTACCCGGTCGAGGGCAGTTGTGGCCATGGTTTGGCGCGTGAATGTTTGATATGCCTGAGCTGCTCCAGCAGCAATCTCCTCATCGATGACTTCACAAAGCTCTAGGCGAGCGGTGAGATGAAGGCATGGCTGTGCAAGTTCGACGACGGCCTCAATGGCATCGCCAATACGAGCGGGAGAGCGGGCAAAATGTACAGTAGCGATTTGTTCGCCATTTTTAGCCACATTATAAGAAAGCTGCTGAGCAGGCTTTTCTGCGGGGCTAGATGACTGTGATTCATTAACAAAGTTGTCAATAAAATCTTGCATTGTTTGCGATTTTGTAGTTGGTGCTGTCTCAGGCGTCAATGGCTTGGTTAGATCAAACGATGAAGCAGCTCCCAATGGGTAAACCCTGAATGGAAGGAACAATTGGGTTGGTTCTGGCGCATCATTGACAAAATGCTGAAACCCAATTACAAGTTGATAAGAAATCGACAACGCACGCGACCGGTAAGTTGGGGGTAAGTTAGAGGGCAACTCGGCAACAAAATCAAAACTCACCGGATGTTTTACAACCAAATCCGTAAACAGCAGCTGCTGAGGTGTATTGAAAACTGGATATATGTCTTGTGCCTCATCAAAGTCGTCCTCCGGCTGCTTCGCAACCAAGTTCCGCAAACCACCCCACATGCTAGAAAGAAGACCAGATTGCGGCATTGACCCATATCCATACTCTACACCATGGTTTCCAACAACCACCCCGCTATTACGGGTAGCTTCGAAGCTTTCGGGTAGTATCTGGTCTCCTAAACGAAACGTTCCTTGAACAATTGCATAACCGGCAAGCAAGTGAACAGGAGTGCTGTCGGATTGTCCAGTTCCACTGGACCTTCGCCTCGATCGCTGTGGAGTGAAGCTGATTTTGGCAGACAGCGTGTCGCCAACAAAAATGAGCGGGCCGTCGATGGCCGCCTCGACGTGCATTGGCGCTGACCAAGCTACGCGACAGGAATTTTATTTTGAAGTAAACATCTATAACGGGTTGTAAATGTTGGTAGTGTATAGAATTCGGACGGATGCAGATTTAGAGGCGGTAAATGTCCAAACGGTCTGTGGCGGCAGTGGCTCTAATGTTGATACGAGTGCTTAGCTCGTAGTCTCCATCCCATTGGGTGAGCAGTTTTATCCATTGGCGGATATTAGGTGCACCTTTTCGCCCGTTCTTGGCCCATTCAAACATGGCTCGCTCATAAAGCGCGGCAGGACCTGCCCAAGGCTCCTGCACGGGGTGATAAGATACCTTTGAAGGAGGCGGGTTGGTCGCGGGCGTAATAACCCGTGGGAGCAGGTTTTCCAGCAGGCGGGATCCCTCCTCAGCCTTGCCCTGCAAGCGGAGATAAATACTGGTCAGCAATTCACGTGTGAACTTGTTCTCTTCATCTTCGGGTACCTTGGCTTTGCTGGAGGCTGAGTATGCAAGCATATCAAGAGACTCTGCAATCAGGCTCTCGGGAGTGCGAGCATGCGCATACCAAAAGTATCCGGCTTCCAAAATCAAAGAAGTTCCGACTGCATCTGCTAAGCAAACATTATGCTTTTTGGCAGCGGCTTTGATTTGTTTGACCTTGCGGACGACAAAATGATCGAAAGGCATAGTTTTGCCCATAAGAGTGCGGGCACCAACTACCTTTTCAGGAGCTTTCTCTAGGTAGTCGTTGACCTTAGCTTTATGAGCCTCGGCCTCGGGCCCGTTACCTAGCTTGCGATACAATTCCAAGTGGCATCCAGCGGCCATGTAGTAATAGAGGGCATGCGACCAAGTAGAGATTTTAAGCAAACGGATATAATCTCTGGCCGCGTCCTCGTATCGATGCAAAGGGAGGAACATGTTGATGCGATCGAAAACCAAAAGAGCCTCGATTTGAATAATCTGTGAAGGACCGCATTCGTCGCTCTCTAGTATGGCCGTGCCCTCTTCAAGGTTCTCGACTGCAATCATCCTACCCCATTGGAGTTGCCAGAGCAATCCACGTGGGTAATGTTTGCGGGTCCTTATAAGAGCCTCCTTCAAACGCTCTTTGGTCTGTTTCAGTTGTCCAGGAGTCATTCTAGCCGTAGTTAGGGGGGTTGGCGCCCTGTTGGAGTCACAGTACTTTTCATCAATAGCCTTCTCCTCCTCTGGAGAAAGCTGGATATCCTTGTAATTCAGAGGCCCATCGAAGAACAAGAGCAATGCAATCAACGATAAGCTGCTGTGAATATTCGTGTAGGTTCCAGTCACTTTCCACAATAAGCCCAATCCCATTTCACGGTCGCCCTTGAATCCAACCACAGAAAGAAGACGAATCAAATTGGGGGGAATGGAAGATAGCACAACATGCATCAGGCCAGAGCATGTCTCAACACCACTGATGATATACTCATCCATGGAGGTTTGGGGGTACGCATTAACCGCCTCAATAAGATCGACCTCCGTGCGGTTTGCATAGACTTTGCGGAAACGCTCCATATCTGTTCCATTATAGTCGGACCACAATGGTTGGAAAGACTGCCCAGTTTGGGTATCGGTCACGTGTTTGCGGATGTCCTCAAGCGCACCGTATGTCTTTCGGAGCTTGTACAAGGCTTTAATAGCATCAAAAACGCTTTCTGATAGGAACATGGAAACGGCTGTTAGCAGATTCGACTCGATCAATACCATCTCGTACTCCGCACCAGGCCGGAACGAGGAGGTCTTGATGCCCCTGGTGAGCGCCTGATCCTTGGCTTTGGAGGCGGCCGATTCCGCCACCGAAAGAGTTGAAATTGCCTTTCGGACCGCCTCTGGCTCGAATCCAGCAACTGCCTCAAGGAAATACAATACGCCGGCAGCAATTTTATGGAACACGCTGTCCTCTCCTAGCAATTTTTCAGCCTCGTCCAGCTGGCCGTCCATTACCATATCCATGGCATGCAATGCACGCTCCAGATAGATTCCTTCGGCAAGAACTGTATCAAGCTCTTCTTTACTAGTCGGCTCATGAACTGCGCCCTTTTTGGTTCCGATTCTAAGCCGTGATAACATCGCGATGGTTGAGCCTGTTTTCACGTGACGAAGCGGGAAATCGGTGCAATGATCGGCGAGTGTAAGCTGGAACAAACGGTGATCAGGAGCGATTAGAAATGGGCTTAGGTGGTGCAGGGGGGAAGGAAGCAAGCTATAAATAACCTTTGACTGGCCAAACTAAATTGATGGATAGCTCTATTGTGTGCAAAATAGCGGAACTTAAAAATTTGGCAGCTTGCCTATGTGGAGCTTTGCGGTGGTTGCCGAAACAGGCATAACGTTGGGTGGCTCAACTGTCAGGCATCGAAAGACCAGTTGCCTAAGTGGTTGGGGAGTCTGGGTGTGTTCGCGCGATAGAGTATCAGATAAGGAACTTTCTGCCCATGCTCATTTCGCTTGCGATCACTAGTTGATAATTCGGGAAAAGGACCCACGTCGGAATTCCTTATCAACCTGGTGGTAGCGAATTCGAACAGTGAACCACAGAGAAATATACAGATTAATTTGTGCACGTTGTCCATACTTAGTGGGCCTGCTTTTTCGCGGTAGCCGTATAATTGGTAACCAATCGTCATTACGTGAAATCATGCCCGCGTAGCGTAATGGCTAACGCGTCAGACTTCTAATCTGAAGATTGCGGGTTCGAGTCCCGCCGTGGGTGTATATCCTTTTTTTTTACATATTAAATGGGTGACAGTAATAGCCATAGTACAAGACACAGGATGGCAATATAAACAAAGGCTTTTGTTTTAGCTCTCTGTTTTTTCTGTTTAGCTGCACGCAGCTCGTATAGCTTGAGTCTCGCCCTCAAGTATATAACTTGTGCTCTGAGGCAGTCCACTTCATCCGATGATGGCTTTGATCGCAACGCCAAAGGACTAGCAGGAGCCGAATGAGGTCCAGAGAGACTCAATGTTTTCAATTGACTCTCAGCCTGGACAGAAGAGGCCCGCTGACGCCAAAACTTGATCTTCTCTTCAAGACTGTGAAAGGTCTCACGAATATTCTCACGCTCAGGAGTAACAACTGCCACAGTATTGTATGGTTCGTCGCAAAGTGACTGCACGTATCCAAGAGTGCTTAGAGTTTCCTTGGTATGGCTGGAAGAGCTGGTTATGAACGCCACAAAGTATATCTCTGAGCACTCTTGGATTGGTTTCTGGAGCGCCATAGTCAATTTGGAATCGCGAAAGCTAATATGCTTTTTCTCCTCATTGATTTGGCGCAAAACATTGACTAAAGTGGATAAACTGGTGTTCACAAATATCTCTTGTTTCGAGGGAGACAATTGATTCGGCTGAGCCGAAGACACCTCAACAAACGTTACTTTGGCTCCTTGCAGAGTCTCGAATGTCACTATGAGGTGGAACTCTCTATATCCTTGTGGCCCCAGCCACTCCTCTATGCTGTCACATGTAGATAGCTCACACGCAGTTGTCTGTGAAGACCGACGGGTGCTCCTTCGTTCAGTTTCTGCCGTTTCAAAACTTTCAATTCTGTCGGGGTGTACTCTAGTAACTGATACTCTTAACGGAAAGGAAAGTTGCGACTTGAAGTGTCTCACAAGTGGCTCGATACGGCTTCTACCCAGGAGGTCTCCGAATGCGATAAAGACAACACTTTGATTCAGTTGTATCAACTCGGCTGCATGCACACAATACTTTAGATCGGGCAGCACAGAAACATAGTCAAATTTGAACCTCCGCCGTATATCCTTTGTTGGAGCCAACACATCTACAGTGTTGTTGTTGATACTAATGTGGTCGCCTTTACCCTCGGACTCGTCAATGGCCAAAACTCTGGTGATACAGACGTCCCTGATTGTTTTCTGCGTACTGGAACTCACAGTGGAAGATCTCATAGAGAGCATCAGTCCCGGTGGTTCTTTTATACTAAAGGGACCACCAAGAATTGACCCTAAGAACAAATTTTGAAATCACCCAACAAAAATAACAGCGTCTTCTTTATAAATCAAAGTATAAATTCATAAATGCATACAATACTACTGCGTTATCCCGCTAGCCGGCCGTCGCTTACAACATGAACATTCCCAGGGAAGCCAGTGCTCTGGAACTGGTGGAGTTTTTCAAAGACCCTGGGTTGGTGTCGCATGGTGCAATTGATATAGCCTTAGATGGTTGCAAGGTGGATGATCTTGCCGGGCTGCACACGGCTTCTGTAGACCTAATGGCCAAGATAGACACCCATCTACAAGATGTGATGGCCCAGCTGGAAAAGTCGCTCAATGATCTAAAAAAGTCGGAGAAGCGCATAAAATTTCAAACTGATATGCTAAAAAGTGATCTAGATTTGTTTAACAGCGAGCAAACTAGGGTACTTGCGGAAGTGTCCAGCCGAGTGTCTCCCGCCCTGAAAAGTGATGCGTTGAAAAAGCTTTCTGAGCTCAGTTTGGTCAAAAAACGAATGCAGGAAGTTGCCGAGTGTCTTGCGAAGGCACAGGAGCTCGATGAAACCCAAGTAGACTTCAAATTGAGCCGGTTGATCCAGGAGAAGAAATGGCAAGAAGCAGACAAGCTTGTTCAAGAAATGGAAGAGGTGGTACAAGTATGGCAAGGCACAAACGAGGAATCAGCTCGTAAAGAGTTTGCTATCTCACTACGCAAGGCTCTTTCGGACGCAAGCATCGGAAACAACGAACTAGCATAACTGTATCATTTCACAATATATTAAGGTTATTTGTCTGCCAAAAGCATTTTTCTTTGTTCAGGAGAGAAAATATTCACGCCCTGTTTAAGACCAGAGATCAGCAGCTCAATAGATCCTGGCCCGAAGTCGTTGGCTTTGCGAAGGGCTTCCAAGTCATCGCCGAATTCTGAAGTGACCATATTCAAAAGAAACTGGTTGAAATCTTCAGAGGCTGGTGCCGCGGGAGCCTTATGGATCAGAGTTCTCGGGTTCTCCTCTTGATGTGAAGGCTCTTCATCAGACGGCTGAGAGAAATCAGAGTCAGACAGCTCGCTAATTTCGTCTTCACGCTGTACTATCTCCTTGGAATTATCAATTTCCATCTCATCTTCAGACGACGATGACCATGAAGCGTCGTTTGTTCTCACCTTCTTCCGTCGTCTTTTTTCTCCAGCCATTATGTGATCAGAAGAGATCTGGGACAGCGGCGGTAAGGCTCTAATAGACTCAATATTTTATAATTATAGAGGTTGAAAGGAATGCTACAAGTTCAAATTGAGATCCACTAGACTGCTTCCGTAGTCATCTTTTTAGAATTGGCTTTTTTTTTTCAGCTATATAAGTTCCAATCGCCCAAGAAGCGCGTAATCATGGATACCTTAATTAGCTCTGCGAAAAAGGCGTACGCCACGAAAGATTATGAGCAAGCGGTAGAGCTTTTTGGAGATGCTTGTGCTAGTTATGCGGAGAAGCACGGAGAAGAATCACCTGATTTGCTTTACGAGTATGGCAATTCTCTTTTTCAAGTCGCCATCGCCAACTCCACTCTCTTGAACTCAGAGGCCGTGGACCAGAACAAGCTTCCAGTAGAGCAACCGGAAGAAGAAAACCAAGCCTTTTCGTTTGCTCCTGAGGCTGATGAAGAGGAAGAGAAAGAGAACGAGAAAGCGGAAGAAGAAGATCAAGAGGAAGAGGGACGCGTCGAAGGAGCCGAGTCATCTGCTGAGGACAATGCAACGAACGAGGGCGACGAAGATCAAGAAGGTCCCGCTGCCGAAGAAGAAGAAGAAGAAGAAGAGTCTGATTTTGAAGCCGCCTGGCGTATTCTTGATCTTTGTCGGGTGCTCTTCGAGAAACAGCTACCTGATGGTGGACGCGACGTAGAGCTCAAACTGGCAAATAGCTACGCTCTTTTAGGCGAGATTGCAATTGAGGACGACAATTATGCACAGGCTGCCGAAGATTTCGAATCTGCCCTCCAGCTGAAGGAGAAGCTGCACGATAAAGAATCAAAAGAGCTTTCGGAGGCCAACTATATGCTCGGTTTGGCATATGAGTTCAAGGCAGAAAGTGCTGAAGACTCTGAAAAGGCCCTGAAGCATCTGAAGGCGGCATTGGATATTGCAAAGAAAGTGAAGACCGATGAGAAAACCATCCAGGAGCTCGAGCAGAAAGTACACGATTTTGAACAGGAAATTAAGGCCAGCAAGGAAAATAGAGACGCGGTTGCCACAGCTGCCAGCAATTTAATTGGTCGCGATGCCATGGCCGGAGCTATTGATAAAATGCTTTCTGGGGCTACAGATATCAGCACATTGGCGCGAAAAAAGAAGGCACCGAAACGTGCCGCGCCTGCTACTGACAAGTATGCGCCTAAAAAGCCCAAAACTGACTCGGATAAGTAGCCATATATTTTGTTAACCGTTTATTTAGTTCTCTCCTCGCATTATTCTGGCAAAGGGCTTGGGCATTAACCAGGTTAGGGTTCAAGTTGGGTCTGAATTACTGAAACGCGTCCTTCATCAGCACGTATCGTCATTACCCATACCATGGCAACAGGACTAGGTAAGTGAACACATCTATTGTTGAATTGCGCGCAAATATGCGAGGGCTTTTGGTCGAGATCCCCGGATTAGAGGTGCGCCTGATCTCGTCTATTTGAGCGGTTGCGCGCTCATGAAAGCGCAGCCGAGTCCGCAACTCAAGATCGACAACTTTGACGAACATATGACCTGAATACTAACCGCAGCCGAATTAAATGGTGTAGCAAACGGGTTCCACCCGCACCAAGTACCCTCCCTCGATGGTGAGCTTGATCGTGAAGATGTTGTAGCCGACGCTCAGTCGCTTAGCGTTGCGGTCGCCCAGGCGGGTAATCACAATGGCCCCGACGGAGGTGCTCTAAGTGTTACCACTGAAGCATCTGTTATTCGTCGCAAGCTCAACGGGTTCGTTGGTTTCAGCAACCTGCCTCAGCAGTGGCACCAAAAGAGTCTTCAAAGAGGATTCAACCTGAATGTTATGGTTGTCGGTGAAAGTGGCCTGGGTAAAACTACACTGCTAACAACGCTTTTTGAAACAAGACTGCAAGGAGGTGATAGTCAGTCTGCTGTTCGAGCTGACGGCGACCTGAAGTCCACTGTTGACATCAAGCCGTTCACGGCTGACCTCGAGGAGAACGGCGTCAAACTACGCCTTACTGTTATCGACACGCCAGGATTTGGCGACTATGTCAATAACAGCAACTCTTGGAAGCCCATTATTGACGAAATCGATGGCCGCTACGACCAGTACTTGGAGGCTGAAAACTCTGTCAACCGCTCCCGTATTCCCGACAACCGTGTGCATGCTTGTCTTTACTTTATCGAACCAACTGGTCATTCTCTGAAACCATTGGATATCAACGTCATGCGCAAGCTACACCAGAAGGTCAACTTGATTCCGGTCATCGCGAAATCGGACACTCTTACCGAGGCCGAGCTGGAGCAGTTTAAGAATACGATTCGAACTGACATTGCTTATCAGGGGATCCAGATCTTCCAACCACCCCGCTATTCTGACGATGATGAAGAAACTCAGGCTGAAACGGCTGAGCTTGTTGCAAAATTCCCCTTTGCAGTAATTGGATCTACCGAACTGGTTGCTACGCCGGACGGCCGGAACGTTCGTGGCCGCCAGTATCCTTGGGGTGTTGTTGAGGTTGACAATGAAGAGCATTGTGATTTTGTAAAGCTTCGATCACTGCTCGTGCGAAGCCATCTTGAAGACCTCCGGGAGCACACGGCCAACGCTCTCTATGAGAATTACCGTACGCAGAAGATGCTTAGCATGGGCATCCAGCAGGACTCCACTGTTTTCAGAGAAGTTAACCCTGCACTGCGTCAAGAGGAGGAACGAGCAATGCACGAGCAGCGCTTGGCTAAAATGGAAGCTGAGATGCGCGCTGTTTTCCAACAGAAGGTTACCGAGAAAGAACAGAAACTTAAGAAGAGCGAGGCAGATCTCTTTGCACGTCATAAGGAAATCAAGGAACAGCTCGAAAGACAGCGGGCAGAATTGGAGGCACGCAAAGCCAAACTGGAGGCTCAAGCTCCTCCCGTGCCCGCTACCGTTCCATCGAGCGACGACAAGAAGGGCCGGAAGTTCAAGTTCTAAGATCCCCCCTCCAACGTTTTTAATCGCTGATTTTTTTCCCAAATATATATTATGGCAAATATGAAAATAAACAAAAAATCGTAACTTTTTCCCTGGGCACTCAGGCGTGCGCTGCCTCCAGATCTGGGTTAGGTTCAGACCCGTCGAAGAACCGGCCCCACGCGGAACAGCTCCAAAACCACAGAACTCAGCTGGGAGTTGTAAGTCATAACTAATGTCCACGCCGCAAGCCAAAGCCGATGGCGCTAAACCCCATGATTCTAAAGCCAAGTTGGCTGAATTGACTCGCACAATCGAGTTCAAATGGTACGCCAGCCATGTCACTGTTGTTACTTTCACCATGATATACATGCTTCTTCGCCTCTTCTTCAGTGGCCGCTTCCCTGGGTTCCTGTACAAGATGGTGTTTGTGGCAGCTTCTGCTGCTTTCGGACTCATTGTCTATCAGAAATATACGACCGGTCAGCTTACTCCTGCAATCCTTTCCCGTGATGATAGCGTGCACTATTTGTACCTGGCCGTCGTGTGGCTGTTCACCATGGAGCGCTACTTTGCCCCTCTACCGTTCGCCATTTTCTCGTTCTTCCATGCTTTGACTTATGCCCGCTCCTATTTACTGCCGGCAATGTATGCTACTCCTCCGCGTGAGCTTGCTCAGCGCATTGACCACGTCGTGAAGAAGTACAACGAGCCGTTCACCAAAGTTGCTGCACAGGTCGAGTTCGGCCAGCTGATCGTTTTGATCCTGGCGGCCTTGCGTGCTCGCAAGGGTACATGGATTCAATTGCTGCTTTATGTTGTCTTTTTCCGTTCTCGCTACTCGGTATCTCGCTACACTCAGGGCGCCGTAAAGTCGGTTGAAGTCAGAATTGACAATTTGGTGCCTGCTGGCCCCGCCAAAGATATTTGGCTCAAGTTCAAGGCAGCTGTCGCCGCAATTCCCGGACCTGTTCCCAAACCTACCAAATAGTTGCTAACCAATGTCCACGCCGCAAGCCAAAGCCGAGGACGCTAAACCCCTTGGTTTTAAAGCCAAGTTGGCCGAATTGACTTGCACAATCAGCCATGTCACTGTTGTTACTTTCACCATGGCATACATGGTTCTCCGCTTCTTAGTCTTTGATGGCCCCCTCCCTGGGTTCTTGTACAGGGGTGTTTTTGTGGCAGCCTCTGCTGCTTTGGGACTCGTTGTCTATCAGAAATACACGACCGGTCAGTTTCCCCATGAAATCCGTCCCCGTGATGAGAGCGTGCAATATTTATACCTGGCCGGCGTGTGGCTGTTCACCAAGGAGCGCTACTTTGCCTCTCTACCGTTCGCCATTCTCTCGTTCTTCCATGCTTTGACTTGTGACCGCTCTTATTTGCTGCCGGCAATGTATGCTACTTCTCCGCGTGGGCTTGCTCAGCGCATCAACTACGTCGTGGAGAAGTACAAAGAGCCGTTCACCAAGTTTGCTGCACAGGTCGAGTTCGGCCAGCTGATCGTTTTGATCTTGACCGTATTGGGTGCTCCCAAGAAGGTATGGCGTCAGTTTGTGCTTTATGCTCTCTTTTTACGTTGTCGCTATGAGGTATCTCGCTATATTCAGGACATCACAATGTCGGTTGAAGTCAGAATCGACAATTGGGTGCCTAGTGGCACCGACAATGCTCTTTGGCTCGCGATCAAGGCAGCTGTCGCCGCAATTCCTCATCCCGAACCCCTTCCTGAACCTACTAATTAGTTGATAACTTTTTACCAATTTACAACTCTGCTGTGCCCTTGGCAATTAGTGCATATTTATCTGTGAGACGCTTCATGCGACTAATCGTGGGCAAATCGCCCGTGTGAATTGCTCTGACCATTGTAAGCTCGCCAGCAAGCCCGTCTGCATCTTTTTCAATTGCCTTATCCAGTTCGTTTTGAACAATTAGCCATTCATCTGCGTCACAAGGTAGCTGAGCTACTGAGAGCGCAGCTTGGCGATTAGATGTGTTTGAAGCAAATTGGCCGAGCTGCTTTAGCGGCTCAGATGTTCTATGAGTGCGGCTCAGTTGTAGGATTTCAAAAGTGAGGCCTTGAGATGCCAAGGCATCAACATAAACGTTCATGGCTTCTGTGTCGAGCGGGGGCTGTTTTGCATCGATAAATGCAGTCAACAACCGAGGCTCGGGTGCTAATGCAGACATAATGAACGCATAGAAGTCACTGCTGTTAGCAACCTCCGCCTCCCATGGTTCACATAGACATGCTAGTGCCTGCTCAAGCTCGTTGTGGTCAAGGTGCCAAAGTCCCTGAACGAACCGGGTCTGGACATGGCTGGGTTTGATTTCACTGGAGAAATAAGCAGCAACAGACTCGTTGTTGGTTGCTTCAACTGGATAATCAAGTAATAAGTAGTAGATGGCTCGTGTCTGTGATGCTCTTGACGGTAAATTCGACTCAATTTTTTGAATCAATTGAACCCGTTCCTCGGTACCTCTGGGCGGGTATTTTGGCGCGTCATTGGGCCCCAAAAGTATATCCACACCAAGTCCTTTGCTACGCCGACGTGCAATTATCTTTTCAATGCCGCTTTCGCCATAGGGGTCTGGGCTCAGTGTTTTAACCAGTGCCTGAGCGAACGACATTTCAGTAACAATGAGATCGAAAACACTGGCAGATGACAAATGGTGCAAGCTTGGAAAAAGTGTGTATACTGGCCCAAAAGTAGACCTTTTTCGAATAGTAGCATTAAACAGTCGCGCAAATTCACGTTTACTTTTGAGGAACGTAATGACGCGCTAGCAAAATACCCCCGACGATCCGCCCTGTATCCGGTCCTGCCTCCGCCAAGAGCACCTTTACTGCCTTTAGCACAAATAAAGGAAACCTTCAAGGATATCGAGCACACCCAAACGCTTGAAACACCGCAGTTTGAAATAAGGGGTCGCATCCAGGGTGTCAGGGCGGCTGGTCGTGGATTATTGTTCTTGGATGTGGTTAATGATGAGGAGAAGATTCAGGTCGTAGTCAATGCTAAAAAGGCTGGGCTTTCGAAAAACGACCAGGATAACCAAAAATTGCTGCGGCCTGGCGATTCAGTTGCTGTGTGTGGCAGACCTTGGCGTACACAATCTGGCGAACTATCTCTGTTGGCAAGTGGTCCCGTAACCTTACTCTCACCCTGTTTGCATCCTCCCTTAGACGCTACTACGGGGAGCATTGTTCGTCAACATAACAGAGTTGCCGAACTTAAATCGTTTGCTGATGCGAGGCAGGTCTTAAGGGCACGCGATACCGCGATCGCACACATTCAATCTTTTTTTCGTGACAGAGGGTTTGTCCATGTCCAGACCCCGATTCTGTCACACCAAACTGGCGGTGCAACCGCTACTCCATTTGTAACAGAAGAGGACCTTAGCCTCCGTATTGCACCTGAGCTATGGCTCAAAAGGTTGGTGATTGGGGGGTTTGACAAAGTATTTGAGATTGGGCCATCGTTCAGAAATGAGGGCATTGACGCTACACATAATCCAGAATTTACAACGTGTGAGTTCTACATGGCATTTGCAAATCTACGCGATCTTATGGAATTGACCAAAGAGCTGTTAGTGTCCACTGCTGAAACAGTCACGAGTCGCTTTCCAGAATATCTAGAAAATGCCCGCATACTATCTGTCAAGGAATGGCCAGTTTACGACTACTTTGAAACTATCGAAACTGAATTGGGGTATCCCTTACCTGCTGAGCTCACAAAAGATAACCTGATACCTATTCTCCAAGAGCATGGTCTGGATGTTGATGGTACAGAGTCTAGGCTCCTAGATAGACTTTGTGGGCATTTTATTGAAAGCAAATGCATCAGCCCATCATTCATCATCAACCATCCGGCTATAATGGCACCACTTGCAAAACAAAGTAGTGTTGAGATCAACGGACGAGTTCGGCAGATTTCACATCGTTTCGAATTAATGATCAACGGACGGGAGTACGTCAACGCCTACGAAGAACAGAACGATCCTGAGCAGCAACTTGAGATGCTCAAGCAGCAAGCAAAGGAACAGGGTCTAGAAACCGTCGCTGATCTACCCTACGTTCAGGCTATGGAGTGGGGTCTTCCACCAACTGGCGGATGGGGTCTGGGAATCGATCGGTTGGTTATGCTTTTGACAGGAAGTGATCGAATCCATCAAGTCTTAACTTTCGGCGGGATCAACCAAATAGGTCGTCAATAATTTGTGTAAATAATATATGTATATAGCGCTCACCCTGACTAAGTCGCGTTGACCATGGCAGATTGGAAGCCTCCATCACTGCCGGCTTCAGACATACTGAAAACATTCACTTATCACCATAGCCCGCCAATTAAGGAGCCTGTTGTACTAGGTGTCGACGAGGCCGGTCGCGGTCCGGTGTTGGGGCCTATGGTCTATGGTATAGCCTACTGTCCCATTTCTTTCAAAACGCGTCTTGCCAAAGTTGGTTTCGACGACTCTAAAGTGTTGACTGCTGAACGCCGAGAGGAATTATTGCAGCAAGTGTGTACGTCCCCTGAACTACAGGACAATGTTGGCTGGGCCACAACCATCATGACCGCAGTCGACATTTCAGCGGGGATGCTCAAACCAGGCATGCCCTATAACCTAAACGAGCAGGCGCATGACACAACGATGGACCTGATCCAAAAAGTGCTCGATGCCGGAATTGAAGTAGCGGAAATTTATGTCGATACGGTTGGCCCACCTGACAAGTACCAGCGCAAACTGAGCGCACGGTTCCCCGGTCCCATAATAACCGTTGCCAAAAAAGCCGACTCGAAGTACCCTATCGTAAGCTGTGCATCGATCTGCGCGAAAGTCACACGAGATTTTTCACTACAAGCTCAAGTAACAAACTGCGGCTCGGGTTATCCCTCTGATCCGAATACAGTGAGATGGTTGAACGATAATGTGGACAAGCTGTTCGGCTGGGGCCCGCTTGTCCGCTACTCCTGGGCCACTGCACGGGACCTGCTGGATAAAAAGGGCATTTTAGTAGACTGGCCGGAAGAAGCAGAGTACGGGAACCTCAACGCATCGAAGGGACTACCAAAAATAGGCCTGGACTATTTCTTAGCATAACACTATTTAGCACTGATCGAATTCATCCAACGAACCTCTCCATGCCAGTAAATACTTGTGGTTGATCAAGGGTAAGGGCTTTGCCCGACCACCGGTGCTCCCCAACGTAGTGGGCAAGGGACCAATCTTTTCGAGATTCCTTACTACCAGATGTCCGCCTTTGTGCAATCTGCTCGACTGATCCGAGCTTCTGCTGCGACCAGAACCCTGCAGATGGCTCGTGTAAGCCCCCAGCTCATTCGTCTGTTTGCTTCAAAATGTAAGTTGTTCCCCACCTGATTTTACCGATCTGTCAAAGTTGTGGCCAGCACGGCGTAGCGGCGATCGCCAGGACGGCCATTGTGGCCATCCAAAGGATTTTAAGATTCATATATACTAACTTTCCAGCTTTCCCGTCTCATGTGGTAATTGATATGCCTGCCTTGTCTCCTACCATGACCCAGGGTAACGTCGGTGCCTGGAAAAAGGCTGAGGGCGACGAGCTCGCCCCCGGCGACGTCCTGGTCGAGATCGAGACTGATAAGGCCACTATGGACTTTGAATTCCAAGAGGAGGGCTTTTTGGCTAAGATTCTTGTCCCCGAAGGTGCTAAGGACGTTCCTGTTGGCCGTGCCATTGGTGTCTACGTTGAAAACGCTGACGATGTTGCAGCTTTCAAGGACTTTACTCTGGAGGATGCTGGTGATGCTGGGAAGGCTGCCCCTGCTCCTGCTGCTGAAGAAGAATCTAAAAAGACCGAGTCTGATCCTGCGCCCAAGACCAAGTCTGAGCCCAAGAAGTCTGAGTCCTCTGCCGAGGAATCTTCTTCCTCTGACCGTGTTTTAGCTTCTCCTTACGCCAAGACTCTTGCCCTCGACAAGGGAATCCGTTTGGCCGACGTTAAGGGCACTGGCCCCAACGGCCGTATCATCGCTCGCGACGTTGAGAACTTTACGCCCTCGACCAGCGCTTCGAAGACTGCTGCTCCCGCTGCTGCGTCTGCTGCTCCTGCGGCTGGAAACGGTTACACGGATACTCCAATCACTTCTATGCGTAAGACCATCGCCAACCGCTTGCGCGAGTCTAAGCAAATCAACCCCGACTACATTGTCACCAGCACGGTGTCTGTGAGCAAGCTTCTGCAGCTGCGTGAGTCTCTCAATGCTTCTTCAGACGGTGAGTATCGTCTCTCTGTAAATGATTTGCTTGTCAAGGCTATTTCCATCGCTAGCAAGAAGGTCTCTGCCGTGAACTCTGCTTACTTGGAGGCTGAAGGTGTCATTCGCGAGTACGATAACGTTGATGTTTCCGTCGCCGTTGCCACGCCTACTGGACTTATTACTCCGGTGGTTCCTGGCGTCAACCAACTCGGCCTTGCTGCCATCTCATCCAAGACCAAGGAGCTCGCTAAGCGTGCGCGTGATGGAAAACTCAAGCCCGAGGAGTACCAGGGCGGTACTATCACCATCTCGAACATGGGCATGAACCCTGCCGTGAGCATGTTCACTGCTATCATCAATCCGCCTCAGGCGGCTATTCTTGCTGTTGGCACTGTCGAGCGTCGCGCTATTGAAGACCCCGAGTCCGAGAATGGCATCTCATTCGATGACGTTATGACCGTTACTGCCTCTTTTGATCACAAGGTTGTTGATGGTGCTGTTGGTGCCGAATGGATGAAGGCTCTCAAGAAGGTTATTGAGAACCCTCTTCAGCTTATGTTGTAACTTCCTAGTTGCCCTATAGGCATATAAATAATTTTGGCCTTGAAAAGCATCTTCGTTTTCCTTTGTGGCGTGAATTTCCTATTGCCGGAATCACCACATCCCGTTTCTGCAACTTTAATGCACGACGGTACACCTTCCTCTATCGCCTTGCATGAACCTGCGGAGTTAATCCGAAATAAAAGGGCGACGGTGAGCTGCATGGAGACACACTTTTCTGGCCAAGTAAATGGTAAAACTGGGATTAAGCAACGCTTTCGAGGATATTAAACGGTTACATTTGTTTTCTCGGAAACAGCGTAGCAAGGAGTCACAGAGCCCTGAGTATTTGTCTCAGGTTGAAGCTAAGGCTTGCTCTGTAGCGTACCCCGAAACGTCAAGCTATTCTTGGGTTCATTCAATCCCCCCTGAGAAATCTGCTCACGGGTGGGAATATGTCAGAAGTTTAGGACCAGCCACGGGGGCTTCGCAGCCGCGGTACAGACCCCATGCCCCAAGCACACCATCGCCGCTGTCCCAACACAGCCGGCGTGTCCAACAACCAGTATTTTTGAGACCGGACCACCGCTCATCTCCTCGTTCCCCCGCTTCACCTGCCTCCTCAATCGCATCGCTTCCACTGAGTGCAGAGACTTGTTCATATATTGAACAAGTTGTCAAGACACAGGTTACACAGATGATGAGCAAAATGGTTGACGAAAATGCCAGCAGTGGCTCAGACACTAGTTGTGTGGAGACCGATATCGAATGCTTACAGCCGGTTCTTCGTGAACGGCCCCAGCCTATTTTTTTCCGTCCCGACCATAGCCCCGCTAGTTCTCATTCCGGCCACTCCTTAAATCTTGATAAAATGCCGAGTATTGAGGAGATCTCAGATGATGGAAGTTTTGATGATTGTGTGGACAAGCTGAGCGATGCGGTCGTTCCCTCAACTGACTCTGGCAAGACAACGCCTGAGCCAGATATTCCTGAACAAAACTTGAAGCTCCTCAACGTTTCCTCAATTAACTGGGATACCATTGCGCGGACAGCAACCAAATCTGACGTCGCAATGAAGCGGCTCTCGATTCCAGCTTGGATGGACTCAAGCCGCTGTTTAGAACGTCTCAAGCAGAACCTTGAAGAAACAGGGAACACAGGGCCTCAGGCGAACTCCGTTAAAGTCTAAATAAATCATCAAAATACGTTTACAAATAGTCCTTGCGGTTGGCGGTGCGAACAAAGCCTCTATACTGCCATTCCGTATCAGCATCCTTGTTGTCAATGGTTCCGAGCTTGAGGTTGTACAAACGCATTTCAAAACGAGGACCGACCTCAGCAAGCTCAACACCCTCACGGGTTCGAACGTATACATGTTGGCGGACACTGATGTAGTCATTGCGGTTGGCAAAAGTGATCACTCTGGACGAGTCCTTTTTGGCTCCAGGAGGGAACAAATGCTTCAGAATAGTAACCACACGCTGGCCAAGCGGGGTGGTGAAATTATCGAAAATAAGTTGTGGGTAAGCTTCACTTTGATTGCCAGCATTCAAGATGTCATGACGCAAAACCACATTGTGCAAACTGAACTGGGCGGTTGGGCCGTGAGGGAAGTGAGAAACAGTTAACGCTGTGGGGACACCGCGGTGTTCGTGGATGAGCAGGAGGTCTGTTGAGGCCGAGCGCTGGCAAGCACCAACCAGCGACGGCAATACGGAATTACCACGGTTCACCCGCACAGCTGTGGGGAAAAGCAGCTTCACCTCTTTGGCAAACTGAGCCAGCCTTGCCGACGGATCACGGCTTGTCGTGACAACCACCTTGGGATCCTGGATACCACTTAGTTCGCTGTACTCGTCGTCAACATCCTCCTTGAGAGATTGGTCGAATTTGAAGTCTGCCTGCAGGTCTTCATCGTCTGCCAGTTCTTTGGGAAGTTCACGGCCTGATTCGATAGCTGCCCGGAGCATTTGGCGCTTTTTCGCAACAACGCTGTCCTGCAGCTTGAGCGACCGCTGGTATAAATATTCTCTTCTTTGTCTTGCTTGTCTACGAAGCATATTGACTCGGGTCGGTTTGGAAAAAAAAAAAAAACCTGTTTAGATAATTCTTTTTAGCCCACCAAGAGGCTTACCCTTACCCTGTCTAATGGCTGGGGCCAAGCACTTTGTCCAGGCACCCACACACAACCCTTGTAACAAACACACTTAGGAAGCACACCAATATGACCCTAAAGCGCCAGGTCAACATCATTATCACCGGAACGCCCGGTACCGGAAAGTCTAGTCATGCTCAGCTACTAATTGAACAAGATAGCGGTCTGAAGCTTGTTGACGTCAACGAGCTGGCCAAAGCCAACAACCTGTATGCTGGATTCGACAAGGAGCGCAATTCACAAATTGTGGACGACGAGAAGCTGCTGGACTTTTTGGAGGACGACTTGGAGAAGGGCAACAACATCATTGACTGGCATTGCTGTGACGTGTTCCCTGAGCGCCTTATCGACCTTGTGATTGTCCTCCGCAGCGACAACACCATTCTTTACGACCGTCTCAAGGCCCGCGACTATGAAGGCAAGAAGATCGAGGAGAACATCGACGCCGAGATTATGGAGGTTATTCTGAACGACGCTCGCGAGTCCTTTGATGAGGAAATTATCGTGCCGCTCGAGTCGAACAAGATCGAGGAGGTCCAGTCGAACGTCGACCGTATTTTGGATTGGATCAAGCAGTGGCGTGAGCGCAACCCTGAGGGCATTCAAAATGTCACTTTGGATAGCTCCTCTGATTCCGATTCTGATTAGGTTTGTTTATGTAGTTTATACGCAAAAATCACAGATTACTGAGAATGCGCTCTAGTGTTTCTACAGTTCGGACAACCTCGACGTGGGTGTTGTAAAGAGCAGTGGGAGCCAGTCGGATCGCATCGGGATTGCGCTCATCACCCACAATGCCAGCCTTGACAAGCTCATCAAACACAATAGGCATGATACCTGGGCGGAACAGCAGGGTCAGCTGGGACCCACGTTGATCCGGGTCGCTTGGAGTGAGAAGTTCAAAGTCTTTGCCAAAGTGACTGGAGGCACGCAGCATCTTATCAAACAGGCCGGTCAGGCTTTTGCTGCGGGCCTGTAACTGCTCAATTCCTCCAGCTTTCCTAAACAGCTTGAGCGAGGGTACAATGCAGGGTGCGGCCGCCCAGTTAGGACAAGACTGGCAGAACCCTCTGGCACCACGAATTGGCCGGAACTCCCACTCCATTTTGAACCGTGTATCAAGACCAACACCCCACCAGCCTGCGGGGCGAGCAAGTTCCTCATCGCCAAAGTGTCTATTGTTAACAAACAAGAATCCCATGTTTCCGGAGCCACCGTTCAAATACTTGTAGCTGCATCCCACTGCAAAATCAGCTCCCCAATCATGCAATTTCAAAGGAACATTGCCTGTCGCATGGGCAAGATCCCACCCCACAATACAGCCGGCCTTTCTCGCGGCAGCAGTTATCGCAGGGATGTCAAACTTTTGCCCTGTGTAATATTGGATTCCGGAGAAAATGCAAACGGCAACTTCGTGACCTTGCTTTTCGATTATTTCAACAATGTCCTCGTTACGCAGGAATGCTTCACCGGCTCGGGGTTCGACACGAATCAGCACTTCATCAGGATTTTGACCCTTGAGCCTGGCCTGGTTCTGGAAACAATAGTTATCCGACGGGAAGGCCTTGTCCTCGAAAAGAAGCTTTACACGCTCCCCCTCTGGCCGGTAAAAAGTATCCAAAAGCTGGTTCAGGTTAGAAGTCAAAGTGCCGGTGAAGGCCACTTCGTCTTCTTTGGCACCAACCAGCTCGGCCAAAATAGGATTGGCTTCTTCAACAGCCTCCATCCAGCCATTGGATCCATCTGGTCTTTTACCATGGCCTAAAACAGCCAGGCTTTGCCAGGCATCGAGATCTTTGTTGATTGCATCTCGAACGGCCCGGGGCATGAGACCCAGAGAGTTACCACAAAGATAGATTAGTTGCTCATCAGAGTCTTTGATACCTGCACTTTTGAAAGTAGGGATCTCAAAGTCTTCCTTCAAACTAGGGAACTTTTTATCCAACTCCTTGGCCAGTTCCATTTGGCTCATAATGTCAAGTCCAAGTGACAGCTGGCTGGGTCAGCTGGCTGGGTCTTATATCATCACCCTTCATGTGCAGGATCTTGCATGGTGTGGGGAGCGCCGAGGGTTTGAACTTTCAAATGCTGAAAACAAAGCCAAACCAAATTGGGGCGAAACTTGCAGCTTTGAACTCGAATTGAAGCACTTCTATCACCTAATCGTACATTTTTCAATTGTGGTGCCAGAGTTTCCACTGTTGTGGTAAATTATATAGTCTTGTGGTGTTTATACCGAATTGCACACTCTTGTTGTTCCAAACAATGGAATTCAGACTACCTTCGATCTTTTCTAGTCCAGATCCTTCCCGTCTTTGGCGTCAAGATATGGGATCGCTCGATGCCCCCGCTTTATCCGCAGCATCAACCCCGATCATGCGTGAGGCAGGGCACACACCGGGGATCATGCTTGATACACCTCTTGTTTTCAATCCTGGTCCGTCCCCACTAAGAGTGAAACCATTGGATGTTCTGCAGCTGATCCCAACAGTGCCTAGTTATAGTATGCCCTTCAACTTCAGCATTCCTCCAGCATTCCCCCTAAGTGACGATCTTGAGGGTCTTGATGATTATTCATTTTGGCAGGACCCTTGGAAGCCCACAAATTCACTGCATCTGACGCCTCCAAACCCTGACAAGCCTGAACCTGAACTCACTGCTGAAGAAGTCCCTCCCCTTGGTGCATACCTGGCTGACCTCACTGAGGACGTTCCGGCCGTCAAACCTCGCAAACGACCCGGACGGCCGCCTAAACGCAAAAACGGTGTTTCGAAATCACCCGTTAAGCGGAGCAAGAACCTCGCCAAAAAGATCCAAGCCAGATCCGAAGTAATTGCTCCAACGCCGCCCGTAAAAGCTGAGCGAACAACTCGGCACCCAGATTTAGTGGTTTCGACCCCTCCCGCAACAATTAGCCGCAGCCGAGCTGTGCCTGGCTGTTGGACTTGCAAAGTCCGTCGCAAGCTTTGTGACAGAGCGAAGCCCAGCTGCCAGGTCTGCGCTCATTTAGGTCTTGACTGTGATGGCTACTCGCCTACCAAGCCTATTTACATGTCCGATCCAGCAGCAAACCGAGCACGTCGCGAACTGCTGGCAGAACGTGTGCGTCTCTACCGTGAAAAAGAAGGTCTGATCTTACCTTTCAACAAGTCAAAAAAGTAATAATGACGCAAATGTAATTTGATATGTGTATATTTATTTATAAAAACTCAGCAGGAGTGAACCAAGTCTTTGACGTTGCGAACCTCAATGGAACCATTGCCGGGCAAGCGGGTGGAGCCAACAAGGAAATCATCAACATTGCGGGCGCACTGGCGACCCTCCTGAATGCCCCAAACAATCAGGGACTGACCGCGACGGCAGTCACCAGCAGCGAAAACGTTGTCCTCGACGTGGTAGTTAGTGGCCTGAGCCACAATGTTTCCACGCGAATCATGAGGAACAGAAAGATCATTGGCCTCAGGACCAACGAAACCCATGGACAACAGAACAAGGTCGGCCTCGAAAATCTCTTCGGAGTTGGGGACCTCGGACATTTGCCAAGCACCGGACTCGGATTGCTTCCATTCAACCCGGACAGTCTTGATGGCTTTGACATTGCCCTCTCCATCGCCAATAAACTCTTTAGACATGATGCTGTACTCACGAGGATCCTTACCGTAGTGGGCAGCAACTTCGGCGTGACCGTAATCAACGCGGAAAATCTTGGGCCACTGAGGCCAAGGGTTGTCGCGAGCACGTTGAGCAGGAGGCTTAGGCAAAAGCTCGAAGTTAGTAACGGACTTGGCACCATGGCGAACAGATGTACCCAAGCAGTCGTTACCAGTATCACCACCACCAATGACAACAACATTCTTGCCACGGATAGTCTCAGCTACTTCGGGCAAAGTCTCATTGAGCAAAGCTTGAGTGTTCCACTTGAGAAGCTCCATGGCGTACTTGATGTTGTGCAGCTCACGGCCAGGAATGCGGAGATCACGGGGAATGGTAGAACCGACGGCAACAACGACAGCATCGTGGCTGCTCTTGAGTTCTTCCATGGTAATGTCAACGCCAACCTCGGTGTTCAAGACAAAATCGATGCCAGAGGCAGCTAAGAGATCAACACGGCGCTGAACAATACGCTTGTCGAGCTTCATGTTGGGAATACCATACATGAGCAGACCCCCAGCGCGATCAGCACGCTCGTAAACAGTAACCTTATGACCAGCACGGTTGAGCTGCTCAGCACAAGCCAGACCTGCAGGGCCAGACCCAATAATAGCGACAGTGTTACCGGTGCGAACCTCAGGGATCTCAGGTTTGATCCACCCCTGTTCAAAACCGTAGTCGATGATAGCACACTCCACGGACTTAATACCTACAGGTTCCTCAGTAATACCGAGAACGCATGCACCTTCACAAGGAGCAGGGCAGACACGGCCGGTGAACTCAGGGAAGTTGTTGGTCATGAGCAGACGCTGCAACGCATCATACCAGCGGTCGTTGAAAACAAGCTCGTTCCACTTGGGAATAACATTCGACACGGGACATCCAGTTTCGGATTGGCAGAAAGGAACACCGCAATCCATGCAGCGAGCAGTCTGGTACTTGAGCTCCTCTTTAGACAAACGGTTGTTCATCTCACTCCAATCGTCGGTGCGAGTGACAGCGTTGCGATATTTTTCATTGCGACGCTTGTACTTGGTAAAGCCCCAAGTCTTGTCCAACTTCAATGCAGTAGTAGAACGAGATTTTTCGGCGTTGACATCGAGAATAGCATCCTCAACGTCACCAACCTTAGGCTCAGCCTTCTTGGGCAGGTCTGGAAGGTGGCGGCCTTGGTCAAGCTGGAACGAGGTCGACTTCTTCTTCATGCGTTTGATCTCACCATTGGTGGCATCAGCACTTGGATCCTCCTTGAATGGATGAAGGAATGAATCAAACTCGGTGCGCTTAGCAGCAGCCAACTTGGCCTCTTCCTCTTCAAGAACACGCTTGTAGTCAACGGGCATAACCTTTACAAACAAGGGCAGGATACGGTTGAACTCGGTCAAAACGCGAGCGGCCAAAGGAGAACCGGTGTAGTGACGGTGGTCCTCAATGAGGCCACGCACGTATGCAATCTCCTTGGGATCGGTCAACTGCTCCATTACGACCATCTCAGTGTTGCAGTTCTGAGCAAACTCCTGAGCAACATCGAGAACGTAGGCAATACCACCAGACATACCAGCAGCGAAGTTACGGCCGGTAGTACCCAAGCAGATAACGCGACCGCCGGTCATGTATTCACAACCATGGTCACCACATCCCTCAACAACGGCAGTTGCGCCAGAGTTGCGAACAGCAAAACGCTCGGCAGCAATACCACGGAAGAAAGCGGTACCGGAAGTCGCACCATACAAGCAGGTGTTACCGATCAAGATGTTCTCTTCACTCTTGAACACAGAGTTCTGAGGAGGATACACAATCAGCCGGCCACCAGAAAGACCCTTACCAACGTAGTCATTAGCATCGCCCTCAAGTTCAAGGGTGATACCATTGCAGACAAAGGCACCGAAAGACTGACCTGCGGAACCAACAACGTTCACATGGATCGTATCTTCCGGCAACCCGTTCTCACCGAACTTCTTAGACACACGGTAAGAAAGCGTTGTACCAACAGCACGGTCTGTGTTCACGACTTGGCAGTCGATTTGAACAGGCAGGCCCTTCTCCAATGTGATTTCAGACTCATCGATGAGCTTGTTATCAACACGGACATGGAGGCGGTGGTCCTGTTTGCGAATGTTGTGGGTAGCAACACCAGGACGCAAAGTGTGAGCGGGGGTGAGCAATGGGCTGAGATCAATGTTCTTGGTCTTCACATTGCGATAATCGTCGCGCACCTTGAGCTTCTCAGCATGTCCAACCATTTCATCAATATTACGGAAACCGAGCTGGGCCATAATCTGGCGCAGCTCCTGGGTAATATAGTAGAAGAAGTTGATAACGTGCTCAGGGGTACCGGCAAACTTCTTACGCAAATAAGGATCCTGGGTAGCAATACCGACAGGGCAGGAAGACTTGTGGCACTTGCGCATGTAAATGCAGCCCATGGCAATAAGAGGAGCAGTGGCGAAACCCCACTCTTCAGCACCCAGCAAACAAGCGACAGCGATATCACGGCCAGTACGGAGCTGGCCATCAGCCTGAACAATGACACGACCACGAAGATCATTCAGAACCAGGGTCTGATGGGTCTCAGCAAGACCAAGCTCCCAGGGCAAACCAGCGTATTTAATACCAGTAAGACGAGAAGCACCAGTTCCACCATCATGACCAGAAATCAAAATGTGGTCGGCCTTGGCCTTGGCAACGCCGGAAGCGATAATACCGACACCAACCTCGGAAACAAGCTTGACGGAAACACGAGAGCGAGGATTGGAGCACTTGAGATCGTAAATCAGCTGCTTGAGATCCTCAATCGAGTAAATATCGTGATGAGGAGGTGGTGAGATAAGACCAACACCAGGGGTGGAGCGACGAGTCTTACCAATGGACTTCGTGACCTTGTTACCAGGCAACTCACCACCCTCACCGGGTTTAGCGCCCTGTGCCATCTTGATCTGAAGCTCATCAGCATCGGACAAGTAATAAGCGGTAACACCGAAACGGCCAGACGCAACCTGCTTGATAGCAGAGCGCATGGTATCACCATTGTCATTGACAAGCGAGCGCTCAGGGTCCTCACCACCTTCACCGGTGTTAGATTTACCCCCTAAGCGGTTCATGGCAACGGCAAGAGTAGAGTGGGCTTCCATAGAAATGGAACCATAAGACATGGCACCAGTCACAAAACGGCGGACAATCTCAGTCCAAGGCTCAACCTGATCAATAGGGATGGCAGTGGAAGAATCATAGTCAAAGTCCAATAGACCACGAAGAGTACAGTTCTTGACTGCTTCATGCTCTTTCTTGGCATAAGCGTCGTAAGCCTTCTCGTTCTTATTACGAACAGCATCTTGAAGCTGGGCAATAGCTTGCGGCTCGTTGATATGAGGCTCTCCACCATCACGCCAGTGGTACTCACCACTCTCATCAAGAGTGGTTGGCTTGATGGTAGCCCGCGAGGGCCAAGCACGCTCGTGCAAAGCCATAGCGTCGAGAGCAATGTACTCAAAGCCGACACCGCGAATACGAGAAGCAGTTCCAGTGAAGCATCGGTCGACAACAGAGTTATCGATACCGAGGATTTCAAAGATCTGAGCACCCTTGTAAGAAGCCAAAGTGGAAATACCCATCTTGGACATGACCTTCAAAATACCATTGTCAATGGATGTTTTGAAGTTGTCAATGACCTGCTGGGAAGTCAACTTGTTGGCCAAAAGACCCTCGCGATTGAGTTTAAGCAAAGTCTCCATGGCAAGATAGGGGCAAATAGCGTCGGCACCATAACCGACAAGCACACACATGTGATGAACCTCACGCGCCTCAGCGGTTTCAGTGACGAGTGCGACGTGAGAGCGCTCTTTCTGCTTGACAAGGTAATGGTGGACTGCAGCGGTTGCGACCAAAGAAGACACGGCAATTCTGTCTGGACCAGCAGCACGGTCAGAAAGAACAACAACCTTATTGTGGTTGGCAATAGCCTTAGAAGCCTCGGCACAGATACGGTCAAGAGCTCGAGTATACCCAGCAGGGCCCTCAGCCCTGGAGAAAGTGATATCAACGTATTCGATGGTCCAAGTGGGATAAAACTGTGGCAACTGCTTGAGAGCGTTAAACTCCTCAATCGAGAGGATAGGGCTAGTCAACTTGAGGCGATTGCACTGCTTAGGGTTCATCTCAAGCATATTTCCCTGAGGACCAATGTAGCATTCGAGAGACATGACAATGGACTCACGAATAGGATCAATGGGAGGGTTGGTGACCTGGGCAAACAGCTGGCGGAAATATTCATAAATAACCTTGGGCTGAACAGTCAGACAAGCCAAACCGGCATCGTTACCCATAGATCCAAGCGCCTCCTTAGCATCGTTAGCCATAGGAGCCAAGACTGTAGTGACCTGCTCGAAAGTGTAGCCATAAGCCTTCAAACGAGGGTCGGTCTGAACGGTGGATTCATCAAGATGAGGGGCAAGTTCGATGATGTTATGCTTGGACTCGATACGCTCCATCAGGTCAGGAAGGGTCAACAAGTTAGCACTGAGCCATGATTTGAAGTCTGCACGGCTAGAGACCTGCTGCTTGAGCTCACGATCGTCAACAATGCGGCCCTCGACGGTGTCGACCAGCAACATACGACCAGGACGCAAGCGGCCCTTCTGAATAACGGTTTCTGGGTCAATTGGCATGACACCAACCTCTGAAGCGCAAATCATACGGTCGTCGCTAGTGACGTAGTAACGGCATGGGCGCAAGCCGTTACGGTCGAGATTTGCACCGCAGTAACGACCGTCGGAGAATGTGAACAATGCGGGACCGTCCCAGGGTTCCATCAAACAAGCGGCCCACTCGTAGAAAGCACGCTTCTTAGGATCCATGTTTTTGTTGTTTTGCCAAGCCTCGGGAACCATCACCATGACGGCTTCGGGCAGAGACAAGACTCCGTTAATGGTCAACAGCTCAAGGACGTTATCGAGAGCGGCCGAATCAGAGCCACCTTCCTCGATGATGGGGTAGAGCATATCAAGCATATCGCCGAACTCAGCAGAGTTCATAACACCCTCACGAGCACGCATCCAGTTCTTGTTACCACGGAGAGTGTTAATCTCACCATTGTGAGCAGCCCATCGGAGAGGTTGAGCACGATCCCAGGATGGGAAAGTATTTGTCGAGAAACGGGAGTGGACAAGCGCGAAGTGAACCTCGTAATCCACATTGACCAGATCGTAGTAGTAATTGTAGACCTGAACAGGAGAAAGCTGTCCCTTGTAGACAATGTTCTTGTTAGACAGTGAACAAATGTAGAACCAGTTGTGAAGACCAATAGAATGGGTAGACTGCTTGCGAAGTATGTACAATTGGCGAGCAAAGCGCTTTCCATACTCCTTTTCAAAGTCGGCGACAACTTGGGGGGTTTCGCCAGAACCATAAGCGGCCTCCAGGACAACTATTGGTTGCAAAATCAAAGGCTCACGCGAAAGAGCAGCAGGACCGAGAATGGAAGAGTCTCGGGGAACTTCACGCCATCCAAGAACGCGAAGGCCAAGGGACTTTGCGATGCGCTCAAAAGTAGCTCGAGAATTGTTGAGGATGGCTTCGTCGTTTTTGAAGAAGACGTTGCCAACCGCGTACTGGCCAAGAGGAGGAAGCTTGAAGTTGTTTACACGCTCAAACTCCTTAACCATGAACTTGTGGGGGATGGAAGTCATGACACCGGCACCATCACCGTCGCGAGCGTCGGCGCCGACAGCACCACGGTGGGTCATATTGCACAAAAGATGCTTTGCGTCAGAAACAATTTTGTGCGAGACCTTACCTTTGATGTGGCAGCTGAAACCGACACCGCAGGCGTCCTTCTCAAGCTCAGGATCATACAGACCCTGCTTCTTGGGTAGAGCACCGGCCCACGACTTGTTGTCGATACCCTCCTGGTAATTGAAAGGTACGTATTCCTCAGACTCCATCGGCTTTATTTATTTCGTAATTAAAAGAAAAGTCGATGAAAGGTGGGGTAAGTTTCGAACTTTCAGTTGATGTAGACAAGAAAGAAAAACCGGGAGGGCTGCCCTCTTGGGAGTAATATAATCAGCGGTGACTCGCTTCCGAGGTCGCCTCCCACATGCACACAACCCTCGCCCTGCGTCATTTGAGCTTTGATTAGGCAAGTAATCCGCCAATCACAGGCGCTGGTTTGTGGACGACGCATATGCGGACAGGTCTCTGCAGATTTTCGAGGGTGGTTTAAGCGTTCTCGGAACGCTCTCACACGACTCCCTAGCAGCCGGACGTGTTTCTGGGGTATCCCCGGTGCCGATAGCCTCTGTTTCACAAAGCAATTACTTCCCTGCCTCCGCGCCCTCTGCCCGCCTTTCTATGCTGGCGGGCGAGGATGACAAAACACGCTAGTTTTCGATAAGCGAGCGCGACGAGCGCGTCATTGTCGGCCGTAGGCGTCAATTGTTTGGAATATATCATTTGTTGTTCCAGCTCTTTTAGTCACTGCGATCCACGCTCGTCGCCTACCCCGCTCAAGAGCGGTCTTGGAAATGTTACGTAATCGGGTGTTATCGGCCGAAATCGCTCACCTGCCCCCACCTTCAGAGCTCCTGCGTCATGCTGAAAAATATGTCACTTGCAATAGGTGGGATTAAACAGGTGCCAAAGAGAGACAATGGGCAAACGCTTTTGTTAGGTTTTCGCAAGGGTAAACTAATTAGATAGGGAGTATAACATAGCTCAAATTTGGCTGCACGTTACTTGGCATTGGTGAGCTTGAAGTTTTTCCCGAACTTAACCGAAACAGTCCATGACGTAGTAGATTCCATTTAGTCACTGTTATCGTATGAAACCAATTCAACTGGCATAATACGGAACAGAGGTAATTTTCAAAGTCACCGTGGTTAACATATTTTAAAATATCTATAAACGAGACATCAACTCGTAAATTTAATTATCATCGTCATCGCTCTCATCCTCAAACCCATCATCAGCGACGGCGATTTGTTCCCCATTTCCTGTGTAGCGGTAGTCCTTTGCCATTTGTGAGCGAACGGCCTTGTTACTGAACGTGTTCCACACCTTGAGCTTTCCTGAACTACCACCGACGGTCAATTGACCAGCAGTCTCCTTCTCAGGGCCGAATCCAACTGAGAACACCTTGCCAACATCCAGATCACGGCTCAAAAGCATAGAGGGGCGGTCTCCAGCCAGGTTCCATAGCTTGATTGACTTGTCAACTGAACCAGTCACCATATAATCATTGACAAACGCATTGATATCGAAAGATGTGATCTCACTATCATGGGCTTGAAGCTTCCAAAGAGGCTGGCTTTCTTTCCGGGCATCAAATTTGTATACAACACCGCGGTCAGTACCAGCAAAAAATTCGTAACCATTGGGGTGCCATTTAACACTCTCAACATCGCCTTCCACGCGGAAGTTTCGAACAGTAGGAGCAGAATCGTCCGAACGCAGGTCAGCAACCCGGGCATAATGGTCGTAACCGCCGGACAACAAAACGGTACCTTCCAAAGGATTCCACGCGACGGACGAAACCTTAGAGGTGTGATATCCAAATGACTTGACAGCTTTGGTGGTTTCAAGATCCCACAATTTAACCGTGGTATCTGCGCTAGCACTTGCCAAAAGGTTGACAAAATGAGGATTGGAAGACAACGAAAGAACCGCATCAACGTGATATTCATCATTGGCTTTCTTCAGCTTCGACTTCTTCTTACCTGTTCCCTTAGCGACAATCTTCGCATCCTCTGGCTTTTGGCCAAGGATTGCAACCGGGAAAACACCATCAACGACGTCCAGGTTCCAAATCTCAATCTCGGGCTCAAATGTACCAACAGCGACCAAATTGGCTTTGGATTTCGTCTCGCCAACTTTGCAGGGAAGCCACTCAAGGCACAATGGGAAAGTAGGTAACATAAAGTCGTGGTGGACGTAAAGGGCAGCAACATCAGTCTCAGCTGCTTCATTATAAACATAAACCTCCATAACAGAGACGTCGTCTTCAGTTTTAGCAGCCAAAATCAGGTTGTCCGTGGGTAAAATCTGAAGTTCTTCTCGCTCCGCCTCGAGCTCCTGCTCAGTAGGCAAAGTTAAATACTGATCCTGCTCATCAGGAGCATGATACGCAAGGCCACGTACATTGGCAATAGCGCTCATGGCTGTGTTGACGGGCTCATCGTCGTAATCATCCATATTATACTCTGCAAGATCATCGTCGTCATCAGCCGCTTCCTTGGGCTGCTCCACAGGCTCTTCCGTGGACTCGTCGTTGGACTCCTCAGCCTCTCCATTCTCTTCAGCCTCTTCATCAATGCCAATCGCACCACCAGCTTGGGCCTCAGCCTCAGCCAGGTCCAGCCGGGCATCATCGAGTTGCATACGGGCCAGGTTGGAGATTCTGGTCATTTCGTCCTCATCCAGCTCGATTTTTTCAGGGAATTCTGCAGCGACGCCGCGGCGAACCCATTTCGTTGCCGAGATCATTTTTCAAATTTGATGCAAACAACGATTGAATGATCTGAAATTTTTCTTTTTCCTGCTTTCAAAGATTTAAACCAACCCAAAAAAAATCTCTGGTCGGGGTTAGGTTCGGCTCGGGTGGGGTGTTAACAATTTCACAGTGGGGGTTAATTGAAAGCCTCACACTCCTAAGTGACCAACACTAATTAAGGATGCCTGGTAAGGAGGAAAAGAAAGCTAAGGATTCGAGCGATACTGAGACCACACGCAAGCTGCTTGAGAACCTTTCGAAAATGCTCGCTTCTCAAAAACCAGATCGCCACACTCCGAAAGCTATGGACGAACATAAGTTCTGGAAGACGCAACCGGTGCTGCCATTTAATGAATCTGTAAATGAAGATGGTGTTATTGAAGTCAAAACTGTCGACAAAGTACCCAAGGAGCCTCAGCAACTTCCTGGCGATTTTGAATGGTGTGTCCTGGATGTCGAAAAAGACAGCGAGCTCGAGGAACTTTACGATCTATTATATCACAACTACATCGAGGACGACGATGAGCAGTTTCGTTTCCAGTACTCTGTTCCTTTTCTCAAGTGGGCCCTCAAGCCCCCTGGGTGGAAAAAGGAGTGGAGCGTCGGTGTGCGGGCCAAAACTAGTAACAAGCTAGTGGCTTTCATCTCGGCGACTCCCGTAACGCTGGCTGTGCGTGGTACCAAAATCGAAGCTGTCGAGATTAATTTCCTGTGTGTGCATAAGAAACTTCGGTCCAAACGTTTGGCCCCAGTAATGATTAAAGAGATCACGCGCCAAGTCAACCTGAAAAATATTTGGCAAGCATTGTATACTGGCGGTACTCTTTTACCTACACCGTTCGCGACCTGCCGCTACTTCCATCGCACTATCAACTGGCCTAAACTGTACGAGGTTGGATTCTCTTACTTACCCCCCGGCTCCACTGAGGAAGAGCAGATCGAGCGTTACAAGCTCGACGAGGAGCCCAGCCTTGAGGGGTTCCGCAAAATGACAGAGAAGGATTTCTCTCAAGTCCAGAAGTTGCTGGAGGCATACCTATCTCGATTCGATGCTTTGCAAGTGTTTTCTCCCGAGGAGTTCAAGCATTGGTTCGTGTCTCCAGTTGTCCACGCATATGTTGTTGAAATTGAAGGTAGAATTGTCGACTTTGTGTCCTACTACGGCATTGACTCAACTGTTCTCGGTAACGAAAAGTACCCAAGTCTCAAGGTCGCTTATTCCTACTATTATGCCACGGCTGCGCCCTTCGAGGCTCGCCAGGAGCGTTTGGAGAAGGTGTTCGAGGCCACTTTGATTGTGGCCAAGCAGCAAGGCTACGACGTCTTCAATGCCCTCACTCTCCTCGACAACCCTCTCTTTTTGGATTCCCTCAAATTCGGTGCTGGCGATGGTCTGTTGTATTATTACCTGTTCAACTACAAGACGAAACCTATTAGCGGCGGCATCGATAGAAGCGGTCAAGTCAACGGACCGGGTGGTGTTGGTGTAGTCATGCTTTGATAGTTTCAGGTATCAGAGTCTCATATATTTCAAGGGTTGACCTTGCTAAATAACTTTTATGCTGTTGAAAGCAGTGCTGATAACTATTTTTACGATTAGAACATACCCTCGATTTCACCATCATCCTTGACTTCAATATCGAGGAAACCAGGATGTGTGGGGAGGCCAGGGATAGTCATAATCTCAGCAGCCAGAGCATAGAGGTAGCCAGCACCCACTGAGGCGCGGACATCTCTAATCGGGACCACAAAGCCCTCGGGACGACCCTTCAACGCAGGATCGTGGGACAACGAGTATTGAGTCTTGGCAACACAGATGGGCAAGTTGCCAAATCCTTGACGAGTATAGGTCTCAATCTTCTCTTTGGCCAAGGGGCTCAACTCGACGTGGGAAGCGCCGTACATTTTCTGAGCAATGGCATTCAGTTTCTCCTCGGGACCAAGACCCTCAGCGTCGTAGAGGAAGTGGAATTGCTCCTTCTTGGGGGCATTTGCAGCCTTGACTACACCCTCGGCAAGAGCAACAGCTCCTTTACCACCCTCGGCCCAGTGATTGGAGACAATAGCATCTTCGGCACCAGCCTTGAGTGCCTCCTCACGAATAACAGCGTGCTCAGCATCAGTGTCGCTAGCCATGCGGTTGATGGCAACAACAACAGGGAGACCATATTGGCGGACATTTTCAATCTGTTTGGCCAAGTTGACGCAACCCTTACGAAGAATGTCGACATTCTCCTGTGTGTAGACCTCGGGCAGAGGAGCACCTGGGGTGACATTAGGGCCACCGCCGTGGGACTTAAGAGCACGAACAGTAGCGACCAGCACCACGACATCTGGAGACAACCCTGAGGTACGGCATTTGATATTAAGGAAACGCTCACCGCCCATTGTGAAGTCGAAGCCTGCCTCGGTAATGACGTAGCCATCATTGACGCCGCCAGCAAGCTTCAAGGCAATCTTATCAGCCAGGACAGAGTTGGCGCCAATAGAAATGTTGGCAAAAGGTCCGGCATGAACAAACACAGGTGTACCCTCGAGTGTCTGCATAATATTGGGCTTGATGGCATCCTTCATCAAAGCAGCAAGGGCACCACCGCAGCCGATATCATCAGCAGTAATAGGCTCACCCTGTTTACTGGAAGCAACAACCATGTTGCCCAAACGCTCACGCATATCGGCCAGAGAGGTGGACAGTGTCAAAACAGCCATACACTCGGAAGCAACCGTAATATCGAAACCTGTCTCACGGGTCTGACCCTTTTCGGTGGGAGCCTGACCCACAGTTACACCACGCAGCATACGGTCGTTGCAGTCAACTACACGACGCCAGGTGATGGTAGCAGGATCAATGTCCAAACGTGCGAAACGGTGGATCTCGTCCTCATCAAGGTCATCGGGATTGGTTTTGTTGATGCCAAGTTTTTGCAAACGCTTGAACATAACCTTGCTGAATTCGCGCTTTCCCTTCTTGGCGGGAACAAGGCGACGGTACAAAGGACCATCCTTTTGAGTGTTTTCGTGGAACATTCGAGTGTCAATGGCAGCAGCAAGCAAATTAGTCGCAGCACCAATAGCATGGATATCACCGGTAACGTGCAAGTTGAACTCATCCATAGGAATAACCTGGGAATAACCACCACCAGCGGCACCACCCTTGATGCCGAAAGTAGGGCCCATTGAAGGCTGACGGACGTTGGCAAATGTCAGCTTTCCGAGATGAGCGCCCATAGCCTGAGCTAAACCAACAGTTGTGGTAGATTTGCCCTCTCCAAGAGGGGTGGGCGTGATACCTGCAACGAGTACGTACTTACCGTTGGAGCGATCCTTGAGCCGATCCAAAACCGACAAGCGGACCTTAGCCTTGACGTCACCGAAAGGCTCAACCTCGCTAGGCAACAGTCCCATCTCCTCGGCAACTTGAGTGATCTTCTTGGGCTTCTGGGCACGGGAGATGTCAACATCGCTTGGGACAGGGTCAAGCAACTCCAACGCGAGGGGCACCGTCTTGCGAGGCGCATTAGCCGACTCTAAAGCGCGCTGGCAAGCAATGTAAACATTTTCCAAAAGCATTGCGACAGTCATAGGTCCAACTCCACCGGGAACTGGAGTAATATGAGAAGCTGCAGGCTCAGCGGAGGCGAATTCGACATCTCCAACCAAGCGGTAGCCTTTGGGTTTGGAAGCATCGTCCACAAAGTTGGTGCCAACATCAATCACAACAGCACCTTGCTTGAGCCACTCGCCCTTGACATACTCGGGCTGGCCAATTGCGGCAACAACTACATCAGCAAGCTTAACGAGTTCAGGAACATTCTCACTCTTGGAGTGCAGCACGACGACAGTGGCATTCTCTTTACGCAGCAGGGCAGCTACAGGAGATCCGACGATATCTGAACGACCAAGAACAACGACAAACTTGCCTGAAAGCTGGACGCCAGTGGTCTTGAGAAGATGCAAAATACCCTTAGGAGTGCAGGGCACAAAGTCGGGCTTGCCACCGCGTTTGGACAACTCACCAATGTTTTCCGAGCCAAAGCCATCGACATCCTTTGCTGCAGCCACAGCATTGGTGACAGTACGCTCGTCGAAGTGGTCAGGAAGAGGCAGCTGAACAAGAATGCCGTGGACAGAAGGGTCCTCATTGAGTGCCTCGATTTCACTCAAAAGAGCAGACTCGGTCATGTTCTCCTCAAACTTGAGAATATCGCAAACAATGTTCGCCTCAGCGGCCGCCTTCTTCTTCATATTCACATAAGTCGTGGAGTCTTTGCGACCTCCAACCTGGATAATCACCAACTTGGGCAAGGCACCAGGATACTTGGCTTTGAGATCATCAATACGCACGGCAAGATCGGCGCGAACGCTTTTCGCAATGGCATTACCGTCAATCTTCACCATTACCTGTTAGAATGTGGTGGGGTGAACGAAAACTTGATGTGACTTAATCGACCCCAGATCTCTTGGTACAGGGTTAGGGTGTTTGCGGTGTTGGCCTGGGGTTGTTGAATTAAATATACAGATTCTATGGTGAATCGACAAGTGACTCGAGACGGGCTAGCAACGATCTCAATGCACTGCTGTCGTATGCCGCGATGTTGAGGGTATCGAAGAACGGCAACAAGCCCTGCGAGAACTGATGCGAGAAATACTCAAGATCGTTCTCAAGTTTGGCCAAATACTCTTCACTGCTCAAGAACCCATCATCGGTCAATTGAGGAATGACTTGCGACCTTTCTCGAGTGGTGAGCTTTGTGGCATCGATGATCCCCAGCTGCGGGGTCTGCGCAATGAGCCATTCGCCAAATTGACGAATTGTTTTCAAAAGATCCCGTTGCGGCACTAAAAACTCCACAGCAGTAAGCATACACTCTGTGAGACAGCGATCAAGGTAGTTGATGTGATTCGTTTTCAGACTGTCGACTGTCAGTGCGTCGTTGATCTCGGAAAAGAACTCGGTTGAGTTGCGATCAATAACATCAGCGGTGCAGTAATAGAGTAGTTGCTCGACAAATGTAACCATTTTACTGCGCAGCTCGAGAGCTCTCCATTTCCATTTCTCAAATTCTTCATTTTCACTTTGGCGTCTCCAGATAGAGTGCCGGCTGACTTTGATCCAGGACCCATTGAGAATCTGTTCGGCAACTTTGATTCGCAAAAGATGTCGAAACAAAAACTGATAACAAAGAATCGCTGGTCGTGATACCACAAGTGATTGGGGGAAAGGAATGTCGAAATCGAGAACAATGCACTCGAGAGCACTTAGCTCAGGTTCACTCCCCACAGATACGCTACTCTCCATCAGTTCGTCGAAATCACGATCACCACGGACCTGGACTACTCGCAGTAATGCGTCAGTGATAGAGTCATCTGCCATACCAACTTGTACTTCATCAGCGAACGCCTCCTGGCTCGAGCTTGATCCTGGTTGGGCCAGGGCCATATCCAGCGAATACTGCAAACGGCGTGTCGAGACATCTTGGACAGGCCTGGCCAGTTCTTTAGCGGCAGTTTCCAAAAACAAGGGGAATGCGTCGTTCTTGTCAAAAAAGTAATAGTGCTTCAAAGACTTCAGTCGAGCTAACAAATCATGGTCATGGATCAACAGCCGCAACAAGGTCTGGTTCGCTCGCTGATATGCTTGAGATACAGCTAGCGCCAGACCAGTATCTTCTATGCTAGTAAACTTAGGAATATCGGCTTTGGGCAACCATTCCACGATACTATCACCACCGCATTCTTGGATAACATTGAGATACTTGCCTGCAAGTAGAACCTGTTCGGCGACGTCAGGAGAAGATAAATAAAGAGGCAGATAGTTTTCCCGGATAACGTATCGCTTTTCCCAATACGTGTTGAGAGAGTCCCGGTGCACCAATTCCGATGCAATTGTTTCCTGTTCTTCAATCATAAACTCTTCGTAAGGGTCATCAATAATACCTTTGTACAGCCATTGCGTGAGCATTTCAAGATATGGTTTCGAAGCCTCCTTGATCAAGTCCCCGTACAGCTCACGAGCGGCCGGGTTTCCATTATGGCGTTCCAGCCTACGCGCCAAAAGTGTCAACACTGCACCACCTCTCAAGCTTACTCGCTCGACTCCAATGCTTCCCGTGGCTTCGGTTCCATTAATCTCAACTAATAGCTCTCTAGTGAGTCGATACGCCTGCTCCATAACCTTTTTGGCCGGCAGTAGAGATAGTAAGAGTGTGTGCAAAGAAGTTTCGCCGGTCTGGCGAGTTTCCCGATCAATTGACGCGACAAGCTCGTTGAAATTATGACACAACGCCATTAATGCTGCGGAAAGAGCATGGTTCACTCGACCTTGGTTTGGAGTAGACAGGTACTCCGCAAACGCAATAACCGCCATATGGTGTCTGGCAGTTTCAGCGATCTCGTCGGCCACATCGCGTAGAGCGCTATCAACAGCCCGAGGGACTCTTAAATTTGGACCTCGCATTCGACCTACCAACGAATTAGGCTCGAACCCGCCGCCTTCATTATCAAAATGAATATAAGCACCCTCACAACCCCTCAGGAGAGAGATTAGATCGTATAGAATGTACGCTTCTTGGCTTTCGCGGTCATCTGGCAGACGGGGGATGGGCGGCAGTTCGTGTCGCAGTACCGTATAGGCCGGCATTGGCGCTAGCTTTGTTTCCAAAAGCGTCGTGTCGTCTGCCAAACGCGCGATAAACCCGTCCATTTCGCGTAAGCGGGAAAGATTGAGAAATGAGACAAGGCGGAACAGAACTAATCTTCAAATAAATTCTTGGATATATCCAGGTTGTTATTTGTTTATTTACTCTAATTATTAAAATCGCACCCACGTTGCGAGCAGCATCTCGACTATATGTAGCCTTCTCGTCGGCTTACGCCACTAAGCATGTTCCTTACTAGAAGTGAGTACGACCGTGGTGTGTCGACGTTCTCGCCCGAGGGCCGCTTGTTCCAAGTTGAGTACTCGTTAGAGGCTATTAAGCTTGGTTCTACAGCTATTGGAATCAAGACCAGCGAAGGTGTGCTGCTCGGTGTTGAGAAACGAGTGACCTCCAATCTGCTTGAGACGTCGAGCATTGAGAAGATCGACGAAATTGACCGCCACATTGGCTGCGCCATGAGCGGTCTGACTGCGGATGCACGCACCATGATTGATCACGCCCGCGTCGAGTCCACTTCCCACACTTTTAACTTTGACGAGGCCATCAGTGTCGAGTCGGTTACTCAGAGCGTTTGCGACCTGGCGTTGCGGTTCGGTGAGGCCGGTGAAGGTGAGGAGCAAGTCATGTCCCGTCCGTTTGGTGTTGCTTTGTTAATTGCCGGCGTCGACGAGCGCGGGCCACAGCTCTATCACACTGAGCCCACCGGTACCTTCTACCACTATGAGGCCAAGGCCATTGGATCCGGCTCGGAGGGTGCCCAGGCCGAGCTTCTTCAGCACTACCACTCGGGAATCACTCTTGCCGAAGCCGAGATGCTCATGCTCAGGGTTCTCAAGCAGGTAATGGAGGAGAAGCTCGAGGCCAAAAATGTCCAACTTGCCAAGGTCACCAAAGAAAACGGCTTCCATATCTACACGCAGGACGAGATGGCGGAGGTTGTTGAGCGCTTGGGTGCGACAGGAGATGAAGAAGAACCCGGATTGCGGCAGTAAGTAGATATAAAAAAACGTGAAAAGCTATAAACTATTCGTAAAAAGTAGAAGCTGCCTGCAGCTTCGTCTATTCGACCAAATGCTCGAATTCAGGGAACTCTCGGACTTTTTGCTGAAAGAACTTGTCCAGCTTCGTGGCGTTCTTATAGTATGTCGTGGTCTCGCTGTTATACTTGCGGCAGTTGTCAAAGATCAATTTGGCGTCGTACACAAACGAATCCATCGAGTCATACTGGTCTTTTTCAAGCTTTTGTTCCATTGTGGAAAGATCCATAGGCTCCTGGATAAGGTCGTAATAATCGGGCACCTCAGCTCGGTTTACAGGCTGCATAAACGGCCATGCCGACGGGTGGTTTTGCACCTCGGTCAAAATGTGCTGAATGACCATAAAGTGTCCTTTTCGTTTAGGCTTACGAGCCAGTGCGTCCATCTCAGCCGTCCACGCTGCCTCTTTAATTCCTGGGATCGTCGTGGGGTCTACTTCAGTCACAGCATTAGGTCCCTTGAACTGCGCTAGCCCCTTGTGACGGATATTAGACTTGGAGAGTTCTTTGATTTTCTTTTGAATCGCAACTTTTTGCAACAAGAGAACCTTGGAGCCATCGAGATAACGTATTCTTGGCACCATCGTACATTGCATTAGCGTTCCTCCCTCATAGTCCTTGATATAGCCCATCCACACAGGTTTTGGCAAAGTAATGTCTTTTGTAAAGCCTTGCTTTTTGAAGAATCCAATAGCGTAGTTGTCCGCATAGGTCAAAAAGTGCTCAATCTGCGTAGTGTTGCGCACATAATCTTTAAAGTGGTTCATGAGATGGGCGCCGTAACCCCGGACCTGCTCGGTCGACGAAATAGCAAAGAATACAATCTCGGCAAACTTGTGTGATTCAAAGGGCCGGTACGCAATTCCACCAACCACGGTCATCGGTTTACGCACAACTGCAACCGAAACGTGACTACGGTCGTAAACTAACCGCGAAATGTACTCTCGAGGCATTTTCGGAAGCTGTTTCTGGAAAATGTTTTTCAATCCAGTCAAAATCAGAAACCCTTCCTCTGATCCATCGTTATTCACGACGCGAAACTCGATTTTACCTTCCCGCTCTTCAACAACGGCTGGCCGCTCCTTGAACTCGAACTCCTCGCCCTCAAAGTCAAACTTCCGAGTATACACGTCCGGCGAATCTTCGTCCTCGTTCTGTTTCTCGAGCTCGTCAATCTTCTGCTCCACTTCTTCCTTAACCTCCTGGGCCTCGTCCTCGAGCTTTACCCGTTTGGCCTCCGGTTCGTCCATTGCTGACTCATCAAAGGCTCGCGAAACTTAAAAATCAAAATCTACAAAAACCGCGAGCCTCCTGGGGACGGTGCAAAAAAGTCACGAAGGCAACATTAGTTCTTATGTAACCTATGGAAAAGAAATATCCGTTGAGGACAAATAAATAAGTGTTGAACAGGTTGTTTTGGGGTGGCTTTCAGAGAGCTAGCCAGAGACTATCTCGCCAAAATAAGTGGTTTAAGCGTACTTCTCACGGAAGACCTTGGCCGCGTTGACCATGTTGGTGAGCTGCTTGCGGCACTCATCCCACTGGCGGGTCTTGAGACCACAGTCGGGGTTGATCCACAGGTTCTCCTTGGGGTAGACAGCGAGAATGTCAGCAATGCGCTTCTCGAACTCGGACTGAGGAGGGACACGAGGAGAGTGGATGTCGAACAAACCAAGGCCAATGTGGTTGGGGTAGTCAGAGAAGTTCTGGATGTAGTTGGAGTCGTCCTTCTTGGAGAACTCGATGGAAACAACATCGGCATCCAAGGCCTTGATGTGGGCAGGGTCGAGATCGGAGTAGCAGAAGTGCGAGTGGATCTGAGTAGAGTCCTTGACACCAGAGGTGGCAATGCGGAACGACTCAGGAGCCCACTGAACGTAGGCAGAACGCTCCTCACCCTCGCGCAAAGGAAGACCCTCACGGATAGCAGGCTCATCGACCTGGATCACGGTGACACCGGCAGCCTCAAGATCGTTGACCTCATCACGGAGAGCAAAGGCAAGCTGCTGGGCCTGGACCTTCTGAGAAACATCGTTACGAGGGAAAGACCAACGCAAAATGGTGACGGGACCAGTAAGCATACCCTTCATAGGCTTGGGCGAGACAGACTGGGCGTACTTGGACTCCTTGACAGTCATGGGGGAAGGACGAGAAACGTCACCCACGATGATGGGAGGACGGACGTAACGAGAACCGTAAGACTGGACCCAACCGTTCTGAGTGAAGGCAAAACCCTTGAGCTGCTCACCAAAGTACTGGACCATATCGTTACGCTCAGGCTCACCGTGGACGTAGACATCGAGGCCAACCTCCTCCTGGAACTTGATGGCGTCCTGGATCTCCTTCTCAATGAACTTCTCGTACTGCTCAGCAGTGATCTCACCCTTGTTCAATTTCTGGCGCTGAACACGGATCTCCTTGGTCTGGGGGAAAGAACCAATGGTGGTGGTAGGGAAGAGAGGGAGGTTCAAAGACTTCTGGGCCTCAAGACGGGCAGCAAAGGCAGAGGCACGCTTGGTGTCCTTCTCGCCGAGCTCGGCAACGCGCTTCTGAACAGCAGCGTCGTTGGTGATGGAAGAAGAAGCACGGGCAGAGATGCTCTTGGCGTTGGCCTCGAGCTCGGCCTTGACGTCCTCGCCGTTGACGGCCTTGGTGACAATAACAACCTCAGAAAGCTTCTGGGTGGCGAAAGCGAACCAGTCCTTGATCTCGGCATCGAGCTTGGTCTCATTCTCCAAGTCGACGGGAGTGTGAAGCAAAGAGCTGGAGGTAGCAACAATCACGCGCTCCTTGCCAACCTTGGCAATAGCAGACTCAACAAACTTGACAGCCTTGTTGAGGTCAGCCTTCCAAATATTACGGCCATCAATGATACCGACGGACAAAATCTGCTCAGCAGAAAGAGCCTCAACGGCAGCATCGAGCTGCTCGGGAACACGGACAAAGTCAAAGTGAACACCGGCAACGGGGAGACCCTTAACGGCATCCAAGTTGGGGCGAACGTCGCCAAAGTAGGTGGCGAGGATCAACTTGGCGGCAGGGACCTTCTCGGCAAGAACAGAGTAGGCAGTCTTGAAAGCAGCCTTGACCTTCTCGTCGAGATCCAAAACGAGGACGGGCTCGTCAATCTGGATAGACTTGGCGCCAGCGTCGAGAAGCTTCTGGAGAACCTCAGCGTAAACGGGCAAGAGCTTCTCAAGGAGAGAGATGGGCTCAAGGTCCAAAGAGTCCTTGTCAGCCTTGCCAAGAACAAGGTAAGAGACGGGACCAATCAAAACGGGGCGGGTCTCAATGCCGAGCTCCTTAGCCTCGAGGTACTCATCGACAGGCTTCTGGCCGTTGAGCTTGAATGTGGTGGAGTGAGAGAAAGTGGGACGGACGTAGTGGTAGTTAGAATCGAACCACTTGACCATCTCCAAAGCAGGCACATCGACAGCAGGAGTGCTATCAGTGGCAGGGCGCTGCAAACCACGGCCCATAGCGAAAAGAGTATCAATCTGGGGCAGGCTGTACTTCTGGTAACGCTCAGGGATGACGTTGAAAAGAAGAGAAGCGTCCAAAATCTGGTCGTAGTAGGAAAAATCGTTGGAGGCAATCAAGTCAACACCGGCATCCTTCTGGAGCTTCCAGTTGTGAGCGCGCAGCTCCTTGCCGACCTTGAGCAGGTCCTCAACAGAGCTCTTGCCAGCCCAGTAAGACTCAGTAGCCTTCTTGAGCTCACGCTTAGCACCAATACGGGGGAACCCCAAAACACTAGACAAAACCATTTTTATAAAAGGGGGGGATGGAAAGAAATCTGGGGTTCTCCCTCAGCCTTACTTATAGGCCCTGTGGTGGAAAATCACGTGCCTCTTGTCTCGCATTTGTCATAAGCAATTTTTTCACTATCTGCAGCACACCAGATAGGAGCTGGGGGGGCGAAAGAGGCCACTGCGGGAGAAACCAGCAGCAAATTTTTTGTCTTCTCGGGCTATTTGTTGCGCCACTGCTAAATTCCACAATTTCCGCAGGTCAATTTCTCTCTACCGCCCACGCATGCCCTATCTTTGCATCACCAATGCACCACGTCACAGGGCCCCGTATTCCAATGCGCTGCATACGGCCGATTTCGGGAGGGCAATAACACTCGCAGCACGTGCAGTCAGCGTGTAGTGATTGGCCGTGAGAAGTGTTCAGATGAGATTCTAACAATAATATAGTGATCTAGCGTAACTGTTGCGATCCTACATAGAGAGCAAGAGAGCGTTAGGTGTTGGGCTGGTTTGGGCGATAAGCCAGATAAAGCCCCACAAAAAAGAGTCAGCATAATAAATAGAGATAATTCAGTGCCTAGTAACCCATATCGTCCAGTCGCTCTTCGTAAGTTTTAACAATCTCTGCAATCTTGGGGCCTCTTATATTGGCCAGGCTGGTTTTGGGCCGCAGTACTCGATTGGCATTGGGCAGCGGCAGCTCTTGCAGCGCCTTGCCTCGTTGGGGCGACAAGGACCTAGACCGGGTCCAACTTGAGTTTCGGGGCGGAGGTGTGATGGGACGAGGAGGAAGGGAGGGCAATGCTTGGTTTGCCAGGTCAGGCTGAGAAATCCGGGGCCAATCTTCGATCAAAACATGCAAAAACTGCAGCTCGTGGAACTCGGGCTCACTGTCGAGGTTTTGCGTGAGGAAGGGCAGAATTTCAGTCACAATGAGCTGAGTCTCGAACCCGCTTCTGTGTAATTGGTGCAGCCAGTCAACGCACTTGGCTAAAGCGGCGTGGTTGGTCGACGGGAGCTCCCGTAATGCCCGCTGGTGGTTTTCGGCGTGGTCCGCAAGCAGTCCGCGGCTCAGAATAGGCCGGCGGAGTTCTAGCCAGTAGTACTTGACCAGCGATATAACCACTCGGGGCCCGTAGTCCTGCAAGTTCAGCATCTGGCCTCTGGCGACTGCTTGGATCAAAATTTGAGAGAGCGGAGACCCCTTGGTTGATTTGAACGAATCGTCGAGGAATTCGCGAGGTTCGACACTGTGCAAATATCGGATACAATGATCATAAACCATATTACCACGAGGATGATCGATCGATAGACCAAACACCGGCTCGATATGCTTGGGTACAGAGATTATCTCCTGAACGGAGTGGTCGTAAAGGTACACCGCGGGACTGATGTTCAGCACAGTGATGTCGATGTGTTTCGCCAATTCGCTCAAATTAGGAATATGCACAAGTTTTCGCTGGAATTTGGGCGAAACAACATTCCCAAGTAACGACGTGAACGTCTTGACCCACCACCGCTCGTGGACCATAAACACTCTTTGTATTCTTTTCTTGGCCTCGCGGGATAGCAGGCGATACGATTTCAGCAGCCAGGGCATATTAGGGGTTTTAGGAGCACCACTAGCAAAGAAAATAACGATATGGTCGGTCTGGGGTAGCCAGCTCACTGCATCGAGAATTAGCGATTCCGAGGGGAGCTCGCCCGGCGCTACGGCCGTCGAATCAATTAGAACCACCGGAAGACCACTGCCTGGTGCTTTAGTAGAGGCAATTTGCAATAGAGGCATTGGTTAGCAGATTCTTTTGCGACTAAACCCGGATCAACGAAAACAGGCGCCAAACCTAGAGAAGCGACTAAGCAAAACCACCGCGACGCGAAGGTGTTTTTTGGGCGATGAAATCATCCAGGAGACTTCCGGGTAAGTGCGGCCCTGGCAACCGCGCCCCTGGTTTTTGGCCGTGATTCTGTTTTGGGCTGTCTATCACTACTATTTAGAAAAATCTGCTGTTTTTGCCGCCCAAATAAACCCGCAAATACGCCCTCCACTTAAATGTCTCACGACGTGGCTCTTACCTAATTACCATTTAACCATGAAGTGGATGCTTTGGCTGTTTTTGCCAATTCTGGCACTGGCTTTCACGAAAGAGGACTTGGAAATCTTCTCTTTGCGGGACAATATCATTGCTGATCTCGGTGAGGACGTAACTTTCTACTCATGGCTCGGCATCGATGCTGATGCTGATGGGCCTACCATCACCAAGGCCTACCGCAAGCTGTCTCGGGCCATTCACCCAGATAAGAACCCCAGCAACGCTGCTACCCAGCGTTTTGCTCGCCTGGGTCTGGTGCACAAAATCCTTCGTAGCGATGGTCGCAGCCGTTACGATTTTTACCTCAGGAAAGGCTTCCCCGCCCATAAGGACGGTAACTACCTCTTCAACCGCTATCGCCCCGGTGTTGCCTTTGCGTTGGCATTCATCCTCGTTGTCACCACGGGTATCCACTACGTCCTGCGTGTTATTGACACGCGCCGCAAACGTGAATTCCTGCAGGAGGTCATTGACGAGGCCACCGATAAAGCCCGCTCTTCTTCCGGAATCGTCGAGACCGAGAAGCGGGTCACTCTGGATGGAGGCCGCACGTTCACAGTGCTTCCCACCGGCGAGGTGTATTTCAACCACAAGGGCTCCGAGAGCCTTGTAGACGTTAATGCATTGGCTACTCCCACTATCCGGGACACATTCCCCTTCCTGCTTTTGAACAAGCTCACTGGATCATCCAAGACTGAGGAGCCCGAGGAGGAGGAAGCTCCCTCTAAAGAAAGCAGCCCTGAGTCCCATACATTGAAAAAAGGTGCCGCTCGCCGTCGCGCCGTTGGTGCTCGGGGTAAGGCAAAGATTTTTTAATTCGAAACCTCCTCTCTACTTTTAAAACATAACTCTTTTTTTTAGTCTACCTGAGGTCTACTCGGAAGCTGCTAATGGCCATAACTACGGCTACGGACCAACGAAAGATCGTCGTCGCCTGAGCTATCACCCGAATCATCGTCTGAATTTTCCAACTCTTTGACATCGATAGTCCTTTGCGGAAGGCTTTCCCACTCTTCGTCTTCATCGTCATCACTGGAACCGTAGTGGCCCGCAGCGTTTGTTAGCTGGCGATTCATATACCGTGAAAACTGATCGTCATCTTCTCCGCTTTCCTCGCCGTCGTCCTCGTCCTCGTCCTCGTCCTCGTCCTCGTCCTCATCATTTTTGTCATTGTTGAGACGCTGCTGGTATTCTGACTCTCCGAGCCCGCTGTCAAAGCGATCCTCTTCGAAACTGTCCAAGCCCTCGGGCTTTTGTCCACCAAGCACTGTATTGTACTGGTCGCGGAGATACAAAAGGGTGGTGGCAACATAGTGCTGCCATTCCGGAGCCTCAAGTGCCTCGCTGATGCCAGGGCTTAATGTACGTGGAGGGAACACAGAGGCAAACTTCACAACTTCCTCACTAATAAGTGTCAGGTGGCCAACATAGCCAAGACGGATGTTCCGTTCCCGTTCGTGCTCATCATTCGACTGCTGGCCAGCAACAATTTGTTCGGTGATTTTATCCCGCGTGAACAGATGAATAGCAAGGAATTTATTGTAACCCTCATGCACAGAGCCGTTGAAGATTTGCTGTACAATATCGAAAACAACATTATGCAAAAAGTTGTTCCAAGGATACTCAACAAGCATGCTGAAAACAGTCGAAATGCATCCACTATCATCCAGTGCAAGCTTCAGCCGATCACCAATAACTGGGCTGGCTCTAATATTAGCTTCCTGCGCGGCAAGCTGCTTGATCAGCGCCGCTTCGGAAATATCATCAGGGGCTGGGGAATCAATCTGCATTTCTTGAGGAGACTGAGGTGCAGACGCAGATGGCGGCGAAGCTTTGGGGCTAGACGGTTGAGGTAGCGGACTCACAGGCTCCTCGTCGTCATCCTTTTCGGTGACAGAGGTGCTTGGTCTAGATTCGTCGTCCTCGTCAAGCGATTCAGGTTTCCATCCCTCACCTTTTTTGCCCTCTCGGATAGTTTGGAGTTCTTTTTCATCCGATTCCTTGAACTCGTTTGCATGGAATCGGCGCTTACGGTCCAAATCTCGCTCACGAACAATTTGCTCACCTTTCGGCTCGTTCAAGAGAGCCATGCTGGAACAATGAAGCAATTCAGCATACAACTCACAAATCCGGAATCTTTCGAATCCTAACGGCTTGATCTTGCCCAAAGGCATCTCTATCGTTTCATCACTCTTCTTCTCCAAAACCTTTTGGAACTTGGGAATCGCATCGGCAAACAGACGGACAAGAGTGCCAAGATAAATGCTGTCTCGAGCGGTAGGTGGATGGCTTTTGACGGTGGTGTAAAGTACCTGAACATAGTCATAGTCGGAGTTGTTTTTGCGGATGATCTCAATGATGACGCCCACTGCAATGCACATTCCCGAGCCTCCGTGGAGCATGATTTCAATGAGCTTCGAAATACACTCCTCGCTAACCAACTTACGACTAAGCTCATTAGGTCCGATAGAGCAGTTTTCGGTCTTGTTACCTCCAGAAATTGTCACAAACGCCTTCAGGAAATCACCCACGGCGACTTGTTCGGTATCCGCAACATCCGGACCCAAGCGCTCGATAAGCTGCGGAATCAAATCCTGCTCATATAGCAGCTCAATAATTCCACTAGGGGTATCGGGATGGTCCGTGGAAATGATTTTCAGCAAGAGGTCTGCCAGCGGGGCGTTATCAATGTACCGCAGAAAATACGAGGTGAACTTGGGCAACTGTATCATGTAGTCTAGCATCTGGTCAGTGCGTTTTTCGAGCAAGTGCTCAATGATGGATGTGAAGCATGCAAGTTGTTTTGTGGAGGCGTGGGCGGGCTCGTCTAGCAAACCCCACAGCCGATCCAGGCTGTCCTTGGCGGAAACCAGTGCCTCCATGAAACCCCAAGCATCACAGCTCAAAACCTCAGAGGCAATCTTTATGTAGTCGACATCTTCGGGCTCTTCATTCAAAGTTTCGTCCTGTTCAAGCTCACTCTCATCGGCCGAAGCGCCATCATCCGACTTGGGCGAGGACGGCTGGTTGCTTTCGGCCTTGTCTGACGCCGCTTTGGCCAGAGCCTGCTCGTCCTCTCCCAAAACAATATCAACCAGCTGCGAAATTATAGCAGGCTGCCGCAAATAATCAATCACGTTATTGTCCATCGACATAACTTCCTGAAGCACGTCCTCAGCAGCCAAAACGTCATAGAGGGTGTACTCCTTGCGCTCTAGGACCTTTTCTACTGCCGAAACGTTGTGAAACGCGCTTGATCCAATAGACCAAAACGCCATGATGTGTATCTCTGAACACGCAGCGTTATATAGTGCTTTATTTCGACAAAACACACGTCGCACCTGATATACCCAGATGCGAGAACTGCTGACCAAACTGGAGCTGCAGAGACGGTTGTTAAAGCTTCCGACGAATAGTGGGGAGGGGCGATAACTTGGTTATAAATCTGCGGGTTTATTTGAAGTTTGGTGGAGCCAGTCCGTTTCTACCTGTCTAAAACAGGTTTTGCTGTGGCTACATGCACTAGTCCGGTGGGGGCCGAGCGTGCCTCCCCCGGAGTGGTCGCCTCTAACTTATTTTTACTTATTTTCTGTGCAAAACTGGGTCACTTGGTTTCAACGGCCTAGAATTATTAACTCTCGAAAAACTGGAGCTCCACGCCTCGACCACCGGTTTTCTTCAAGTGGTCCCTTGCCCTGACTAAGACGTAGTTTCATGGATCCCTCTTCGCCCGCACCGAACAACCCGAACGATTTGGCGGCGAAGGAAATCACAATTGTGATTCGGCTGTCGTCCGATGATGTTATTTTTGAAACAGATGATGTCTCTGCTGTCACACTGGCAGATTTACGCCATGCTGTCCGGTCCAATCGTGGCGGGACAACTCTGAATAGAAGGCTACGGTTTATTTATAACGGCCATGTTCTGAAAAACACCACGAATATCGCCCGCGAGGTCGTCGGAACCAGAGACCGCGTCTATGTGCACTGCGCTATAGGCCCTATAATGTCGTCTGCAGAGATCGAACGAGGCGAAGACACTGACGCAGAACCACCCACCCCACAGCGCACTGCCGAGCCTGAATTGCGAGGATTCGATCGATTGAGGTCCACGGGGTTCTCAGAAGAAGACATCGCCAACCTCAGACAGCAGTTTGGTGAGCTTTACGGCACAGATGGCGGCGTTGAACTCGAAGACCAATGGATCGACGATGATGCTGCTAATGCCCCTTTTGCTGTCGAATACGTCCGTGACATGCTGGCTGTTTTGGCTGGCGCGTTCTTGGGTGTCTTCGTGCTCGTGCTTGTAAAGCTGAATGTCTTGAACAGGAGACAAATGATGGTAGTCGGTGCTGGCGCTGTTATCAACATTGTCTTTTCGGTTTTACAAATGTTTTCATAGTTTTATTTATTCTTGGTTGCCCTTTTCTTGTTTCCGTATCATGGTCACATATTGACTTTTCATCTACGTGATGTGATTACAATGCATAGTTTACTTTGATCACTACTGATCTTATACAGCTGGTATTGGTATCACTACATGCCAAAACCTTCATCGAAATACTGAATGTAGTTTCGGGTCAAGTTAAGGTTGTTCGCAACAGTTGAGCGAGCCATGAGGTTCATAGGACTGGGACCACAGCACATGACAAGAAGCGACCCCTGGGATTCGCGGATCTGCTCCGAGATAAGAGTGGAGAGATCAGGCCGACCATTGTGCTCTTGAACACCAATGTTTTCTGTCACGGAGTTTTCTGCAGTGTCGATTGCTAATTTTAGATCATCGCTCATTTCAGATATAGACGAAAGCTCTTCGGTCATTGGGGGCAAGGCATCGACTGTGGCACCTGGAAGAGGGTCAATGTGAACATGAACAGCGACATTATTCGCTGCCAGGGTCTTGAGCTCTTTCTCGAAGACCAAAAGAGGACGACGATCAGGAATGACCCAATGCAAGGAAGCGAGCTGCTTGGTAGCAGAGTTGAAACGCTTCGTGATGTGAGAGTAAATAGCGGTGATACCAATGCCACCAGCATAGTAGGCAACCTCGTCATAGCTTCCAGTATTCACAGGAACACCATAGGGGCCATCAACGAGAATCTTGAAGTTTCTCTCGCCACCTTTACTACGCACCATATCACGGATCTTCTTGGTGAGACCATTGCGAACACGGCAAACAAGCTTGATGCCCTCAGGCGTTTCATGACTAGAAAGAGGATGAGACTGCCAAAAGTATAGAGGATGACAGATGTGAATATAAACATGCGAGCCGGCATAAGCTTTGATGGGGCCATTATGAGGAACAGTGAATGTGAGGAAATCATCAGCAGTTTCAACCACAGTAGCGTTACTTACGCCATGCATAACAAGACGGGCAAGACGAGCGGCATGGTCAAAGCCCCAAATGGCGAACACGGCATAACACAACTCTAGTGTCTCATCAACATAAAGCACATGGTAATACAGCGTAACAATGGTTACAATAGCCAAAGCAATGTGCAGCAGAACAAAGAAGTCGTATGCGAAACGGCGAATATAAACCCATCCTTGAACACACATGATAATCATCGCGATCATAGCAATGACACCTTCAACCCAGTACAGTAATTTCCAGGTTTTACCGATTGTGGTTTGGTAGTAGATACTCCAGGCGACGAAATGAACAATGGCATCAATTGTGGCCAATCGTCCAATCCACCTATGCCAGATGTTGAAAACGCTCATATCCCAGCCAGTGAGCCAGATCAGAATATTGTTGCGACCACCAAATAAGAAGAGGTACGGTAACTTGTACATGCAAAAGTAGCCGGACCTCACACCAATAAACCAGCCCCAGATTTGGTATCTGTGAGGAAGCCACTTGTAGGTATAAATCTCATAGGTTGGAAAGTACAGAACCAAACAGAGAATAAAGTACCCGATAAGCATGATAACAGGAAGCCGCTGACCATAGAAGGAGAACCAGTAGCTAACACGAGGACCAAAAGTAGCGGGCATAGTCACATAACGGCGAACCTGACGAGAGGGCCAAGAGTTTGCAGCAGCGCCTGCAAGCTTGGGGGTAATCCAGCTCATGAAGTTGAAAATAACACCCAAGCACATGCAGCCCATAACATAGTAGACCGTAGCTTCACTGTAGGCGAAGGAGGTCCAAATGTTTGTGTATTTACCGAAAGTCGCCCACATCAGGCCGTCTGTCATGTTGCGCGGGGTGGTGAATGTGCCACTGCCAGTTTGATTAGCCGTATAGAAGTCCTGAGTGGGCTTGTTGTTCTCCCAAATTGGCTTAATCTCATCATAAGTGTATAGTACAGTTGTATTGACTTCCTTGCACTCGTAATTAATGTAGTCCCAACTTAGTTTGATTCCTTTATCAATCCCTATTTTATCTTGCATGAGCTCACCCAGTCCATCGAAGCATTGGTAGAGACTGATCAAAGCATCTCTGTTTTGGCACATCGCCTTGATCTGAAAGTCAAATAAAGGCGACGTGGCCAGCTTTGCGACGGCCTGGTTTGAAATGATGATTTCTGAGCAGGGCCAGTACCAAAGATCAACCCTGGCATCTGCTGCCACTAGCGTGGCTAGCAACAAATAAAAAAGACGTAACATTACTGAGTTCCTGGAAACGGAGATCCAAATACGTGGAGGGGGTTCAAGGCACCATTTTAAAGACTGATTCTGATGGGGCTGCTGATGCCGGATTCCTGCGGGGACCCAGAGATCCTGCAGGACTCTGATTCTGCGTGATCTACTGGAAGTACGTATAGCGACCGTGAACCAGACCGAGACGGCTTGTAAACCACCTCTGCCGACCTTTTTCTCCATATGCGAAAAATCACAACCAGTCTCAAGCCCAGAAACGCGTTTTCGTCATTCAAATGTAGCTCGATCTCAAGATTTTACTGCATCGGGATGTATAGGCATTGCAAAAAATATCAGCCTCGTGCAGACCCTAGATCGAACGGCAGGATGCATGCCGCACAATTGGTCAGAGGTGTTTCAAAAGATCCCTGAATATTTCATCACAACAAGCTCTTGAAGCATAGCAGTGCAAAGAAGAAAGCCCATTCAGCTATTAAGCGTCGGTTTCCCTTTTTCCCCCGGGTCTCCCGATTGCTTTGAACCTGAAAGTGCCCATTGAACCAGTTTTGGTTTTTTGCTAGAATGCCAAGAAAGATACGATATTATTAAGATCATCGCCGAAACGCTGCTGGACAACCGGGCTACGTATGCACTAAAGTACATAAAAAAAAAAAAACGCAAACTGATCTAACGGACAACCGAGAAGATTAGACGAAAGTGCCCGCATCTGTTGTGATAAGTGGATAGATCGCCTACATAGATCTTACAGATAGGGGTTCATCAAATATCGTATTAATCAGCCAAAAAAAAGGGGTCATCCCGGGCTCGATCCGGGGTCACCTGCAAATGCGGAATTACTCCACGAGCTTCAGTCACCCGAAGCAGGCATACTACCACTATACTAATGACCCGTAAAGTTGCATACGTAAGTGTGTGAGACTTATTTAAGCCTCTAAATAAACGAAACTGAGATTATAATTTCAGAGATAGACATGTATTATCCTTGTCAAAAGGACACAAGACTGTGCTTCCATCTTATATGTACGCGCTGGCAAGTAGCGGTTTGACAATAGTGCCGATGAAAGCTAGGGGTACAATAATATGGAGCAATTTGTCGCATCAGTTATATATTTTGTTACGGAGAGCACTCTCCCCCAGCAAATCGGCTTCATATGCCACCTGCAGGCCCTTTACTGTTCCAGCCTTCCTCTAGATCACACCTAGTATGCTCGGACCAACGCTCATTAAAGACGTAACTGATAGCAATTCTAACAAAATACTGTACCATTTCTGTACATCTCGCTGGAAATTCAAACTCATAAAGTTGTTTATCGAGTTACTTCAGATCAGCGTCGCACTGCAAGCAGATAGGGTTACTTAATCGAAATTTTTTTCTGACTTTTCACTGCACTGACATGAACAAAACACCAGCAGTAGAGAAAGCTATTCCCGTTAGCTACGATTTGGGTAACTTGGCTGTTGCTGATACGAACCCACTGGATCTGGGCGACGACTTGGAGGAGTCTCTGACTGCTAAATCCCGAGACAATGTCCAGCTCCTGATCAACCAGATTCTTCAACTGCCTGTGAAAACCACCACCGCCAGCATCAACTCCTCGGGAACCCAGGATTCTACCATGGTTTTGTTCCAGCTTCCCGAACCCGTGTGGATGCTTCCCCGTGAAAAGCCTGTTCCCAAGGTCAAGGCCAAGACGAGATGGGAAGAGTTTGCTGCCAAGAAGGGTATCCAGAAGAAGGCCAAGGACGGCAAACTTGTTTACGACGAAGAGACCCAGAAATGGGTTCCCAAGTGGGGCTATGGTGGTATCAATAAGAAACTGGACGACCAATGGCTTGTTGAGGTCGACGAAGACAAGGCTAAGCCTGGCGAGGAGTTGATTGATCCTCGCTCGCTGGCCCGCGCTGAACGCAAGAAGCTAGTCAAAAAGAACATGCTGCAGCAGAAGCGAAATGCCCAACGTGCCGCTGGGCGCTAATAGAAGTAGTCTTATGTACTTATTTATTCTGTCTCAAGCATTCTCATCCAAATACTCTTGCAGTTTCCCCCCCTCCCTCATCAGAAAACGAACCCAGGTTTTCAGGGTACGGAAAATCACGTGGAAAACACGATTTTGTCAGCAGGTTCTCCAAGACCAACCTCCCAAATCTCATTTTTGAGGAAGGGGGAAAGAACTCACCACTGCACTACCACACGGCCTTCGAAAATATCGTCCCCAAGATGAGCGCTTCGATTGACGGGTTTATAGCGCGATTGTCAGACACTCAAAGCGACTACAAAACGAAATTAAATGTCGCGACAGATCTTCGCGACTCGGTAGAATTGCACCAGGTCACGGCAGACAGTGAGCAGTTCGCTACCAGAGTGCTACCGGAGATTTTGCGGCTGCTCAAATCGGTTCCCATCAGCATGGTCGCACAAGCACCTGAGCACCAGCTCCGTTACTGTCTTCTTGACGTGCTGTCTCGTCTGCAGTATAGCGATGCGCTTCGTCCGGCTGCCGTCGAGATCCTCCAAACGGTGATGGATATTTTCCAAGTTGACAACGAGGAAAATGGGTTTCTATGTATGAAAATTGTCACGAATCTGCATAGAGCCTATAAGGGACTTCTTGTTGATCAAGTTCAGCCGTTTTTGGACATTGTTATTACCATTTTTAAGAACATCCCTCGCATGGTCGACGAGCTCTTCAACAACCAGCCAGGTGGACAGTCCCCACTGACATATGCTGGCTCGCCTCCAGGTAGTGTTGGTGTCGAAACCCCAGGCGAGGGTGCGAACAGCTCGACTCCAATGTTTAAGGCCACTGCAAGCTTCAAAGTGCTCACAGAGTGCCCTATTATTATTGTGCTTTTGTACTCGACGCACAAACAAATTGCAAGCACATCCCTTCCGGAATTTGTCCCCTATATTATTGATATCCTCAGTATCGAGGCTAAACCACAAGCAAAGGAACATGAGGCTGCCGCTCTGAAGGGCGATATTTTTACCGGTGTATCGCCAGCCATTAAGCACCGCGCAGCTTATAATGACTTCATTGTCTCTCAAATTAAGGTCATGTCTTTCTTGGCGTATGCCTTACGCGCGTTCTCGGGGTTGTTGCAAAAATACTATAACCTGGTTCCTAATTTTGTTGTTCGTTTGCTCAAGGACTGTCCTCCTGAACTCAGTTCCGCTCGTAAAGAACTGCTGGTATCCATGAGGCATATCCTGGCTACGGATTTCAGAACATTCTTCATTTCCAAAGTCGATGTTTTGCTTGAAGAACGCGTGTTGATTGGCAGTGGCCTAACCTCCTACGAAACTCTGCGGCCTCTGGCTTACTCTACTATGGCTGATCTTATCCATCATGTCAGAAATGAGCTATCAATATCGCAGATTTGGAAAACTGTGCGAGTGTATTGCCGAAATATGCATGACAATTCCTTGGCTACATCTTTCCAAGTAATGAGCGCGAAGCTGCTTTTAAACTTTATGGAGCGTATCATTGGATTGCCAGATAAGCAGGAGGGTCGTCAGATTATGACGGTAATTCTCAAAGCCTTTGTTGACCGTTTCGAGACTCTTAATCGTACTTACTTGGAGCTTGTTCCTGGCACCAAGGCAAATATCGCTAAAATGGGGAAGAAGCCCGAGAAAACTGATGGAGATGAAGTAAAGAAAGAAGGCGATGATGTCGACATGGAGGATGCGAACGATTCAGAATCGATAAACCCTACATGGACTGATCTTATGATGGAGATGCCGATCAAACTTCATGCTGAGGTTCCCAACCACGATGTCAAAGATGCTCGTTTCATTTTCCGCAACCTGATGACATTTATCAAGACAGTCATGTTTGGTTTCAAGAGTTGCAATCCACCTCCACCCCATCCTACTATCTCTCTTCAACAATGGCAGGAAGCTGCTCGGACATGCACACATGATGATGTCACGCTTTTCCGGCGTTTATTCCGAGAAGGTATCGTTGGCCAGCAGTTTTTCGCCCTGCCAATCGCTTCTGATAATGAACGCTATGATAGCGGACCTCTCGTTCCTCTTGTATCGAACAAGGATGTGAAAGATATGATGGAAGCCTTTGCTACAGTTTATATTCATATTGATCCTGCAACCTTCAATGAGATCATTTCAGCAGAACTGCAGTTCCTCTATGAGGCTATCTTCGACAACCCGGCGCTGTTGCACATTGTCCATCTTTTCTTGGGTTCTGAGACCACCTCTGCTAATTTCACTGCTGCACTGCTCGAGTTCCTGATCAAGAAAATGCCAGAAATGGGCGAAGGTACTGCCAAAAAGACTAATGTGCTCATGAGGCTTTTCCGCCAATGCTTCACTGCATTGAACATGTTCCCGGCAGTTAATGAACAGGTCATGCTTCCTCATCTCACTGAGATCATCGTCGAGGCGCTGAAGCTGACCTCCACAGCAAAAGAACCTTTTGTATATTTCTATTTGCTTCGTGCACTGTTCAGAAGTATCGGAGGTGGACGTTTTGAGAGCTTATATCAAGCGGTGCTTCCTTTATTACCCGTTGTTTTGGAAACTCTCAACAAGCGCCTCGAGACAACTCGTGTGGCTCAAGAACGTGATATTTATGTGGAGCTCTGTTTAACCGTGCCTGTGAGATTATCGCTTCTGGTCCCTCACCTCTCGTACCTCATGCGACCGCTGGTAGCCGCTTTGAACGGATCACCCGAGCTAGTTTCTCAGGGTCTGCGAACTTTAGAGCTCTGCGTCGACAATTTGACCTCAAACTATTTTGATCCTATTATTGAGCCTGTTTTGGACGAAGTCATGCAGGCACTCTGGAAGCATTTGAAGCCCCTGCCGTACACACACCAACATTCTCACACAACTCTTCGCATTCTGGGTAAACTTGGTGGTCGAAACCGTGCTTTCCTAACTGCACCTACAGATCTGGAGAGTATGTCTGCTATGAGCCAAGATACCTCTGTTTTGTTAGCGTTTGATGGTCTCGGTGAAGAGCTTCCGGTGCGAGTTACCCCAGCAGTGACTCAAGCTTTGAAAATCCTTGAGAATCCTCTTATGAACCCTCATTACCGTCAACAAGCTTTTAATATGATTTCAGTGGTCATCAAGCAGTTCATCGATACAACGCCTCTCCCAGAAAATGCCGGATCAATTGTTCAAGCATGCGTGAAAGCTGGCGTGTACTCATCTTTCACTGAGGCGCCACCCCTTCCTGATGGATCAGATCGCAACTTAGTTGCCAGGAATATGGCAAATGAGCTTACAGAACGTTTGCTTGAGGCTGTCTTTTTTGCTGCGTCTGTTGATGAGACCCGCGACGCTGCTCATGAGCTTATTGTTAATCTCACAGAACATCTCACAGTTCTTGAGCTTGGTGAGTTCACAGTTGAAAAGCGTCGGGCTATGCGATCATTTTCACTCGAAGACCACGAGGGCATCCCATATATCGAGACGCGCACTCTCTTGACAGCGATTGTGTATGCTTTGAGCCATTTCAACCAGCACGTTAAGGATGCCGGTCTTCTGGCTTTGCGAACTATTTATTCATCAGGTCGGACCCTTTGCGGTGAATCTGTTAGTGTGTACCGGTATCCTTTGCTGCGAGCCGTTTTCGCGAAACTAATCCACGCTTGCTTCGAAGAGCCTTTCTATCGCAAAGCTGGCGCTTGCCTTGGTCTCAAGACTATCATTATAGAGCTCGGTCTTCCGCTCTCTTGGCTGCAAGCTCGCCAGGTTGAGATTGTCCGTACGTTATTCTTTGGTATCAAAGATGTCAGTGACGACGCCCCGTCTAAAATACGCGAGGAGGCGGCAGAGCTGCTTTACCACACCATTCGCAGCTGCAATGGCCCTTTGACCGACGAGCAAATCAGTCAAAGACCTTTCCTGCCTCTTTCGAGTTTGCTTGCTTATGAAGTGGAGAGCCCGAATCCAGCTGTTCGTGAAACTGCAAAGAAAGCACTTGAGTTGCTTGCGGAGGTTGTTGGTCACCCTGTCACTGCCATCATTAAACAGGTGACAAACGTCTTTTTGAATCCTATCTTTGGTAAACCTTTGCGTGCTCTTCCATTCCCTATGCAAATCGGTTATATCGATGCTGTTAGCTATTGCTTAGCACTCCCAGACACGTTCTTGCGGTTTAACGACAAGTTCACCCGTCTGCTTGAGGAGGCCTTGGCTCTTGTTGAAGCAGAAGATGAGAGTCTAACTTCATCTCACCGTATGCCCGAGTACAACACTCAACAACAGTTGACCAAATTGCGTGTGGTATGTATCAAATTACTCTCGCTTGCCTTAACCACATCGGATCACTTAGCCACGGAGAACCCCCAAATGAGAGCAAAAATTATTGGCGTATTCTTCAAAATGCTTTGCTCGAATTCCAAAAAGGCAGTCGATGCTGCTCACACTGCCCTTGGCGCTGTTTTAGCCAAGTCGCCTTCAAGACTGCCAAAAGATTTGCTTCAAAGCGGACTTAGGCCAATCCTTGTTAACCTGAGTGATCATAAGCGTCTTACTTTGAATGGACTAGAAGGATTAGCTCGTCTCCTGGAGTTGTTGACTTACTATTTCAAAGTTGAAATTGGTAAAAAGCTTCTCGACCACTTCAAGGCTTGGACAGAATCTGAAAGAATGATTTTAGTTTCTGTTCGTCCATTAGAAGGTGAAGAGAGAGTCAAGATTGGAGTTGCAATTTTAAATGTATTCCATTTGCTTCCTACAACCGCACACATCTTCATTCCTAGTGTCATCGACGCTTTAGTTTATATCGAAGGAAGTGTTCGCCGTATTCAGACATCTCCATTCCGAGCACCTATCGCCAAGTTTTTGAACAGACAAGCACCAGATGCTTTCTTGTATTTCAAGACAAAACTAACGGATGCTCAGTATGGTCGTCTGCTTTGTGACTTTTTCGATATGGAAGAAACTAGAGACCTTCAGGCTTACACTCGGGAGAATATCGATCAGTTAGTTGAGGTTGTGCTGAACGATCAGCCTGATGACACTAAATGTATTTCAGCCTGCAATCTCATCTTTTGTCTGCATCGCTTACCTGGCCTTGACTGGATAAAAGAGCAGTCAGCTCTTGCGCAACAGCTAATTGGGTTGATTGGTGAGCTTATGGGCGCAACTGCCCGCTTGTCCCCTGTTTCGCAGCTTCACTTCGCAATCGGAAGTGCCATCGAAGAACTTCAGCAGTTTATAATCGACTATGCCAGAGCAAGCGATGACCATTCAATTGTCCTGTCTTTAATCGGAGCTGTCTACAGTGCCGGAGCAGAGATTAGCTGGTGCGTCCAAGACTATCTCTATGAAACAGTGATCATAAGCCACGATGTTGAGCTCCGCAACGTTGTGCTGAAAGAAGCTTTTGAGCTTGTCTTACGCCCTTCCTCGCCTCTTACTGCACGCACTTATATTATGAACGCAATCGTCAACCCTGTTCTTACCGTCGAAATCAAGCGGAAGGGCAATCTTCTGGAGCTCTTTGAGAAAGCTGCTAATGGCAATTTCATGGATCTAGTTTCCAAAGAGGTTTGGCTGGCTCTAGCGTCCACAGGACCTGCCAGTACGATTGATAAGTTCCAGCTGGCTCTGCTAGAGATGTCTGTGCTGATTATCAAGTCGTCTTCGCCCCTGGTTGCGGATGTGCGTAAGGATGCTATCAAGTTTGGCTGGTCCTTCCTCAGACATGAAGATATTGTCTCCAAAATGAGTGCTTATGTCTACATCGCCACGTTCGTATCTGTATTTGACTCACTTCCCAAGATAGTCAACCAAATTTATGTGGTACTACTGAAGACGCACCAACCTGAGGCTAAGTCGCTCGTCACTCAGGCACTAGAAACTCTTGCACCTGTCCTAGTAGCGCGCACTAACAGCATGTGGGCTAAGTGGCCAAGACGAATTCTCAGTGAGGATGGCCACAATGCAGCTCAAGTCAGCAACATTTATACGTTCATGGCTAAGAACCCAGTTCTGTTTTATGAGTACCGCCACCAGTTTGTTCCATTCATTGTCGCAGCGATTGCCAAGTTGTCGGTAGCCCCACCAAACGCTTCTGCGGTCACACCGTTTGACCTCGGTCTCTCTGGTTTGCTTGCTGATTGGGAAGTTCGTGCAATCGAAGAGCTCAAGACAACAGACGCCAAGGTATACACCGTGCCAACCCCGCAGCGGGAAGCTGTCGTAACTTATCTTGTGCGGTATGTTTGTGCACTCAATGTGCGTGTTGTTACAACTGGCGCAGGGCCCGAAATACTCGAGTCTTTGGATAGGTTACTTGGAATTTGGCCTGAAGCTGAGGTCCGACTCAATTTCTTGGAAAGAGCTCTTGTTCAAAGCGACCTAAGTGCAACTGAATCATTGACAGCTTGTCTCAACGCTTTAGAAGTGGTTCGTCTTGCTCTGAAACACAAGCATACGGAATATATTACGCAAAACATGGATCAGTTTGCCGGATTATTTGCGAAGACTCTTCGGTCTCCCGTTCTTGAGGTTCACGAAACGCTGAAGCCGTCGCTTGAAAAAGTTCTTGCTGCAATTCCAGCATCTGAGCTTGAACCGGAGGAATTGGCGGTTCAACCTGTCTTCCAGATTGTGTTTAATGCTCTCCAAGAGCACTTGGGAAGCACCGTACCGCCGCCATGCTGGGTTCTTTTAGCCCAGCACGCGATGAAACTACGCGCAGACTCAATCGACTCACTTCTCTCTCAAATTATCAAGGCTTTTTCGAAGTCGGTGAAAGAAGTTCTGGAAGAGAACGCTATTCGTACCCAAGTGCCTCCTGCAGCAGCTGCAGCCGCTGCGGCCGCGGCCGCCGCAGTGCCTGGCTCTTCCAATCCAGCTGGTGGAGCTCAAAATGTACCTCCAGCAGCCAATGGAGCAGCAGCAGCAGTGGCGGCAGTGCCAGAGGAGAAGGAGCAGCCAATCACAGTAGCACTGCTCATTGAAATGATGGATCTCCTGGCAAGCCGCATTTCCCATTTGAGTGACCAGCGCAGATTTTTCCTCTCCCTTATTGCGCAGTGTATTGAACGCATCCCTGATGATAGCCTTGCGCGTCATATTATTCAAATGGTTCGCTCTTGGGTGTTTAGTCGTAGCGAGCCCTTCCCTACGATCAAGGAAAAGGCTGCCATTTTACAAAAAATGCTGGCCTATGACTCGCCTAAGGACCGAGAACTAGCTCATACCTATTATGAGCTTATCATTGATGTCTTCACTGATGATCACTTGCGTAAGACTGAACTTCCCGCTCGTCTTGAGCAGCCGTTCTTGTTAGGCACCACCGGAAGAGCCTCGACCGGGGACGTCGAAATCCGTAAAAAGCTCTTGAGCATTTTCAGTGATTCTCTGGAAGACAATGTTCTCAAGCGTTTGCTCTATGTATTCCAAGAGCAAAACTGGGAACCGCTTGCAGATCTCCAATGGTTAAATCAAGCCCTGGCATTATTTTATGGAACTGCGGCTATGAGCCACCCTCTCCGGTTACCTGAAACGGACACTTTCCGATTCGCACCGTTTTCAATTTTGGAGACTAACTTGTCTCCTTTGAGTGATGGTAAAGATAACAAGGAAGATGTTGATATGGCAGATATTCCTGGTGAAGAAGCCGAGGGCGAGGCGAGTGAACTTGGCGCTGCCAGCAAGGAGCGTACCAACCCAGCAGAACCCGAATTTGCTGAGGTCAGCGATGATCTTGCCGAGTTTTTGACTCGCCGGACTGCTTTCATGAAAAGTGCATCCGAGACCAAAGTGGCGGATTTCATCTTACCGCTGGCAGAACTTCAATGCCAATCCAAGGAGTTAGTGCATCAGGTTTGGTTAGACGTTTTCCCTCGTCTTTATTCGGCGGTGCCCTCCAAGGATCGCCAAGACCTGATCCAAGCTATTGCAACGTTAATGGCCCGGGAATACAATGTTCGCCAGGCAGACCTACGCCCTAATGTTGTGCAGACAATTTTGGAGGCTGTTGCTCAGGTTGAGCATCTCCCGCCTCAGCTTGTGAGATACCTTGCTGGCAACTTTGATGCTTGGTATGCTGGATTGCAAATTTTGGAGTCTATTCAGGCTTTGCCCCGGACTGAATCAGCCAAGATTGCCGAAACCAACCTGGATGCACTCACTGAACTCTATGCACAGCTTCAAGAAAATGATATGTTCTACGGGCTGTGGCGCACACGCTCTAAATTCCATGTTACAAATGCTGCACTATCGTACGAACAGTGTGGTATGTGGAATAGAGCTATGCAGATGCATGAGTCTGCCCAGATCAAGGCACGATCAGGCGTCCTTCCCTATGGTGAGGCTGAATATGGCCTTTGGGAGGACCACTGGATTTTATGTGCTGAAAAGTTGCAGCATTGGGATATTCTTACTGAGCTGGCCAAACATGAAGGATTCAACGACTTGCTCTTGGAGTGTGGTTGGCGGGTCGCTGATTGGATTTCTGACAAGGAGCCTTTGCAGCAGAGTGTGAAATCTTTGATGGACGTTCCGACGCCACGTCGTCAGGTTTTCGAAACTTTCTTGTGTTTACAGGGATTCGCACAGAAGACAGATACTTTACAAGCTCTTTCGAAATGCTGCGATGAAGGTATTCAGCTGGCTCTTCGTAAATGGCATGGTCTTCCTCGTAGAATCACAGGAGCCCACATTCCTTTGCTGCACACCTTCCAATTGTACGTCGAGTTCATGGAAGCTTCTCAGGTATATACGTCCTTGGCTTCTACTACTGGTCTTAATTTAGAAGTTAAGAGCCAGGAGCTAAAGGGAGTCCTCCAAGCATGGCACGAACGTTTGCCGAATCCATGGGATGATATCAATATTTGGGGTGACCTTGTTACTTGGAGGCAGCACGTCTTCAATGTTATTAACAAGGTTTATCAGCCTCTTTCGCAGCCGCCTGGTCCTACATCGACAACCAACTCGGCTGCTTTCCGTGGCCATCACGAGATTGCCTGGATAATCAACAGATTCGCTCACGTTGCCCGGAAACAGAACATGCCTGAGGTATGCATCAATTTGCTGACGCGAATTTATGCTTTGCCTAATATTGAGATTCAGGAGGCCTTCTTAAAGCTCCGCGAGCAAGCTAAATGCCACTGTGAAAACTTGAACGACGAGACGACTGGTCTTGAGGTTATCTCAAACACGAATCTGATTTACTTTGGTGCTGCTCAAAAGTCTGAATTCTTCACTTTGAAAGGAATGGCACTTGCTAAGCTTGGACGTGAGGATAATGCTAACGAAGCGTTTGCCTCAGCCGTTCAAATTGATGTTTACTTACCCAAAGCATGGGCAGAATGGGGTAAATTCAATGATAAAAGGTTCAAAGATCATCCTGAAGAATCGTTTTATGGTTCCACAGCCATTTCATGCTATCTCCAAGCTGCGGGATTGTACAAGAATGCCAAGGCACGTAAACTTCTCGGTCGAATCTTATGGCTGATCAGTCTGGATGATGATAAGGGATCTCTCGCGCAGGCATTTGAAAGCTACCGCGGTGAAGTGCCCGTCTGGTATTGGGTTACTTACATTCCTCAATTGCTGACTTCTCTGGCACACCGTGAGGCTAAACTCACCCGTCGTATCCTGATCAAGATCGCAAAGACTTTCCCACAAGCCCTGCATTTCCATTTGCGTACAGTGCGTGAAGAGTACAACATTCTTCAACGACAGGCTATGGCAGCTCGTCCCAATACAAACCAACCTATTGGTCAAGCCGTTAACTCACCTGCCTCTACACCAGCAGGAAGTGGACACACTGGAGCTAATGGCAATCAGTCGAACACCGCCGGTTCCGGTAGTACGCCCACGGCTGAAGAACCTCGCCAGCCATGGGAGTATGCAGAAGAAATTCACAGCGTGCTGAAGACAGCATATCCATTGATGCTGTTATCTCTGGAGACTCTTGTAGATCAGATTTCGCATCGATTCCGGTCACCTGCTGATGAAGATGCTTATCGACTCATTGTTGCGCTCTTGAACGATGGTATGCAGTACATGGCTCGTTGGAATTGCCAACGGGATGCGAAGCTTCCTCCCGCGACCGAGGCTTCAATTCTTCGTTTCGTTGAAGGGGTTGTTCCGGCCCACATCAAGGGTGCATTCGAGAGAGACTTTGTTACCGACAAACCTGATTTGGAAACCTATGTTGTACGCTTGCGTCAATGGCGTAATCGCATTGAAGCTAAGCTTGATGCGCGTCCCGACAAGATCAACTTGGAAGCCCTATCACCACCACTATCAGAGTTCCATCACCAGAAGTTCGAAGATGTGGAGGTTCCTGGTCAAAACCTTCAATTAACCGATACCAACTTGCACTTTGTTAAGATTGGTCGTTTCTTGCCAGGCGTTGATATTGTCAGAGGTTATGGTATCTGCTACCGTCGCTTTACACTGCGGGGCCATGATGGCTCATTACACCCATTTGCTGTGCAATTCCCAGCAGCACGGCATTGTCGTCGTGAGGAGCGGGTTACCCAATTATTCCGCATTCTGAACAATGTTATGCTTCGGCGTAACGAGGCCAGATTACGCCACTTGCAGTTCACTTTGCCCTGTGCTGTTCCTCTGAGTAACCACATTCGACTTGTTCAAGACGATACGCGTTATATCTCGATGTATCAAATCTATGAGCGGTTCTGCCGTGCTCGTGGACAATCACGGGATGCTCCTTTCGATTATATGACGGAGAAACTGCGAGCGTCTTCGGATAGTCGTTTACCCAAACCAGATCTTGTGGCGGTAAAGATGGAGATTTTGAGCGGCATCCAAGCTTCATTGGTGCCCAATACGGTGATGAGGGATTTCTTTGTCGACCAGTATTGTTCTTTCGAAGATTTCTGGCTGTTCCGCAAACAGTTTGCCTATCAATATGCCGGAATTACTTTCATGACGTTCATGATGAGCATCAACAACAGATTTGCGCACAAGTTCCAAATCAATATGGGTAGTGGCAACATCTGGGCTACTGAGATGCTTCCAGTGTTGCCATCAAGCAAAAATCTTCCAGCTTTCAACAATGGCGAGCCGGTTGCTTTTAGGTTGACTCCAAATATCCAAACGCTCATGGGTCCCACCACATTAGAGGGCTTGTACGCTATGTCGGTTATGATTATTGCCAAGGGTCTGACTGAGCCTGAGTTCAGCTTGGATCAGTATCTACCAGTGTTTGTACGTGATGAGCTAATATCTTGGTACGCTCAGCAGCAACGTCCTTCGGTCCAAGATAGTCAATTGCGTGACATGGTCCGAGTGAATGTGGACGCGATCGTTAAGCGGGCGTCATCACTGACGCAATCCAGCCAGCTCAATATTCCTGCAAACCAGACCATTATTGATCTCATTTCGGCAGCGGTGAACCCACGCAACCTTGCTATCACAGATTCGCTCTGGATGGCCTATTTCTAGAAACCATATAGATACACTTTATGTTTAATGCCTTCGATTTGAATTAAGTGCCAAGCTCAGCTACTTGAAAAGATAGCGAAATCATGATAATAATGATGTTGTTATTCGATAAAGCATACATACAATCAAATATAGCCATAGCTAGGTTGCTGGCTACATGCTTGCTGGTTGCATAAACTTTACATGAACGCAGGCGTCCTTCCGAACTCATGGGCTGAAAACATGCGAATCAATTTCATTTTTTTTAAATCCCAGAGCCGCAAGCATCTAGTATAAAGCTACGAACGGTTACGGTCGACAGATTGAACGGATTTCAGCAAAAATCAATAATTGTGATTGGGCGATCTGGCACCCCTTGATTCATCAGGTGGCTCACGTTGGATCGTCAAGTGCTCCCGTGCGCAGAAATGCTACTACATCGATGCATTGGAAATTCAGGAGATAGTCAAAGCCCCCCGGACCTATTTTTGACATGTCGAATGTTTCACGGAGATAAGTTCAACAGGCACACCTGCGGGATGACGCAATAACAAACCTAGAAACTACAATAGCTAGAGGCAATTAATAAGTAACTACACAGAACGAATAAAGTGCTTGTTCCCGGTGCGAGTGAGCAATTATCCGCGCTGAATTAGCTTCTCTATCGATGGGGCTTATTATCCACATATTATCTGCATGACGTGCTAACCTGCCAGGGTTAGGACAAACGGGGCTGTGCGGAAAATTCCACGGCTAGGATGCCTGCCCTGATTGATCTTAGAAAAAAACGATGTCTCTGCAATCTGTGCGAGCAACCCAAAAAGGCCAAGTGTAGTAGAACAATCAAGGATATAGTTGATAGCGACCCATCACTGCCAACTAGTTTTGTTCTTGTGCCCGCGCGGGAATTTAAGACGCTGACCAAGCGCTCGGGTATCTGCAGATCGACACATTTCTCTGTGTCAAGTCGTGGTGTCAGGTACTTTAGCACTATTGTAACTAAGCAAGCAGGTAAGCTGGATCTAAGCCTTAGGTTGGAGATTAGGAAGCAGAATATTTTTGATGCGGCTCATCTGTAATTTTGGGGGCCAGTTGCTTCAACCATACTATAATTCGATGATTAGATAGCGGTAAAAGTTCCCTGTTCAGTGATCTGTGTGGTCCACACGTTCCCCGAGTGAGGGGATTTATTTAGCCATAAATCTGCACCATACATGCGTACTGCCGACAACAAAAAACCTGGGAAGTATTAAGCATGCGGATTCTCCCAGGCTTTTTCAGCAACTGCCAAATGCCGTCCTATACACACGCAGAGATTATAACTTCGTCGTACAAGTACTTGCCGAATCTACCTGCCAACATGGTGGGGCTAGTCATGTACTCCCTGACGTTCATTCTGCAGATCCTTTTCGGGACATGGACGAAGCAATGGTGGTTTTTAGTTTGCTGGTTCTGTGCCACCGGGTTAGAAGTAGCCGGATTCTCTGGACGAGTGGCATCCTACTACGAGTTGCAGAACAAAGAAGCCTATAAGGCACAGTTGGTGGGCACCATTCTCGCGCCTGCATTCCACATGGCGGGCATCTATTATCAGCTGGCCAAAATCATCACCATCTATGGGCAAAGATTTTCTCCCCTCAAGCCGATGACCTATTCTGCTATTTTCATCGTGGCCGATGTCGTATCTATTGTTATTCAGGCAGCCGGTGGCGGTACTGCGGCAGGAGGTGACGATGACAATGACCGCGACACAATCAGGACAGGCGGGTGGATCATGGTGGCCGGTATCGCCGTACAGGTCGTCATGATGTCCATTTTTATTCTTGCCTTCAGTTATGTTATTTGGAAAATTAAGACCAGCAACGAGGCGGAATACGAGTCCAGGTACGCCCACGTACGCCGGCGACCGATGTTCAAGTTTTTTATTCCGGCTTTGTGTGTGGCCATCTTGTTCATTTACATCCGTTCGATCTACCGTTTGGTTGAGCTGTCCGAAGGATGGACTGGTTATCTGATGACAACAGAGCGCTTCTTCCTGGTTCTGGATGGCCTAATGGTTCTGATTGCCACAGTCACTTTAACCGTAGTTCACCCGGGATTCTGCCTTGGCCGCGACACAATTCCTGTTGAAGGACTGCATTATAAACGCGGCCAGGCACCTCCGCACACGGATGAGGACGAAGACAAGCTCAACCTTTACGTCGCTGAAGAAGACGCTAGCTACTAGTCTCGAGCACAACGTTAATAGAATGAAATACCCATCTTATTGAACATTGCATACATTGCATTTTTGATTCATTTTTTTTATTGTTGTTGTATAGAATAAATAAATAAGTAGAACCACTCGAGGGGTGCGAGTCCTTTTGACTTCTGTGAGCTGAACAGCAGAATCCCCACAATCCTGTGACACGCAACTCCCCAGAAACGTGCCAATCCAGCGGCGAAGTCAAAACAAGTTTTGAAAACTTTCCAAGAACTCTTTATTAGCGCAGCCGACTCGCGATGGTCGTTTTCCACGTCCCACTATCAGGTGATCCTGGGATCCATCACCAAAGTGTCCCTAAATTGATGGCGACCTTGAGTCCAGCTCAAGATAAAAGATAGTAGTCGCTGGGGCACCAGCCAGCTGGTGTGAGAATTCCAGATTGTGGTATAGGTTTATATAGTCTTTCTGTAGGCTGCGGTTGATGCAAGGGGGTATGCCGCACCAAGTTGGGAATAATTCGGAAGGGGGTGAGCAAGATCGTGCGGTGATCATATCGAGCCAGATAAAGGACAGACTGAACCAAAATACATAAGAAATAAATTAAAACATACCGGCGAGGCTGTTTGAGTATCGTCGTAAAAAATTCGCTCTCAAAACCACCGCGGTTTCTATTTTTATTTTGTTTTTCATCGAGCCCCTACAATGCACGGTCCACGTGAACTAATTAACCTGCAGCGCGAAGGGCTGCGAAGCCACGGAAACGGAGTGCAAAAATTGATCGGTATTATTTGGTGGTAAAACTCAAAATTGAAGCTATGTACGCCATATTTTTTTATTCGGGCTGAATTGGTCCCTGTGCAAAGTGCAGGTAGCAAGCTGGACTCTTTAATCGTGGAGAAAACTTGATGTGTCCCTAGTGGTCAAGATTAGGGTACGGGCAAGACATCCTGTCAAGTTCTATCGTTGTTTATACGGCATCCCTGGGACCCTTAGAGCATCTTTAAATTGATAGTCCCATTAGTGGCACTCCAAAATATATCTTTCAAGCAGTTCCGAGCAAAAAAAAAGCTTTCATTGCACCAAATAAATCTGAAAATCAGGAGCAAGTCTGCATGAGCACTGCACTGTGCTGGACACGGTAGCATCTGTAACGCGCATCTTACGCGCGAGTACTGCTGGAAACCCGGCACCATGTCACCAGGGTGACACAAATGGCATAAGCCTTGACGTGTCTCATCTTTCATTAATTATTACTGTATTAGCACAAAGCCTGCTACGAACCGGAAATGTTCGACAGACGCATGGAACTTGTGTGGACCCCATCGAGCTGGAGAAAAAGAAAGGGGTGTGGGGGTTTCAAAGGCCAACACATACCTCAGTTTTTCATGAGCAGAATACGGTGACCAGACAAACATCTAAACAAACCACCAAATTATTTAAATATAGCGAAAACCCGCCTTTATTTGTGAGTCCTTGTCTGCAAAATTCGAAACTTGACGCCTAGCCCCCACCTCATCAGACAACCCAACACTAGGAGCTCCGGATTCCCATCACACAGCTGCTTAGTCTGTTTGTTGAGTAGGTTTTAGGTTGCTGATCAATAATAAAAACAAAAACTCAACATAAATCCACTTAACCATTCATATTTACCCCTAATTCTCGCAAATAGCAATCTCTCATCTTCCGGTATCGGCAACAATATTTTGTTTCCGTCAGACATGCCCTATTTCCCCGCGGGGTAAGATTTTCCGTACCCTTGCCCACACTGTGAGTTGCAGGCGTTACGGGGTAGCTTGGCATATGGAATTTTGATAATTGGTGAGCCACCGCTCCCACAAAACTGCCAAAATACGAAGGTCGGATAAAGACGATCCATAGCGCTTTCTCGCATCAAGCTTCGATTATCCTTATCGTATTGTTGCGACTCGATCTTACGTCGTCTTGCATAAATGCAGTCTCAGCAGGTTTGCACAAAGCTGCACTGGCGTGACTACCTCCGCCATATTTTCTAGAACTCTACAAAGTTAGTCTTAACACCTGGCATATACCTTGGCTGGAACAACATTCCGCAAAACAGGGAGATTTATCTCAGAGTACAAGCAAATATTTTTCGCCCTGGCGAAAAAACGCCCAAATTATCCGTTGAGTGTGCGTCCAGAGGGGAACATCGCTGATCATTCTCTGACAATCAAGGAATTTCAAGCGATATTAACATAGTCAAAACAAGCAGAAAACTTGGATAGCGTTTTTAATTCAGGAATTATACCTATAGTGTCCAACAGAGCTGTTTTTTTGGAACATTGGGACTGCAGCGAATGTGACCTATGCAGGCGGCGCAGAAATATGCAATGGCGATCGACACCGAATTTTCTTTGCCTGCATGTGGCAATCCTTATGCTCTCATACCATGCTGGAGGTAATGCATTCTGGTTGGGGTAGCAGCCAGTATAAAGGTTGATCAGACATACCGCATTTTCACACAGGGACGTAATGCAAGCAGCCTCAGATTCATCTCTCCAGGTTGATGAAAAAGTAATCACCAGTGATCAGAAACACGAGGTCGATGTCCATGAGGCAGTCGGCAAGGATCTGGATGAGTTCGAAGATGGTGCAAGTATCACTGAGAGTGAACTGTCAGGCCGCATCCAGTCCTTGGAAGAGGAGGCCCATCAGACGATCAAGCGCCGCGGATGGTTCGATCGTATCATCGCCCTGGAATATGAGCTAAACTTCGAAAATAAGAAGTACATCACTTGGATTCTTGGTGGCTTTGCCGCTGCTGCTGGTCTGCTGTCTGGTCTCGATCAGTCTATCATCTCTGGTGCCATTATTGGCATGCGTGACTCGCTCAACCTCGACTCTAATCAACAGTCGCTTGTCTCTTCGCTGATGCCCCTTGGTGCTGTAGCTGGCTCTCTTATGATGCCAGTCATGAACAAGTACTTTGGACGTCGTATGTCTATCATTATTTCCTGTTTGTGGTACACCCTGGGTGCTGGTTTGTGTGCTGGCTCTCATACTTACCAGATGATGTACGCCGGTCGTTTCCTTTTGGGTATCGGCATTGGTATCGAAGGCGGTTGTGTTGGTATCTATATTTCTGAAAGTGTCCCGCCGAATGTACGTGGTAACATTGTTTCCATGTACCAGTTCAATATTGCGCTGGGTGAGGTTCTGGGTTATGCAGTTGCTGCTATTTTCTACGATACTGTGGGCGGATGGCGCTACATGGTCGGCTCCTCGATTGTATTCTCCACAATTCTTGCTATCGGTATGTTCTTCTTGCCTGAATCGCCCCGTTACTTGGTCCACAAAAATCGGATCGGAGAAGCTTGGATGGTTTGGAAACGGTTGCGTGATATCTCGATCCGCGCAAACCGTGTTGAGTTTGTGGAGATGCAGCGTAACGCTGAGAAAGAAGAGAAGCAGGCTGCTGAGGAGACCATGTGGCAGCGCTGGCTCGAACTTGTTCTTATCCCTCGCAACCGTCGTGCCCTCGTGTATGCCAGTATCATGGTCGGTCTTGGTCAGTTGACTGGTGTTAATGCTGTTATGTATAATATGGCCAACCTGATGAACAAGATAGGTTTCGATGAGCGCCGCTCCGTTTTTATGTCGCTGGTCGGTGGTGGTTCCCTGCTTGTGGGAACTATTCCTGCGATTCTTTATATGGATCGTTTCGGTCGCCGTGTCTGGGCACAAAACATCATTGGATTCTTTATTGGCCTTCTACTTGTCGGTATCGGATACCAGATCAATGTCGATACCAACAAAGCTGCTGCCTTGGGTGTTTACATGACAGGAATCATTCTATACATGGGCTTCTTTGGTTCCTACGCTTGTCTTACGTGGGTCTTGCCTTCCGAATCATTTGATATCCGAACCCGTTCGCAAGGTATGGCTATCTGTTCCATGTTCCTTTATCTTTGGTCGTTCATCGTTACCTTCAACTTCAACCGTATGAAGGATGCCATGACTTATACTGGTCTCACCCTCGGTTTCTACGGAGGAATCGCTGTTATTGGTTTCTTCTACCAGTTGGTCTTCATGCCTGAGACCAAGGATAAGACTCTTGAGCAGATTAACACATTCTTCTCTATGAAGACTCGTGTACTCGCTCGGCACAATCTGGATAACCTCAGACATGGTCGCCTATCCTAAAACCTTATACATATCTTATTTTAATTCTCAATTCTTATTTACGAACAATAATCAAATCTCATCACGTGGGCCTAATATGAACCCAAAAGATTCCGTCGCTGACTATTCACTTGATGGCACCTACGATTTCGCAGCTGGAGGAAATCGACCATATTATGCTTGTATTAGGCCGTAAGTTCCGAGAGTTGACAAAAGTAGAAGACTCATTCAAAGAAGAAGATCTAGAAGAAATTGCAAAGAATACCATTGACGAACAGCTACAAGATCTCCTACGGAGTCCTCGGATCATTTTGGCACAAAAAATGCTCCAACGCTATGCAAAGGGTAAAATGTCTCTCATCGACAACATAGTAGACGCCAAAATGGGCACTTACAGCCAGAACTTCAAAAAAATGAAGTTTTCTCTCGGAAACTCGATGTCTTCTTCCACCACTCAATCGCAGTCCGAAGCCCCATCTGCCTCGGATGATGAAGAAGACTCGAACCATTGGCCGCCAAAGCTTCCTAAAATAAAAGATGCGAGCCTAAGGCGACAGGTTTTCACACATAGCTCAGCAGTTCAAATGGCTGAACATTTGACAAAAGCTGAGATTTTACAAACCCATAATGAGCGCTTGGAATTCAAAGGTGACTCAGTACTTGATTATATTGTATGTGGTATGCTATATGAGAGGTTTCCGTTTGCCGATGAGGGGTTGATGACGGTTAGAAAGTCGAGTTTGGTGTGTAACTCCACGCTTTGGGAGCTCGCTATGGCATACAAGCTGCCTGAGAAGCTTAAAACCCAGGTTTCGTTCCACGACACCCCTAATACACCACCACATCTTCGCACCAAACTCATCCCAGATTTGTTCGAAGCTTATGTTGGTGGATTAGCCGTTGATCAAGGGCTGGAGGTTGTTGAACAGTGGCTCACTAAACTCTATGCACCATTCTTAGACAAGATTGCGAAGGACAAAACTACAAAAGCAAATCAGGAAAATGAAGTTGACCGCATGGCTAAAACAGAGCTATATCAGAAGATTGGTAGTAAGGATCAAATCCCTGAGTATCTCACAAAAGACGTCGATCCCCCTTTCACCGTGAACTGCGTAGTGAACGGCGAAGTCATTGGGCAAGGTGTGGATCATAATACTAAAAAAGCGGGATTGAGAGCAGCAGCTGATGCATTAAAAAATCGAGACGCAATTGAGCGTCTTTCGGCTAAGCGTCGATTAGAACCTCGTTCGGCACCCGTCACTACAGATTGGAGTGAAAGCGAAGTGAAACAAGAAAATCCAGTTTCTGAAGATGCAGCTGGCGCCAAACAAGCGTTGTATTTGGAGCTCGGCGGCGTAAAAGAGGCTAAACCAACGTACAGCGTAGTTCCCGACGCACCGGCAGTAACCGTTCAATGCATTTCACTTGGACAGATTCTTTCTCAAGCTACTGCCTCCTCTAAAAGACAAGCCACCCAAGAGGCTGCATTATCTGCGCTCAAGAACCATGAAGCTATTAAAAAAATACGAGAAACCCTTCAAGGGTAGATTTGTCATAAGTATATTTTTTTCGTTAATCGATCTACAGTTTGATATCTAAAAGATGCCCAAGAAAGCAAGCAGCAAAGGGCAAATAACCGGAACAAAAGGGGTGAAAAAGTCCAAAAGACGAGGACAAAAACTGAAAGATAGTGAGCTGCGAGCAAGGCTGGACAAGGCTGTTCAAGAGCGCGATGAAGCGAAAGATCACGGGCTCGATCCTGACAAGACTGACCAGTCCAGTATCCCCAAGGCGTTATCAAAACTATTAGAAAAACCCCCACGAGCAAAAAGACCCCGTGCCCCAGAACACTTTAATGATATCCTAGATGGACTCAGTGATCTCAAGACAGATTCCAAGTAATAATGAAGCTGATGACGCTTATGAGTATATATAAATAATAATGATGATATAAATAAAAAGAAAGATCAGAGAACGAGTCCCCGGCGGTCCTTGGCAGTTCTTGGGGTTGCCACCCAAGACAGTCGAACGGTGTCCATGAGAGTTTCGAACTTGACCTGGTGTTCATCGTTGCTGCGAATTCTTCCGAGTGTGTTTACACACTGAGTGATCCTTGAAGCAGTGGTTGAGGTTTCTGCGCTCAAAAGAGAATCGAAGTTGCAACTATCTCGCAATGCCGTTGATAATACGTCGATGACAGGAACGATAATAGTGTCACGGTAGGCAGTAAGAATGCACTTCCGAATGGAAATTTGCCCGTACTTGCGATTGATAGGATCCCAATATTCTTGAGCTGCATCTGGGCTCCGAATAAGTTCAGTGATACCCTCAATCTCCAACTGAACGGGTAAGAAAACAGCTTCCAAACGGGGTAACAATTTGGTGAAGAACTTTTCCCAAGAATCGGCGGTTTGCGTCAACATCTCTGCACCTGTATATTTCGATAGCGATGGAAGACATCTCATTCCATAGAGTAACAGTTCTTGAAGTTTATCCATCCACTCCAGAGCTGTGTATTGGGCTTGCAAATGGGCGCTAAAATGCATAGAGACAAGAAGATTAAAATCTTCAATTGGAATCCGTCTCTGCACGTCATTGGTGAAAATGGCCTGGGCCTGTGCCAGAATAAGCTCCCAAGAGGTAGGTATATAGTGGTCCCTGTCGTCACGACCCTTGAATGGCTCTAGCTGAAAGTTAAGTGTGCTTGAAGTTCCATGAAATGAATAAAGAGAACCCTCGTCCGCAAGTTTGGAGTTTGAGGCACTGGACGACAAAATAGAAGCTGGGGAGTGTGTCTTTCTGAATGTGATATGGTGGTGGTGGTTGTGAAGATGTTTTCCTGGAGTGGCTAACGCAGTATTAGCAGGCGAACCACTCAAAGCAGCAATTCGGTCAAGCTGCTTGGACGTTTTCGTCATGGGCGACCTCTCCATCGAGGAACGAGATACCGAAATGCCTAAATCCGTTTTCATACGCAAGGCTTTCAAATCTGGTTTAGACTGGCGAAACATTTTTGACTTTAATAGAGACTGCCCAGGGCTGCTTTCCTTGGCCTTCGTTTTGTTCTTGGCATGATTGGCCGCATCTGTGATTTTGGCCCCAATCACAGCAAAGTTGTGCTTTTGTGACCGCGCCTTTTTCTCACCCTTTCGACCGTCAGAGCTGGAAATCTCACCTTCGCGTAGCTCACCAGGCCCAATAGGCTCCTGAAGACTGGTAAATGTACCAAAGCTTGAGGTGTGCCGCAATTTGAATAGGTTCGCGTTGGAGTCTGACGTCGTCAGCGCAGCCGAACTGTTGTCAATTGATGAGTCGTTGGCAGAGTTATACAGCCCAAATGGCCCAGAACCTCCTTCACGAGGACTAGACGCATTGCTGCTGCTGCTCGAGTATACTGACGAGCGTCGTTCGCTCATCTTTGGATAATTAGACTGGGCGCTAATGACAAAGACTGGGAGAAGAGCCAATAACCGGAGCCAAAAAAGTGGGTAATTCCGGCGAACAGCAGCAAAATGAAGAGATTCTTCTTGAAAAACTGCGCTGCTGAGAAAAGCACGTCTCTAAAGCTCAAACTTGCTACTCCACATTTCGGCAACCAACTTTCACGTGCTGTAACCCCGCCCTTTGTCCGCTCCTCTTAGTCACTGCGTACAGGACGCTGCATTCTGAACTACTTGGCGCGAAACCATGCTTTGGCTCGTGACGTTGCTGTTGCAAGTATCGGGCTTGCTACTGTTTCTTCGAGGATTTTTCCCGTCAAAAACAGTAGAACCCGGCTATAACCAAAAAGCTATCGATGTGCCGCCGAAATTCGACCGCATGGTGTTTATGGTTGTCGACGCCCTCCGAAGTGACTTCATGTTTTCAAACGAGTCAAGCTTTGAGACCATCCACAGCTTGATTCGTGAAGGTTGCGCGTTACCCTTCACAGCCTACTCGAATCCCCCCACAGTTACGCTGCCTAGGCTGAAAGGTATCACGACCGGGTCTACGCCGAATTTTTTAGATGCTGTCCTCAACATTGCTGAATCTGACACTTCGTCGACGCTCAAAAATCAAGATTCTTGGATATCTCAGCTGAAACAGCAGGGCAAAAGTATGCACATGTTTGGCGACGATACGTGGATCAAGCTATTTCCGGGTATCTTCGATGTCACGGACGGAACCTCCAGTTTCTACGTATCAGATTTCACAGAAGTCGATCATAATGTCACAAGACATCTTGATGAAGAGCTAGCAACCAACAAATGGGATGTCTTGATTTTGCATTATCTGGGTCTTGATCATATCGGGCATAAAGGAGGACCCAGAAGTCCTTTCATGGAGGAGAAACAAAAAGAAATGGACTCAATTATCAAAATGCTCTACGGCTCTTTGGACGAGAGTACCTTGCTGGTGGTAATGGGAGACCATGGAATGAACGATGTGGGGAACCATGGAGGTTCGTCGGCCGGGGAGACTTCGGCAGCTTTGGCTATGATTTCCAGGGGTTTCGATTTGAAACAAGATGCTCCATTGCCGTATTCTAGTGATTTTACATTTTACGATCGTGTAAAACAAATTGATTTGGTGCCCACACTCTCACTTCTTTTGGGATTGCCTATACCTAGGAATAGCTTGGGTGTTCTGATACCGGCCGTTAAAAGCTTGTGGACAGAAATTGAACAGTCAGTGATACTCAAAGATCTTTGTAGCCATTTCGATGGCCGTGGTGTGGAGGTAGAGTGCACCGAGCAGGGTCTGTTGTCTGCTCAGGGGGAGCTGATGCAAGCGTCCAGTGAATACGTTGAAAAATACATGATCACCGGTGTTTTGCTGCTGATTCTTTCCGCTATTGTTAGCGTGTGGTGTACAATGAGGCTTCATGTAAAGTTGCGTGATAAGACAGCAATGCTTGTTTTCAGCCTTGTTTATGCTTCATCTATGTTTGGCAGCTCGACGGTGGAAGAGGAGCATCAATTCTGGTTTTGGTGCACTTCGGCTCTTTTGGTTTATGGTTCAGTCACTACCAAAACCAACAAACTTGAGTGGGTGATGTCGCTAGTTATTCTCAGGGTTTTCCGAGGCTGGCGCCACCCTGGTCAGAAATGGCCCGAAGGACCCGATTTCACGCGAATGTTCCAGGACCATTCCACAAGCCTTTGGCTACTTATTTTAGTTGAGTATTTCCATCTTTTCCGTCGTCTCAGGGGCGGCCTTCTGGGTTCATTGGCTGTTATTGGGTCCCTTGTGTACAAAGCTTCAACTACCTACTACGGAGGTGAGTATATTCCTTCCTTTTTAGCAAGGTTTGTTTTCAGGGAGTCTAGGTTGGATGGTATCGTGCAAATCGTGTACATCATGTGCGGACTTTTAGCGCTCATCAAAACAGTGAACGGAACTCTTTCGGTAGAGTTGCTTGAGTTGATTCTTGTCACTCAAAGCCGCCCATCCAATATCCCGCTGTTACTTTTGTCGCACGCACTCAGGCGATTTTTGAAGCGGACCGATATCAGAACAAACAGTGTTGCATCGACTTTGATCTGCATGAGCATCGGCTACTCTTTGTTCTTTGCTAGCGGTGGCTCAAACTCGCTAGCCACAGTCGATCTAGGAAATGCATACAACGGTGTCGGCTCATACAATGTCACGCTTGTCGGTCTACTCACTTTCGTTAGTAACTGGGTTGGTCCGATTTATTGGGCCGTGGTCAACCGTGATTTATGCCCCGACCTGCGTATGCGTTTTGCAGTGCGCCAACTGTTTTATACTATTGCTATGGCAAGCATCTGTTTTGCATGTCTTCTTTTGAAGGGGCACCTATTTATTTGGACTGTATTCTCACCAAAACTACTCTATGCTACAGCATGGCTTCTCTTCCAACATGGCCTGGTTGAAACGGTATGCCCCATAATTTTTGACCGATTTATGCACAATGACAATGTTCTCTGAATGCATACCTCAACTACTGTAGAGCTTCGCTTTTGTACTCTAAAAAGTTCGATATGTTCATTAAAGCCTCATTGCCTTGCTCCCACAAGCCGCGGGCAGTAGACTTGTTAATAGCTTTGAGACTACGCTTGACTGCCGGTAAACTTTGTTTCAGTTGCTGTTGAACGCTCTTCTCGACGTATATGCCCTGAGCAGGGGCCTCGTTGTCAGCGAATAAATCAATTAGTGCATCCAGAGCCTCCATCAACAGAGAAGGTTGCACCTCATTACCTGCCATGATGATCTCCAATAACAGGTCCGTCAAAGCGCCAATCAGTTCAAGGTTTTGTGTGCGCACCGAAACAACGGCCAAGAAGACAATGGCCGGCTGCACATACTGAAGATACTCATCTTTAGTGTCTGCAGTTTTGAGAGCGGCACAACGGCTGAATATAAGCTGAACGACATCTGACTCGATGTTTATGCTATCGCCATATTCTTGGGCCATTGCACCCATAGCACCAACTGCTGCACTAGCAATGTCAACATCTTCATTGCCTACCAGATGGACCACTTTGTTCCAGATTTGCTCGGCAGCAGCCCGCCAATCTGTTTCTGGGCTGTCGGATTCCGAAGATGCTGCATACAGCGTCCAGCCTATATTATTTAGAGCACTTGCGACGCGATAGGTGAACTCGGTTCTGTCAATGACTTCCAAACATATGGGAATTACCGTGTCTCGAGCGTATTGTAGAGCGCCGAGCTCGTCACCGCCCACCAGGGACTCGGTGATTGCACCAAAGAGCTCGAAACAAACCTGGATTGCGTTGATCTCGGACCTGACTGCAGCCATTTTGATAGTAGTTTCTTTCAGCTCCTGTGGGTCTGAGATGTTGCCCAGTTCAACATTTTGCAAAGAAGAAGCATCGACAGACTGGAGAACCTGGACAAGTTCTTTCAATAGATCCAATAATGAAGTCTGGGTAATTTCAGCTTGATTGTACTGAATTCCAATATAGTATACTTTGGAAGAGATTGTACCTTGTCGCAAAGGTAATTCGCGCAATTTAACCGAAACTTCCGGGTTGTCTTCAGTAAGAACGTACAGGAACTCCATCGCGGCATCGCTAGACGACTTTGCACCGGTATTTAAAACTTTTGAGGCAAGCATCAAAGCATCGTTTGCGGCGTTAGATATAATTGAATCGTAAATGAGATCGTCAGCCATGGCAAGCCCCGACAACAGGCTTAACAAATTTTCTGCGAATTCAAGAACCGTTGCTCGGTCTTGACCAGTCAACGTCTCCATCGAAACATCCCAGGCAGCCGTTAATTTTTGTGCAGCAGCTACCCAGCTAGCCAAAATGTTTTGCCGAAACAGAAACATCGCCGCATCGCGACCCTCTTCAAGAACAACGTTACGAAGGAACCCGTAACTTTCGGAGGTGATTTCCTGCGAAGAATCAGTCAATGTATGTGCCAAGATAGTCTGCACAGCCTTCTCCTTCATTAGCATTCTTCGCAGTTTTGGATCGTCCGCCATAGCGTTCATAGCACCAATTGCAACCGCCCGTTCCGCAGGCTTGGGCGACTTCAGTTGATTCAACAGCGGCAGGATTTTCTCGTTTACGATCTTCTCATCTTGGGCAGTTTTCCGAGCTAACGGGTCCGCACGATTCGTCCTTTTAACCCGTTTATGTTTACCCATTCTAAGTCAAATATTTTCTTTTCTTCCCAGCCTCGAAACTTTAAAAAAAAAAACCTCCGGTTCTGATTACCAAAGGTCATTTTTCAATGTTTCGTCAACTTCTTCGGACGGTGCCGAGACAACTCCGGTTTTACAGCAGTGAGGCGGCCAATGAGGCGAGCAAAGAGGTGGCAAAACCAAAGGTTGTGTCAAGTGTACAGGCCGGCACTGTTTTGAAGGGCTGCAATGTCCGCAAGAATGGCGAGGACCCCGTCGCTCTCGCAGACGAAGAGTACCCAGCATGGCTATGGGAGGTCCTTGATCCGGAGATTCAGAAGGCCAAACTAGAAGCCGATCCCATCGTGGCCGCTCGCAAGCAGCGTCGTGAGCTGAACCGCAAGAAGATCAAGGAGCAGAACTTCTTGGCTGGCATGCGCAGTTAAAGCGATAATCTACTATTTGAATTATTAAAAATGAGGGGGTGCTCAACTCTTCTTCTTCTCGGAGCCCGTCAAATCTCCAAGACGCTCCTCCACCAGCGCGGCGTCGTTCTCGTACTGCGGCTTGAGATTGCCGTCCTTTTGGAGCTGCTCGCTGAATTAGTTCTAGATCGCAGCCATATTTTTGTATATACTTACAGCACCAACGGTTGGAAAATGTACACCCCGGTGGCCACGCCGACAATAGCTGCCACGAACGGTGCACTGATTCTGCTCGACATACTTCAATGACAAATTTTTACCAGGCAAACTTCCCAACCTTCATACTACTAGAGAAGAAAAAAAAAAGAGGCTGTTCGGTGTTTGGACTTTTGCAAGGACATACAGGTGAACAGAGGCAGTGGTGGGTACTACTGCTTGTGGCTTATGATGAATTTGATAGGGACAACCGATTTTCCTTGAGGATATACAATCAATGGAATCTAGATAGTATTTTCTGAAGTCACCCAATTTTTTTAGTGTATAAATATTTTAAAATTACTCTTTAAAGCCTGAAAAATATTTCGCTCGGAACGCCTGCTTAGATTCTACTGATTTTGTTTCGCCAAGCTCGCCCTCTGGTCGTTTTTCGTAGGTAATGAGCCAACGCTGCCACTTGTTAAATGCCTGAGGAATGCTCGAAACAATTCTCAGTTTGGCGTGGGTGGGTGCTGATAGCGGATCGTCACTAGCGAGCGGCATCCAGAATGATAGCCGGCCTTTTACCTTGAGTCGGGCAGCGGCAAACTCCAGGAGATCACTGAGCAGCAGATCCAACGAGTACGGCCTTTTTGGATGTATGTATTCGGGCCGCAAATGAGCCGGCACATTGTCAATCAACACATTCTCTTTTCCAGCAAACTTTTCTGGGTTCTTGGATCCACAGACCTTGATGATCTCTCGAACGCCGTAGGGAGGATCACAGACGATGGCATCAAAGACAAGATCCTTACGAAGAGCATTGTGGGTAAAGTCCATAACCGAAACACCCCAAAGGTTTTTCTCTCGATTATAGAACTTGAAGTTTTTGTCGTATCCTTTTAGCGACCGGATGTCAATGTCGGAACCGAAAACAATGGCTTCTAAGTATGCGGCAGCCACTGGGAAGCTTCCTGTGCCTGAAAACGGGTCATAAACCACATCGTTTTTCTGGATCTTGGCCATATTACATGTGACAAAGGCCATTTCCGCGTCGAACGAGGTGGTTCCAATAAACGGCCTCTTTTTAAGGTTGTAGACGTCAATCTGGTGTCTGTCTGAATCCGACACAAAGCTAGTGAACCAAATGTACTTGGGCTCTTTCTCAAGTAGACCAAACTGTTCAATCAAGGTGAAAGCGACATCAGGCTTTTTCATGCGAACTGGACCAGCCAAGTTCAAATAACGGAAACCGTTAATGATGTCGACTTGTTGGTCCTTCGTCCGGGACCCTTGGAAACACATAAAGTCAAACCTGAACGACTTTTCGCCCATGAACTCGAAGTTTTCGCCTTTTGTTTGGGCATGAACGTCATCGTAACTCCATCCTTGGCCGAAAACCCTGTAGACTGAGCGGATCAAAAAACTGCGAGACACTAACCGCTTTGCATCATGTTCACTGGCGAGCTCGACTTCCAAGTACGGATAGTCATCCGAATAGCCTGATAAATCAACATCGAGTCCTTCTACTTCCGCAAGTGCCTCAAGTTCATGTATGCGAAACTTTTCATGAGCCTGAGCGAACAAGATTAAGAATTTCATCTTAAACGACTGTCCTGGTTAGTTACTAAGATGGTAGTATATACAGGACGATAAAAGCTGTTTGTTCCGTTGCAATTGTCGAACAAGGTAGAACTAAAATAGAGCAACAATCTATTGCGTTATATTTTTAAAAAAATTCTTAGGAAGATTAATCGTTAACCGCGCAGTTACCCGGCCCAAGAAATGTTGATTACAAAACGCAAGGCCACCGTTCATCTTTTCCTCCAACGTATTATACACTAGGTGTAGACCCAAGAAATATGTCTAACCACGAGGACGACGATTTTTTCGACGACATTTAGTAATTATTTTTTTTTATTTTTTGTTTTTTTGAATTGAGTATACTGACCATAGCGGGGAAGACAATAAGACACAAGCCAAGCCAGAAGTGGCGGCTTCGACTGCCGAAACCCAGGCTCCTGCACAGAGCGAGAGCTCGGCCCCACAAGCACAGAGCGCTCCTGAGCCCTCTGCACCCACTAACCCTTCAGATCCTCGGCTGGCTATGCTGGCCGGTGCGTCGGCGGCTGCTTCAGCGCCCTCAGCCCAAGCTGCTGAGCCGGCCTCTGCCGCTCCTGCTGTTGCGCAAGCAGCAGCGATTCCTGGCGCTGCAGGTGCAGCTGCTCCGGCCCCTATGGCGGCTGGAATGCCAGCTGGTATGCCAGTAATGCCGGGTATGCCGACCATGCCAGGCATGCCTGCTGGGTTCGATCCATCCACGTTTAGCCAGCAACTCCAACAGCTCCAGCAAATGCAGGCAGCCGTCGGAGGGTCCCATGGATCGGATTTGCGTCCTGCTGAGCAGGGTGGTGGCTTTTTAGCAGGTAAAATCTTTATTCCTGCCAAGGACGAGGGTAAGATGTTCATTGGCGGCCTCAACTGGGAGACCACGGACGAGAGTATGAAAAACTATTTCTCTCAGTTCGGTGAAGTGACAGAGTGCACTGTTATGCGTGATAACAATACCGGGCGTTCTCGAGGCTTTGGGTTCTTGACGTTCAAGGACCCCAAAATTGTCTCGGTCGTGTTGGCTAGAGAGCACTTTTTGGATGGTAAAATTATTGACCCTAAGCGAGCAATTCCTCGTGAGGAACAGGAAAAAACTGCCAAGATCTTTGTTGGTGGTGTTGGCCCCGATGTTACCGAAAACGACTTCCAGACTTTCTTCGAACAGTACGGCACGGTTATTGATGCTCAACTTATGATGGACAAAGATACCGGCCGGCCCCGTGGATTTGGGTTTGTTACTTTTGATAGTGAAGATGCTGTCGAGACGATTGTTGCAGAGAAGTTTTTGGATCTCAAAGGCAAGCCTATCGAGGTCAAGCGTGCCGAGCCCCGTGGCCGCGATGCCGTCCGTGATGACGGTCGCAACGGCAGAGCCGGCTTTGCTATGCCTCAGGCCAACATGTACGGATATGGAATGGACCCTACGATGATGAGCCAGTACTATCAGCAAATGCAAGCCTATATGCAGCAGATGCAAGACATGATGCAGCAAGGCGGTGCAGCGAACCCCATGATGCAGATGTACCAACAGATGATGCAAGGGCAGATGGCCGGTGGAGCTGCCAATGCAGCGCCTTCGAATTCAGCCCCGAACCCTCAGAGTGCTCCATCAGACACTCAGTCACCCTCTGCTGAGGACTACGATGACCGCCGCCGCGACCGGATGCACCGTAGGGGTAACGAGGAGCGCCGTCGCTCTCGCTCGCCTGGATTGCCCAGCCGAGGTGGCCGGCGGCGTCCCGCTAACCGCGACAGGGACCGCGACCGCCATTACAACCGTAGATAGCTTGCTACTAGCTAGACCTTAAAAGAAGCAAAAAAGAACATATCGCTATTTTGGGCCGACATCCTCTTAGATCTTGCGTTATACTGCTTACTACTCACATGGATCTATCGGCGGCGCCCGAGCAAGAACCCCGGGACCTCGTTTGGTTCTACCTAGCAATCGGTACGCTAACGTCGGCATTAGGCTGTTCAATTATCTGCTGTGATGTAGTGTGGAACAAATTGTTCCCCAAGGCCCAATTCTCCATTCTAGAGGGCACAGGATTCCAAAGCCGAGCCTTCAGTTTGTCTGGTGGCACACTTTTAGCGGCATCTCTGTTCAAACTCCTGCCTCAGGCGCTTGGATACATTCAATCCGCGCTAGAGGACGATCAAAAGGCCAATGTCTACTTGTTTGTGGCCTTTGCAGTTGGGTTATCGCTCTGCTGGCTGCTCAATGCACTCGTGCACCTGGTCACGGCGAAAAGTGTCGTCCATTGTGCGCATGACATAGACCATGCGTCTGCTCAAGAGCAATCAAATTCACGCTCGTATTCTAGCATTGAACCAGCTGCAGCTCATCAGCATGCCCATTATCACAGCCACAGCATCGACCACGAGGGGACTCAAACGGACCCTAGAGGTCCGATGTCTAGGCGCAGCATGGCAAACCTGATGGGATTCGATGAGAACTCGCATTTGCTTGATCAGAACAGTGTTCTTGTGCATCATCACGGTGTTCATCAGCATTACAAGTTACCTGACCACGGCCAGTTTTCCATCGCACCGCCGCCTATGCTGCTCACGGCGACCACGAAGATTCTGCGATGCCATGAGCCGGGCTCTTGTCGCGGGTTCTTGTCGCTAAAAAGGTGCTCGAAAGACGTGCATGATAGCCACTGCACCTGTGGAGAAGCTGACAATGAGCTCGGGGTTTATAGTGACATGAGACAAACAGATTGCCCCGAGGACGAGGCAGATCCAGAGTTTCATCACCACCACGTTACTACCGAGAGTGGCCAGCTCTACTCTATTGGCATTCAAACCGCAATTGCCATCACGGTTCACAAGTTCCCTGAAGGCTTTCTACTGTACGCAACTAACAAGGCGGACAGTTCACTTGGCTTCCAAGTTTTCACGGCATTGGCATTGCACAATTTCACCGAGGCATTCTCGGTCGCCTCTCCACTCTACGTTGCGTTGAGAAATCGAGTATTGGCTCTGATCATCTCCATCGTCCTATGTGGTGGCTCTCAGCCCCTGGGAGCATTGGCAGCAAAGTATGTGCTAAAAGACAAGATTGTTGACTTGAACTCTTCATTAGAGTTAGGTTTGATGGTTGCAGGAGTATCTGGGTTCATGACTACAATCGGTATCCAAATGGTCGCAATGCCTGCATTTATGAACGGCAGCAAGAGAGTCACCGTAGCATGGACAACGCTTGGTGTTTTATTCATTTTGTTCACCAATTGTATATCGGCATAAAATGGGTAGCAATACTATATAATACGGCTAGCCCGCCTGTCCAGTAAGTCCAACTTGAACAAGAAGATAAATAGTTGTTATCAAAATGAAAATGCAAATGGCAGCCCCCAGAATGGTGGTGATCCAATGATTGTTGTAATATTTACGAGATTTCGACGCATCACCATCGGTCGCACTCTCAGAGTCGGTGAGCTCCATATCGTAGGAGACAGTGTCGACTTTCATGACCGACTTGTTGCTGGTCAAGTAAACAAGCGGAGCGGCAAGAAAAGGCAGGGTGATTGTCAAGACAACCTGACTCCAGTTCAGGGCGTCAGAGAGACCCCGCTTGCCCACGGCTGCAACAACAACGATGCAGGGGGTCATTGCGATGAGGCGGGTAATAATACGGCGAATCCACGGCTTTACCCGCCAGTTCAAATGTCCTTCGCTGACGATTTGCCCAGCAATAGTGCAGATAACGCCAGCCGATTGGCCGCTGCAAAGAAGCGCTACCATGAATGTGACGGCCGCCCCTTTGCTGAGATACAATTTGAGCATATCGTAGAGAGTATACAAATCCGCACCATCAGCATCTTCCTTACCATACATGGTGGCACCAGCAACGATAAGAATAGCCGAGTTCACAAACACAGCAAACGAGCACAAAGTTACTCCCATTTCAATAACCGAGTACCGGTAGCTGTAGCGAATCGCAGCTTGGCTAGGTTGATAGTTGTAGCCCAACTCCTTCTCGTCCACTTCTCCTTCATACCCATGCTTCAAATCATAATCCTTGGCTCTTGGCACGGCCATTGCTGAGCCCAAATAAAGAGAATGGGGCATAACGGTAGCACCCAAAATGCCCGCGGACATGTACACGCCGCCATTGTCAATAACATAGTGGCTTGGGAGGTAACCAAGAAATACTTGGCCGACATTCGCAGGGGGGATTTTGCCGAGCAGCACACAGAAACAAATAACCACTGCAAAAATCAGAATTGTGACCATAATTTCAAAAATCCGGACGGCCTTTATACCCTTGCCTGGGCGATACGCCAATAAGACTAACATAACATCGACGATTGTCAAAATCACGCCTGCTATTAAGGGGATGTGTAGCAGGATATTCAGTGCAATCGCAGTACCAATGACCTCCGCAATATCTGTAGCGATAATTGCGATCTCTGCGAAAATGTACAAGCATATACCGACCCATTTGGGGAGGTGATTTCTGCAGTTCACGGCCAAATCTTTGCCTGTGACGCAACCAATCTTGATTGCCAGAGTTTGCAAATACATGGCAATGATTGTCGACAGCAGGATCACAAATAACAGTCGGAACTGCTTCGCTGCCCCCGCAGAGGTATCTGTGGAGTAATTTCCGGGGTCCATGTAGGCCACTGAGACCATCATGCCCGGACCAATAAAGCCGGCATACTTTTTAATTTTCCGCCATATGATATCCCGCCGACGAAGTGTATTGTCGGGTTGTTCAACGTGCGAGACTGGTGACACGTGAACGGTAATATCGCTCTCGTTAACCTCGCCATTAGAGCTGCCACCCATTTTTAACTGGTTCAAATTGAGGATTTATTTGACAAAACTTAAACACCAGCAAGCAGCACCTTTTTTCTCTCTTGGTGAAAGCTTTGGTCCTCTTGTTCTGGGCTTGGCTACGAGTTATAACGAAAAATATCCGCAACGCTGACGAACCCACATGCATGCACATCATTGAATGGGCATATGAGCTTAACTCTGACATAGGTCGTATTTAACTGGCTGGAGGCTAATTTTTTTGGGCAATTAGACTTTTCTCGGCTCATTTAACCACCAGCTATAGATTTATATCTAATAGTCCCTTGTCATAGCGTCGTGTACACTGCATACCACAGGGTTAGGACACGAAAATGTTGTACAGCAGGCATCTACACATGAGCAGTTAGTCCAATCAAGAGAGGTATGTGGTATGCGTTAGACGGCCATATGAAACACGGCTGAAATTTGCGGCTTTTCGGGGCTCAAGACTCGGTCGGCTCGGCTGGTTTAGCAGACTGCGAGTCTTCAGCATCTTCGCGCTCCTCCTCGGGCTCCTCTGTTTCCACCTCTTCGTCATCGTCCTCTTCATCGTCCTCTTCTTCTTCTTCCTCTTCTTCCTCGTCCTCGCCCTCTACTTCGACTTCGTCTGCTTCTTCCTCGTCAATTAGCTCGTCTTGTGCATCCTCTTCTTCGTTACCATACACATCTTCGTCCTCTTCCTCGAGATCGATATCTGCATCCGGCTGCTCAGGGGGGTACTCGTCGACAGCTTCGTTATCCCACGGGATGTTAAATCTGGTGACCCGTGGCTTCTCGGCCAGGATATTTCGCACAACATGATCCAAAACCACTCTTGTGGGCGGATTTTCCCGTAGCTCTTCCGTATCGTATTCGTTGTTCACGTAGTAGCCAACCTGCACAAATTCCTTTTCGCGGTAAGAGCAAGAAAGAAGCATCACCGTCACAGAGACCAGCTCCGACTGGGGAATTAAATCTGGAGAAGGTGGATCAGCTGTAAACAGAAACTTGTTAACGCCGACCGGCACCGGGCCCACTAGTAGCGAGTCGAGCTCTTGGTCATGCTCTGATGAAGTCGACGAGCCTACGTAGACGAGCTTCCACTCCAGATCCTCTCTGAGAGGCTCAAGACACTCAAAAGTGATCTCGAACTCGTACGGATCTGTGAATCTCGCCGGATTGTTGAGAACATTAACGTTCAGCAGCGACACAATCGACATTTACGCGTTGAATAGTAGTCAGCAGCTTGATTAATAGTCGTCTGGGTTCAGTGTCCGGGGTCCAATCGAAAGAGTGCGAGACCCTTGTAGTGGGCCAATGGCCCCAAAGCCCCCAGCCCTTGATTGCAAATATGCTTTTTTCTACTTTTTTCGTATATATCTGAGTTTTAGTTTAGGTAATGGCACCTAGGGGCCCCTTGCCCAAACGCTCTGTCTATATGCGACCCTTTGACCTTGATTTGGCAGACGCGAATCCACCACCCTTACCCTATGTTTATTTTTATGCATTCTACCAGATCTAAACAAGGGAGAATCCTCATCTCTTACTAGATCTTGTATCTGGACAACTGGAACGCCAGCAGGTATTTTTTTGGTGTTTTTCGAGCCCCCTCACTAAAATACAACTTGTAATTGCTACGCAGGTAATATTTATCCTTCATTGAGGACAAATCGTACTCATTTCTTGCCGGCCGTGCTACTCCGCCTTTCCCCTTCCCCCCTTGACTGGTTGCTGTTGCTCACGCGGCGACCAGCTAAGCCATCACTGAATAGCAGGACACCCTGACCCATCCATTCGATTTGCTAACTTAATTGGTATCTCCTCGGATATTTTTACATCAATGACCACAATTGAACAGACCGCAACTTTGGACGCTTTCCCCCCTAGCCCCACCCCTACCTTGTCCCGTAGTGGAGACGGCGCTCGTGCTGACTTGGCCACGACAAGCTCAGGTTTGCCCAGTACCACCGCTTCCACGTTGCAAAGACGACCTTCGGGTCAAGTACAAAATCAACAGGTTCCCACACAACCCCTAACGCCTCTCACAACTTCTCAGGTCAACCAACCGTCTCTGGGTAGGTCACCGGCAAAGGTTCTCCCAGTTGCACCGTCCCCTGATATGGCACGTTCTCCAGCACCGCAAAACTCTGGAGAATCGAGAATAAAGCTAGAGAACAATAACGATGCGGCAAAACATGGTCCGGGCGCCCCCAATTCAAATACGAGTCCGCCCCCCGCAGAGGCATCCGCCTCGCAAAATCAACCAAACGCTCCCGAAAAGGCAGAACTCACAGAACAAACGATAGCTTCGAATCAGACGAACAGTCCCTCGGACGTTATGACCCAGGGTGATCATTCCCAGCACTTATCTTCCCCTCCTTCAACCGTCCCCGGCGAAGGGCTATCTGATACTGAAGCTAAGCAGTCAGAGTCACGTCAGACTAGTCCTCGCCAGGGCCTCGGTATTCTTTTAGGCTCAAGTTTTAATGATTTCCCTGTGAACAACGATACGTTAGCCGAAGCATTAAGGTTCAAGGCGGAGCAAGAACGTACCAAGCAAGAGTTTTACCGCTTAGAACACCGTAAGCGCTCTTTGGACCTATTAAACACTGCAATTAGAGCTGGAATTTCCAGTAACTCTCTTGCTTTGCTTTTTGGAACGCCTGAAGAAATACGGCAGCTCGAGCAACAACCACCGCCCACTCAAACCGTGTCAGCGGGCCCGAGCTCGACAGCCGCTGCTGCCCCCGCAACCACATCCACAATTAAAATCGTGAATTATGAAGATCATAATAGGTCGCCTGCTCGTTACAGAACACACATGCAACGTGCATCAACCTCATCCGTACCCAGCTTTGGCGGTGCTCGGTCTGGTAACCCTCCAATAGGGGTGATGACTTCTCCAACAAATATTCAATTCCACCACTGGCGACCAAACCAAACACGGGAACGATCCAATTCTTCACCAAAGCGCGAGACTGAAAAGCGCAAGTCTTATATCGCTGATTCCGGAGCCAACGCCTCGCCAGCTGCAGCAAGGACAACCCCTCAAGAACAGCGAGCGCGGCCCCCTCAGCCTCACTTGGAGCAATCCGTAGCCAGAAATGCTGCGCCACCTATTCCTAGTCCACGCTCTCCTCTTCGCCAGACACCGACGACGGTGGCGGCGGGTTCTAATATTCCTGCCTCGGTAGTGGCCGCTCAAAACTCTCGCAGGCGCACCATGGGACACTCAAGACATCGCTCAGAGGCAGCTATCAACCGCCATTCATGGTATGCTACTGGAAGACACGACGAGGGTGCCGCTATTCTAGCGAATATGGCTTCTGAGCGCAGCAAGCATGATATGGACTATATTCTCGATCACAATCGAGGTGGATGGCAGCAGCAGGCAAGCGTTCCAGTTCCCATGGGACAGCCTGGCGGCATCCATCAAACTGGAGTCGTACCTTTTCCGATGATCCAACAACAGCAGCAGTCGGCACATCAGTCTCCACCGGTGCAAATGGCTTCACTTAACCAACCCCAGGCACCAACTGCCACAATGCCACCTGGCGCTCCTATGCAGCCTCAGGTCCAGCCTGGCTTATTGCCTGCTCCGCAACTTCGCCAGGTGAATGTTCCAGCGCCTGTGGTCGCGGTTACTCAAGGTCAAACCTCTGGCCCCGGACCTATCCAGCCTACGCAGCCTGGGCAGATGGCACCGGAGCCTCATCAAGCAGGTCAGTTTTGAATACGGTCAAAAAAAGGGCCTGTCAAGCCCTACATTTTTAAGTCTTTTTGACAACTATATATATGTGCTGCGGTACTTAGACAATTTATATATGTGTGTGTATGTATATCAATCTTCGTCATCCGAGTCCGGAGCTGTAACTGATAACTCGTTATTATCCATTTGCATTGCCTCCTGAGCAGCCTCTTCGTATTCCTCGAGGTCGAATCCCATGTCGTGTTTGGCGAGACGTGACAGAGCCGATTCCAGCTCGGTAGTCACACTGCTTATAACCTTTTCGGAAGAGTATTGGATCCAGGCAGCATAATCTTCAAGGAATATTTGACGGTAGCATGCGTTGATGTCGGATTCAAAAATTGACAGAAGCTTCACAAAGCAAGCAAGAATAGCCTTACGGCCCTGTTTCAAAATTGACACCACATCTTTCCAAACCGCAAGTGTGAGATCCCAATGGCGGTAGAGAGGAAATATCAGGGCCCTTTTGGTGCAGTCTCGGACTAGTGGTAACATGCGATCATAGTACCCATAGAGACAGCTTAACAGAGGAGTAAGCTTGCCTATAGTCCATGGAGATTCAACAGTCGGATCCCTGCAGTTGGTTCTATCATCGTAACAAAAGCCAAAAAGCAGTTGGACCACACCCAGATATACATGCTTGGGGTTGCTGATCATATACGATCTTTTTGGCAGCTTCAACATGCGGTCTTTGTCGGCGTTGGTCAATTCAAGCAAAGGAGGATCCCAAGCCAAAAAGTCTTGAATCATCGGACTATCGTACAGATCAGCAAGGTAATGATCGATATCAAAGAGCTCATCAGCGGTACTATTGATCAGTAGTCGCTGCTGGATACTAGTTTTCTCGGGCTCAGGGATCTCATTGATATCGTTCTGTCCATCTTCAATCACCACTCCCATTATTTGGCTGTACTGGTCATTGAATCCGTATTTTTGCTCGGAAATACTCGGTTCAGGAAGAACCTGTTCTACTTCCCAGTCGATCTCGTCAACCTGCGGTGGCTGTGCCGACTGTGCACTATCGCCCACTTCCTCAATTACAGGCTTGCTAACTTGTGCTTTTTTTGCTAACAGTTTTGTGAGCATGTCGAGGTCTTCAAACTCTTGACCTGGAACCGCTTTGGCGACCCGGCATTTTATAGTGGATGTAGACAAATCATAAGAGGACTCTAGCCTTTCGTCCTCGATCAACTTGCCAGGAAACGTCAGTCGGAGGTAATACGGTTGCAAGGAGAATACGAATCGCTCGTCCACTACCTCGAATTCCACATTGCTAGCTTTGATATAGGGTGCACGAATTTTCACATAAATAAAGTCTTGATCCTGATCCACCTCAAACTGTGGTGTAATCATATCAAAAATTCAAGCCAATTCGCGCTCGCTCAACTGCTTAACTCGCTAGCACTGGTCTAAACACAGTTGGTGCTTGTGATTAATTTCTCCCTGCTTCGTAATATTTTTTTTTCTCCAATGTCTGCTGAACCAGTACAAGCCAGACGGCGATTCGTCGGCAGAAAGGATGGACCTACGGACAAATTTCAGGGTGCAGTTTCCAAAAAGCCTCTGAGAAGAGCTGTGAACCAGATTCCCTCTGATATTCTTCAAGACGAGGAGCTTAATGCTGCGATCCAGCTTTTACCGAAAAACTACAACTTTGAGATTCACAAAACCGTGTGGAACATTCGCAAAAACAACAGCAAGCGAGTTGCAGTACAAATGCCCGAGGGCCTACTTATATATGCCTGCATTGTTTCCGATATTCTCGAGCAATTCTGTCAAGTTGAAACAGTGGTGATGGGTGACGTTACCTATGGTGCATGCTGTATAGACGATTTCACGGCTGTCGCTTTGGACTGCGACATGCTCATTCATTATGCCCACTCGTGCCTTGTTCCTATCGACGTTACCAAAATCAAGGTGCTTTACGTGTTTGTTACTATTGAGATCGACAAAGAACATCTGATCAATACAATAGTGCATCATTTAGGAGACAAAAAAATCGCTCTTGTGAGCACCATCCAGTTCAATCCTACACTTCATCAGATCACGGAACCCCTAGCTCAGCGAGGGGTCTCGGCGATCTCGCCTCAAGCCATGCCTTTGTCTAAGGGTGAGGTTTTAGGCTGTACATCGGCACATCTTGACCAGTCTGTTGACGCTATTGTTTACATTGGTGATGGTCGCTTCCATCTAGAGAGCGCCATGATACACAATCCCGAAATCCCAGCCTACAAATACGACCCGTATAATCGTGAGTTCACGCTGGAGGAATATGGACACGAGGAAATGCGTTCAGTGCGAAGACAAGCGATAATTGAGGCAAAACATGCCAAAAAAGTCGGATTGATTCTCGGAACGCTTGGGAGACAAGGAAACCCGTTGACTCTCCAGCGCCTGCAGAATCAGTTCGCCAAGGCCAAGATCGAAACAGTTATGCTCATGCTTTCGGAGATCTTTCCTCAGCGCTTGGCACAGTTTCCAGATATAGACTGTTGGGTTCAGGTGGCCTGTCCTCGCTTGAGTATCGACTGGGGGTATGCTTTCCCCAAGCCTCTTTTAACGCCCTACGAAGCAATGGTAGCTTTGGACCAAGTTCTGTGGATGCCAAATGGAACATATCCTATGGACTACTACTCCACTAAGGGGTGGGGTCGTGGACACAATCCTTGGCCGAGCAAAGACAATGATTTCAGTGGATGCTGCGGAAAAGAGACCTGCGAAGGGTCGTGCAAAAAAACGTAAATTAAAATTATTTAACTTATTTAAATTGTTGTGATATCGGGGCTGGTCCCCTTATTTGTACTGGACGTAGGCTGCTGATCTTCCCATGTTTCTAGGTCGCTCAATAGCGCATAATGCGAGTCCTTGCGTTCCATAACGATAGGAACGCAATGCTGAAGGTTTTTGAGGTTTTCAAAATACTCGTAGTTCCATTTGAACCATTTCATTAAAAATACCCGGCCCCAAATGCCATGAGAGACCAAAATCACCACATCGGGCTCGTGGATGGTGAAATGTCTGTACAGTGAATTGCAAAAGCTTGCGCAGCGGTCGTAAACGTCCGCGGCAGACTCGCCATTGAAAATGCGATAGAAAAATGACCCGTATATGCTACGCTCCTTCATAATATCCGTCATCCGCTGGGCGTTTTGAAAGTTTCCAAAGTCCTGTTCCCTTAGTCGAGGTTCCTCGATGACGCTCGGTTTGATCCCGTGATTTCGCAAAACCAATCGAATCTCTTCTTCCGTCTGACGAGTACGCATATATGGTGACCGGTAGACACGAACGTTTTCGCCCGGCCTAATCATCTGGGCAATCTCCTCGCCAGCTTCTTTTGCCTGGGTCCGACCCCGGCTAGTTAACAGCACCATATGGTTCTGGGTGTGCCCATTGACGCTCTTATCGCAGTTGGCTTCAGACTCTCCATGCCTGACAATAATAATCAGCTTTTGTTAATGGCCGTCCGCGTGGTGTTTTGTTGCCCGTTGTCGGTGTTACTTACTCTCGGCTTCATCATGGAGGGGAAGCTCAGCAATTAATGCAGTGTCCCAAAGTAATCATATATGTAGGTGCTCCCAGCCGTGACAGGCACATTAACGAGATGAGCGGAGGGGGTCTAGAATAGTTACGTGATTCATTTAGATAAAGTTTGAAGGGCATCTGGATGTGTCTAGATGTCAGCTTGATGCATTTTAACCCAAACACCGCCATAGACCCTTGCAGTGAGGTTGACGTCGTTCACCAATGGGGCAGCGGGGTCCTGCAGCTCGATGCTATCGTACTTTTGGGCTATCCGGGTAAGAACAAATGACGCTTCTGTGAGTGCAAACTGCTGGCCCAAGCAGATACGAGGTCCGCCGTTGAACGGCAAGTACTCCCAGCCTTTGGGGTGAAACGTCTCCCAGCGTTCGGGCCGGAAAACCTCCGCGTCCTCTCCCCAAATCGCGGGCTGCCGATGCATTTCATGAACAGCATACATGACATTTGTTCCTTTGGCAATAAAAACAGGATCCTGGCCATCTGGACCTCCTCCTCTTGGTAGCTGAGTATCGACTTCTGCGGTGCGAATGTTTCGAGGCACAGCAGGGTTTAGTCTCAAGACCTCGTTAATGACGTGCTTCAAATACGTGCAGCTCTTGAGCTTTTCAAAAGTAACACTCTTTGTACTAACTGGTCCAAAAGCCTCGATCAATTCCTTGCGTAGCTTGCGATACACCTCGGGATGGTGGGCTAAATGCCAAATAGAGTACGACAGTAAGGATGCAGTAGTATCACGACCAGCGATAAGAATGTTGAGAGCTTGGTCTCGAATAGTAACACGGTCTCTCGTGACCTTGGCGAGTTCATAAATGAAAGTGTACGACTCGCTTTCTGTCTCAATCGGCTTAGCCAACGCTTTGTCCACGAAATATTCAACAAACTTCCGGCTTCTTGCAATTGCCTCGCGGAACGACTTGGGATAAACAAATCGGAACAAGGGACCGAATTGAATCCTTGTCAAGCACCATTCCACGCACTCGGTGTAGTCCTTTACGAACTGGGCACAAGACATGCCGTAAACCTCCCGTTGTGAATCAAGCAGCGAATCCACGCTCTCTCCAAGTAAAAACTCGGTTGCAGTGTCCATTGTGAGGTGGTGAAAGAGTGTTTGAATGTCGACAAACTCCTCACGATCTAAAACGGCCTCCACATGGCTGAAATGTTCTCTGATCGAATCGATCTGGGCCACTTGTTCTCGGGAAAACTGCGGACGCAGCAAATTGCGCGAGTGTTTCCAGCCAGCACCAGACAGTGTGAATATTCCATCACCCAAGAAGCAATTTAGCTGGTCGGCTCGGATGCCTAGACTGTACGATTTGAAATTGGTAGCCAGCATGCTTTTCACATTTTCGGGATCAAGAGTCACTACAATGAACATACCGAGGATTTCCTCAGTGAACGTCAGCTTTTCCTTTGCACGGAAATTTTCTATCATTTTCTCCAGGCTTTCTTTTCTTCTAACCGCAGACAATGATCTGAATAGAGTGCGAATTCCCAATGGATAGTCCAAGACTACCGGCACGGGCTCCAATCCTGCCCGCTTGGCCTGGGCTGTAAAGCTCCACTTTAAATAGAAATCATACGTTAGCGCAAACAGTAGAATACCCAAAATTAAAACCCAAAGGATCATACTGACGACAAGCTGACGAATCACAGCGTGTGCTTATATAGTTCCCCCAGGCGTGCTGGCCAGCTGCCGTAGCCAAATATGGAAAGCATGGACTAGAAAAATTGAACTAGCTAGACACCGAAGTGTATACATGGCATTGTTTATAGCGCATAGTAAAGCTTAGCAGATAAGTGTATTCTCGAGTCACGAAAGCTGATACGCGCACGACCGCCGAATCGAATAAATGATCGTCCAACTTGAACGCACATCTAGGGTTCCTTTCATGTGCAGAGACCAAGGTCACACAGCTCGCCCACAATCAATAGATGGTGCTATCAAGCAGAACCTCGTCATCTAGTCCACTAATCTCAGTCTAAAAATAGGAATATTTTCTCACTATTAATTTTATTTAGCTGTCGTCGGACAATCCGATTCACCTGTGCAGGAGGAGACAGAACAAGACTCTGCAGAAACATCGCCTCGGGTTTGGGGATACTTGTCCAAGTTGTCGCGGGCGTCGATGAAAGAGTAGTACATCCCCCTTGTCCATTTACGGCAAGATTTACCCCAGATGATCATAGGAATACTCATGATTACCATGAAAAAGAATTCCAAAACGCCAATGGCAATGAAGGTGTTTTGAGGGCCGGACGCATCCATCCAAGTGTCGCAGACAAAAGAAAAGATCATACCAAGTGTGTTGTTGATAACAGATACACCAACCATGCCCTCCAAAACCATTTCTGGGTAACAGTCGACAAGGTAGCTCATTGAGATATCACCTGCACAGCCCCAGCCGAACCCGATGAAACCAAGTCCCACGTAAGGTAGCGGCCATGACCAGCCATGCTCGGTTCCAATACCAAATAAGAACATACCCGCTGGGGCAATAAGTCCCGGCAATAGCAAAAAGTACAGACGGCTTTCCGCCTCGCGCACACCTTTATTCCTGTGAGCCATCCACAACACGAACCAATCCGCACAGTAACTTCCGTAGAAGCAGCCGATAACAGCACCAATTAGGGTTGGAATATTCATTATCGCGACACCTGCATCGCTGTAGTGCCAAGGAGCATCTGCCCAGTAGTCGTCCTCAGCCGTAATATAGAAAGTGAGCCAAGCGTCTTGGGCACCCCATTGCAGACCGGAATAGATTACAGCTGGAAAACTGAACACGCGGAGTGTCAGCCACAAACGGTGAGCATACTGCTTGAATCCCCAGCCCTTCAAGTTAACCGCGGGAGTGATAAGAGCAATACGTTTCCAGTACGATTTCGGCGGATCGACATACTCTGCCTTTTCCAAGTGGCTATCGCTGATCACAGAGTCATCGTAGGTGGTGGTGATCCTACTCTGTTCGGCAGATAACGAGGAGGGAATAAGAGTCGGATGGAAGTGATGTTCTTCTTGTCCTGGTTTCTCTCCATGCGCTTTCTTCTCACCAACCAAATTTGTATCTTCCAAAACGGTGTGGGCAGCAGCACGCTGCGCAACCGGACTAGGATGACAGAGTTCGTAATGTTTACGATCAAAGTAGGTTTCCTCTAGACCGAAGTAAACCACCACAAGCATAAAGCCGGAGGTGATAAGTCCAAGGTAGCCCACCCACTGCCATCCTAGGTTGTCGGCGGCATAGCCACCGATCATAGGCCCCAAAAATGTGCCTACTGATGTCGCCAAAATGTACAAACCAAGGGCTTCGGATGCCTGGTGCTGAAAGAAAATCTGCGTCAACGAAAGCTGGGCGACTGCTTCAGCCACTGCTTCTGAAGCGCCAGCAAAAAGTTGACTCCAAATAGCATCGCTATTTGTCTTGACGTTCGCATACCATGCAGCACCAATTATGCCTAGAAGCAAGCCAACAATGTAGTTGATACGGCTACCCCATAGAAATACACTGGGCGAGCTTAACAAAGTCCAGTAGCCGATGCCAATGAATAGTACTCCGGCACCGGTATTGAAAACTCCCCAGGAGAACCCATACTCATCCACTAAGGAATTCTGCGCAGCACTGGCACTATTAGATGTCGCAGCAGTCAATCCTGTCACGATCAAAACTAACAGCATATGCCAGTACTTGCGGGGCTTGGACCAATTCAGAGGGTCATTAGGTGAATTGGTCGGCTGCGGTACAAGCACAATATCTCCATCAGTGCGCAGGTTATCACTCTCTCTGATATCCTGCTTGAAGATAAAGTCCGTACCTGGAATGTGGTTCTCATCCCGGTTCTCCATGTATTTAGCCGAATATAACTGGGATTACTGCGGTGTGACCTTGCTTATTACTGCTGTATTGTTGAGTTCGCTCAGAAGAACACCGCCCTTGATTCCCGAAAAAAAAAGGAAGATGAGGGCCCATCTTGGCTCGCCCGGCAATAAAAACCTGCATCCCTTGGTGCGTGGTGGGTTGGGGTTCTGTTAAAAATTTTGAATATCTGAGGGGCTCGTACGGTCGTTCGACGTCGTTTAGGCGGTGCATTTCTTGCCAAGCTTCGGAATACTCCAGAGATTTAGATACCGTATTCAAGTAGAAAAATATCGGAGGCAGCGCAAGCGTTCTGGGCACCCAAGCCGTCCCATTGTCCCTGTCAAGATCGACTATGTACTCAGGTAGGGCTTGTGAAACGCACGTACGGCTTTCTGGGCGAAAGCATCATGTCTGCTACTTTTTGGTAATTCTGACCTTGTCGCCGACGCTGTCGCTGAGCTCTGCTGGGTTTTTTTAGCACGGGGCTCTCTTGCCCGCTCATTTCAGCTGGCTGCAGATCTCGGGGGGGATTGACATCGGCTGCTACGCAATTGCTGTCAAGTAAGGGTTTGACCAGATCAATGAGCCGTTTCGACGCTTCTGAAAGCGCTAAAGATTGGCTGTATATTTGCTCCAGCCGATCTCGATCCAGGCTCTCTTTCGCGGGGGGTTCACTAGTGATTACAACCGGTGCCCTCCGCCTGGTGCTGGAAGCGTTCATCCTGCATTTGGAACGGTTGCGCCTAGACGTTCGCGGACTTGGCCGCTCCAAAGCTGTCGTCTCTGATTCTGATTGTTCTGATGTGCACAATTGAGCCATAATTAATCGCAGCTGAATGAGTCTAAACATTAATACTACCACAACAAAACCGCAGTTTGCCCACGGTTCGCGCCCATAATTGAATAGTCGAATGTCAAGCAGCAAAGTTGAGGAAAAGGAAGATTTATTATTACACCTGAACGAAATTAAAACAACTGTAACAGGGATCGAAGCGCAGCTTGATGTTCTTGCAGGTCACTTTGAAAAAACAGCTGCTGCGGCTTCGCTAGCTACAAACGTGATGTCGCTATGGACTAAGTCGTCGTACGCCAGTTCACCTGCAGCTCCTCGGCAATTTTCAGTGCATCGAACTAGATCTACAGAGAATATTAATACTGATGACTAGCAAAGATAAAGTTGATATATGCAGGATATTTGCTGGCTCATGCTAATATGCGCCTAAAGTATATATATATATAAATTTAACAGCTCTCTTCATCATCCTGTTGATTATTGTGATAACAGGCATAGGTTTTTTCCTGGAATAGGGTGGAATTAGTTTGGAAAACCCAACGCTTATCAGCGGGTAGAATGAGAAATATGATCGAAAAGAGCCTCATCTGAAATGGTGACCTTGGCCTCGAGTGCCTCGATGACTTCGTTTCGGGATTGATACAAGGAGGCCTCGTTACTACGCACTAAGCCGAGTGCGGCCTGTAGTAAGAAGCCATCTCCTTCGAACAAAAATACGTCGATAATGTGAGCAGCTGTGTCGACATCGAGCCGGTCAGTGAACATGTTGCTAATCATAGAATCGAGATAGTGGTTGGGAGCCATGCGGATGCTGTTGAAGTGGTCGTTCAGGCGACCGAACTTGGCTCTGAACACTTTGTAATATGGCGTGTAATGGGCAGTGGCCGTTTGCTCGTCGCCCATCATAACAGCCAAAGGAAGGCTCTTGTGAAGCATATTAGCCATGACAACAAGTGCCTTTTCCTCGTCAAGCTCAAGTAAGAGCAAGCCGGCAATCAGAGATAGTGCCCGCTGATACTTGAGACCGGGATGCAGGCCCAAGAAAGAGCGGACAATCAGAATGAGACTACGATGTAGAGGTCGATCAGGCTGGAAAATGCCTAGCTCTGGCCAGACACGAGCCGAGTCCTGCACGATATCTGCCTCATTGCCAGACAATGTGCATCCTTCCAAAGTGACCTCTAATGAGTTTCCTACCTGTGAAATCCAAACATCACCACGCACACGCTGAGGGATACCCCTCCACCAGAGTTGGCGCAAACGCTTTGGAGCGCTGGTAGGGTTTTTGAGCCAAGCTTGCCAAACATCAATGTCGGCATGCATTTGGTTAGTGCGAGCTTGGGCCTTGGCTTCTTCGGCACTTTGCCGCTTCTTTTCATGCTCAGCAGCCATGGCCATAATCTTGCCATACTCATCGAGGTGCTTCTTCTCTTCATCAGGCGTTTTGGGTGGTAAATGCTCGGGCCGGGTGAGAGAGGTGCGTCGGGGAGATGACGAAGACGACATGATAGGAGAGGGCGGCGGTAGATCGGTATTGAGACAGGGTAGAGATGCAGATCGAGACTTTACAGATAAAGGCGAAGTGAATGATACTTCTTGTGCATAATCAAAATTGAGAGAGTGGTCCAGCATACTGGCCAGCGACAAATCCTCAGAGCTCACAGACATGTCATGATAAGCTGCTGTCCTGGTAGAATTTTGGGAATCGGTTTCTTTGATACTAGGCAGGGTAGCATTGCTATTACGAGTGGCAGACTTACGACGATTCGACGGTTGGGGGAGGCGAGGTGGTTTGCTCTGGGGGTCATGGGGGCCGTTCTGGGGCTTTCTTTGTCCATGGTTATCGCATTTGTTCGCAGATTTTTGACGGTGGTAGTGACCGTTTGAGCTTTTGGGGCCCTGTGGAGTGGAAAAGGAGGGCCTACTCTTGCGTTGCTTTTGTTGCATGTAGAGCGCAGGCGACATAGGCACATTGAACATCAGCCCATCCTGGAGCCAGAAATCCTCACCCAAATCGTTCTCATAGTCAAGCTCACGCTGTTTACGAGTGCGCATGCGGCGAGCAGGAAGGCGAGATAGGCTGGCCATGGACGTTTTGTCGGTGAACGAGTGAAAGTCGGGCTTCATCTGGAAATGGCTCTGCTCAAAGGCATGATGCTCATCAAGATGCGGTAGAGCAGGACTGGACTGTACACTGGGGCGCGATGTAAACGGCCCGCACATACTCAACAGAGCGGGGGAAGAGATTGATGAAAGGGAAGACCGCAACGATGAGCTGTCTGAGACAAGCGTTGGGTTACTTCCGTTCGATAGAACGCTGTGATCATCTGCTGATGAGATTGAGGAGACTGGCGAATACAACTCGGTGTTTGTATTACCACTGGAATGTCGGCGTCCGGGTGAGGGCTCGAAGAGCGATATGTCCTCCAGGTCGTCATGGCGAATCCTGGGAACAGCCCCAGGCTTTAGCGGCAAGGTTGTCATTATTAGAACAGTAGAAGTAGTAGCAATATCGAGACTTGATAGCGGTCGGACTGGTTCCTGGCACTAATAGCAAATATTCCTGACTCGCAGTTTCAGGGGGGACGAGGGCGTTGGGTCGTGTTCGCGTCGCGGTAAAGAAAGAAAAGTGGCCGTGATTCCCGCTAGTTTACAAAATGGAACTGCCGGTACTGGTTTTGAAGATCTAGTACGGCCCGGCGGAACTTTGGCAAATTGATGCTCAACGACGAAGATCGAGTATTTCAAAAGAATGCACTTCGCAAAAGAATCCTGCCACAAGAAGCTCCCTGGCTTACTAAGTGCAAATGGCTGCATTTTTCCCAAAGGGGTTGCCTGCACAACCAGCTCACTGCGGCTCAGACGCACAAGCAAGGGAACAGCCTGGGAGCAGTAGTTTTTGGCACGTTTAACTCTTCTCTTGCGCCAAGCTGAACACAACTTACGCAGCACACGTAAGGGAATGGTGGCTACCGCGTGGGCGTCTTTTTTTGGTTTCAGGTTGGATACAATAGACGCTGCGGGCACATTTATCCTATCTAAAACCCGACTGCAACTTTCCAGTATTACGCTACCAGCAGTGGCAGGCAGCATGATCGGCACCTACATAATGCATATGGGTTGGGGTAAGCATTTAATGAGGAATGAGAGGACCAGGGATGGGAAGCATGAAGCTAGATTATAGCCCAATTAACCTTTCTATAGAGGATAAGTACTGTATTTTAATGTTTCCTTGCTTTGAGAGCGCCTCGAGCACTTTTCATTGCTATTTGGGATCGTCTCGAGAAGCAGGTGAAAATCAGGGGTTGGTTTCACCTCTGTACGGTTCGCTTGATCGTATATTCGGCTAACTACCGACGAGCGCGGTGGTGACTCTATGTGCTAGTCTGTAGCAGCTAATACAGTGCGGGCAGCGCATTTTGTCTTATGGTTGTTGTAACATTTGAGTTAGTCTATTTTTATGTCTTCCTGTTTCACTAGTTCTAAAAATAGTGGGCACCCACACCCCCTAGCAATGTCTCTTTGGAATGATCGTCCTTTTGTGATGACTAAGGGTGTTTCTGAGTTCTGAACTTGCAAAACCTCTTATTCGTGGATTTGAGTAAAATGCCATTATCCTCTACATAGTACTTATTTACGGCCGCTATACTCTTTAATGCGAGTTGCGACTCGGATCTCTCAAAGCAGTTTGGCCGTACGAAGCCTCTAGAGCTAGATCGCTCAGTTCACGCGTCTGGTAGCTCATAGCCCGTGTCCTTCGTCAAACATGCTCAATCATTACATTTGTAAACCAGACTTTTCATTGCCTCTTTGCTACTACTGCCTCCGCCCCAGATCGATTTTCCCTCCAAGACTAATATCCTCCCGCTTATATAATTTTTTCTAGATCTACGCTTGGAAGAAAAAACCGTCTAACATTAATGCCCTCCACTAATAATAAGGACAAGCCCTGGGACACCCCTGATGTTGATAAATGGAGGATCGAGCCTTTTGGTCCTGACGATCTGAAATGTGGAACTCCTTTCACCGAGGAAACCAGCTTCGCAAGTCTTTTCCCCAAGTATCGTGAGGCCTATCTCCGCCAGATCTGGGGTGATTTGACCAAAGCTCTCGACGCAAAAGGCGTCGCCTGCCAGTTGGACTTGGTTGAAGGCTCTATGACCGTCAAAACTACTCGTAAGACTTATGATCCCGCAATTATTCTCAAGGCCCGTGACCTTATCAAGCTTCTGGCTCGCAGTGTGCCGTTTCCTCAGGCGGTGAAAATTCTCCAAGACGACATCGTATGCGACGTCATCAAAATCGGCGGCTTTGTGAGCAGCAAGGAACGCTTTGTTAAGCGCCGCCAACGGCTCATTGGCCCGAACGGTAATACGCTAAAGGCCCTTGAGTTGGTGACCAAATGTTACATTCTCGTCCAAGGTAATACTGTGGCAGCTATGGGCACTTATAAAGGTTTGAAGGAGGTCCGAAGAGTTGTCGAAGATTGCATGCAAAACATCCATCCTATTTATCACATCAAAGAGCTTATGATCAAGCGAGAGCTGGCAAAGAAGCCCGAAATGGCAGGTGAAGATTGGAGCCGGTTCCTTCCTCAGTTCAAAAAGCGAAATGTTGCCAGACGTGCTCCCCACAAGGTTCGCCAGAAGAAAGAGTACACTCCCTTCCCCCCTGCACCCCAGCCTCGCAAGGTTGATCTCGAGATTGAGAGCGGTGAATACTTTTTGTCCAAGCGGGAGAAAGAGCAAAAGAAACAGGAGCAACGTCGTGCGGAACGCCAGGCTGCGAAAGAAGTCAAGCAAAAGGAACGTGCTAAAGACTTTGTTGCTCCTCGTGAGAATTAAATCGAAAAAATATAGCCGTACAGATTTAGGTTAATTGGCACCATGGCCTGTCATGCCGCATTTGATAGTGGCACAGGGCGGGCTCGAGCCAGAGAGATAAGAGCCCCGCGAGTGTGATACCGGCTGAATCACTCATGCCTACAGTTGCCATTGCAAATTCACGCTCCTTTGCTGGAACCGTTTCGGTCACCTGCATATAAGTGTTCACATAGGCAGCACCTCCCAAAAGTCCCTCGTAGACCATAAGAATAAAGAGAATATAAATAGAAGGGAATACCATGAACATCGACTGCAAAATGCAGATTCCGACGTTCAGCAATTGCAGTGCGGCAGGCAGGTAGAGTTGATGTATGCGAACCCACGGTGCTGATGATCTTGAAATGAAAACACCAACTTGGTAGAGCGTGCTATAAGTAACATACGCATCCCGATAGGCCGCAAAAGGCATATCGTTGAGGTCAAAAAGTAAAGTAGGCGATATCCCCTGGTTGATCACGTACTCTCCAATGTACACAAGCATGAGGGGGATGATGAACGGTCTAACAAGTGGCTTGATACGGTCAATGGTTTTGATTTGGGGTTCAGAATCACTGTTCAGATCGACATCAACGGGGACATAATCGCGGGGCGGAAGGAGTTTGAAAAATACCAACAAGAATGCAAATGGTGAGATGCTGAAAAGGATTAACGTCCATCGGGTCGAAACATGTAGCACAGTAGTGGCTAACATAAAAAGAAAGCTGCCCACCAAACCGGCCGCACCTGTTCCAGAGCTAAACCCATGAACCGCGTTACGGTCGTAAAAGTGAGTTAACGCGAGAAAAGTGATTTCGCCAAATCCCGAGGACAGGGATGCTAGACAAATGCCCGTTATGATGGGCAAAAACGAGTTGCCGGCAGCAACAAGCTGCATACCGACAAAGCTTAAACCAACTAAGCAAAAAATGCGTAAAGGATACGGGACCCTGTGTATGTAGAACGGCGCAGAGACTTTGGCGATCAAAGCGGGCAAGACGTCAGCCAGTAATACAACGCCTTTAGGGGTAGTGGCACCCACTAAATCAATTGCAGCAGACAAAATAACCACATACAAGACATTGTTTAGCAAGCCAAAACCCCAGAAGCTGCTGGCAACCCGTAGATTGGACCCCCGGCTCAAAGCCATGCTGACGTACGAACCAGTCGAAGGGGGTTGGGGTGCATTGAATCGATGCATCAGCCAAGGCAGTCTCGGCATGAATGTGCGCTGGTGAAGTTTCACAATGATCAGAGGCTTGCTGATAGTATGGTTTTGGACACTGGTGAACGCAGAGAACTGGGCAGTGCTGGTCAATTCCTCTCAATACTGGTACGACTATCGGCACTCGTCCAATCTGCTGTCAATGTACCAGACCCTGCGTGGCCAGGGTTTCAAGGCCTCGAATATCATAGTTATGAATGCGGCCGCCCACGTCTGCGACGCTCGCAATGTATTTTTGGGCCACCAGTACGCCCTCCCGGACCATAAAGTTAATTTAAACAAGGGGGTTCCCACCGACTATCGGGGCAAGCAGGTTGGTGTGCAGCAGGTGTTGGACGTGCTTCGAAACCGTCATGACGGTGCAGTGCCCAACAGTAAAAGGCTATTGGGCGATGCAAGGTCGAAAATAGTGCTTTATCTGACCGGCCATGGGGGCAATGGCTTTTTGAAGTTCCGGGATCGCGAGCTGCTGTTTGCAGAGCAACTGGCTGCGGTAATTGATGAGATGTATTTAAAAAGCCGCTACTCCACTATGCTGATATTGTCTGATACATGCCAGGCAGAGACGCTGGTTGACAGAATTCGCGCACCCAATGTCTACACGTTTGCCAGCTCACGCCGTGGCGAGAGTTCGTACTCATTGATCAACGATTCGGATCTGGGAGTCGCTCTGATTGACGAGTTCTCCTACGCACTTGCTTGGTTATTAGCGCAGCCCAATGGTTCAAGCAGGTCCATGAGTCAGCTTGCATCGGACTGCGGTGATGCTGTTGAACTGTCCACGCCGGTGCTCCGAGGACCAACACAAGACATTTTGATGAGTGATTTCTTTTCTCAGGCCAGCCAGCCAATTCTGATGGACGATCTAATTGTGTAATAAAATGCCACATATTCCCTCCTGCTCAATTATAGTTAGGTGTTCAGGGGTTTATCACCTCTCACATCCTACAGTATGGCAAACACAACGTTGCTACTAATCAAGGGCAAGGGCTTCACCTGGACTACGGGCAACGTCGAGATCGACGAGTGTACATATATAAGCAAGCCAGCAAGCTTTAGGCCGGATTTACCACCTGTTCTAAAAAGCTCACCCGCAATTGACTCTGCAGAATGACCGATTTCAAGCCAATTTCTTCCACAACCAGCCTTTCTACTTGGACTGAGCTGAAGAAACTGTACGAAGCCAAGGGCAAGACTCTGTCTGTTCCCGAGGAGTTCAAGAAGGACAACAAGCGATTCGAGAAGTTCTCTCGCACCTTCTCCAACTACGACAACTCGCAGATCCTGTTTGACTTCTCCAAGAACATCGTTAATGACGAGGTTTTCGAGTTGTTGCTCAAACTCGCCAAGGAGGCCCGGGTCGAGGAGCTCCGCGATGCCATGTTTGCTGGTGAAAAAATCAACACCACCGAGAACCGCGCTGTCTACCACGTCGCTCTCCGTGCTCACGGCAACTCGCCCATGAAGGTTGACGGCAAGGACGTTTTGCCTGAGGTCAAGGCGGTTCGCGAGCACATGAGAGAGTTCAGCGAGGACGTCCGCTCAGGCAAGTGGACAGGTTACACGGGTAAAAAGATCACCGATGTCGTTAACATCGGTATTGGTGGCTCCGATCTCGGCCCCGTTATGGTTACTGAGGCTCTCAAGCACTACTCTGGCCCTCTGAACGTGCACTTTGTTTCCAACATTGATGGCACTAACCTGGTCGAAGTTCTGAAGCCCCTGTCTCCCGAAACTACTCTGTTCCTGATTGCCTCCAAGACTTTCACCACTGCCGAGACTCACACCAACGCAACCAGCGCCAAGGAGTGGTTCTTGTCCAAGGGTGCCAAGGTCGAGGACATCAAGAAGCACTTTGCTGCTTTGTCTACCAACGAGGCTGAGGTCTCCAAGTTCGGCATCGATCCTAAGAACATGTTTGGTTTCGAGAACTGGGTCGGTGGCCGTTACTCTGTTTGGTCGTCTATTGGTCTCTCTGTTGCCTTGTACGTCGGTTTCGACAAGTTCGACGAGTTCCTGAGCGGCGCCGAGGCTGTTGACAAGCACTTCACCTCTACCAAGCTTTCCGATAACATTCCCGTTATTGGTGCTCTGCTCAGTGTCTGGTACAACAACTTCTTTGGTGCTCAGACCCATTTGGTTGCTCCTTTCGACCAGTACCTGCACCGGTTCCCTGCTTACCTGCAGCAGCTTTCTATGGAGTCTAACGGTAAAGGCGTCGATCGCAACTCTAACTTTATCAACTACGAAAGTGGCACCATCCTGTTTGGTGAGCCCTGCACCAACGCTCAGCACTCTTTCTTCCAGCTTGTCCACCAGGGCACCAAGTTGATCCCCGCTGATTTCATTCTGTCTGCCAACTCTCACAACCCTATCTCCAACAACTTACACCAGAATATGTTGGCTTCGAACTTCTTCGCTCAGGCTGAGGCTCTGATGATCGGCAAAGACAAGGCTGCCGTCCAGGCTGAGGGTGCTCCCGCTGCTCTTGTCAACCACAAGATCTTCAAGGGCAACCGTCCTACCACCTCAATTCTCGCCCAGAAAATCACTCCCGCCACTCTTGGTGCGTTGATCGCATACTACGAGCACGTCACCTTCGTGGAGGGTGCTATCTGGAATATCAACTCCTATGACCAATGGGGTGTTGAGCTCGGTAAGGTGCTGGCCAAGAAGATCCAGAAGGAGATTGAGGCCCCTGGTGATGTCAAGGACCACGACGCTAGTACCCGTGGTCTCATCAACCAATTCAAAAAATGGTCTGCTTAAGCTACTTAGAATAGTATAGTTCCGGTCTTTAGTAAACACACCCTTGATATAATGTCTGTGGCGCGCGTTACATAACTGCTGAGTGTGTTTGGCTGTATTTTTTGGTTAAATTATAGAAGGGAGCAATGCTCCGGTTTACAAGAGCCAATTGGTACCGTTTTGGTTCGGCTAAGCGGCCATTCACTCGATTTTACGCTACTGAGCCCGAGAAGAACGAGCGGCTAGCGAATCTAGGATCGACAATCCAGGTTCTCCAGGACAATATTCCGCTTTTGTTGACCAAGAACCTGCCCTACGAAATCATCCACCCGGACATTTGCTTTTGCTTGTTCCCCGAAACTCACGGGATTCAAGCCGCGGGCTTCAAAACATACAACACCATGGTCAAGTTGCTGCAGCTTGCGACCCGATCTTTGCTACTCCCAAACCGGTCGCAATTGATGATCCTAGCAATGTATATGAACAAAGACGATAAAGACCCGCAGCTGCAAGTGAATTGGCGGTCGATTTCACCCGATAGAGCAACCCCGCAGCCAATTGACCCGTTCTCCAACCCGTTGTCCATTTTCCAACCCGGTCAGATTATCAAGTCGCTGGGCATGATGCCCGACGAATATCCTATCATTGCCGGCTCGTTTGAGTTCAGATTCGACCGCGACTGTGACAAAATCGTGTACCACTGTATCAGAGATGTCGAGTATCTCCACAGACCATCTGCCGAGCCGGTAATCACAAATTGACGAAAAAAAAAATAATAGATATATGCAATGTACATACGAGAATATAACTTATCAGAAGGCTAAATCAGAACGTCGTGAAGAGGTCACCTCGAAGGAGTGAAGGCTTTGGTGTTGAGAAAAAGCTTCGTCTTCGTCTGCCCAGGACCGAGGGACCAGCTCCTCGTTACCAAAGTCAAGATCAAACATGGTCGAGGGAACAGGTAGGTTTGTGCCAGCAACAGACTCGGTGGGACCCAAAGATTTTTCAATCAGCAAAGCAGGCGACCCTTGCGTCGAAGGGTCGGAAATATCAGATAAAGGACGCGAGAGATCGTCCATGCAGAAAATACTATCATCATGTTCGTGAGAAGACTCAGAGTCCAGGCTATGGTCATCACTGGTCAGCTGCGTCCGGCCACTGCTGGTAGCATCGAAACGATCATCCTGGCTCTCTTGATCTAGGAAGTTTTCATCCTCTTCAAGAATGCTGCCGGCGGTTAGACGATCATGCACGCAGCGACTGGGGCGTTGCAAATGGAAATCAGCTCTGGAAACAGGCGGCGTGAACTGCATACGCAAATCCCATTTGCCTTTAATTGGAGTCAAGGACACACCAAGAGCTGTGGGCACTCGCAAGGGAGGGCGGTCCGCTTCGGTGGTAATATTCATAACATCGACCTCAGGTGGCTCAAACTCATTGTCAGATGCAATGAGCTCAAACTCTTCTTCGGTCGACCAAATGCGTACTTCGGCCAGGGCCTTACGCATACCAGACAACGATCGATTTTGAGGGTCAATCGTCAAACAATGTCTGAGTACCGCAAACACGTCTTGCGACATGCTTGGGAAAATATCGAAAAGTGATTCGCGAGACGCTGCAAAATCCGTAAACAGTCGATCAGACTGGTTGGCAACTTTGAAGGGATTGCGCTCAAACAAAACGTTCAAAAGACAAATTCCCAGAGCCCAAATATCAGCTGCTGCCGCGTTGTAGCTTTCGGCAGTAGTTCCAAAACATTCAGGAGCCATATACTGCCGGGAGCCCACTTCGAACTCCGTGCAATTGAGCTCTGAGGTGGCCAGACCCCAGTCGGTCAGCTTGAACAGGCCGTCGGCAGAAATGAGGATATTTTCGGGCTTGATATCCCGATGATAAATATTGAGGCCATGACAGAATTCAACCACGTCAATGAGTTGATTCATGAGGTCACGAATCCGCTGGTGGGGGTAGAAAATATCTCCCCCTGAGCGAATGGCTTCGTAGAGATCGCCACCAGTGCAATACTCAAGAATGAGGTACAAATTGTCATCGAGCTCGAAATGGTCAACGAGCGAGACGATGTTGGGGTGTTTGCCAATCAGGTTGTGGACTTGGATTTCGTATCTACCGTCAATGATACTTTGGGCGTCTGACAGCGCATAGTTGGAAGTACAGTTCGAAAGGTTATCGGAGGGGTTTTCCGAGAGAAGGCGGTTTGTGGCCAGGGAAGCGAAGCGAGATCGATCAGGCCGGTGTTTACTGATGCACTTGGCTGCGTAATGCTCACCTGAGCTGATGTCTTTAACCAGGCTTACAACACCATACGAGCCTTTGTTGATGGTTGTGATGATCTCGTATTTGTCGTTGAGTATTTCTGGCATCTTTTAAGCGCAAAAACAAAGCGTTAACTCTGTGTTGTCAGAGGGTGATTGCCTTGTGGGGTAATGACGATAGAGGCGGCGCTATAAAGAGCTTGCAGTCTGCTGGACGTGGGCTGCTCGCAAGTAAAACAGTATCACACTCGCCGTGCAAACAGGTATACTTTTGACAGGGTGGCTCACAACGGAGGGGAGTCGGGGCGCACACAAAAACTGTGAAATCGGGTTGTGCGGCAAATCACTCTGGCCTTGTGCTTGGAGCTTTACTGTTGAAAGAGCTCAAGCAAGAAAAAAAAACGTCGATACGTCTACGCAAATGGCGTCTTAAGGGAACGAAATGTTGGGAGAAGACTGGGGAGGAAAGCTTCGGGGAAACACTAATGTTTTGATGATAAAGGCTTGAGGCTACACTTGTTTCGGTGGATTAGGTTACGGGTTACTGCCCAATTATTATGGGCTAGGTTTTTGGGGAAGGCTGGAGCGCATGGGAAGGGCTGAATGGAAGCAGATCGAACATGAAGCAAATCCCCTGAGACTGCCGGAGGTGCCCCGGCTGAGTTTCGCCGTTGCGCACAGCATATTTCTGGATAACATTTCGACATTTCAAGGTATATACAACAGCTATATCCAGGCAATTCCTCCTTACTCATTCCTACAAACTTGCCCCATCGAGTCTGCTGACTGGCTGTAGAGTCATAGCATGACGATGGTCTAGGGCAGTCTTGCGGCATCGGTCAATTGCGGGAAGGCGGGGTGGCCATTGAAGCGGCTTCATTCTTCTAATTCCTCACCAGGAATATTTTTGTTCCGATTAAGCATTGTTGGTTTTTATCCAGCGAAAACGCGTCCTGCTTCCCCTATCCTATAACCCCGCAGCGTCTTTATCCGGCAATGTAAGGTACGATCGTATGAGATGCCGATTGAGCATAACTGGGCAACAGGCGGCATTGTCAGCTCGTCTCGCTCGCAAGGGCGTTCTAACTGATTTATATAAAAAGAAGCCTATTCCAGTATATAAATATGTTGAGTGCTGAAACCCGGAACCCTTCCGAAGCATTTTTCGAACATTGTCGGGCCCTGGCCGGGCTGAACATAAGGGGTATATTCAACGTGCGTACGAGGGTTACCGTGTATATTAGCATAATCGATAGTGCAATTCGGTAGGAATTAGTTAATCTGCAAGTGCTGGCACTTACACACGTGACTACCCCCAACTTGGCGCAGATCCAAACTAATTGCTCAATCTTTAGTACTATAGTCTAAGGGTCCTAGTTTCCTTCAAGAAAGCCTGTATTTCTCAGGCCAATCCCGAATCAACTCAAGTTACCCTGTCGTCGTATATTGACTCAGGGGTTGATACCCAAACCACCTCACCCCCCGACTTTCTTTCCCATTAACCCTCTGATATGTGCTAAATCAACTATACTTGAACGCTTCATATTGTGGTATTTCTCACATTCTAGTCGTGTCTGTGGACGAGTGGAACGCGTATGTTTGAAAATAAGTCGGTTTCGCGCTAGCCTTGGTCGATGCCCCAAGGAGGCTAAACCTCCCGTATATTGGAGCCAAGGTCAGTGTTTGAGCTCGTAAAACGTCTCAGGTTTTCGCTCATCTGAGTTCTATTCTGTGTTTGGCTGGGGTCTGCTGTGTTCCATGTACAGAAAGTGCCCCACAAGCAGCTGCAATGGCTTCAAGACACTGGGTAGCGCTCTGTTCGCTGGTTCTAATGTATCCGTTAACTTTTCATGTCGGTTTTGTTCGGTTTACTACGTTTAGCGCATCTTGTCATGCTCAGAGAACCCAGACTCCGGACTGGGTATGCTGAGGACTGGGAAACCCATCTACCCCACACTCACTCTTGGCAGCCATGCAAAACAACACCTAATCTGCTAATTTGCGTGCCAATTTCTGTGTTAGCAACCGTTTCATCGCCATTTCCGTGTTCTCTGTACTGTGATATGGCTTATATTAGGGCCCACATGGAGCTGATCTATATGATCTCCACGACCTCTTTTGAGACTGGTCCAAAGAGCTTTACAGCCAGTAGAGTCGCTTTGCCAGCTCATTCGTCGGTATTGCGCTTCATTGTTTCCCTATTTATGGCCTATCCAACCACAGACGCACTGTATTTATAGACCTTTGAGTCTCCACTTTATTTATTGAACTTATTTCACAGTTAACCGCCCTAAAAGCATCATAGAAGATCGTCAACCCCGTCTTTACTACTGTGGAACGCCCATTGCGAACATCATATATCCCTCCAACGGCGTTGCTGCTGACTTTTCAACCTTTGTATTTCCCCTTTGGATAGCGCCGGGCAGCGTTGTGTATTTCGACGTTTTCGATTTGGAAAATCAGAGTCGGTGCAAACCATCTTAACTGAACTGGTGCTGCAGATCTATATTTTGTTAATTACTTCTGTGCCTAATAGCCGATCAGCCTCCTACTGCCATGGAAGAAATATACAGTAACCCCGAGCTCTACGGGCTGAGACGAAGCCGCAGGTCGCATGAAATGCCCCAAATGTACGACAGTGGTGATGAAAACAGCGACGCTGAAATGCAAAACACGGGCAGACGCCGTGTCCGCAAAGCTGTTGAGGACGAAAGCGCGAGCGAAGGTGACGACGACGCAGATGCTACAGACGAGGAGGACTTTGGGTTTCACCGCCCTAAACGAGGGTCAACGACCAAGTCAAAGAACAGAAAGTCTAGAAGCAAGTCCGTTGACCCTGAGGACGAGGCGCTTTCTCATTATGCTCCGGCAATGCGGTTTTCGACCCGTAATTCCAAAACTATCAACTACGCTTTAGACAGCGGTAACGACGACGACAGCAACAGCGACAGTGACTTGAGTGACAGTGGTGACAGAAGTAGCCGTCGTTCAAACACGGTCGAACCCGTTGAGGGCGAGGCTGTTGACGCTGTAGAGCAGGTCCTCGACCATCGCAGACTCCCCGATGCTCCTGAAGACGATTCAGTTTTCAAGAACCCAAAAGAATATTTCGAATTCTACATCAAATGGCAAGGTTATTCCCATTTACACAATACCTGGGAAAAGAATAGCGACCTCTTGGAGTACAAAGGATATCGCCGCTTGGAAAACTATATTCGCCAGTTTGTGATCTTGGATCACGAAATCCGTACCGACCACCTGACTACCAGAGAAGATATTGAGGCTATGGACATCGAGCGAGAACGTATCCATGATACCCACGAGGAATACAAAACGGTTGAACGTATCGTTCTGTCTGATCGTGTGACTCTGGAAGACGGTCGCATGGGCCTGCAGTATTTCATCAAATGGAAGCATCTTAACTACGACCAATGTACCTGGGAAGATGCCGGTACCATTGCTGAGATTGCACCCAGTCAGGTAGATCAGTTCACTGCTCGCCAAAGCTCTAAGATCTCCCCCCAGTATTCGGTCACATACCCACCCAATAACCGCCCGAGATTCGAGAAATTGGTTGAACAGCCCGAATATATCAAAGGTGGAATACTTCGTGATTTCCAAATGACCGGTATTAACTGGATGGCCTTCCTGTGGTCTCGTAACGAGAACGGTATCTTGGCGGATGAAATGGGTCTAGGCAAAACGGTGCAGACGGTAGCGTTCTTGTCATGGCTGATTTACGGTCGCAAGCAGAACGGGCCCCATCTCGTTGTTGTTCCATTATCCACTATCACAGCATGGCAGGAAACTTTCGACTTTTGGGCACCTGAAGTCAACTACATCATGTATATCGGAAATACACAGGCTCGGAAGGCACTTATTGACTATGAATTCTATGTCAACCCTTATGCTGCCAATAAAAAGCCCAAGTTTAATGTTCTGATCACTACCTATGAGTACATTTTGAAGGACAGGTCCGAGTTGGGATCCATCAAGTGGCAGTTCTTGGCCGTCGATGAGGCTCATCGCTTGAAAAATGCTGAATCGGCGCTCTATGAGTCTCTGTCTGAGTTCAAAGTTGCCAACCGTTTGCTCATCACAGGTACTCCATTGCAGAACAATATCAAAGAGCTCGCAGCTCTAGTTGATTTTTTGATGCCAGGTCAGCTGACCATCGACCAAGAAATTGACTTTGAGCAACCCGATGAAGTTCAGGAAGAGTATATTCGTGATTTGCATCGCCGTCTCCAACCATTTATTTTGCGTCGTCTCAAAAAAGACGTGGAAAAGTCCTTGCCCTCGAAAACTGAGCGTATTTTGCGGGTGGAATTATCGGATATGCAAACTGATTATTACAAGAACATTATTTCACGCAACTATTCTGCACTCAACTCTGGTCCTAATGGTGGCAATCAAATGAGTTTACTGAATATCATGGCTGAGCTCAAGAAGGCATCGAATCATCCCTATTTGTTCCCTAACGCCGAGAATCAATTCAATGAGTCTCAACCAAATGGTGGTAAGAGCCGCGAGGAAATTCTTCGTGGAATGATCATGAATTCTGGTAAAATGGTCCTTCTAGACAAACTTCTAGGCCGGCTCAGGAAAGACGGTCACCGCGTCCTTATTTTCTCGCAAATGGTACGAATGCTCGACATCCTTGCTGATTACTTGAGTATACGTGGTTTACCGTACCAACGCTTGGATGGTACAGTTCCATCTGCGACAAGACGGGCAGCTATTGATCATTTCAACGCACCCGACTCTCCCGATTTTGTTTTCTTGTTATCTACTCGTGCCGGTGGTCTAGGTATCAATCTCATGACTGCAGATACTGTTATCATTTTTGATTCAGACTGGAATCCCCAGGCCGATTTACAAGCCATGGCTCGTGCCCATCGTATCGGCCAGAAGAAGCACGTGATGGTTTATCGATTCGTGGCTAAAGATACCGTTGAGGAGCAGGTTCTTGAGCGAGCTCGCCGAAAGATGATTCTCGAGTATGCTGTTATTTCGCTTGGTATCACTGACAAGTCATATCAAAAGAAAACTGATCCATCGACTTCCGAACTCAGCGAAATTCTCAAGTTTGGTGCTGGAAATATGTTCCAGGCAAATAATAATCAACGCAAGCTTGAAAACATGAACCTTGATGATGTTTTGGACCATGCTGAGGACCATGTTACAACCCCAGATCTTGGTGAATCACATCTTGGTGGTGAAGAGTTTTTGAAACAATTCGAAGTAACTGACTACAAGGCGGATGTTACCTGGGACGATATCATTCCTGAAGCTGAGCTCTCCAAGATCAAAGAGGAAGAGCGAAAACGCAAAGAAGAAGAGTTCCTCAAGGAACAAATTGAAATGTCACAGCGACGCAGAACAACTGTGAACTTGTCTGGTCAAGATACCGAAAAGGAGGACGAGGAAGAAGACCACAAGAAGAAACACCGCAAAGGTGCCAACGCTGGAGCAAATGCTGCTACAGCAAAGGAACTTAGCGAAAAAGAAATTCGAGCATTATACAGAGCTATTTTGAGGTTTGGTGATATTGATTCGATGTGGACCAAGCTGTTTAATGACGGTAACTTGCCTAATCGTCGGCCAGATCTCATCAAAGAGGCCTGGGCAGATCTCATGGCCACCGCCAAAAAGGAAGTGGATGTCGAGCATACAAAACGCGAAGCTGAAGCGAAAAAGGAAGCTGAACAAGCAGTAGCTGCCGCTGCTGCTAATAATGCTGCCAAGCCAGAAGAGGGAGCCAACGGCACCCCCGGTGCCCAAACCGCGCCATCAAAGGTGTCGCTTTTGAAAAAGAAAGAGAAGCGGGCCATTCTTATTGAATTCCGCAAAGTCAAGAATATCAATGCTGAGCTGATTCTTCAGAGACCGCAAGATATGAAATTGCTTCGCGAGATCGTACCAGCAGGTAACTTAGGCTGGGTCCTCAACAAGTCTGTCAAACCCGTAAATGATTGGACTTGTCCCTGGACCATTGAGGACGACTCAAGACTTTTGATGGGTGTTCGTAAATATGGATATGGAGCCTGGACTTTGATCCGTGATGACCCCACTCTCAAGCTGGGCGATAAGCTTTTCTTGGAGACAAAGGATGATATCAAAGCCACTAAAGTCAAGTCGGAACCCGTTCCTGCTGAAAGCAAAGAGGGCACCCCTGCGGGGGGTGGAGACAGTGCAAGCACTGCTGCGGACAAAAAGAAAAAGAATCCAGTGCCGGGTGCCGTTCATCTCGGTCGCCGTGTTGACTACTTGATGCTTGTTCTCAAGGGCGAAGATGACCCCCAAAGGCCGTCAACGTCGGCTTCAGTTGGCTCAACATCATCAAGAAAACGTAAAGTCGACAAGGATGGAACACCTCGCCAAGACTCACCTGCAGGTGGTCGTGTCAACGGTAGTCACCCAGCTCGACCGGCCAAAAAGCCCCGTCCAGCTAAAGACAAAGCTGGAAAGGACCGCCCAAAGCCAGCAGCCAAGAAACCTGAAAAATCTGAAAAATCTGCAACGGCTGAGCCCAGCGGCGGCGAAAAAGAGTTCGAGTCAATGGATGAGCTGCAATGCAAGAGCGCACTTGACCCAGTTCGGTCCCATCTCAAACTCCTCAAACGAGGCAATCCAGATGGGCTTGATCGCAATACCTATGGAGCTTTGCTGAAGCGAGAGCTGTTGACTATTGGTGATTTTATCGAGAAAAAAGTGGCCGATGCCCCAAATCGGGAACAGCTGCAAAAGCACCTCTGGTCCTATGCGAGTAGGTCTTGGCCCGTGAAGGTGGCCTCACGCAAAATTATGGCAATGTACAAGAAGAAACGAGAAGAGTAATCGAATAATACATAATATATAATATACAAATATGTTTTTTACTGGCCTACTGAAAATTTCAATCATACGACACACTGTCGATCCGGGCCCTAACCTCTATCGGAAAATGTCATGTGGTGGTGGTGGAAAAAAGTCGAAGTGTGGAGTGTTACCCTCCAGTCAGCATCCCACGAAATCCCAGTGCTGCGGGCAGCCATTAATAAAAATTTTTGGGGTGGTTTTTTTTTTCAACCCCTCCTCAAAAGTCGTAGTCCCAAAGTCTCTTGGATTTACGAATTTTTAACAAAAAAAAAAAAAAAGCTACTTCCCTTTTACCAAAAAACCAAAAAAATTCGAAATGACTGACGCTTCTGTCAAATCCGCTGAGAAGGCTCTTGAGCAGATGTCCCTCAACGATCAGAAAACCGATGCACCCGCCACCGATTCTGCTGCCGCTGCCACTGCTACCAGCACCGAGGGTGCTTCTGCTAAGACTGCTGAAGCTTCTTCTGAGGGGGTTAATGCCAACCGTGTGAGCAACGCGTCTTTGTTTGTTGGCGAGCTGAGCTCTGGCACTTCCGAAGCCAACCTGTACGAGCTCTTCAACCAGATCGGATCTGTTGCCTCTATCCGTGTCTGCCGCGATGCCGTCACCCGTGAGTCTCTTGGTTATGCCTACGTCAACTACCATAACAGCGAGGATGCTCAGCGCGCTATGGACCAGCTTAACTACCAGCTCATTAATGGCCGTTCCTGCCGCATCATGTGGTCTCAGCGAGACCCTAGTGTTCGTAAGAGCGGTAAGGGCAACATTTTCATCAAGAACTTGGACCCCACTATCGACAACAAGGCTTTGCACGATACTTTCAATGCCTTTGGCGAGATTCTGTCCTGCAAGGTCGTCACCGACCGCCAGGGCAATTCCATGGGCTACGGGTTCATCCACTTCACCGAGGCCGAGGCTGCTGAGAAGGCTATACGTGTCGTCAATGGCATGAACCTTAACGGCCAGGAGGTCTATGTTGCTCACCACATCGCCAAGTCTGATCGGGTTTCTGAGGCTGATTCCCAGCGTGCCAAGTTCACCAACGTCTACGTCAAGAACTTGGGTACCGAGACTACCCAGGAGGAGCTTGAGGCTCTCTTCACTCCTTTCGGCACCATCACTTCTGCCGTTATCTCCACCGACGCCGAGGGCAAGTCCCGCGGTTTCGGTTTTGTCAACTACAGCACTCACGATTCTGCTGAGGAGGCTGTTTCCAAGCTCCATGACACCGACTTCAAGGGCCAGAAGCTTTACGTTGGCCGTGCCCAAAACAAGTTCGAGCGTCAGACCGAGCTCAAGCAGCAGCACGACAGTGCTCGTCTTGAGAAGTACACTAAGTACCAGGGTATTAATCTGTACATCAAGAACCTTGATGACTCTATCGACGACGAAAAGCTCAAGGAGGCCTTTGCTCCTTTCGGCACCATCACTTCTGCCAAGGTCATGACCGACGACAGTGGTCACTCCCGCGGCTTCGGCTTTGTCTGCTACTCTGCTCCCGAGGAGGCTTCTCGTGCTATTGCTGAAATGAACCAGCAGCTGCTTGGTTCCAAACCCCTTTATGTAGCGCTCGCCCAGCGCAAGGATCTGCGCCAGTCTCAGCTCCGTCACCAGGTCAGCGCTCGCAACCAACTCCGTCTCCAGCAGCAGGCTGCCGTCTCCAACGGTCTCCGTGGCCAGTTCTTGGGTGGTCCCGTCATGTACGGTGGCCCTGGTCAGCACCCTGGCTTCATCAACGGTCCCCCCGGCGGCCGTGTTCCTTTCCCTGAGCCCCAGATGATGGGCATGCCCCGTGGCCCCGCCCCCGTTGGCCAGTGGCAGGCTGGCCCCGGTGGCGCTCCCGGTAACTTCCCGGCCGCTGGCTACCCTGCTGGCCCCACCGCCGGTAAGCCTGAGTCTCTCGCCACTGTGGTCGCTGCTGTGCCCGAGGAGGCCAAGAAGCAGGTCATTGGTGAGGCCCTTTACCCTAAAATCCTTCAGAACAAGTCTATCAATGACGCAGAGCTCGCTGGTAAGATTACCGGTATGCTTCTCGACATGGATAATGACGAGCTTATTGAGCTGGTTGACCGCGAAGACCTTCTCCAGGAGCAGGTCCAGGAGGCTCTTAGTGCTTACAACTCCTACTTGGAGAGCCAGGGCAGCAAATAAGTTAGCTATTTATTAGCTCTTAGTTAATGAGTATTACCCTTCTTTTTGTGTACAGTTCATGTTTCTTGTTGTCACATGTCAGTAGTGAACAAGCTCGATGGGCTGTTGAGCAGCGCGCAAGAGGAGTTGAAAGAGCTTTCGAGCTCACGCACGAGTGCGAATCAAGAGGCAGATCTCCTTGACTCTAGAAAGTCTGAATTAGCCACCGAGAGAGCGCGGCTTCTGCGGCTCATTGCCGAGACTAAGCGCCAACTTGCCAACAAGCAGACTGAATGTAACCAGATCGAAAAAGATATCGCCAAGGCCAGAACGGACTTGAAGCGTTTGAAAGTGTCTTGCGATACAACCCGCACCAAGTACAGCCAGGATCTAAACAAGGCATACCGTAAACACCGGCCCAGATTTGATCCTCGGCTGCCGGTGCTTGATGGCCCAAGCGAGCCGGCACTGACGTATTCAACGAGCGTTCCGGAATTAAGCCAAGCCATTGAGCACATCTGCTGTATGATTCAACCCGGCCTCCGCCGCCATGTCAACGGTGTTCGGAAAATCCCCGATCTGGCCTGCCTACAAGCCCAAATCGCGCAAATTGTGAATATATTTAGAAACTACGAAATTGTTTCGGTAGATACCGACTGTGCAAAAAAGCTCGATCTGGCGCCATTAGAGATCGACCACCGCCTGTGGTCAGAGATCGTGGAGCAAACTAGCTCTTTGGCGATTCAGCCTCCTCCCGAGCCTTCTTAGCAGCATCAAGACGAGCCTGAGCCTCGGGTTTCAGTCTCAATGGTTCGCTCTGTTTAAAAGACACCTTAAACGGCCGCTGCTCTGGGTTAGCCGGATCGTCCAGCCGTTTGACAAGCTCAAAATCGCTCATCATATAATATGTCGCAATGCCTCCTAAAATAATACCTAGCGAAATGGCAAAAAACCGCCCGCGCGCGGTAGGACCCGTAGACGGAGGCAGAGGCTGCATATCGGGTCGAAGCAGAAGCGGTTTTTTACAGTAAGCAGCAAACGGGTTTCACTTTAGCGTCTTACCAGAAGCTTCAATTGACAAACGGATTTGTTGCGCCCTGAATTGCAGGATTTATTTCGATTAGCTCTGTTACGATGTCGGCACCTCAGGCCCTTCCTAAGCGCATTGTCAAGGAAACGCAAATGCTTCTAACCGATCCTGTCCCAGGCATCACAGCCCAGCCTCACGATGATAACCTGCGCTACTTTGATGTGACGGTTTCTGGCCCGGCAATGACTCCCTATGAGGGCGGAATTTTCAAATTGGAGCTGTTCCTGCCCCAGGACTACCCCATGGAGCCACCGCGGATCCGGTTTCTCACCAAAATATACCACCCCAATATTGACCGCCTGGGTCGCATTTGTCTAGACGTCCTTAAGGACCACTGGTCCCCGGCTCTCCAGATTCGCACCATTCTTCTTTCTATTCAGGCGCTACTGGCCGCGCCCAATCCAGACGACCCGCTAGCTAACGACGTCGCTGCTGAATGGAAAGAGAACCAGCCGAAGGCGCTGGAAACAGCCAAAGAGTGGACAAAGCAGTACGCCTCTCCTTAACAATTTATGTGTATTTAAAAAGAGAAAACAGGCGTGCATATATATGAAGCTATTTTTTTTTCCTCCTTTAAAACAGGTTTAAGAGCTTAGCTGGTGAGAGCCATAAGCGAGTTGACGAGATCGCCGTTGTTCTCACGGAGAGCCTTGGCAGCCTTAGCCTTGGAAACGTTGGCTTGCTCCATAACCAAGGTGAGCTTCTCCTCGTCGAGACCGGTAACATCGACCTCGGCGTCGTCCTCCTCCTCAGGCTCTCCGTTGACGTGCATTTTGGAAACAGCAGCCTCGAGGTCAGCGTTGATGGCCTCAGGAGACTTGTCGTCGGCGCCAGCAGCACCGGCAGCGGCCTGGCCGCCGAGCTGAGCGAGCTGCTGAGCAAAGTCCTGCTGGTGGACCTGAGCAGTGCCAAAGACAATGTAAGAGCCGTTGGGGGTGCGGTAGACCTCAGGGTTGCTAATGACGAAAGAAGAACCGCCGCGGCGACGCAGAACAACCCGGTTGACACCCTCGACCTTCTTGATGCCGGTGCCCTTAAGCAGCTTGCGGGCCTTCTTCTCGTTGCGCGAGATGACGTTCACAGTGGCACCCTCCTCGATGGGCTGGTTCTCGGTCTCGTTAGGAAGCTCAACAATCTTAGCGTCGGAAGACATATTTAAAGGTGTATTGGTTATAAGGGGAGGGTTTTCGCCCGACTAATTTTTCACCTAACCCCCTCTGGAGATTCGTGGGGGGGTTGGCCCGTTTACTCCTTCTGCGTAGTTTCTATACCGCGCGGTCGAGGAACACCACCACCTATAACGTAAAGCCCTATTATGTGATGGGGGGCGCCCCAAGAGTCCTGTCTGATGACTATGAAGTGAGTAATCTCATGCAATGACTAATTTTCCTTCACCGTGACAAAGTTCTGACGAAGTCGGCTGTCCGGGGCAGATCAGAACTGGCCACGGTTTGTCTGAACCTCCACCCCACTGTGAACTCTAAAGAAGAGACCTCCAACATCAGGTAGGGAGCTCTTTGAGCATCTGACAAGGCTCTTGCCGTGTAATTTTTGGAAAATTAATCGCTCGTTTCATCCGATGGTTCTCGTGCGGGACCTCTCTTACCGTTTGACATAAACCCCGATCCAAGTCGGGGAGCAGTTGAGCTTAACCAGACCCCTAGAGGGGTCGTTCTCCTGCATTCAAACAAGTTAAGGTTCAAGGACCTATAAGGTTGTTATCAAAGCTCAAACATGCGTCACCATGCTGTGTTCAGGCCGAAAAGAGCCAGCTTTTGCGAGTACAAATCGCTCCGTGAGGCGAAAGTGCTGCATGTAGGGTAGGAAGTTCGTTACAGAGTGGAGTGACACGACCACAGATTTGAACATGTTTGCTCGATAAAAATCGCTGGTCGTTGCAATATATATGATGTAGGGTACCTTGTAGTGTGTGTTGTCATTTTGCGGCGCCAATATATTGACACGGGCCAAACTAAATCACTGAGCTCACCGATAACGCCAACAGCTTTCCAGTAATATAAATGCATGCATATGCAGGTCCTACAGAAAAAAATTTGCCTGCATGTAATCGCCTACGTAAGCTGTGAGACCAGTATAAGTATTACAGGTGATTACTTGAGGTGCCAACTGAATCCCAACTACGTCCATTCCTTCCTTTTTTATATTCAGTAACGGTAAGTTCAGCGCAATTTTCGGTGTGCGAAATATTTTGTTTGTATAATTTTCGGAGATTTTGAAGTTTTGGCGTCACTCGGACGGCTCCACACGTTGCTACGGTGCATTCGGGTTGTTTACTGGAGTGTTCCTACTATCCTCAAAAGGTGACCTGTTGCGGGTTTATTTCTGAAGAAAGAGGTATTTTACATACAGGCGCAACTTTTGGATGCAACCTTCGGTTCCAGTCCGCTCACGCTGTCTAGGTAACAATGTTGTTTACTAGGCCGGAGGGCTGGCTGTCACCCTGGAAACAGGGTGGTGAGACGTAATGTGGATGTCAAAGCGCTGCATAGAGCAAGTTACACGTTGTGTGGTGTTTGAAGACTAGTACTATGAACCTAGAGATGAATGGTGGTTAACTTTACGGATTGATGGTCCTCACTGCCATTTGTGGCTGGAGCCGTCCCGTTTTAGTTATTGAAACCCCAGCCCAGTTACTGTTTTCTGTGCTGGCGTCTTCGTGTGCGTCATGGGCTAGGGTTTTCGAGCTCGACACACACACACCATGTCAGACCCACCTCAGACACCCCTTCTGCCAAGGGGGGTTTTGAAACACGATGACTAATGTGAATAACGCGTCAACTACTCCCACTCACGACTTTGCATTCCTAAGCGTAAACCCTCTGCCAAACGCTCCCTCACTTTTGCTCCTGATTGTAATCCAAGACATTTTTGCGACCCGCTAGTCCAAAAAAACTAGTTTTACTAACTCAAGATCTTGTCCTTCCTTTATCATGAAATCGTCCGTTCTTGCTTCCACTTTGATTGCGTCCATGGCCGCCTACGCCATGGCTGACGACCTTGTTCTCGAACACCACGTGCACGCTCCTCATAAGCGTGCTCTCGTTACTGAGGTCGTCTACCAGACCATCCTGGTTGACCAGGCTGGCAACATTATCAGCGAGGGTGTCGCCGCTGCGCCTCCTCAAACCGAGTCCGCCCCTGCCGCCGCTGCCCCTGTGACCACCTCTCAGGCTGCTGCTGCTCCGGCTCCTACCACTTCCGAGGCCGCCGCTTCTCCCGCTGCTACCACTTCCCAAGCCGCCGCTGCTCCCGTTGAGTCTGTCCTCCTCAAGGCCGGTGACAACGCAGCCAGCAGCGCTGCCTCCTCTTCTGCTTCTACTGAGCAGACCACCTCTTCCTCTTCCGGTGGCGCCTTCCAGGACGGTGTCATTGACTGCTCTGACTTCCCCGCCGGAAACGGTGTCGTTGCTCTCGACTACTTGGGCTTCGGCGGTTGGTCCGGTATCCAGTTCCTTAACGGCGGCAGCTCCTCCAGCGGTTCTTCTTGCACTGAGGGTGCTTACTGCTCTTATGCCTGCCAGCCCGGTATGTCCAAGACTCAGTGGCCCTCTAACCAGCCCGCTAGTGGTGTTTCCGTTGGTGGTTTGCAGTGCAAGGGCGGCAAGCTCTACCGTACTAACACCAACACTGACAACCTTTGTGAGGCCGGCGCTGGTACTGCTAGCGTTGAGTCTGAGCTGAGCCAGGATGTCGCTATCTGCCGCACCGACTACCCCGGTACTGAGAACATGGTTATCCCTACTCTGGTCAAGGCTGGCTCCAGCAACTTGCTTACGGTTGTTGTCCAGGAGTCTTACTACCAGTGGCAGGGCAAGCCCACTTCTGCCCAGTACTACGTCAACAACGCTGGCGTCAGTGTTGAGGACGGCTGTGTCTGGGGTACCCCCGGCTCTGGTGTCGGTAACTGGGCTCCTCTTAACTTTGGTGCTGGTCAGGCCAGTGGTGTCACTTACCTCTCCCTCATCCCCAACCCCAACAACCGCTCCCCTGCTAACTTCAACGTCAAGATTGTTTCTGATGGCGGCAATGTCATTGGCAACTGTGTCTACGAGAATGGCTCTTACAACGGTGGTGCCAACGGCTGCACTGTCTCCGTCACCTCCGGCAAGGCCAAGTTCGTGCTCTACTAAAGTATTTAACCCCCTCTGTCTCTACCGTTGGCAGTCCCCTTTGGTGATCTAAACTCCCCGTAGAAAGCCCCCGAGGCTGCCGACTTTTTTTGTAAACCCCCCTGCTCTTAAACAAACGCTAAAGACCATATCGTAGACCGAACTCTTACCTCAACCTGTAAATAACCTGCCGACGGAATTCACAGATACTCTTTGCCTCCATTTTCAATATGCGTTCTACCTTGACGTGCCCCCCTATTCGATATGCGTTTAACATCGACGTGCCTTATCGCACTTTATCGTAACTTAATGACATGACTACATTGACTCGCTTGTCTACAAAAGACTCGCGGTCGTAACTACCTCCAAGTCATCCTGGACAATCGAGATAAAAATGAATCTGATTCAGGATGCTTGCATCGCTCATTAACCGGCGCGTCGACATACTTGTCGACCGGAAGAGATCCGATGTAATGGCGGTCTCCAAACCCACCAATATAATGGATACCGGTGATAGTGAACCTTATCCATTGGGTCTTGTGAAAGCCCGGCATACCAGGAGCCCATTCAAGAGCATCAGGGTGCGCTGCAAAGAAAGCAGCTTTGACCTTCAGGCTCGGCTCAACATAGTCAAACTCTCCGTATAGGATAATACGTTTGGCTGCGGCTGCATGGAGGGGCGTCTCGCCGTTTGGCTGGTCGCCAGTACGAATTGCTAGTGAGCACGGCGAGCCACTGCCGATGTTGCGGAAGGCAGAAGACATATCAACCGCGATTAACAGCAATGTAGCATCTTGTTCGGCATCGTCAATGTAGTACTCGATTTGACCTGCAGGAAAGCCCTCAAAGTTGCCGCTCTGGTTGATGGTAGTGAGCGTACCAAAAGATTGATCGTAAACAAATTGACGTGCCTCAATCGTGGCTTCCTCACGGGACTGACGCGTGGTAAATGACCCATCGGGTGTGGTTGCTGGTTTCGGCACAGCGTCTGCCACGGCATCTACAATCACGGGCTCATCAAGTGGGGAGCCAGCTGTAGGATTCTCAACAGCAGTCTCTGACATGGTTTCTAGTATGGTTTGTTATGTTAGAATGGCAAGGTGGCCAACCTATATTAGCTCAACCCAGCCCTACATCTGAACCCTAATCAGGCGACATCATCTTTTGATCAATCTGCAGGAGTTGATCATAGCAGTGCTTGGCCAGGCAATTGTAGGGGTCGTGATTGTAGTGGAGCCTATGTTTGATCTCGACGATGGCTGAGTTGAAAACGATGTTTTTGTTCAATCCGCCCAACTCCCTTTTTTTAAGGATTGGGGTTCTTTGTATGCAAGCACTAGATGGCCATGCTGCGGGCTCGGAATACACTGAACAAACCGGATTGCGAGTTTTTAGACAGTTTCCCTGATATAATGATTGTACGTAGTTGATATGCTTTGCTGATCGCTCATGAATGTCACCTTTGATTTCTTGTGATGGAACTTGTGTGACCCAAGTACCTGCCGTAGCTCCTACCAGAATCCATTCACCAGAGTCCACTGGGTCCTGCTTTAGTTCGAACACAATACGTTGATAACTCTGAATCTTCTTATTCCCTAATTTAACTACTTTATGACTGAAACCGCCAAGATACTTTTGATAGAGCACAAAACGCGGGATACCAAACTATGCAATCAAGCCGACGGCAAATTTTCAAACCATTCTTTTCCAAGAATATCCCAAACACCTTTAGCAATAACTTCAGCGTCTTCTGCATTGTCTGCTCTTGCCTCAATATATACTTTGATCTTTGGTTCTGTGCCAGACCCTCGCGTAGAGAAGCGAGCAGTACCTGATTTGTACTTCACTTCGGCAGTGATCATCTCAGAGCTTTTGGAAACTGGCAGAGCGGGCTTATGATCGGGCTGTTCGCTGTCGTACCCTGTCGTAAGATCTCTCCATTTAACAACCTCCAGGGCGCCAATCTTAGTTGGGATACCATTGCTTCGAATCCTTGCAAAAACTTTATTAGTTTGCGAAGGATTAGAAACAGTATAATACGAATTGTATTGCGAAAAGTACCCAACAAGCTTAGAGATTCGCTCGAGCTCGGCCAAAGCTCCTCCTTGGAGACAGGCAAGCAGCTGCACAAACACATGTAGCGCGCTAACACCATCTTTATCATGGACTCCACCACACATATACCCGAGGGCCTCTTCATAAGCCAACACAGGAGTGTAGCCCTCTTTTTCGAGATCGATGGCCTTATTTCCCAGCCACTTGAACCCCGTCAGAGTCTCCTCATAATGGCAGCCGTAATGCTCGGCTAAATGACGAGTCACCTGGCTCGATACAGTTGAATTGAGTAGTGCGATTTTGTCCTTGGCGACTCCCTTGGTGTGCTTGATCAAAAAGTCTGCAAGCAGCGTACCGACTTCGTCACCTTTCAGTTGCTGCCAGCCATGCTCAGTTTTAACAGCACACGAAAATCTATCAGCATCAGGATCGTTGGCTAGAACCACTGTTGCACCGTGTTCATCGCCATATTTATAGGCAAGATCAAGCGCCCCTTTTTCCTCGGGATTAGGAAACTTTACCGTTGAAAAGTCCGGATCTGGGGTCGCTTGTTCTTTAACAATCACACATTGGTTCGTTATGCCCAACATCTTGGCTGCCTGCTCAAAGTATGGCAAGCCAATACCGTGCATCGGCGTGTATACGAACTTGAGATCAGTGTCGACTGCAGTATAAGTATGCGAGTCATAACTTTTGAAATACTCCTCAGTGATTGAAACCGGATTATCCAGAATCTCCGAAACACTATCAATGTCCCAAGTCCACGGCTCAAGGTTGTCCTGAATGGCCGCGGCGATTCCCGAGTCGTGCGGGGGGATGATTTGACAGCCATTCGACCAGTACACCTTGTAGCCATTATCTTTTGCCGGATTGTGCGACGCTGTAATCATAACTCCACATGCGGCCCTCTTCAAATCGATAGCGAAAGGTACGCTTGGGGTGTGCACCTGGCCCAGGAAGGTCACTTTGAATCCTCTGGACGCGAAGGCCAGAACCGTCAAGGCCGCAAACTCCTTTGAGTGGTGGCGATGGTCATGGCCAACTACAATTCCTCGAGCATGGGCGTCTTCTACGTTTTTCTCGACATATACGGCCAAGCCCTGGGAAGCCTGCAGCACCGTTACATGGTTCATGCGGCCAAAGCCCGGCTCCATAGATGCGCGGAGGCCGGCAGTTCCGAAGGCAATGCGAGGAGACATGAGATGCTCGAGTTTTTCAGGATCCTGCTTGGCCAAATCCTCAATTTCTGCCCTACTCTGAGGATTCTTATCGAGTCTGAGCCATTCTTGGACCAATTTGCTAACCATAGTAAGCAGATAAGCACAGTCGAAATCGGTGTTGGGTACATGTCGAGACGGGGGGGGAGGGGGGGGGGATGGGATTACAGATCTCTGACATAAGCAAAAGTATAAAATCCTTAGTCCGCCACTGTTCTTTTTCAAATCTCTTTGCCATTTGGCTAAGATCATGTGTAGTATCTGTTCTTTTCAGTGTAACAACTGAAACGGTACCCCGTGTACCTTTTACTGTTACCTATTTTTGAATCGAGTATTTGGGCCCTCTGAGCTTGCTCATGGTCTGAATGCACCGTGTCGTTGCCGCTGCACTGAAGGCAACTGGCGCACTCACAAATTAGACTGAGGTCAGTCTGGCTTGGGAGTGTGTTAGAGCGGGTCTTTATATAGTAGATACTTTGTTGTTAGTTCGTCTTGGGACAACATGCCTGCTCAAGTGGCTATTCACCAGAGCGCGAACGGTAAAGAACAAGAAGACAGATTCGCTCGCAAACGAGTCCACGACTATCAATACGTTGGTGTATTTGACGGACATGGCGGTGACTATAGTGCGCGCTGGTGCCGAGATAATTTACACAAGTACATAGAGGCGGCGGTTGAAGACTGCGGGTGGCCGGAGAATTGCCTGCACATGGCGTTCAGCAATGCAAACAGGGCTATTCTTTTGAGTAACGCTAGCACAGGAACCACAGCTAGTGTTTTCTTATGGCGTGAGACAAGCAGAGAATTTGTGGCTGCTAACGTGGGGGACTCGACCATAGTGCTCTGTCAAAATGGGGTGGCCAAAGTGATATCGTATGACCACAATTGCAGGGAAATGCTGGAGCACAACCGCTTGGCAAGTGAGACATGTTTGATGAGTGAAGACGGCCGGATTATTGGGCCGTATGGCGGTCTGGCTGTGACACGCACGCTTGGTGATCTTGCATACAAGCCGTATGCTTGTGCTATTCCGTTTGTGAACTATGGCTACATCAACAATGAAGATGAGTTTGTTATTATCGCTTCAGATGGACTATGGGACGTTATGACGCCTCAGGACGCGGTTGCTAAAGCTCGAAATCTTGGAACAGCATCGGAAATGGCGTCGGAACTAGTCGAGTACGCAATAAAAAAGAGCAGTCGAGACAACATCACCTGTGGCGTGGTACTATTCCGCCCGCCCCGTGAGGATGAAAGCAATGTGACCTACCAGTCGATCATGAGTTCTGCACACAATGAGACGATCTACTAGGTCTACCCAAACATGATATAATTGAGGATGTCAACCAAGGTAACTAGACCTAGCAGCTTACCTTCTTCGTCAACCATGCACAAACGAAGGACCCGTGATCGTCTGATTGTTTCCATGATGTGAGCAACCGAATCGTGTTCTGAACACGTTATAACGCCTTCGAAATCCTGAGGCCGGCGCATCAGAGCTTTGCCAATAGAAAGAGAGAAATCTGAGAATCCATTACCTTTGATCAGGGTCATAACATCATAAGCTTCGTAGACGTTGAGCAGCTTGTTATTCTCATCTACAATTGGCACACACGACACGCCGTATTTCGAAAACGCACCAACAACATCAGCCAGCTGAGTATCCATTGTGGCGGTGTGTAGATTCTCGCGAGTCGCCAGATTCAAGTCCTTGATGGGGATCTTGAGATCTTGGGTTTCTTTACAATTCAGAGCAACAAACCGTAACACCCGGTATTGAGTGAGGACAGAAACAACGATTTCGCGCCCTGTTTCCGGATCTGTGTCTATTAATGGCACTCGGTGGGCTTTTGACTCCACGATGTGTTGGCAAGTCTCGTACAGGCTTTTGAATGGGTGAATGCGGGATGTTTCGATTTGGCGAGCGCCGATGGTGCTTTCAATTTCAGCAAGCTGGTCAAGTGTGATCGTGTTGATTTCTTCAGCCTTCTCTGGACGGTCAATTAAATATTGAGCAACGTTCATAAAGTCCTGGGAACTGAGCAAGCCGGCAAATCTTGACTGGTTGGAGTCCCATAACGGAGCGGATATGATGCCGTTTTGCAGGAGTGTAAGAAGCGTGCCCTTCAATGTGAGCTTTGTGTCAAGCATGACGATCTTGAAACTAACTGGCAGCACATCGTAGCTTGTTTTGCTTTGCAGGAACTCTCGAATGCTTTGGAGAGCTCTGCTTTGCGTATCCATTGTCAAGGCGGTTGACTAATGCGGAGGATTAGATTAGATGTTGAAGTGGGGCCCAGCAAATGTGCTGGTGCGGTATGGGGGCGGAAAATATACCCAACCCCCATGTGTGTGCTCGATTAGCCACCAGACCAGCGCACTGCAACCTAAATCTCCGCGCCTTTTCTTTGACAATCATTTCGCTAAACTGCCGGGTCAACTGGCGTTTTTAGTAAGAGACCTAACCCCGGTCGGTGAAGGAGGATCAGAGTCTGCACGCTTGGATAATACGCGCGTGGCATAATCAAAAGTTGGCTTATTACAACCTGGCACAAATCAAAAAATGAAGTGGACCAATTTTGCTGTAGCACTGTTTGCCAGTACTGTGCGTGCTGCTGGGGCTTCTGCTGACGCCAGCGATGTTCTTGTTCTGAACAGCGAGAACTTTGAGTCTGTGCTTGCCGAGAACCCCCTGGTGTTGGTCGAGTTCTACGCCCCCTGGTGCGGCCACTGCAAGAACCTTGCTCCCGAGTACGAGAAGGCTGCCACCACTCTTAAGGATGAGTCTATTGTTCTCGCCAAGGTTGATTGTACCGAGAATCAGGCTCTTTGTGCCAATTACAACATTGCCGGATACCCCACACTCAAGGTTTTCCGTGGCGAAAGCAACAGTGACTTCCGAGGTGGTCGCCAGGTTGACTCTATTGTGAGCGCCATGCGTCGCCAGAACACTCCTCTGCTCACTGACATCACCTCCAAGAACCTTGACGAAGTTGTTGACAGCAGCGACTACGTTGCATTGGCCTTCTTCGACAAGAAGAGCCAGGACAAGAAGGATCTGTTCAAGGACGCTGCCGAGACCTACCGTGAGCGTCTCCGTGCTGGTGTCTCTGATGACAAGAAGCTCGCCTCCAAGTACGGTGCCAAGGTCCCTGGTTTGGTTATGTTCAAGAAGGGTGAGGAGCCTGCTGTTTACGACGGTGACTTCTCTGCCGAGGATGTTGACAAGTTCCTGAACTCTGAGGCTTTTGCTGCATTCACTGAGCTGACCCCTCATAATTTCCAGGCTTACGCAGAGTCTGGCCTTCCTCTCTTGTACGTTTTCGTCACCAGTGAAGCCGAGCTCAAGGAGGTCGGTGACTACCTCGCTCCTATGCTCAAGACCACCAAGGGCGTTATCAATGCTGCTTGGCTTAACGGCACCGCCTATAAGGGCCATGTTGAGATTCTCGGTCTCGAGGACAAGTTCCCTGCCATGATCATCCATGACATGGCGGCCAACCTCAAGTTCCCCCATGACCAGACCAACAAGCTCACCAAGGCCTCTGTTGCTTCTTACCTCAAGAAGTTTGTCGCCGGCGAGCTTAAGCCCAAGCTCAAGTCTGCCCCCGTTCCCGAGTCCCAGGATGGCCCCGTCTACATTCTTGTTGGCGACGAGTTCGAGTCGGTTGTCACAAAGGGCAAGAAGGACGCTCTGGTCGAGTTTTACGCCCCGTGGTGCGGTTACTGCAAGAAAATGTCACCCGTCTACGACCAGCTTGGACTGGCCTTTGCTGATTCCAATGTCGTGATTGCCAAGCTCGACCACACCGAGAACGACGTTCCCTTGCCGATCCGCAGCTACCCCACCATCTATTTCTTCCGCGCTGGCGAGAAGGAGCCCATTTTGTACGAGGGTACCCGCACCTTGGAGGACATGGCCGAGTTCATCAAGACTCACAGCACTTCCGACATCAACGTTGCCGAGTTGCTCGAGAAACTCTCCGACGCCGACGTCGAGTTCGAGTCCGAGTCTGACAGCGGCAAGCACGACGAGTTGTAAAAAAACCTGCAACACTACCTTGAACGAAAAAAAACCAAATAGTTTTTATAATAAACCTATGAATGCAATTGTGGGGGTGGTAATACATCTGCGGATGCTGTTGCCGCAGCCTTGTTGGACGGGTTGTAACCGTCTACTTGGTGGCTTTTAGTGGTTTGTTCCTCAAAATACGCGCTCAAATCCTGATCCTGACCGTGATGATGGACGGGTCGCGGGCGGTGATGGTGGGAAGAGCTGACGTTTGCCGCCAGATCGATGCTTGGTGGTGCGGCAGGAACAAACGTATCATCACTGCGTTCAGGAAGAGACGGTACGCCTGACCCTGTCGGGAGTCGGTGCAGGTATCCATAGCCGACCGAGCAGCCAAGCAGCCGCTGGCCCTTTGGATCAAATCGAGGAACAATCCTGACCGGTCTGAGGTTGTCAAAGTCACTGTTGTAAACATAAACCTCGAACCCTTGGTGTTTCTCATCTTCTGCATATCGGCTAGCCACCCTTGCCAGCAGACTTTCACCTCCCTCTTCTAATAATCCCTGCTCGGCACCGACCACGTAGTCCTTTTCACCAATGAGACCAGCTTCATCGGCAGGACTTCCGTTCGATACATTTAAAATATGCCACACATGGTCACCTACCTTGAGGGGAGTCCATTGCATGGTCAAACCAAGCCCGAAGCCAGTCTCTTGGGGTCTGACGGGCACTTGGACCTGGCGGATGGTTTTGCCCTTCATGGACCAGATGCTGAGCATCGCAGACGGTTCTGCACCAAGAAGTTTCTTCAATTCCTCGACCGGCACGCTATCGTTGTCTTGAGGCTCGTGACGGCGCGAATCACTGAGGTGTTTGTCGTTCACTCCGACCAAAAAATCAAACAATGGCTCAATGCCGGCCCTGCTCGCCTCAGAGTCGGGCTCGACATGCAAAACACGGAACCCGTATACAGGGCCGTTTTCCTGGAACTCGGGCGCAATAATATCTTCAGCCTGCTTCACAAGTTGACGCGCGAATCTCCACATGATGAGTAAAGCTACAGACTACAAGCAAAAATAAATAAGGAACGCAAATAGGCGTCATGTGGGACAGAGACGCCGGGGGTATGAGTGCGGTAAATTAAGTAGCCTTAATATTTTCGGGAAGCTCAGGCCAGGGAGATAGGCTTTGACTCCTTTCGGCGGAACAGTCGTACGAACTTCGCTAATAGCACCGAAACGCCCAGTAGAATGTAGAATAAACCGACGGAAATCAAACCGACAAGTGCAAACGAGAACACAAGCCGCCGAACTGTCCCGCCTGACAAGGACTGTTCATATGGTTTTAGTAGCTCGCTGTCAATAGTAGCATGCTGTCCTGAGACGGAAATCGTTGGCCGGTAGTGCATTTCTGGTAGAAGCGGTCTGGTTTCAGAACTTGTACTTCCGCTTGGCGTCGCTTCGATATATAGAAAAAACTTGTTACTCACTAAATATAGTTGGTATGCAGTGTGCTGCAAGATCTCTGCATCAATGGGTCTTGCCTTACCGTTTTGGCACTGTCTTGTCATCTTGTTTCACAAAGAAACCTGCCACCACCCCAAACTGGCCTTTCGGGTAAAACATATTCCTGTATGACCCATCCTTTGGCTGTCTTCGTCGACCCCGCCTCCGGCTTCATAATATGTAATTATGGACCTTGATTACAACCTCACACTGCTCCAAACCTTACTTGAAACGCAAGAATCACATTGTGGAATCTGATTAGGTCAACTGACTGACTGAGGTTAGTAAACTGCCATGACCCAGGTTACTCCAATGGCAACCTTAATTGGTCTGGTGATTGGCACTCTGATTCTATGTGCCAATTTCCAGTTCGGGCTGCAAACTGGTTGGGTCTCTATGATGTCTATGCCCGCGGCGCTTTTGGGGTTCGCATGGTATAGGGCCATTAGATGGCCGCTCAACCCGCAGGAGCATGTCTATATACAAAGCGTCGCCGTCGCCGTCGGCAGTGGGCCGTTATCTTTTGGGTTTGTCGGTGCGATTCCTGCAATCGAAAAGCTCATCAACCGCAATGAGGGTCAGACCCTGCTGTCGGTGCCGCAGCTCTTGGTCTGGTCTTTCGGATGTGCGTTTCTTGGCATATTTACTGCCATGCTTTTGCGCAAAACTATTGTGCTTGCACAGAAACTCAAGTTTCCCAGTGGCATTGCCACGGCGTCATTGATTGGTGTTCTTCATGCAAAGCCCTTGCCGGCAATTGACTGCTCCAACCAGCTGGACCGGGAGCCTGAAAACCCCCAGCCCAGTGATCCTACAGAATACAAAAAGAGCATTAAAACTATGGCATCAATGTTCGGACTGTCGGCAGCTGTATCTCTGATATCGTTGTTTGTACCTATACTCAAAGGTTTGCCAATGTTTGGTCCGGTGGCTGCGGGGTGGAACTGGAAACTAGACATTTCCCCGGCATATGTTGGCCAGGGCATTATTATGGGATTGCCAACCACCAGCTCGATGTTATTAGGCTCGATTCTGGGCTGGGCCATACTAGGACCGTTGTCCAAAGCAAAAGGATGGGCACCGGGCGATGTCGACAACTGGACCGACGGTGCACAGGGCTGGATCATGTGGGTAGCGATCGCAATCATGGTGGCCGACACGTTCGTTTCGCTTGGAGATATGATGATCAGAATGATTATTGAAGCTGTGCAGGCACAGCGTACTCCAACCGTTGATTCGGAAGAGCTCACTCGACTAACCGATTATGCCGACAACGAGTCCGCTTCGACGCCCTCAAGTGGAGTGGATGTTCAAAAACCAAATGCTGATGTGGAAAGTGACCCCAATGAACGGAAGATTGCCCTCATTGGCTTGCTTGTCGCTTCCACAATCTGCGTGCTTCTCAACAAGCTCGTATTTCAGTCGCAGCACATTTCCACCCTTATTCTAGCCGTGGTAATTGCTCCTTTTTTCTCGCTCCTTGCTGTGCGGGCCCTCGGTGATACAGACTTGAACCCAGTTTCTTCGATAGCCAAGCTTAGCCAGCTTCTATTTGGTGTTTTATTCCGCAACCATAAATACGCGGTTCTGGGGAATATACTTGCCGGCGCCGTAAGTGAAGCAGGTGCTCAGCAGGCTGGAGAGCTGATGCAGGAGTTCAAAACTGGTTGGCTTTTGGGGGCCTCTGCAAGTGCCCAAACCATTGGCATCACCATCGGCACGCTGTGGTCAATAGTGCTGTCCCCGTTGGTTTACAAACTATACTCATCTGCATACCGTATTCCCGGCAAAGAGTTCAGAATTCCCGCTGCATTCATCTGGACCGACTGTGCTCGTCTTGTTGTTGGAAAGGGGCTCCCCAATCACGCTGCGTCGTTCGCTCTTGTCCTCGGTCTTATATCCATGTGCTTGGCTCTACTAAAGCTCAGGATCAAATCCCCGTGGATTCCTTCAGGTGTGGCAATTGGCATTGGTATGTATAACGTACCAAGCTTCACTCTGGCTCGGTTTGTTGGCGGCCTGATTTTCCACTTCAGCGAGGGCGACAACATCAAGGAATCGCCTCATCTGGTTATTCTCTCCAGCGGCCTGGTCTTGGGCGAGAGTATCATCAGCGTCCTGAGCTTGGTTTCCACTGTAATTAAAAAGTAATTAGGCATTAAAAAACATTAGCATTTTTTTCTATTTACAACCGCCGTTGATTCTGAGCTTGGTGGTGGCTACGTATATCCTGGTCGACGTTATGCTCGACTCGGGCCAAAAATCCTTGCTTTTCAAGGTAACCGTCCTTATTGTGTTTCTTGAGATCGTCCTGGATGCCCTCTTTATCGACAAAATTGAGCCAGTCCAGCTGACTCTTTTGGAGGGTATTGATTTTCTTAGCTTTGCCGGCTTCATATTCCTGCTGCAGCGTGAGCTTTCGTTTTGCGGGGCCCAGCCGCTTCTTTGGTGGCGGTGTCGACGAGCTGTTGGATCCTGAGGAAGGCGTGGACGTTGGGTCCGCTTTTTGTTCTTGCAAATAGGCGCGGCCCTCCGCACTGGATTTGAGAACCGTTTTGGTCTCGGTGGTAACTTTGCCAGCAAACTTGAACGTCCGGGTGATCTCCACCGACTCTTGCTTCAGCTCAGGCTTGGGATCAGCTTCTGGCTTGTCGGTGGTTGGCGTGCCCGCAGACTGGGTGGGTGTGTTCATTTCGGCCCACAAGGCATTCACGTCTACCGTAGTCTCGCCCTTCACGCGGTTCACCACCTCGGGCTCCTCCTTCAGACGCTGCGAGCGCGTCTTTACCAGCCCAGAACCCTCGATGCTGGCGTACGAAGGAATGGGCTCGCTTTTATCCTCGTCGTCATCACTATCGCCTTCGCTATCATTTAGTGCTACGGTATCGGGGTTGAAATCCTCGTCTTCGCTTTCGCGATAGTCTTTATCGTCTATCTCCGAATCGCTTTTATGATTCATTCAGGACGGTGAAAACAGGCGGCGGGTAATTATTTCCCTTACTAACTTTCGCCGGTTACATAACCCAGTGAAGGCCCACGTCCTGTCTCGTGAGCATGCAGATCTGTCAGTAGTGTCAGTTGCTCCGTAAGCTGGCCCCGGGGTCCTCTTGGGGGGTTCACAGCCGACTGAGCCGCTCCAAAGACTCAGAAACAGCTCAGATTGGGGCGATTGCCAAACACGGTATTCTCTGCTCTGTGCGATAAAGATATTTCCCACTCCCTGTTCTCATCGCCGCTAGGCTGTTTTTAATTTTTAAGCATATCTTCCGTGGAATTGCAACCCACACGTTGTTCTGCTTGTTTAGGCCGAGTGACTGCAGAATGCGTCTTACGAGAGCATAGGCTGCATAAGGCACAGCCGTAGTCAAAATTAGTTCGGAAGGTTTATGGGTTTTGCCCTAGCCGCCGTGGAGAAGCGGCCCCCTAGCACTGTCCAATTGGCTGTCTGTAGTTTTTAGTTTATGCACAAAAACCCAATTTACCCCGTCCCAAACATCGTTAAATTGGTATAAACCTCGTTTCAACAGATCTTCCTGCTTAGTCTTCCTGAACACTACTGCGACTCATAGCCTTTGATCTTTGACGGCTTTTCACTGTAGACTATTTATCGACGAGCACAATCTGTCACGTGTGTAGAGCCCACCAACTCCACGGTTTCTTGTTGTTTCTCGTCTCCTCCCTTATCCCTCTCGACTGCTCAGGTTCCACTCAGTGTCCTTCGCATCGATCCTCAAATGACACAAGATGCAGCTAGCCCCCACGACAACCAGCCGTCCGACTCTTCTCACAGTCTGTCCGGGTCCCCTAATTCCTCAGAAAGTAGCTCGAGTGAGAGCGGTTCCAGGAAACGCGCTTATAGCGAGGGCCCGGGCCTGCTGTCTCGAAAGCAGAGCGTAATGGAAGATGACAACCCCAGAGAGCGTTTCCACTTGAGATTTCTCGTCAGGTCTCAATACTGCTCGCGAATTCTTGGCCACGGAGCGCGTCGACTTCAGGAGCTCAAGGAACGAGCCGCCCAGCGGAAGAGCTCCCTTGAAGCATGGATCTCCCGTCCAGCTAACACCGAGTACCGCGTTATGCACGCAGTAGGCACTCCGGAGAGCGTAGCAAAATTTGTCGGGTTGATCACGCGCGTAATTTTGGAAGAGCCTGAAGATGCCAGTAACTCTCACTCCAAGCCTTACACCCTGCTCGTTTTGATCCCCCATGCCATGATGGGTCGCTTGATTGGCTCGCGAATGGCTCATTTCAAGGAAATTGAACGCCAATCAGCCGCTCATCTTAGTGCCGACCACAATAAGCTGCCCAATTCTGATGACCGTCTGGTTTACATCGCCGGGGTTGCCGACTCGTTACATATCGCTGTTTACCACCTCGGCGTGGCGTATCTAAGGGATCCCCAGCGAAAAACTACATCTACTCCGTTTGAACCGGCACCTGGTGTGGAAATCGATATCCGTGACCCACAGTCTTCCCGAGAACGAACTATCCCAAAGCGCCCCTCAATGGGCGATTTAGCCCCAAGAAGATCCAACGATGGCATGAGATCGCAAGTAAAAAAGGAGCAGAAAGTCGAAGAGCCCCCATCAAAGCCACAAGAAAAGCTTCAACTGCCTTTATTGTCAAATAATGTACCACCAGCACTTCTCACTGCTTATGAGGTGGCACGTGAATCCCACAAAGAACAGCTTAGGCAGTGTGTGCCAGTTAAAAATGCTCGCTCGGAAGCTGTTGAGACTCTCATTGATAATATAAGAAGGGTGACAAAAGTCAAAGTTGAAACTGTTGACGATGATACGCTAGCTTTGAGCGGTGCACCTGAGGAAAACACATTAGCTTTGTACTTATTGTACAGGTTTTTACGAGACGTGTCGACGTGATCTAGAAAAAAAAAGTCCTCTAATTTATAGATTCTAAACCAAGTGGTGGCTTAATTCCCTCTTTTGCTTGCAAGATAATTAATCATGTCGATAAACATGTTTGGTGTGGTCTGGTTTTTGGGCGACTTGAACCACTCATTCAGCGCACGCATATACTGTGCAGTCACGATCTCTATAAGACCAGCATCGTATGAAACAAGCAACTTGGTTACCAAAACACCTACCTGGTTGGCGGCCAATCCATGGGCCTTTGAGGTGGACGCAGCAGCTTCTTCAAGCACGCTTTGCAAAATAGTGATGGCTAGTTCCAAATCCTCTTCACCGTCTAGTGTATAATTAGTTTTGCGACAAAGTTTGGTTTTCAGAAACTCTCGAGCCTTATCTCCAATTTGTCGGTCATTGGTGGTACGAATCATTTCAAGGATCGGAATTGCCATGCTCAATCCATCCAGATTAGTAGGTTGCTTTCTCACGTAGATGTCCAGCAAGTCCAAAACTCTACTTTTGAGATAGGTGACATTCTGTTTTGCTTTCTGCACCTCCTGCTTGCGTACCTTGGACTTACTCAACTGCTTTTGTCTGTCTTTGAAAATTGCCGCAAGCTGGCCGTCTAACGCGATCATTTGTTCATCATCCATCGAATCTTCTTCTTCTTCGTCATCGTCGTCATTATCAGGATTCACACCCAAAGTTTGGGCAAGCGCTCTCTCGGCCTCAGCATCGACGGCGTTCTCTTCGTCAGGGGTTTCGCCTTCGCTTTCGTCGTCGTCACTTTCTGATTCCGAATCACTGGCCTCGTCTTCTTCCTCCTCCTCCTCCTCCTCCATGTCTTCTTCTTCGCCCTCGTCATCACCCTCAGCTTCTACCTCGTCGTCTTCGATGTCGAACAACTCCTCCTGACCTTCAAGACTCTCGCGGGCACTCAAAATGTTGTACAAGAGTTGCAAGGAACCCGTGGTGATTTGGTTTGTGAATGAAGCCCAAACCTCTTCGGAAAGCTTTCGCAGCAGCGCAGACTGCTGAGCTAGGAAACTAATAATAACCTCAGTAAGAACCTGACTCGCATCGTAACTCTCATCGTCATCGTCTACCTGCTCGCGACCGGCGAACTTTGAATATACCATCTGGAGCTCGTCGAGCAAAGCGACTGCCTCCGTATTGGAGGAGTAAAGCTGCAGTAGCACCATTGAAAACAGCAACTCGAAAGCTTGAAGTTGCGGAGAATCCACATGAGGAGATGAAACTCGCTTCTTGTGAATTTTCTCAACAGTGGCTTCCGCCTTGAGTTTGGTTTTCAGAATCTCTCCCTCAAACGTCACACGAGTATCTCGGCCACGCTTTTGCAAATCAAGAATGATTTTAAGAACCTCGTAGGGCCAAGAGCCGGTTGGTGCAATCATCCTCCCCAAAGTATGAGACAAGATGGAGGTAATCCTCTGTTGAACCATTTCCACCATGCTCTCAGGTAAATCAGACTCAAAATAGGCAATAGGAACAAGTTCATCTAAAACACCTCGGATCCAGGCAATATCATCCGCATTTTTACTTGACTTGATCATGTGAATAATACTGTCTAGTGCAGACTGGGCTTTAGGCTGCTGTTCCTTATTCTCCTTGAACGTCTTCAAAAACATGGCGGTGAGACGATTTTGATCTGCGGCTAAGGGGATAAGGTCATGAATAAGAGCTGATTTTGAAATACGATCAAAGTGTTCCATGTGAGAGAGCAAAGTTTCTACAATAGCAGCGGCCTTAGTGTGCTGAGAGCGACTAATGTCCATTAAAACCGAGACAACACGCTTGGCCATCTTGTGGAGATACCTATCGCTTTGGGCCAACTGATTGGCTAGTGATCGGGTCAGATTCGGAGTCAATAGCGCAGCCACATTGTCCTGCTGAGGTACTGCCAAGATGAAAATCTCAAACCCCCACATCTTTCGCTCCGGAGATGCAGAGTTTGCGAAAAATCCATCGTCAATGGTAGCACGCCAAAATTCAGCCAGACCAATGACACCATCATCTTGTTTGGTTGCCTTCTTCCCTTTTTTATCCTTCTTATCTTTCTTGTGCTTTTTACGAGGCGGACCTTCATCATTAGGGGTGGCAGCTTGAGAAAACTCCTTGAGCAAGAAATGCCAGACAAAATGAACACTTGGTTTCCAGTTACTACGCTGAGAGTCGCTGGTGCTTACCGGTAGATCTTTCAGGATACGGGCGAGATCTGCCAGGTTGCCCTTGGCCAAAGGGTTTCCGGTTTTCCATTCGCCCAGATCGTTGAACTTTGATCGCTCTTCAGCAGATACAGACAGAGCAATGGCGATACCCTCACAAGTAGCAGTAAGGTTTTTTTCATGGATCTTTTTGAACAGAAACTCGAGAGCTTCGTCGCGATCAAAATTAAACGTGCCCTGCAGAGATTGAACAAGCTCACAAATCGCGTAAAAAACTGGTTCACGCAGCCAGACCTTTTTCAAGCTAAGAGCCAAGGCCATATTAACAAACTCATTGAAGTCTTGTAGTGACGCCTTTTCCCACAGGGGCGATTTAGCGAGCGTCTGAAGCGCGAAAAGTTTACCAAACAACAGTCCTCTTTCCTCGGCACCCTTCATGCTACCAGTGACGACAAAAGCTTTTGAAGTTTTCTCGAGGTATTCTGAAATAGGAATATGGGATTTGCGGGTGTTGAGAACCTCTGCTAGTGCCATGGAAAAACCAAGGCGGGCTGATCCGCGAGTAGAAGACAAACCAGTGATCAACCGGTTCAACGCGTAGTCCCAATCACTCTCAGAATCGGCATCCAGAAGCCCCTTGATCAGAGCTTCAGCAGCCTCTATACGCTGCGAAGGATCGTCGCTGGCCAGAGTCCAGTAGTGATCCAGCAGGGACATGGTATAGTGCTTAGTTAGGGCAGGAGCTCGAACACTTGGGGTCAGCGATACTACGATTTTCTGATGCTGCCTGGGTGAAGAGTGCTTGATTTAAATAGTACATTTATCTGGATACTTTACGGTGCTTGACGCAATATATAGGCCGCTCGTTAGTTGTCGCCGGGTGTGGCTCAACGGTTGGCTAGTTTTGGCAGTGTATAACTCGATACGGCACATCTGCATGCAAACGACAGGCACACTGTCATCACGAGCGGAAACTGCCAAATCACACCTCGCTCTGTCGAATTCACACCATCTTCAGCTCAACCGCCCGAGCTCTTCGAGTTGGAAAGATTTCAGGTTTAGGGTGAAACCCGAGATGACAAGTGATTGGTCGTTTACCTAACTATTCTTCATCCAAAATGCCCAAGCCCGCCAACATGAGGTACGTATATACCCGGTTCTTTATCGAGTAAATGGAAACTAACAATCAGCTTCAACCGCTACGCCGCTATTGCTGGCCGTATTCTCCGTCAGGCCCTCAAGGAGGACAAGCGTGCCGCTGCTGTCCGTCAGGATACTCTGGAGGTCCGTTTCGCCAAGTGGGATAATGGCAAGCAGTCCGAGCCCGAGCCTCTCAAGGTCTCTGCCAACAAATAAACACGTTGTTCTGACTCGTTTGTGAACGAGCCTGCCTCCGGTGGTCTCTATGTCCAGTATTTAGATGAAGACTTAAAACCCTTTTTAGATCGCAACGTTCTTGCCTATGGTGTATCCTCAGTAAACCAGAGTCATATTTCAGCCGGGGTTAGCTCTAACGATCGCTATCTTAACGGCAGCCGGCTCACCCTTCGCTGACTTACCCGATGTTCAAAGCCAGGTTAATGGGGAGGTCGCTCTGCGGCCGCTCCTTGCTAGCTCCTCGAATTGCTTCGACCATGAGGATCCAGCCGACTTTTGCCTTTGCACAAACCAGACTGTTTACTGCCGGTTTCCCGCGTTGGAACAATGCGTTCCAGCCAAGTGAACGGGCAGTGGCGGCGCAAAAGATCGATTTACGAGCTAAACTACAGCCTTCGAATCAGAAAAACGAGTCCAAGGAATTTTCAAGGCTGTTCGATCTAGCTCGGAAAGAGAAAGGTGCGCTGTCAATTGCGTTTCTTCTGCTAATTTTCACATCTGGCATATCTCTGAGTCTGCCGTTTGTTATCGGTAAAATTCTGGACGCAGTCAACGACGATAGCCAAGAGAAAGTTGTGCTTGGGGTTCCTATGAATTCCTTTTTGGCCGCTACAGCTGGTGTTTTCGTTGTTGGTGCCTTTGCCACTTATTTCCGGATCATCACCATGAGAGGCATCGGAGAGCGGATAGTTTGCAAGCTGCGGAGCCATACGTTCCGGAACATTGTCAAACAAGACGCAGAGTTTTTTGATGCAAATCGAACTGGTGATCTTATTTCTCGTCTGGGCACCGACGCCAACGTAGTTTCTCGAGCCGTTACCCAGAACATGGCGGATGGACTGCGCTCGCTTATCGCCGCTGTAATGGGTGCTACGATGATGAGCTATATCTCCTTGAAACTCACGGGAATCATTGCTATTTGCTTACCACCGGTTTTGATCGGAACGTTCTTATATGGTAGACGAGTGCGAACAATCTCGCGAAATTTCCAGCATTCGCTGGGCCAGTTGACGCGGGTAGGTGAAGAACGTCTCAACAACGTCCGTACTGCCCAATCGTTTGGCGGTGAGCGTCAGGAGATTCATTTGTACAACGATCAGCTTCGAAATGTGTTTTCAATCGCTATGCAGGAGGCTCGTGCCTCGGGCGTCTTCTATGGCACTATGGGTCTCACGGGAAATATTGTCATTATTGGCTTGTTGGCAGTGGGTGCAAACATGGTATCTTCAGGAGCACTGACGTTTGGTGCTTTGTCGAGCTTTATCATGTATACAGCATACGCTGGTAGCTCTGTTTCTGGCTTAGGAAACTTTTATTCTGAACTCATGAAAGGTGCGGGTGCTGCCTCTCGATTATTTGAAATTGAAGACCGTAAACCACTGATCTCCTCCACAAAAGGCGAACTGGTAAAATCTCCATACGGAGACATCACGTTCGATCATGTCGGATTTGCATACCCCACCCGACCGGCTGTCAAAATATTCAATGATCTTAACTTTACCATCAAGGGGGGCAGCAACGTGTGTTTTGTTGGGCCCTCTGGCGGAGGCAAATCCACCATTACTTCGATGCTGCTGAGGTTTTACGACCCGCAGTCCGGTTTCATTTCCATCGGCGGTCAAAAACTTGCAGATATGAGCCCTTATTCTCTGAGGAGCCACGTTGGTGTCGTGTCCCAAGAGCCTGTACTTTTTAATGCAACAGTTGCTGAAAACATTTGGTACGCCAAGCCCGAAGCCACTAAAGAAGATGTCTATGAGGCCGCACGGTTAGCCAATTGTACATTTTTAGCTGATTTTCCTGATGGAATTGAAACGGCGGTTGGACCCCGAGGTACTCAGTTGAGCGGAGGCCAGAAACAACGCATTGCGATTGCCCGAGCTTTAATTTCCAAGCCGGCCATTTTGGTGCTTGATGAAGCAACTTCCGCTTTAGACACAGAATCTGAAAGACTCGTCAACGAGGCGCTGCAGAACTTGATTGCGTCGTCCTCGACGACCATTTCGATTGCGCACAGACTATCTACTATTGCTCAGTCTGAAGAGGTAATTGTTCTTGGAGAGGGCCGTGTTCTTGAACATGGCAAGTTCCGCGATCTCTACGCCAACCCCAACAGCGCACTTTGCGATCTTTTGCACCGCCGCACCTCGCGGCTTGACGACGACGGGCCACCTTCGCCTACTCCTCAGCAGATCAACGAGGCCCTCGATAGAGAACTTGCTGAGACGCTCGACAGAGAACTTGCTGAGAAGGAAGAAGATGAAAAGCTGTTATGATTATGCACATAATATACACCCAATTTAATGCTACAGATCTTGCCAGGGCACGAACTTTAAGGATTTTATGCTCTGGTCTCCTCTTACCAACACGTAACAAGGATTAGTTAGATTGTCGCTAGGAGCGTGGAGCTTTTGCCATGCCAACGGCCAATCACCGCTGCTTGAAACCAGCAAGAGGTCGGCCTTTTCCCATAGTTTGGCAATTTCATCAGGCAACAGGAGGCCACTAATCTCGGTGATGTGCAAAATCTCGGCCGTACCTTCTATGTGAAAGTCGCTGATTGCCGTTTCAACCCCGTGGTTTTCGCCAATAAGCATTGAGCCTATACCGACGAGGCCCACCCACTCTTGGATGGTGTTTGCCCAATCCTGCTCTCCTTCTTTGTCTGTTGGACAGTCAAAAGCAGGAGTTAAGATGGGATCAGACTTGGTTGCAGCTGTAGTTTGAGCCCCCGGGACGTCGAAATCAAATGTGGATGTCAACGTGTTTTCGGCAGCCCATAACAGTCGCTTATGGGCCGCTCCACCGTCAAGCTTGATCTGAGCGACGTACTTTTGTGTACCACTCTGCAGTTTAGCCTCAATGCCTGCTCGGTGGAAAGTTTCTGCGGTGAGTGATAGAGTACACACACCTCCATGAACCATGATCGAATCTTCGTGGCTCAAAGTTGACCTGGTCACGGCAGTTGGTTGATTCAGGGCCTGGGCTAGAGTGAGGGATGCTTGAGAGCACTGCGTGTGAGTGAAAACGACCGGTTTTGTAGCAACCACTACCACTTTACTAGCGAGACCAAACGACTCAATGAACCCGCTGTCGCCATCCGCCACAAAACACTGATTTACGGCCTTCATGGTGTTCTTGATTTTCGAGAAGCAGTGGGTCAGCAGGTTTATGTTGTCTAGGTAACTGCTTAATTTCCCCGTGCTATTACGTCACCAGCGGGATGCCTCAGATAAGAAAAAGTCATCCCCACTAACGGCTTGTTTCAAGCTTTCTTCTTTTGAAGGCATTTGAAAATAATTAATCACAACCAAGTGAAAGGACTCGATTGCAAGGAATCCTGAACCCCCTCCTGTTGCTATAAATTTACCCTCGATTAAATAACCAAATTGATGGCGAAAACTGTGGAACCAACAAATAAGTTCGCCGAGCTCATTGCGGGCCAGAGCATTATGCATATTCCCTCGCTCACTTTGGAGATTGGTGGCGACGAACTCAAAGACGTACCGGTTGCGTACAAAACATGGGGCTCCCTCAACGAGAAAGCAGACAATGCGATGGTGGTGTGCCACGCCCTCTCCGGTTCTGCCGATGTCGCTGACTGGTGGGGCCCGCTCCTCGGTGCTGGTCGGGCATTTGATCCCAGCCGCTACTTTATTGTTTGCATGAATGCTCTAGGATCACCCTACGGTACTGCCTCTCCAGTAACAATAAACCCCACGACGGGTAAAGTCTATGGTCCTGAATTTCCCCTGACCACTATCAAGGATGATGTGCGGCTGCAGAAAATGGTTTTGGACAGGCTCGGTGTAAAGCAAATTGCAGTAGTGATTGGAGGGTCTATGGGCGGAATGATGGCCCTAGAGTACCTTTACTTTGGCAAAGAGTATGTCCGCAGTGCTGTAGTCCTTGCCTCTTGCGCCTACCACTCGGCGTGGGGAATTAGTTGGGGTGAGGCCCAACGGCAAAGCATATATGCCGATCCAAAGTACCAGGATGGCTATTATGACATTAATGATCAGCCCAGTGCGGGGTTGAGTGCAGCCCGTATGAGTGCGCTCTTGACCTACCGAAGTCGCAATTCCTTTGATTCAAAGTTTGGACGCAACGTGCCGAACCCCGACGTTCACAAAGGATCCGATACACCAGATATTTCTGATACCGAAACCAGCGAGGACCGCTGGTCTGTCCACAACCACGGAAACGTTCGAAGCAACAGGCCAGTTGCATACCGTCCCAAACCGGCCCAGCACTACTTTACAGCCCAGAGTTATCTCCGCTATCAGGGCCAGCGCTTCATTGACCGGTTTGATGCCAATTGCTACATTGCAATCACTCGTAAACTCGACACGCATGATGTCTCTCGCGGTCGCACTGCCACCGTGGAGGAAGCGCTGGAAACGATCGAACAACCGGTCCTTGTAATTGGTATTCCCTCTGATGGACTTTTTACCTTCTCAGAACAGGAGTATATGCATGAACATCTCAAAAACTCCGAGCTGCATGAAATCCAGAGCCCCGACGGCCATGATGCGTTCCTGCTCGAGTTTGCAGCTATCAATGACCGGATCCACGAGTTCCTGGTCAAACGGAATCCCGAAATCATGAAGGGCCTTGACCACGCTGCTCCCATCGGCGAATCGGGCTGCGGTTCTTTGATCAGCGAGACCTCAGTCACAGAGTGGTGACACACGCCACCACACAATTCAACAGTATTTATTTTGCTTCAACGCATTTTATAGAACTATGTACACAGTCATTGGTTCCACTTTTATCCGCTTTCGGTGTCCATTCTTCGATGGGGTATTTGCTGGCCCTGCAGAAACCCTACACCCACCCGCATGCAGAAGCTGGGACATTTCCGCAGGACTGTTTTGATTCTCTCTCGTAGTTGTTCGTTTGTGCTTTGAAAAGAGGTATGGACTTTCTTGCTGAGCTGCGGAGCTGTGATGACCGGCTAGCTGCAGCCGAACCCTGTGCTATCGATATTGACAGCAGTATGATCGAGGAACCCGAAGAGGTGATTGCTGCTTTACGGGCTACATACGAGAGCCTGGACCGGTTCAAGACGCTGAAGGACGCCCAAACACTGACCGACGCCCGGTGCACCATGAAATCTATCAAAGAGAGGGTCGAACGACTTAGCGATCATGTCGCAACTTGGCTGTCATACCATGATAACGACGGATACCTGTCAGGAGACGACAGTGTAAACAATGTGAGCACTGCGCAGGTAAGTCGCATCCGACTTGATTGCCTGGAGCAAACAGTGGCATTTGGAGTAAAAATGGCCGTGGCTGCTGAAATCAGCGAAATATCGAACGTCTTGTCGTCTATTGACGCGACAGTAGACGAATGCTGCACGGGGCTGGCTGTAGTAAACCAAACAGCTACTCAAAGTCAGGCCCCGGGAAATTTGGTACAAATCCCAGACTCGGCGTCCCCACAGGCGCCTATTTATTGCGACGAGGACATTGTTCTGAATCAGAAGTTGTCCCGTCTTCGATCACTCACCAAAGCTCTACAGCAGAGTGTACAATTTATTCCTACCCGTATGGACATTTTACAGAGCCGAGCCCAGGAACATTTGCCCAAGAGTTTTGAAGATTTAACCGCCCATTTCGAGCTTCTCAATACCCGAATCCGGAATTTGATCAAGGACTTTGAAGCCACCGATAGCCGCCTAACTCATGATTCATGGATACCCATTATCGCCGAATCTGGTGACCCGAGGGTGCGAAACTATGCTAAACTGAGAGGTTTCAGGGACCAGTCCCCAGAGAAACCTGCCCGTGACGCCATTGCACTTTTCAGAGGGCTGAAACCACCCCGACCCAAACTTGGACCCTTTCTACCTGTGATTCTGCCTGCCTCACCGCCCTCATTCACTTCAGGTAGCGATAGTCACTCGCCGTCTATTTCCTTTGACACAAGTGAAGAGGAGCTGGACTTTTTCTCGAGCAGCCCACTGAAAGGTAAAGGAGCGACAAACGGTAACACACTCTATATTCCACGGACCAGAGAATCGCGCAGCAAGCTCATGAAACCAACGCAAATCATTAAAGGTATGTTCGCTCGGCGAACCATTCAGCACGTCGCTGCACCAGTCCCTAAACCAACCAGCCGTTTGCAACCGCCAACGCCAACCAGCGTGAGCATAGCACCATTGTCGCGGCGCTTTTCCTCATTGGAGCTTCGCTGCCAACAAATCTACAGCGGCATTCCTACCCCACGATGCTCGAGCTTATGTACGAAATAATTTATCTATTTTTCTCTACCGAAGATCCGTGTCATCCAGGATTTCGAGTCCCGATCTTCTCTTTCGTCCTCGGTAAACATTCTCAAACCGCCGTCCGGTGTGTATTCGCCTGTCTGAACCCGTTTGGGCTGTCCTACTAGAACCCGTTTGTACAACACTGCAGTTGTCACAGCGACGAGCGGAATGGACAGCATAATCAAAAATACACTACGATTGCCTTTGCCTTTGAAATTAGGCTTGGGAACCTCGATTGGAGGTCGCTCCTCGACTGGTCGCACTGGCCGGATCTGACGAGCCATTTTCCAAGAGTTGATGACCTAATTTTTTCTTGTGTGGTTAATTTTTTTTTTTCTCACATTTATCCAAAAATGGGGAAAGTCACGGCCAAAAAAGATGCAAAGACATCTGTTTTCAAAATGAATACTGATTTGGGTCAGCATATTCTTAAAAACCCACTTGTGGCCCAAGGCATTGTCGACAAGGCCGATATCAAGCCTAGTGATACGGTTCTTGAAGTCGGTCCTGGTACAGGTAACTTGACGATCCGCATTTTGGAGCAGGCTCGCAAGGTTGTGGCTGTTGAAATGGATCCCAGAATGGCTGCCGAGCTCACCAAACGTGTGCAGGGAAAGCCGCTGGAACGCAAATTGGATATTGTAATGGGCGACTGTATCAAGATGGATTTACCTTATCACGACATTTGTATCTCTAACACACCCTACCAGATCTCGTCGCCGCTTGTGTTTAAACTGTTGAACCTTCCGCGACCTCCCAGAGTTTCAATTCTTATGTTTCAGCGGGAGTTTGCCCTCCGTCTTCTCGCTCGTCCCGGTGATTCTTTGTACTGTCGTCTCTCTGCAAACGTGCAGATGTGGGCAACTGTTACGCATGTCATGAAGGTAGGTAGAGGCAATTTCAGGCCCCCTCCCAACGTGGAGTCGTCGGTGGTACGAATTGAAGTCAAGTCGCCTCGACCTCCAGTTGACTACAACGAATGGGACGGGCTTCTTCGAGTCTGCTTTGTTCGCAAGAATCGTACAATTTCTGCTGGCTTCAAGTCTTCAAGCGTGCTGCAGATTCTTGAGCAAAACTACCGCACATTCATCGCCGAGAACGGGCCTAATCATCAAGGCTACGATGCAGCTGAGATTCCGGATGATGATCTCGCAGCTATCGTCAAAAAGAAAATAGAAAGCGTGCTCCAGCAAACGCAGATGAGCGATATGCGTGCGGGCAAGTGCGACCAGACCGATTTCCTCCGTCTCCTGTACGCTTTCCATCAAGTAGGTATTCACTTTGCATAATTTATTAGCTATTTCAACTTTCAACGTCCAAAAAGACTGCCGCCTTTGTACCACTTTTTCTTCTTCTCGTCGTCGCCTGTTGCACTAGTGCGACTGAGAGTAGGAGCGATGCGGCGGGGATTATACACGACATCTTTTCGGGGACGAACAAGGGATTGAGCATAAGGAAGCTCGCGGTAAATACACTGGATGGCCCGGGCAACACCATTTTCAAGCGAGATTTGCTCTCCGATTACCTTGGCACGCTCAATGATGCTCTTGTTGCTGGTGGCCTCAACCAAGACCTTGGCCAAACCGTCGCCGGTGATCTTCTTCAAGGCAAGACCACAGCCGAGATCAGTCACCCGCAGTGCATAGAAGAACTGATCACCAAAGAAAGGCTTGATAACAGTAGGGATACCGCAGCTCAAGGACATGCCCGTAGTACCGCTACCACCATGGTGGACAGCTGCATCAACCTTCGGAAACAGCCACTGATGAGGGATAGCATCAACGGTGTAAATGGATTTAGATGCAAGCGTCTTGGCACCCTCCTTCTTTGTTCCATCCGAGCTGCGCTCGGCCCATCCCTTGACAACAACGGCACGAACCTTGGCTTTCTCGACACCATAGACGACATCGTTCGTAAGTTTTTCGACATCATCAACAACAATAGAACCAAATCCAATATAGACCAAAGGCACTTTATCATCGCGAGCTTTCTTCATGAAAGCAACCAACTCCTCAGGAGGTTTGTACGTATCATCTTGTTCAAGCTGCCAGTAGCCAGTGTAGTGCACCCAGTCAGGCTCGTCGATGGGGGGAACAAGGACGTGAGGGCTGACACAGTACAAGAACGGAATCTGCTGTTGACGCATACCTTCGAGGCTAGTACCGCGAATACCGATTGTCTTTTTACGCCACTTGTTGATTTGGTGGGAGGTACCACGCCACATCATGTTTTCAAACATAACATAGGTCATGTAGTTGTAAGATCCACCGAGGTTAGAATCAGGCACAATGAAAGCATGAGGATAGGCGTGAGTACGTGTCCAAGGCATTGTGAATGCACGGAAGTAGGGGATTCCCAGACCTTCAGCAATGTGCACACCAGCCATAGCGGAAGGACTCTCAATAAGCACGTCACTATCCTGGCAGGCTACCCACGCAGACTCCAGAAGCTCGGTGACCCAAGAACGGAATTTGCTGGCTGCCTCCTTGAGGAAAGACAAACTGAAAGACCCATGGTCAATCATGATCTGCATCAAAGCTTTCGGATCACCAGCGACTTCCCGGAACTCGATACCGTAACCTTCCACAAAGTCCCGGAACTCGGCATGGGTACAAATACGGCAGATGTGACCCTCAGCCATCAAACCCTGGCACAGAGCGATATACGGCTGAACATCACCACGGGAACCAATGGTCAAAATGGTGATACGTAACTTCTCCTGAGGTTTCACCAAGAACGACTCGTTAGTCTCCCTGGAGTAAGGATCGACAACCAACGGAGGGATACGCATCTGGACTTTGTCACTAAGATGATCCTCATAAGTGGCTAAACGAGCCTGAATTAGCTGGTAACGGACAAAGTCTAAAGAGTCACTAGAATCACCGGTATGATTCTTGCTGTGCTCGGCCTCTTCCTCCATTAGTTTGGTTAGACACTTAACAAAAGATTCGCAGGCATCCTTGGTCGTCAACTCAGTATATATGGGGTCGGAGCCGCGAATATGAAGCTGGACACCAAAATTACCGAACTTGGACTTCTCGCAGATCTCGACAGATTGAACATCGTCAATGGGCAGAATCATGCGGGTTTTCGAGGTAACGACAGCGCGACGCCAACAAACATATCGGTTCGTCAAGAAAATAAGACCGGACATTGCCTGGCCTTTACCCCGTTGCAGCAAACATTTGTAGTACGAAAGCAAGCTGATACGACGGCTGAAGGAGAACTGGCTCTGGAAACGCTCATTGGCTTCAGCACGCTCATCATCCGTGATAACGTGCATGTCCTCTTCAGGATTGCATTTAGTATCGGTGACAGAATAAGCAATGCTGGCAGATGCGTTGAAAATGCGGCTGAGCATAGCCTTTGCAGAGCCAGTAAAGTCCGTGTCCTCCATACCTGACCTTTCAGCAGCAGCTCGCCTTACCGCTTCATCAATATCAACATCACTGGTGATCTGAGGAGAAAGCACCGGACTACCTGAAACCGAGGGGCGCTCAGATTGACTAGCAGAAATCGACTTTTCTCGTTCAGGAATCCATTCAGTAGCAGCCTGCTTAAGGTGAGATCCAACTACCTTGTGCAAACTGAACAGTCCCAAGCTACCTTTGACAACACTGCTGGTACCTGAAACTACCGATGTACCAGTGTCGACAATCTTTTGCGAGATCATGGTAGTGGCCGAGGGATCGTCCCTGGGGGCACGGAAAAGCTGCTCAGTGATGTGCTCTGGAAGTTTGTGGCAACGACCGGAAAAGTAAGTAGAGTTGAACACAGACTTGGTGACAGTAATTGATTGGTTCTTGAGGGCCAGTTTTTCCGGTCCACCAGCAGTCTGAATTTTATCCTCACCGACCTTGAGCTTCCAGTATTTCACCAAGGCATTAAATGCGTCTTCGCCCCTGCTAAAGAATAACATGACAGTCTCTTGAGCTTTGAGGCCAGGGCCAGGAATATACACCAGGCGAAGGCTTTTGGCGACGTCCAAAACCGGCACGATAGATACAGTCAAAACATTTTCAAACGGAATCACGACCTTAGCATACTCACCCTTATTGCGCACAACAAAAATAGCTTTCTGGATAGCCTTAGCCCATTCATGTGCGGAGTTAGGAGAGTCCGCCTTTAGGTGAACAGTTTCATCATCGTTCATGACAATGTAAATCGAGCTGCTCGGCTCACCATTTTCCTTGGGCTGATGATCAACGTACTTGACGTTGTACAACGGGATAATTCCAGCAGGGAAATAAGGGTCTGCAGCGGAATTATAGTGGGCAAGAGCATCGTGACGGAGAATGTACCAATAACGGGTAAAGCCCATACCCTTAGAGGAGCGCTTCCGAAGGGTACCTTCCATAATTACACGGGACCCAGTATAAGGCAATGGAGCGTAAAAGTAAATATTGTTGGCAGAGAGCAGTGACTTGCCCTGGCAAAGTACGTCGGTAAGTTGCCAGGCGGGAATTTGGCCAAGCAATTTCTCTTGACCAGTTGCGCCCAGACGCTCACGAACGATATCAGTGATTTGCACAGACCCGTCGTATTCGTCCCCAGGCGCCATCATGGTTCGCAGCTTGGAGCGCAGGTTCTCCGCTTCTGCTTCTGGATCCAATTTGTCGTCAATTGCGGTAGAAACCGAGTACATCGACTCGTCGTCAATCTCAGTGTCAGAGTCCGAGTCGTCGTCTGCGCTGGCCGCTAAAAACTTGAAGTAGGAAGCTTGAACATTGTCACCCGACTCCTTGGAGGCCGAATCATCAGGGATCACAATGGATTTGATGGTATCAGCTACCTTGGAGAAATTCAGATCAGGGGCCATTATTGTCGTGGTCGAGGCTGCAAAAACGTTCTACTCTAAATCAGATTTGGGTTGATGGAGAGAAGAAAAAAATTGCCTCCTGGTAGGTAAGTTGCTACGATACTCGCAGCAAGGATGCCGGTTATCTAAGCGGCAATACCAATTTGTTTCAGCGGCAGGGTCTCGAGTTGGACGGTATGGGGGCTGTGCGGGTGTTTTGAAGAATGGCCTAGTCGCTGGTGACAAGGTGTGGGCGGGGGAGTGGTTTATTCGCGACTCTTGGCGGTTGTGCGCGCTGTCGCCTCCATTCTGTTCACCTCCGCGCTCAAGCAGTACCCTGCAGCTCGCTCAAAGATCACCTAACCCTTTGCTCGATGGAGGACGACGAGCGAGTGGAAACTGGGTTCGAGGTGTCACGAGGGCTCCGCCGCGGCTAAGGCTGGATGCAACTGGTGAATCCCACGATGCTCATGACTTTTTGAACCCAGGCCGCAATTACATTCTATAGAAAAAATAGCCAACGGCTTGTTGCAGCTGTCATGTCCGTGGCGACAGCGGGGATGCGACGACAGGTAAGGTTTTTTGAATAAGTTAGATGAGGGCTATGCTAGCACGCTTAAAATAATCACAAGGGCGAAAATCAGTAAAATAATAAGAAAACAGAGCATGCGGCCTCCAGTGCGACGCTGCCACCGAGCAGCCTTTACGAGCTCGCCTGCGCCATCGCGCGTATTCTGGGCAACCGAGTAGATGTTCGCTTCGATGTTGTCGATGACAGAGCCCTGTTCGGCAATAACGTTACTCAGATTGGTGAAAATTTCATTGAGTTCGACAATTCCCTGCTCAATGCCTCGAATCTCTTCTTGTCGCTCTTCGATAAGGCCCTGCTGGTAAGCCACCTCATCCTGCCTGAGCTGCTCTTCGAACGACTGCTGCTGCTGGAGCTCAATTCCAGGAGCACCGTCAATATCCTTGTATGCTGGAGTCTCAGGTGGGGGGTTAATTTTACGAGCTTCTTGCACGAGTTGGCGTTCGCCGCGAGCGATCTGCTTTTGGATACGCTGGAACTCACTGAACGCTTCGGCGAATTCGCGCACCAGTTTCGTCTGCGTGTATTTCTGAGCAGGCAAATTGTTGGGCCACTGCTGGATTCGCTCAACGTCGGCTTTTAGCGACCGGAACTGCGCCCGGTTTTTGGCTGCAAGGTCAGCAGCCTTGTCGGGATTGGAAGCCCTCAAGTGGGCCCAGAGCCTGCCGTTTGTGGCCGATATATCAAAGATCTCGTCTGCGAGACGCTCCGTCAGTTCGTCGAACTCCGGATCATCCTTATATCCGCCTTGTGCTTCAATGTCCATTGTGGCGGTTGAGTAATAACGTTAGAATTCTAGGTGCCAGGTTTAACTTCACAACAGACCGCAGGTCTTCACAACAATTGGTTCGTGAAATAGGTGTAGCCAAGAAAGGGCAACAAAAAGGGTTCACAAAAGTGCACAAACTATGTGAATAGTGTAGTTGGTATCAGACGTCGGGCCCTCTTAGCACGAATCGGACCTCCGCTTTGTCATCCTCCTCCTCTCGTATTCATCATGCTTGGCCCTTTCCGTGGATCACCGGTTCGCATGGGCGGATACCTGTGGAAAATCCCCTACAAGATGTCTCAGCCACAAAAGGCTCGCCAACGGAGCCGTCTGCGAGCCGTAGACCAGACCATTTCCACTGTTGCGAAGGGACTGGCCAGCGAAGGCCTAACTATTCACAAGATCGTGCGGTTCGACAAAGAGCTGCCAAAGGAGAGCGAAATGCCAGCCAAAGACAAGTACTGGATCTTCAACAAAACCTCTATTAACTATCGTAAAGGTGCCCATCGCCAGCCCAAGTTCACCAAGGTCACTAACCGGGTTCCTCCCGAGGGTTTCTAAAAAATTTTTTGGCAACGGCAATTTCAGTTGTTGTTTGTAAATATTATAATACTTCAAGATAAATAAACTAACGCTTGCGAACTTTCTTCCACTTGTACGTCACGGTGCCGTCTTTGTTGACAATCTTCTTTTTGTCGCCCTTCTTCATGAGTTCGCGCTGCAGAGCCAGCTCTTGCTGCACCAGGTCCAGCTCTTCTCGGCGACTAAGACGTTTCTGAAGAGTTTGCAGATCTTTGAGGGACGTCTCAGCTGGCTGCTGAATGTCTACGTCTGTAAGCTGGCTGGATCGAAGACGGTTCTGGCGGCGGTGTAAGAGTCGTTTGTCTGTATCAAAGTGTTTAGCTGCGTCAAAGTTCTCGAGCTCTTCTTCGTTTTCGACAAATAGTGTGTGCTTGCCGCTGCCTGCTAAGAGCAGTGAAGCCTTTGCTTTCTCAATTTTCGACTGCTCATTATTGATAAGAGTTCGGAGGTATCCTGCATCTTGAGTCTTTAAAAGTTTGACTTGCTCATCATTGAGAACCTCGGCACCTCTGGAGGCCACAAGCACACCGTCGTTAGTCTTTGCTTTGACCATTTTGAAGTTGAACTCGTCCTTGTTAGCCTGCTGGGCTTTGGATCGAAGCAGAGCCAGATGCGCCTCTTTGCGGTGGAAATCCTGCGACCGAAGCCGGTAATCCTTCTTTTTCTCCAAGAGGCCCCATTTCTTGCGCGCCTGAGGCTGAGCACGCTCACGATGCTGCTTTTTAGCGATGTCGTGGGCTTTGAACATTCTGAAGAGAAAAAAATTAGGTGAGACGGAATATTTGGGATCACTCCCAACCCCACCCGGAGGCCGATAACTGGAAAATAATAGGGTATATGTACAAAAGAAAAAGAACGTCACAAGAGAGTGCCGGGAAAAAAAGTCCGCGGTCTCGCGAGATACTGGCAAGCTGTCCGATGGACCAGCGTATATAACCTACCAAACCTAAGCGCGGTCTTTGTCTTTGTCAGCTCACATGGATGCTAGAAGATAATCTAGTGCCGGAAGATATCGCTATAGCGTGTCTGCTAGCGGCTCTACACAAACGCCTAGTGTTGATTGTGTGCAAGCAGTTGAATGTGGCCGAAGCTCAAATAACCGCCACTCTGGAGCGACTGCTGAATCGCCGGTGTACTCTTATTCACGCAAGTGCTGAAACCACTTGGCCACGGCTAGCAATGGACCTTAAACATGCGTCCGGGACCAGCGTATTAATAAAAAACCCAGATACTCTGACCACAACCGTACAAACCCACTTTGTGGACTCCCTAGTGAGACCTGATCCGAGCCCGGTATCTTTGGACATCACAACAGTAGTTCTCCTTGGATCCTACGACAAGTTAATACGGCCGCTCAGACAGCTTGTGTTATTTCGAGAAGAGATTGATCTATCAATTGAAAACAGCATGCTGGCCTTGCCGTCTAAAATAGGTTTCCAGGACCAACTAGTCACCATGCGGGCAAAACTTCCCGGAGTCGCAATTATCCCGGAAATTGCTCGTTACATTCAAGACATTATGGTATTTATTCGCACAAACCGACTGGTCAAGTCCGGAGTGTCTCCGCGCGTCTCTAAAGACCTGGAGCTGCTAGCTCGCAGTATCTGCCTTTTACGCGACCTAAAGTTTATCACCCCAAGCATTATTTCCCTGGCAGCCCGCAAAATGCTGCCCATCAAAGTTGAACTCGAAGATCCATCAAAAGAACCAAGCCTGCAATGGGGAGGCGATTTCGAAGTAGCCAAAATATGGTTCAGCAACTGGAACACAGAACTACTGATTGAAAGCATACTAGAGACAGTCCCACCGCCTCTGTAATAAATAGTTTACATTTAATTTGTTAATTGCTGGATCGCTTTCCAGCGATTCTCCACTGAAACACTCTTTTCCAACGACACACCGAGAGACTCGTACAGGGCAAGCAAGAGCGCGTCATCAGCGTTAACTGCAGTAGCGCCAGGTACCTTGCCTCTATTCACGACTTCTCGCGACTTTTCTTGGAGCCGTTGCCGCAGGTCGGCCAGAGTCCGTCGAGCCTCCATCAGCTCGGCCCTGCTGCTGTTGGCGCTCGCCTTTGCCAGCCTTTCGCGATCAGAAACAAACTTGTCATGGACCATCCGTTCAAATTCCAGCCCTGCTGCCTCTGTCTTTTCAATTTCAGCGTTCAGCTCGTCTAATTGTACTTTATACTGCGCCTGCACGGCGTCTAATCTGGCTAGAGCCTGCCGCTTTTCCTCAAGAGAATCGCCCACCAGCACCTGGTACGGGTAATTCTTAATGCTTTGTTTCAATAGCCCAAACTCCTTCACCGCATTGTCGACTTTGCGTATCAGCTCCTCAGCAGCACTTTCTTGTTGGTCCATCGCAGGTTACTAACCAATATGCCCGTCACTGATGATTTTGGCAATAGCGCTGAGACACCAGTCCCTGCTTGGTTTTTAGCGCCGTACGAGGAGACGGAGATCCGAAAGCGCTGCCAGGACCAGGCGCAGGAAGAGTGTAAAACCCAGTTCATAAAATTCGGCGAGTGTGCCCAAAACCACCAGCTGTTATTCCCCTGGAAATGTGCCGACCTCAAAAAGGAGCTGCTGGACTGTGTGGCCTACTGGGGAGCTAATGATAAGTTTGAAGACCTGAGAGTCGAGTTTATCATGGAGAAAAAGCGAAAACTGGCCGAAGAGGGCAAAGTCTAGGGGGTCTAATTCTCGCCCGTCAAGACGGCCCTTTTTAATGTACATACTTTAAATTCACAACCGACTTATGAACTTTAAATAAAAATCACTGGCCTCTTCATCGCTCCGGACCTCTGTGGCGCAGCTCGGAGATTGACGTCGGATTTACATCATTGTGCCGACTAAGCTTGGGTCAGCCACCGAACCCAATTTATCTCTCTTGACGTTCACCGGACATCTACGATGGGATTGACTAGAAGACCAGGACGACGCGCAGCCGGCGGAGCAACTGGTCCGACCAGTGGCGGCGTGAAAAAGGCTACTTTCGAGGCGGGCCGCAAGAAGGAAGTGGGAGTCAGCGATCTCACTTTGCTATCCAAGGTCACCGATGAGGCCATTTTGGACAATCTCAAACAACGATTCTTCTCCGGTCTCATTTATACTTACATTGGACATGTGTTGATCTCGGTAAACCCTTTCCGTGACCTGGGTATCTATTCTGAACAGGTTTTGGAATCCTACCGCGGCAAAAACCGCCTTGAGGTACCGCCGCATGTTTTCGCCATTGCTGAGAGCATGTACTACAACATGAAGAGTTATGACGAGAGTCAATGCGTGATTATCAGTGGTGAGTCCGGAGCTGGCAAGACCGAAGCTGCAAAACGGATTATGCAGTATATTGCTGCCGTATCTGGCCAATCCACTTCCACGATCTCTAAAATCAAGGACATGGTTCTGGCCACCAACCCTCTTCTCGAGTCTTTTGGCTGTGCTACGACTCTCAGAAACGACAATTCCTCGCGCCACGGCAAATTTTTGGAAATCCTGTTCAACGCCCAAAACGAGCCGGCCGGTGCCCACATCACAAACTACTTGTTGGAGAAGAACCGCGTAGTCGGTCAAATTCGTAATGAGCGTAACTTCCACATTTTCTACCAGTACACAAAAGGTGCGCCTCAGCGCTATCGGGAAATGTATGGTGTTCAGACGCCCGACGTATACACCTACACTTCCAAGTCCGGTTGTACTTCGGTCAACGGCATCGACGATGTTAAAGACTTTAACGAGACTTTGCGGGTAATGGGTATCATTGGTCTAAGCCAACAGGAACAAGATGATATCTTCAAGATGCTTTCCGCCATTCTCTGGCTTGGCAACGTCACCTTCGTTGAGGCCGACGACTCTTCAACCTCCATCGGTGACCAGTCGGTGACCAATTTCGCTGCATACCTCCTAGATGTTGATGCCAATGCTCTCGCTACTGCTTTGACGACTAAAATTGTAGAGACAGGTCGTGGAATGGGCCGTGGCGAGGTCTTTGAGTCTCCGTTGAACAGGGTGCAGGCCCTTGCTGTCCGGGATGCGTTGGCAAAGCATGTCTACTCCAAGCTATTCGATTGGATTGTCGAGCGTGTCAACAAGTCGCTCTTGACCCAGATTGAGGTCAAAAAGTCGGTCGGCATTCTGGATATTTACGGTTTCGAGATTTTTGAGCACAACAGTTTTGAACAGATCTGTATCAACTATGTCAATGAGAAGCTACAGCAAATTTTTATTCAGCTCACGTTGAAAGCTGAACAGGACGAGTACATTGAGGAAAAGATCCAATGGACTCCCATTGATTATTTCAACAACAAGATTGTTTGTGATCTTATCGAAGAAATCCGTCCTCCAGGAATCTTCGCTGTTCTGAACGACGCTTGTGCTACTGCGCATGCCGACTCCGATGCTGCGGATCAGTCTTTCGGAATGAAACTCAATATGTTGACTTCAAACCCTCACTTGCAGGTCCGTTCCAACAAGTTCATTATCAAGCACTATGCTGGTGATGTCACTTATAATGTTGATGCCATGACCGACAAGAACAAGGATCAGTTGGGCAAATCACTCACTCGTCTGTTGGCTACTACATCTAATCCTTTCCTTGCTGGCCTTTTCCCCGAAGCTTTCGAGGAGGAAGATTCCAGTGCAGGCAAACGCAAACGCAGAGCCACTGCTAGCGACCTGATCAAACGAAGTGCAAATGACTTGATGACCACCTTGGCAAAGTCCCGTCCTTCTTATATTCGTACAATCAAGCCTAACGGAAACCGATCCCCAACGGAGCTGGTTGACGAGGCGGTTTTACATCAAATCAAATACCTTGGTTTGAAAGAGAACGTCCGAATTCGCCGTGCTGGTTTCGCCTCTCGTCAGCCATTTGAGAGCTTTGTTGAGCGCTTTTACCTACTTTCTTCCAAGACTGGTTACGCAGGTGACTACATTTGGCAGGGAAGTCATCGGGATGCTACGTTAGAGATTCTTCGAGCAACAGGTACTCCGCCTTCTGAATGGCAAATGGGCGTTTCAAAGGTCTTCATCAAAACCCCCGAAACTCTGTTTGCGTTGGAGCACATGCGTGATATGTATTGGCACAATATGGCTTCCCGCATTCAACGTGCTTGGCGTCGCCACTTCAAGCGGCGTATGGAAGCAATCTTGGTTCTCCAAAAGGCTTGCAAGACATACCTTGGCATCGCGAAAGATCCAACTATTCCTCCTCCTGATGACTCGTTCTATGCGGGTCGTAAAGAACGTCGTCGTTTCTCCATGCTCGGAGAGCGTGCTGCGTATGGTGATTATCTTGTGTGTAACGATCCTTCGTCTGCTGGCGGTTATCTTGTTCAGTCGGTTGGCATTCAGGGCAACATTCTGTTCTCTGCTCGTGGCGAACAGCTGTTCTCAAAACTGGGTCGTTCGGCTCAGAGGCTGAGCCGTACGTTTATTTTGACGCCGACAACTTTCTATACTGTCCGTGGTGACATCCTTCAGGGCAAGCTTGTCTATACTATCGAGAGACAGGTTGCTGTTAGCCTGATCACAGGCATAGAGACGTCTACGTATAGAGATGATTGGTTCGCAGTCCGCACACAGTCTAAAGAAACCAGCGACATGCTTTTGTGGTGTCTTTTCAAAACCGAGCTAATTGGGTTGTTGCAGCACCAAGTTAAGGTAGCTCAAGAGATCTCTTACTGCAAGAAGCCGGGCAAGGTGGCAGCTATCAAGTTCGTCAAAGATGGACAGGGCCTCTACGATACTTATAAGAGTGGTGTTGTTCACGTTGGTCAAAGCGGTCTTCCTGGTAACACACCACGTGAAGAAATTCCTAAACGCAAGAAGGCCTCGCGGCCTGCGCAACCACGGCCCGCACAGGCGCAACCGGCACAGCGACAAGCTCCCCAGCCTGTTCAGAGGCAGCCACAGCCACCTGCCCAAAGACAGTCTACGCAGCAGCATCAAGCACCGCCTCCTCCACCGCCCCCTCCTGCACCTCCTGCCCCGCCCGCAGTTCCTCAGTACAAGGCCATGTACGATTTCCCCGGAACCAATGCCGGTGAGTTGGGAGTAAGTGCGGGCGAAGTGATCACCGTCGAACAAGACTCGGGCAATGGATGGTCGCTAGGAAAGAACGCTTCGGGTAGAACGGGTTGGGTTCCGACAACTTACATCCAAAAAGTCGAAGCAGGAGCGCCGAGTCTAGCGTCTGGCCTGGCCGCAGCCTTGAGCAATGAGAGCGAGCGCAGCAACGCCATGGCTTCTGACTTGGCTAACGCTCTTCGCAAGCTATAGATAGGGGATCATTAGAATTTAAATTTTATGGCTGCTTTCGCGTCTTCTGATTGGAAGATCCAATAAAAGTGTAACATCTGAGTCAGCGGTCTGTGTTTTTTCATCGAACGATTTTTTCAGGTAAAAAGTATGCTGAGGTTCACAGCTGTTCCCCCGCGGGTTCCGGCGTTGATGGGCCGCGTGAGACTGGCATTAAAGAGTGATTTAGCCGCTGAACAGACTGTTGCAGAAGCCCTGGACCAGACTACTACCTCGACGTTACGCCCCAGACCGGCGAAATCTAACAACCAAGGACAAGCATCCACGCCGATCCGAGAGGCTCTGGAGCCCTATAAAGATTTGAAACGGCAATCGAAAGTGAACGGATGTCTTGAGCTTGTAGACGTGCGAGAGATCATGTCGATTTATCGAAAGTTCCGTGAAAGCAGCGAAGAGCCTATTCCCGCTAGTGACGTTGTGCACGCTATTCTTAGCACGTTACGTTTGCGCATGGTTGTTTTGCGGCCTTTGATTTCAACAAAACGCCACAATGTCGTCAATGAACAAAATCCCGAGCTCAAGGGCTACCTCGAGGAGATTGTGGAGGATATTCTCGCCGGCAAAGCATATTTGTCTACTTTCGCTTTGACATATTTATTGACTGCTTTTGGTACTCTTAACTGTCACGCCGAAGCCACCAAAGTTTGGCGCCAACTCTCCGAGCAGGATCAGCTCCCTGCCGGACTGTCTAGTCGCGTCAAAGATCCCAAGGTCGTGGGCTCGTTTATCCGCTTTGCTGACCCGCAGTCGGTTTCTTTGGACGAAATTGAATTAACATATGAAGACACTGTGCGCAGCCGTGGACACCATGTGCTTTTGGATGACGCCCTGGCAACCAGCTATCTGCGCTATGGAGAAAGCGTCAAAGCTGCAGAGCTGTATGCTCATATGTGCCGCAATTATCCTGTGAAGAAATGGGAGGAGACGTTTTCGCGTTTGCACAACCGTATTCTCACTGAGTCACAAGATGCAGAACTTTCGGCTGCCTTTTTCGAGTCGGCGGTTTCCGACGAATCTCGTATCAGACTGCATCCTTCCTCGGTGTCGAAATATCTTGAACAGGTCGCTACTGCCACATCTGACCCCATGCAGATTGTCAACATTTATCGCCAGGCCGTCGAAAGATTCTCGACCAAGGCCAACCATGTTGCCCCCGTTCAATTCCAAATCCTCACATCCACAGCCGTGCGCTTTCTCTTGGATATGTACAAGACCGACAGTGCAGAGGCAAGAGAAACTTTGGGCAAATTACTGCCCCTGGACAGTAGTCCTGTTGTAGCCCTGAACACCTTGTTGAGTTTCATGTCAAAACGCTGGCCCACATCAACGTATATTGAAGATCTCATGGCTGCGATTTCTCGCCAGGGACCTTTGCGGGTAGACTCGATTCGCGTATTCCTCAATGCATCCCAGCACTTGGCCTCCACCCCGTTGGCCGCTATCGAAGATTTATGGACCCAACGTAAAGCTCACATTGAGCACATCGACAAATTCGATCTGCTGGCTCTAGCTCAGGCCTGCAATCAGCCTGATCGTGCAGAGTTTTTCAAAAAAGAACTATCAGCCGCCCGCGATGCTGGTGCGTCTCAGGAAACTCTGAAATTTGTTGAATCTCGCATTGGTAGATGCGAACATGTCGCCGCTGTCATGTCGACGTAAACTATCTAATTACAAAAAAATTGTTTGTATATAAGACTATAGGGTCCAAATCTTAATGCTTCCATCGTTACCAGCACTGACAATATCATCGTTGAGCCAAGAAACTTGCGTCACACCGTCACGATGAGCAGCCTCGATTTTGTGGGTTTTCCCTTTCTTGACGGAATACACAAACAAGTTATTATCGAGAGCACCAGTGACAGCACGCTCTCCATCCTTATGCCATGCGATCGAAGTGACCTTGGAAGAATGGAACGTCCATCTTGAAGTAACAATCTGATGTGACTTGGCGTCATATAGAACAATCTTACCAGAAGTGTCACCAACAGCAAGGTACTCACCATTGGGGCTAAACTTTACACATGAGATTGTCATGCGGCCAGCAGGGAAGTCGAACTCAAGCTTGCTATCCCGATACAGGCTAACAGTAAGCTCGTGGCCAACTGCAACCAAGCCGTCATGGGCATCGAGGGTTGCACAGCGATCAATAGCTACTGCATCGCCCCCAACAACCTCAAACCCAGACTCTGAAACTGAATAAACTGTGGAGCCATCAGAAGTCAAAGCGATAGGCTGAGCACTCAACGTAGCCGCGGTTTTGCCCTCCAAAGTCGCCAGAGTTTTGTCCCAACCTGCCGACACAAGTTCGTCCTTGTAATTCAACAGACCAACGACCGGGCAGTTGTGAGTTTCGTCTAATCGTTTAGCCAACCCATCAGTCCACTTGAGAACATTGCCATCTGAAGACGAAGAGAAAATATTGTCGGCAACCAGGAGAGCTGAAACGCCCTTCTGATGGCCCTGCAAAACACGCGTCGGCTTAGTCTCACCTTGCTTCCAATAATACAAATCACCATTGAAACCCAATGAAATCACTTTCTCCCCAGCGGCAACCACACCAACCTGGAAGTTTGCCAGTTCCTTGGGCAAATCCCAAGACTCCAAGACCTTGTTGGTAGAGATGTCAGTCAACTTGACAGTTGCATCCGCGCTAGCCGTAACAATTGTGTTGTCGTCTTTCCAGGAAACAGCAAAAATTGATCCGGAGTGCTTGGTATCGATCAATGTCTCGAAATCGCCAGTTTTTCCATCGTAAATAATCACCTGGCGATCGCTGCCAACAGATACAAACTTCTCACCGCTGGGAGAATATGCTACATCCCAAATGGAGCCAGTGTGCTTTTTGACCGTCTTTTCGAACTTGTAAGGCGCACCGTGGTAGAAGACCAAAGCGCCATCCTCGCCAACCGTGACGGCCCGAGGAGGTCGGCTCGGACGAAGGGCTACACCATAGACTTCGGAGGGGTGGCCAGAGATCTCGCCAACAGAATTTCCGGAATCAAACATGAAAGCATGCCCGAACCGTTGCGTACCATTTCCAACTGCGAAAACACGTTTAGTTTCGAAATCCCAAGCCACGCTATTAATACGGCCGTTAGTAGCCTGAACAGTGGTTTTGTGGACAATCTCATCGCCATTCAAACCCCAAACATGTGCTTCACCGTTCTGGTCGCCAGAAACAACATAGCTTCCGGTTGGAGAGAACGCAACCGCGGTGACAGGGTTGATGTGTTTCTCGTAAACAACACATTTTGTGGGGTCTTCCACGCTGCGAATATAAACATTCTTACCACTTCCGTAGGCGATACGGTTAGAGGCCTTGTCATAAGCCAACTGCGTGCGACGGCTCCGCAAAGTGGCTGGAGCTGGTACCAGAGTTTGGGTCAACATTGATAAATGATTAAGTGATGTAAATCTATTTGAGAAAGGTGGGGATCGGGGAGCGGCTTTTTTGCAGAGCAGCCTTTAAGTCAGGGAAAAGAGCCGAATCGGAGTCGGTCACTAATGAAACAGCCGTACCACTGCGTCCAGCGCGTCCGGTACGGCCAATTCGATGTACATAAGCGTCGAAGCGGCGGGGCATGTCGTAGTTGACAACCAGCTGGACGTTGGGGATATCAATGCCACGCCCGGCTACATCAGTAGCGACAAGAACGCCTGTTTTGCCTCTACGCAAATCATTTAACGCGGTTTCACGCTGCTCCTGTGTTCGATCACCATGCATCGGTGCGGCAGAAACTCCCCTTTGATTTAAAGCCTCAGCGACTTGATCAACAATTGCCTTTTGGTTTACAAAAACAATAACAGGTCTTTTCCTTCCAATGATCTGTTGCAGTTTCGAAAGCTTCTCACCGGGCTGTACTAGTTCGATTATTTGGGTGACCCGAGAGTTCGCCTGGGGCCCGCCGCCAACAGTAACCCGCACGGGGTTTGTGAGGAAATTCGTGGCCATTTTTTCAATGACTGGGGGCCAAGTAGCTGAAAACATCAGTGTCTGTCTCGATTTCGGCAGCGATCGTACAATTTCAGTGACCTGCTCTTCAAACCCCATATCGACCATTCGATCTGCTTCGTCCAGCACCAGCATACGACATTTTGCCAACGACAACATCTCCTGTGCTAATGCATCAAGTAGGCGGCCTGGGGTGGCAATGACAATTTGTGCTCCGATTACCAGATCGGCTTGAGACTCAATGTCATGACCACCAACCAAGCATGCTGCTTTGATTCCTAATGTACCAGTGAATTTGAGCGTCTCCTTGTATATCTGCTGGGCCAATTCACGTGTAGGAGCCAGTACAAGTCCATATATGCCTTGGGTTGGCGCAGAAACAAGAGGAATAACAAAGCCCGCAGTCTTTCCTGAGCCCGTTTCTGCAATGCCCACAATATCTCGCCCTTCTAGCCCCAGTGGAATTGTAGCTCGTTGAACAGGTGTTGGTTCTTTATATCCCAGTTTAGCAGTAATGTCCTTGATCTCGTTTGGCAGGTCATTCCATGATCTCAGCGGGTGGGTGAATTCTGAAGCCTCAATGCCGAAATCCCGAGCAATAACTTTCCAATCACGCTCTGACATGTCACTCAATGGCTTTTCTTCCCAGGAAAGAGTAACCTCCGGGGTTTTTTCCTGGACTAGTGCTTCTTTTTCTAAGCGCCACTGTGGTATCGTGAATTCCTCGTCCCTGTCCTCTTGCTTGGCGTTGGACGATTGCTCGACCACAGTTTGCACAATATTCTCTAGATTTTTTCGCTTGCTTCGAGGAATAAACCTGGGCTTGGCTATCTTACCCTTTAAATCACCCACATTTATCACCATCCCAGGATAGTCAGCTTAGCATCATGACTAACGGGCCAGTAGACGAAATAAAGCATAACTTTGTCTATCTCGACAAGGCGTTATCTGGGTATGATGCGCGGTTCACGCTAAAGGTTCTGCGTGGACTTCCGGCTCTACGTCGACAGCTCGACTCCGAGGTGCTCGGCGAGATTATCAAGAGCACCTACCCGCAAAACGACCCTGCCGGCCAGGAGCTGTTGCGGGTGGTGGCGAGTGGCGAGGCAGCTGGCACTGTCGCGACAAAAATGAGCGACGGTACTGAGGACGCGGTAATTGAGCTGCCAAGCCCTGAAACGGATGCCTATGTGCATCTGTTGGTTCAGATCTGGTTGCTGCATCGCGATGTTCCCGATCAGTTCTACACCTTCTCGCAGACGGCGCTTGCACATTTGCGCAAGTACGACCGCCGCTCTCTCGACTTTGTTGTGGCTAAAATCTGGTTTTACTACGTGCGGGCCGCGGAACTTACCGACAATCTAGAGCATGTCGTTCCCCCGCTCATGGCCGGTCTGCGCACGGCCACGTTACGCCACGACGCCGAGACCCAGGGAATGTTGGTGATTCTCCTGCTGCGTAGCTATTTGCTGCTCAACAAGATTTCCCAGGCCGCCGGTATTATTTCAAAGACGTCTTTCCCGCCTGCTGCCAGCAATTCGCTGGCGGCTCGCTACTACTACTATCTGTCGCGGGTCAGCGCTATTCAGCTTGACTACTCTAGCGCTTTTGAGCAGATCACAGCGGCAATCCGCAAGGTCCCCCAGTCTCCAGCGTCTATTGGCTTTTTACAAACTGCCCACAAGTTGAGCATTGTTATTGAGCTGCTGATGGGTGAGATCCCCGACCGTGAGGTGTTCAAGAAGCCCGAGTTCCGTCGCTCTTTGGCTCCCTACCTTGCACTTACCCGAGCCGTTAGGGCAGGTGATATTCAACAGTTTGGCAGTGTTCTGGTTGCCGAGGCGTCTGCTCTCAAAGCTGACCACAATTACGCCCTCGCCTGCCGTCTGAGACAGAATGTCATCAAAACCGGAATTCGCATCCTTTCTCTTACTTACTCTCGCATCTCGCTCAAAGATATCTGTATCAAACTCTGCCTTGATGGCGAGGAGAGCGCAGAGTACATTGTGGCCAAGGCGATCCGTGATGGTGTCATCGACGCAGAGATCAACCACCAGTACGGATACATGCAGTCTAAAGAAGTCACGGATATCTACTCGACTGCCGAGCCGCAGTATACGTTCCACGAACGCATCAAATTCTGCATGGCCCTACACGATGACAGCGTCAAGGCTATGCGCTATTTGAGCCCAGACCACGCTGCTGACCTCAAGGAGGCAGAGGAGGCTCGTGAGCGGGAAAAAGAACTCGTCACCGAAATCCAAGAGGGTACAGATCTTGAAGACGACGACGATTTCGAGTTATAGTTTTATAGATACTTGGTTGGCTACCCTAATGAAAAAAATAACTGCCCGTTCTACACCTACCCTATGCGGTACACTGGCAGTGGCTAAATTTTAACGTTTGTTTACTCATTTAGTCATTGGGAGGTTCCATACCCTGGGGGCTCTCGCAGTATATTTAACTTTTTTCCCCTTATTGTCTAAGCAGATCGCATGGGCTCTGAGAACCAAGGACGTCCCCGAGCGCTTTCACTGGTTCAACAGGAAGATGTGACAAGATTTTCACCGGTCAAGAAGTTTAGCATCGGGTCTGAGGACGAAGATGACGGTGAACGCCAGCTCTTGACCATCCAGACCCGTGCCCGAAGAGCGGCCTCACCACCGCCTCCATACCTGCCTGATCTACCGCCAGATAGGTCTACTGTGGATTCGGAGTCAATTGCTTGCAGCCTCTACTCTTATACTTATTCTCAGAACACTGCACAGCTTGTCCACTCCAGATTGCATGGCGTCTTGCGAGTTTTACAGCGCATTCAGACACGCAACCCCACTAACACCGTTCCAATGGTGCCTATTATGGGTAAGATGGCCAACTTTCCCATTGCACAGGACCACGGTCCCGACAATATCGAGGCGTATATCCGGGTTATTCAAAGTGCATTAGACCTGGAATACGATCCCGAAGCCGTGGTCGCCGAGGCACCACCGCCCGATGAACATGCCACAAAACAACGCTTGACAGTTCCGATGGTGAATTTTTTCCGAAGAGAATCCTCCTCTTGGCTAAAGTCTGTGTCCAGGATTTTGCCCGAATATAATGACAACGTTGAAGAGCTTTCCAAGTCTTCGGACGGTGTGAAACTCTTGGAGCTGCTCTCAACTCCCATCGTTGATTTACAGAAGCCCATTCCGGAAAAACCTCGTCTGTTCCGCCGAAGCTCCTCATACTTTTCTATGCCGTTGCTCCAGAAAACATTCAAACCTGAAAGTGCTAGTCCAACCCTCCCCACCGACGACACTGTCCTTTCTGTGCCGAAGGCGGCTTACGACCCAACCCCTCTCTGTCAGATTCCGAACAAGTACGCAACACGGGCCGCCGTGTTCACCACGACCCCGCACGCTCCTTTCAAAGTTTTAGGCATAAATGATATTGCATGTCTTATGTTTGGCGTCGCCCAACATGAGGCTATGGACCGCCCCATGGTGGATTATTTCACAGAAGGAGCGCGGGCCAGGATTCTTGACGAAGTCGACAGACAACCTCCTTCTATTTGCATGTGTGGCCGACTTTTGGATATTGTGAAGAATAACAATGTCACTGGTTTGGCTTCTCTCTGGGTCGAAAAATCCGACAAATGCGTCGTTTGGCTCGTTGAAGAAGTGGAGCATGATTACATTGAAATCGTCGACAACAAGGTCGATGCTCCGCCAGCTTTCAGTCATTTAAAACAGGATTCATTCCCGGGGCTGTTTTCAAAATCACCTCACGATTTGCACTATTACTGGACGCTTGTCGCTGACCGAAATGTCCCTCTGTTGGTTTCTTACAATGAATCCTTTAAAATCCAGATTCGTGCTCCCTTAACGATTGCTGGCGCTGTGATTGTGGATAAAAAGTGGAATGTCGTCCGCTACAATTTGTCTGCGATTCACAATATGCTTGGTATGGGTCTCGAATTAGTCGGACAGAGTGTGGACGCTTTGTTCCCACGTTTCAATCACTATCGTAAAGAGATTGAGCGTATCTGCGACGTCCCCTTGATGTCCCCTGGTGTCGTTATACCTGAGCATCTGTTTCGATTGGTTGCTAGTAAAACAGCTGAGAACTTTTTCGATCCGTACCCCATCAATGGTGTTACGGCTCTGAATAGAGATGGTCAGGAGCTGTTTGTCGATCTTCAAGTCCGAACTATTTCCGAAGAAACTCAGGTACTTTGGGTGAGCTATTCAAGACCTCCACTTGGCGAAGAGCAATGCATCATTCCTTCTCAATCCAACTTGCTCGCTATCAGTCGAAGAATGTCGGCTACCCCTTCTGGTTCGACCACTACGGATCTTGTTTCCCCCATGGGTACCCCATCATCTAGTGAAGCGACAACACCGCTATTAACTAGCAAAGATTCGGCCTCCCCTATGACCCCAACTTCGATGCTGCCTCCAGCCGGAAAGTATCTTGGAGAGTCTGGCGAAGTCAGTACTCGTGACGCTGCTCCAGCTTCACCATCCAAGCCGGTCCTCCTTAGAAGGGTCGGATCCTTACGGCGGGTCCGCAAGTTCGAAGATTTCAAGGTCATACGGAAATTGGGAGAAGGCGCTTATGGTGAAGTTCTACTGGTATTGAATACCAAAGAGCCTCAGCAAGGCGAGGTCGCTCTCAAATGTATCGCCAAAGATCGCATTCTTGTTGATACATGGACCAGGGATCGCCGTCTGGGTACTATTCCCAACGAAATCAAAACTATGAACATGCTCAGAGACCACTGGCATCCCAATATCATCGAGCTTATTGACTTTTTCGAAGACGACAAGTACTATCATGTTGAAATGGTTTGTCATGGCAATCCCGGAGTTGATCTGTTTGATCTCATTGAGTCAAAACCTAAGATGACCGAGAAAGAGTGCCAGGAAATCTTTTTCCAAGTCGCCAGCGCTGTCCACCACCTTCACAAACTTGGCATCGTGCATCGTGATATTAAAGACGAAAACATAATTGTAGACCTGAACGGCGTGATCAAACTGATCGACTTTGGCTCTGCCGCGTTTACAAAACAGGGTCCATTTGATGTCTTCGTTGGAACGGTTGATTATGCGGCTCCTGAAGTGCTCGAAGGATTACCCTATGAAGGGTATCAACAGGATGTGTGGGCGCTCGGTATTCTGCTTTATACAATTGTGTACAAAGAGAACCCGTTCTACAATCTGGACGAGATCATGAAGGCTACCCTTAGAATCCCCCATGATCTAAGCGTTGAGTGTAGCGCGCTGATCACATCAATTCTTGTTCGTGACTATAGATCGCGTCCATCCGCTTCAGCTATCATGGAACATGTCTGGCTCGCTGATGAGGTTGAAGCACATAAGAACATTGAAGGGTATGATTAAGTTTCATTTAAAAGATTATGTTTTATTTTTTTATTATCAGTTTTGACGTAGAGTCCGTTTAAAGAACTTTAAGAATGTCACATCCGTAAGTCGTTGATTGCCAAAGTCACCAAGGGCGAATCTTAACCAGGTGCAACAAGCGGCTGAGAAGATACTGAAGCCAAGTAGTGCCATAATCACAATGTTGGAGTTTCGATAATGGTGGGCCTTATCGGCGGGCCAGCCAGAATACAATGCATAAGTGGTTGAGACAGAGCCCAAGTTGCCCAGTCCTGAAATAAGTGCGGTTGAAGCGGCGGCTCCCAGGTCACCATGACGAGCTTGGAAAATCTCCGCGCCCCAAGCCATTGTAATAGGCACAGTGGGGCCGAGGCCAAAACCACAGATCAGAAGACCGCCGTATTGTGACCACTGGTAAGGTGCCCATGTAGTAACACACATGCCAACAATGATGATCATGGTAGAGAAAGAAAACACGAGAGCACGGTAGTTTTTGAGAAAATCTGAGATGGGGGTGATGAGAACGATAGCTGCGAGGTCGAACAGCCAGATTGGAGCAGTAAGTAAGGAGAGGTCAATTGATGACAGACCGGGATCAATTGCCTGAATTATAGTTGTTGCGTAAACCATGATAGCAATACCTGTACCAACAACCCCAAAGTACATGAGAACAAGCGGCCACAGTCGAACATCCTTTAACACTACCCATAGATCACGCAAGTTCCACACTTGACGTTTATTATAACGCTCTTTCATATCCTGATAATGTATTTCCTCCTCTTCAGGGTTCAGAGGTGGAGAGCCATGGTAAGTCATGAACTCAAAGAATTTAGTGAACCAGTTGGTCGGCTCATTCCCCCGCAACCCCCGAGGTCTATCAGGGAGAATGAATACAACTAATATACCATAGGCAGTGGTGACGACACCATAGATCAGAAAGAGCCATTGCCATCCGTAGTATCCGAGCGTCCCGTCCATTTTCTGGAATCCTGCGGCGATCAAACCAGCTACGGCGGTGGAGAGCTGTGCGGCAGTGAAATAGTACCCAATTCTGGCTGCTGCACGATGTGGGGGATACCACATGCTAATATAGTATGCCATACCCGGCCAAATACCTGCAGTGGCCATACCAGTGAAAAAACGGATAGCGATAAGACCAGAACTGTTGTTGACAGCAGTGTAGCAGGCGTAGACAAGACCAATAGATGTTTCAATACGAGACATCCAGGTGTGTGGTGCAACCACAGACATAATCAGGTTCATGGGCAGATCAAAGACAATGTATCCCACATACTCTAAGGCGCTGGCAGTAGACAAATGAGAGCTGGTCAACTTGAGAACTTGGGGTAGAGAATGACCAACACCACTGTTCATTGTCAAAGAGTTACCATACGCACCACCTCCTAGCGAAGATAAGAAGTAGAGGCCCCATAGTGGAGGGATAATACGCCAGTCGAGCTTACGGTATATCTTGTTCAGCCGCTTTTGATGGTCAGGTCCTCCGTTCTCAAGGCTGGACTCACTAGTGAAGGATTCTAGCTGTTGCTCCTGAGTGAAACTCTTTGAATCTTCCATCGTTTGCAATCAGAATACGGAAATCTCATGCGATAATCGTTGTTTAAGTAGGCAATATGCCGCTGACAATAGATTGGTTGATAGTAGGCGGATTATGGTGACTCAAATGCAGATGATTCAACGTTGTCTCATGGTACTATTAGACCACGTGGGAGCATAAACAGATTTCTTTTTTTCGTGATATTGGTAAAAAGTATACCTGAAAGCAACTGACTATCATTGATGTCACCAGCTCATTATTTGAATGTTTTGTCGCCATCGCTCCGAATCCAATAAGGTTATGCACCCTTACCCAGTGCATTGAAAAATTGAAACTGATCTCAACCAAAATGCTCCTGTGGACGATATTGAGTGAGTGGGAGCTCAATCATGAAGTATGGTGTTGCCTCCAAATATGTACGACCTGGAAAAGCTTGTTTTTGACTCGCTGTTGATCACAATGTTGCCTAGACTCGAGGAAACAGACTACTTTCACCTTAGGTTACATATATTTACCGAATACTCCAACTACAACTGTGGAAAATACCGTACACACGAGTATGCATATGTCTGAGCCTTGACAGCTGACAATCACGTAGCCAATGTTAGCTTGTAAGGTTGGTGACATACCTTCGCTTCTAGACGATGGAAACTAAACGAAACGAAACAGCACCTTTTCTGATTTGGTCTTTTAGGCCGGCAGCTGATTCTCTAACAACTTTCCGACCTTTTTTTCACTCATTTCAGAACTCTACACACGCATGTATGCAGTTTTTGGTCACCCGAAGCAGCTATGCAGTCGAGTTTGATCTGCAAACATGTTGAGCCGAGTACCTAAAAATACAAGTAATTTTTGCGGGTTTTTTTCATGTGCCAAGGTTGTTTGGCTGTAGCCATCCACTTGTACAAAAGTGCTGGGGCCAAGAACATCCCAGCCCATTGTGCCGCTCTCTATCATATGAAATAAATACTATGCAATGTTTAGAACTGCCTCCTCGCGAGCATAGCCATACTCGTCAATCAGTTGATCAAGCTTCTTTGCCCCCTCTGAGTTACGCCACCACAACCAGTAGAAATAACCACTGAACAGGACCAGAAGGGCACATAGCGGGCTTGTGTAATAGGGCAGCTTCGTTTTCTGGTCGTCCAAGGGAGGAACCCATGCAAACACTACCATGGCCAAATTGACAAGTAAAAATACCATAGTCAACGGAATAGGGGCTTCATGACGAATCGAAGTCTGTCTCCACCCTAGCCTTGAAGCATTCAGCTGCAAGTATAGGAGACCAGCGGTTACTATCAACGCAAAAATTGATGCTGGATAGCTTGTCATATCAATTACCAAGTTGTATACCTCGTCACTCGGCGGTAGGATGAGAGTACAAATGGTTACAACCACATGAAGGGCTAAAGCACCTGACGGGGTACCAAATGGCATTAGGGTCGAAAAAAAGCTCGACACCGGTAGAATGTATAACCTGCCAAGCTCTAAGATGACTCGTGAAGAAGAATAGCACACTGCAAGAATGTTTCCCAAGTTTGACAAACAAATAAAGAAAGACAAGATGCGAGCTGATGCGAAAGGCCCAAAGAGCCGCTGGAAAAAAATACCAGCTATCGCATTACCGGATGTGAGTATATCCTCCTTTGGCACTACTAGGAAGTATGCCACATTGCTCAAAAAGTAGAGGAATGTGCTACAAGCTAAAGCCAATGGACCAGCAATCGCCAACGTTCTCTCAGGCCTATAGACCTCGCCCATCACATGATTCGGGCTTTCCCATCCTCGATAAGAATATGACACGCGAAGAAAAGCAATTGCCAAGTTATAAGCACCCCCTCCGAACCCGTCACTCCTAAAAGCGTCTTTGAAATTATCGGGCTTACCACCTGCGACTTCCAACAGGTCAAAATAAACCAAAACACCGAGTCCTGCGACAAAAACCAGCATTAATATTTTGATTACACCCAGAATATTGAACGCAAACTTGCCGACTCTAGGTGCAACTGTGAACAAAGCACCAACACAAAAGATCAATCCACATCCAATCCATTTCGACCGGCTAGTATCTGGAAAGTCAGAACCAAGAGCCAATTGAATATAGGTACCGAAAGAAAACGAGTTGGAAGCCGAACTTCCCAGGAAAAACGACGACATTGCGAAAACCGCCAAAGAAAGGTGTTTCGGCTGCGGAAAGAGCCTGGCCAGGTAGTTCTTCTCACCTCCACTTCGTGGCATCTCCAATCCCCACTCAAAGTAAACATTGAATCCACAGTATGCCACAAATCCACCCAATACCCAGAACACTAGACTCCAGCCGACGCTGCCCACCGCCAGATACACTGCCGATGGAATGCTGAAGATACCGGTGCCTATGATGTAGTTCACCATCAGAAACATGGATGATACAACTCCTAAATGCTTTTTATCGGACGCCAGAAGAGGCGTCCTATCATCATCTACCGCCATCTCGCAATCAGAACCGATGTAAGGCTCTAATATTGCGAGCGGAGATAACCTTTAATCACAACCCTTACCCTTGTACTTCACTATCCACGTCTGCTACGGAGTTGTTCGGCGTTTTCTACAAGTTTTTCGCTCGTTTGCATGCCCTTGCGACGACGAATGGCATGCAAATGTGTCAGCGCAACATTTTCTCTATCCGCAGTCTCGCCGAGCGCTTCAAGCTCTTCTTCGGTGGTGGGCACCCAGAACGGATCGAGATCAAGAGTGGAGAACCCGTTAAATACGAGTTGGGGGTTGGCATTACCGGATGTGCGTTTTCTCATTTCCTCAGAGAACCCGAATGACTCGATAACTGGTAGGGAAGCTTGAACATTAAAGAACGGAGTACCCTCCTTCAGATCTTCACTGATCACTTTACCTTGACGTCTGGTTACAACACCGTATACTTTGCCCAGCACTTCGGTAGTGGCTTGGATATCACAAAGGTAGGTTGCAAGACGAAGACGAGGGGACCACTCTTCCATACACTTCCAAATGAGCTGACGGGAGAACGAAATGAGACGGCGCTGCAGCAATTTGCTGTTGGTTTCTGCGTCGCCATCGTTAGAGACTTTGCGCACAATACATGCGACGCCTTGAACGGGCTCTCCAGCTAGGGGGCCCTTTGCAACGGCAGCTTGGAATCCAGAAATCAAACCCTCGTCGTACACGCCACGGCTTGATTGGCCAAACGCACGGGTCTGCAGTTTACCGGTTAGATCAATCAGTAAATTAGGTCCTGTTTGCCAGGGTCCGAAACATACAAGTTTGTCGACGATGTGCGACCATTCTGGTATACCTGTTTGATCAAAAAGTTCAGTGAGAACGGACACAATGTACTTTTCCGAATGCTCATCTAGTTTATCTTCACTGACACCTTCCGTCAAAAATTCAAAAACTTTGTCGGGAAGTGGCACGACCTGAAGTTCAACCTTCAAGTCACCTACCTCGAAACCTCCCAAACCTCGCTCTTGGTATTCTGAATCCTCCTCGGGCACCCACTCACCTGCGTCCACAATTGTCTCTCTATAAGGAACGATGGGTTGTGAGACATCGAGGTCTACTCTGGCAAATCGTTCTTGCAAATCCTTGATACAGCGTTCTAAATGCAACTCACCAGCAGTTGCCAAAATATACTCACCAGCATCACTCATGCTAATCTCGACACTAGGGTCCGAGATATTGAGCATCTCAAGCCCTGCTTCTAGCTCGGGAATCTTTCGAGGATCAACCGGCTCTACAGCAACGCGTAGAATGGGTTTAGCGATGAGATGGCCTCGGGCAAAGTTGGGTCCTTGCAGCCCGGGACTTACCAGGGTTCCGGTCTTGACTATATGTCCATCAAGACCTGTGATGCCAATAATGTTACCTGGGTATGCCTTATGAACTGGAACGAGATCGCGGCCCATCAAAATATAAAGACCAGTGATTTTTACGCTGCTCCGATGCTCTCGACTGGAATCCTTGGGGGTGTATTTGGGACTTAAAAGATCGAGCTCCTGTCCAACTTCAACTGTGCCACTATAAACACGTGCGACACCAATGATAACCTCTTGATTCGATTCTGTGGTTTCGATTTTGATTCCAGCAGCCTCTTGACGGATGCGTTCGCTGCGCATTCGGAGTTCACTGAGTCTGTCCGTGATACTCAGCGGGATATCCTTCTTGGGTACTTGCATAACTTTCGACACAAAAGTAACGACGGGGCCATTTGAGTCACATTTGTGCATAGCTTCGACTGCCGTTTGATCTATAAGCTCACTGTCGGGAGATTCTTCCAGTACCAAATCCATACGCTGCTCTTGAGCTTGTAAGGGAGACGGAATGCAGTTAATTACGGCCAACAAAATAGACCTTGATACGGGGATCCATTGGTTGAACATGTGGGATAGCAGGTATTTGGCATCGCCAGAGTTGAGCTCGCGTTCAGAAACTTTCAAGCTCAAAGCACCAACGATTTTCTCGATTTTAGCAACGTCCTGGTTGTTGACTGCGGAATAAACTGCCCAAATATTGTCCAGAATGAACTGCACAAACATAGTTTTGGCTCCTTTTCCTGGGGTCTTGGAGACCTTTTTGGTTTTAGGATCAAGGTAGTAGTTTCCCCACAGGAACTGTTCGAGCTTTTCACGCTTCACTCCTAGCTTGCGCTCGTAGATAGCGGCAAACTGAGAAATAGAGAACCCCCATCCATCAATTGCACTGCAAAACACAACATTGTTTTTCTGTGGGGTAAAGTAAATGTCTTCATCGCTGAGTTCCTCGAAATCGGTGGCATCTGTTTGCTGTTCCTGGGCCTCGCGCCACTTAAGATCCTCCTCCATACGTTTTCCAGCATAAAAAGACCCAATCACCGCATTGACTTGCTCAACGAGTTTCGTCAAGTGCGTTGCAGCCTCTGCGGCCGAGAGCTGCAGTTCAGAGATCAAGCGGTCGATTTTATTGATGACCAGCACAGGCTTGAGTTCTTCGTCCCAGGTTTGTTTTAAAACGACAACAGTTTGCGAGCACACGCCCTCGACGGCATCGACTAAAATCACTGTGCCGTCACAAAGCCGGGACGCCGTCGAGACCTCCGACGCAAAATCGATGTGGCCTGGAGCATCGATCAAATTGACCAGATACTCTTTGATAACTGGCTCCTCCTGATCTGCCTCTTTCCGTGCAGCTTTAAAATACAGAGAAATAGCACTCGCCTCCATGGTAATTCCTCTCAGCTGCTCATCGGGCCGAGAATCCAAGTAGCGGATTTGGCCCTGCATCTGCTGGGAAATAATGCCATTGCTGGCGAGCAACGTGTCGGATAGCGATGTTTTCCCGTGATCCACATGGGCCAGAATACAGATATTGCGGATGTTCTCCGGCCGGTTCTGGATCGACACCAAATTTCTCGGATCGACGGGCATGTCTGCTTAAGTAAAAGGGAGCGCGGACGAGGCCGATATAATAAAAATAACAATCTACATAGCCGGCACGGGCATTGTGTAATGCGACATGGCGTACTCGCTGTTATAATCGCCGTAGACGTCGTCAGCAGCGAGTGCGGATTTGAGGTCCCAGGCACTCTCGGTGTTTGAAACAACAAACTCCAAGTCCTCGGAGGTGGTGATGTCCCATGCCTTGTAGATCATGAGCACAGCGAACATGTTGCAGACGGTTGCAAAGAAAATGCCGTCCACGTAGTGCTTGACACTGTCGCAGATCTCGTAGCCAAACGCGTACATGAGCAGTTGGCCGGCCACAAAGAAAAAGACACCGAGTCCGACCGCACCGCAGGCCCACCACTCACGAAGCAGCACCGATGTGAAGTAGAGCATCATGCATACATAGAGGAACAACAGCACTGCATTGATAACGTAGTTGACGGTCATAAGTGCCACCGTGTGCTGAGGATCCAGGCCACCCCACGACTTGAAGGTGAGGATCGCCGTGATGAAGTTGCCGACTCCCCAAAGCGTAGCCAAGGTCCGGATACCCCATACACTGGCTGCTATGCCATCCTCCCACAGCTGGAACCCTATTAGCCCAGTACACAGCAGCTCCATACACAAAGCACCCGATATGCCCATCTGGACAGCTACAAACCAAGGGTAGGCGCCGGCATCCGCAGCGACGACGCCGGTGTCGATAATCATGGACCACAAAGTGAGAAAAGTGAATAAATAGAAAAAGTCCAGCATTTCACGTCTGCCAACAGCCGTATACTTTTGATACGAATTGTATATAATAATTGCCAGCACAACAAAAGTTCCGAATTGTAAAAACACATTGCCCACGTTGAACACCAGGGTGTTTGCTAGATCGATTGACCGCGCATAGCACCGTGGAAGCACTCCCTGGGTAAACGCTCCACCAACAGTGTTGTATGGGCCCACCAGGGGGCATAAAGGAATGTTTGCTCTATGGCAGAGCAGCTCAAAGTCGCCGTAGGCCATATGTCAACAAAGCAATTTTTACCTTACGTGAGTCAATTTAATACAAATGGGATAAAAATAAACATGCATGAGTCTGGCGAATGCTGGGAAGGACACTCAATGGGTTGTTTATCTTTCAATTTGGCAAGCTTTTTCACCGTCTATGTTCCATTCGCTCGCAAAATGTCCCACATGTCGTGACTTACTTTTCCCGCTCTCTTCCCATTGGCCATTATGCAGCATGCTCTCCGCACTATCCAGAACCTTGAAGAACATCGGGTTGAGACTAGCCCCAAGCGGGCCTGTATAGCTTTGATCATTCGCGTTGCTGGGTATTCGCGGCCTGATTTAGATACCTGGATCAGCGGTCTCGACCCTGCCGCGGAGTTAGAGCTGCTGTTTATCAAGCGCACCGTAGACCCCCGTGATAGATGGTCTGGCCATATTGCGGTCCCTGGCGGGCGGCAGGACCCTGGTGAAACGGATATTGAGACTGCTGTACGGGAAGCAAAAGAAGAAGTAGGAATTGATCTCGAAAAAGACGGTTTCTACGTTGGTGCCCTAGACCAGCGTCCCCTCAAAGTGTCGTGGGGTCGAAGACTGGCGCTAATTCTGTGTCCGTTTGTGTTTGTGTTGAACAACCCCGATGCCCCCATGTCCCCTCAATGGTCTGAAGTGGCAACCTGTTTTTGGTATCCGATTTCCCGTCTTTTCGACGAAAAGTACTCCGTGCACGAGCATGTGGCAGTTAATGACCGCGTAAAGCTCTCGTTCCTGCCTCCGTTCTTGGCCAAATTTGTGCGCTGGCAAATCGGCGATATGCTGTTTTCTGCAATTGAAATGCACCCTGATAAGATCGAGCCTGCCCCTCAAGACGTCCCCGCTCCTCCACCCCCTCCTTATAGAGTATGGGGGGTGACTTTAGGGGTTCTAGTGGATCTATTTGAAGTTATGAAACCTGGAGTATTCCCTAAATCTGCTTTCTTGCCAACAATGAAGGCCTGGGATATGAGATTCGTTGTCTATCTTTTGAGCTTGAAGTCCCGGCGGAAAAAAATGAGGCAGTTGGCCAAGGACCTGCAACAAACTGGACCCCGGGCTGGGCGACTTGATTTGATCAATAAAATGCTCGACGGATATTTCGTTTATCTACAAAGAGGAATTGTTCTAACCTTGCTCTTGCGAGCGACTGTACTGGTCTACCTAATAAAAAAAGTCAGATCACGCTAATGGCTTCCAGGCCTGCTGGAGTTTACCACTGGAATTCCAATCTTCACCAAGAAGATGGAGACGGGCGGCCGCAGGGTACTTCTGCTGTGCAGAGACAGCAGTCCAGCCATTGGCAGCCAGGTGCAGAACCTTGTTGGCCTGCTTGCCAAACGCCAGCTGGAACCGTTCACAGCAAATATCCCACCACGAGGCCACTGCAGCGTAATCGGCATTCAGTAGCAGTTCAGTAGGTTTGTTGAGTTGTCTTGCAATAAATACCCAGGAATGCTTGATGGGATAAGGATGCTTGATGTTTTCCTTGACGCCTAGTTTTGTTTGAGTCAACGCGGCGAACACAGCAGTCATTGCGGAAATACGCTCGCTATAGGCCTCCTGCGTTTCCCAACGGCCGTCCTCACGTTTGTATCCCATTCGAATTCGGCCTTCTTCAGTCTCAATAGAGCAACCGTAGCCGATAACCTGGGGGCACTTTTTGACAAGACGAGCAATCACAAACTCACCCAACTCAGGGTAATCCGACCATAATAAGATTGTCACCATTGCTAATGGTACAGCAGTCTGCACGGCAAGATGTGCTTGACTTTCAGCGTGCGAAACCATGGCTTTGGCATAGTAGTTCAACGTCCACCGGTAAACCAGATCACCTTGGGCTTTGGATTCTCCAAACAAGGTTCTGAGCTCTGCCCGCGTTCTGACCACTTTTTCCTTGGTGTATGTTAGCTGGCCAAGCTTGGTCTTGATTTTAGTTTTGTAGGCAAAACAGCCTGCCTTCACTGCTGGCTGAGCAGACACTGGAGCAACAAGATCCCGCTTGTATGATGCAATCAGGTCCTTATAATGGGCAAACTCTTTATTGACATCATCCAAATTTGTAAAGCCCTGCGCAGAAGCTTGAGAAGCCTTTTCGGCGGCCTCTTTGGCTTGTTTTTCAGCAGCCTCTTTGGCTTCTTGCTCGGCCTTTTCTTTGGCCTTTTCGGCCGCTTCCTTGGCTTCTTGCTCAGCCTTTGCTCTTGCTTGCTTTTCAGCATCTAATCGTTGTTTCTCTGCTTCCTGGGCTGCTCGCTCAGCCTCTTGCCGGTCTCGTTCAGCCCTGAGTTTGGCTGCCTGCTCATCGAGCCGTCTCTGCTCGGCTCTACGAGCTTCTTCTTGTTTCTCGAGCTCCAGTCGCTCTTTTTCCCGCTTCTGGCGCTCAAGCTCTGCGGCAATGCGCTCCTTCTCCTGCGCAATTTCCTTGGCCCTTTGCTTGCCCAGTCGGATCTCCTGCAAGCGCTGAAGACGCTTTTGCTCTCGAGATTGTTGCGATTCATCAACCTGACTGCACATCTTCATAGATCGACTGTTGACATCGTCTCGCAGCTGCTCGACGTGAGCTACATCTGCCAAATGGTCCTCGTATCGCCGTTGCACCGGTTCTGGCGTCAGAACTAGCTCGTCGAGCAAATTACCGACCTTTTCGACACTAGTGGCTCCAAACGACATATTGCCATCTTGCGACAACTCAGCAAGAAGCCTGCGACGCGCATTCAGCGTGTCATCAAAGTCGCTGTCACTGTCGCTATCGACGACAATACGCATTGAGTCAGCAAAAATTCACGACGGCGGAAACCAGGTAAATGGACCGGGGACTTTTTTGGGAAAATATTTTGATTTTTCAACAGCGTAAATTATATACAAACTACCAACGGGCAGGGTAACGCTCCTTACCTACAAAGGGCAAGCCGTAAGCGCTCAAAAGAGTACGAGCCTCCGGGTCGACCTGCGCAGAGGTGTGGAAGCACAGATCAATAGCAAAAGTCTGGGGCCAGAGCTCGAGATTGCCCTCGATTTCAGGGAAATGGCGAATATCGTCCGCAGTGAGCGAGAATGTGATGTTGCCATTTTGATCACCGGTAGAATTGGAGACGCCAGTGAAAGTCTTGGAGCGAGGCAGCACAATCTCAGTCAGAGTTGTGAGAAACTGGTTCATGGGCTGGCCCGTGAGCTTGATTTTGGCACCCATGGGCATACCAGGACGCAGGGTCCAGGAGGGAACGTTGGTGCGAGCGTAAACGCTGGTAGGCTTCTCGCCGGTAATCTGCTGAAGCATGACCTTGGCAGCAGCAGCCAAATCGTGGTTCATAGTTGCTGGCTTGACAAAACAGTTGATGGTAATGGCTTCGAGCATTGGAACATTACGCCAGCTCCGGACCTTGATATCTTTAGTCGCCTGAGTACCGCCGTAAGGAACTCGTTGAGGCTGGTACAACTGGTAGGGAGAGTCGCCTTTGCGAGGGCGGGGCTTGTTTCCAACAAGAACTTGCTGGTTGTGAGCGTACGTGATGAGCATCATATCGCTCTCGACAGTATTAATATGGTGTTCACGGACCCGGTCCTGGCAAGTGCGCTGAGGGCGGTATTTAGGCGACGTCACGCTGGATCTGGGGATTTGCAGGGACGCATACTTGTCCATCAGCTGTGATTTACGGAACTTAACCGTGTGATGCACCGGCGGAACGATGGAAACCGCCGTCTTGCCTGCTGCTCTGGCCGACGTAGAAAATGCACGCATGAGGTAAGCAAAGGAAAAAAGTGAAATTTCACTTTGTCACCAAAACGGTGTGGTTTGTGAAACTCTTTATTTTAAAGATATATAAATTTTTTTATGCGTTGCCGCGAAGATCAGAGACAAAATCGCCGATAGAAATAGCAGCGTTCTTGGTCTTGGCCCGAATTCTCAACGTGCCAACCACCAATTTCCCGCGCTTCTCAATGCTCAAATTAGCCAAAGCGTCTTCGCCGAATACAGAGCGAGCATAGAGGTTAGCGGCCAGGAACTGACAGTCGTCAGAGTCGTCAGAGTCCAGAGCAGCCGGCGTGAGGCAGCGCATGTGCGTGGCCGCGATGATCTCCTTGAGGTAGCCCTGTAGAGAAGAATGCTCGTAAGAAATAGATACCTTGTTCTCCCACTCAAACACAGTCCACATAGAGCGGAACTCGGTCTCGCTGGCAGTGGCAGGCTTGACATAGTCCAGAACATTCACACGCAGGTCGTGCAAAATGATATAGGTGGCCTCGGCAGCAGTCTTGCCGTGGTAAACAATGTTACCAAACAGGCAGCGCGATTCCATGGCAGAAACATGAACTGTAGTGCGGCTCGTATAGAACGACATGGGCGCGACATTTTGTTCCTCGGGCCGGTCAACAACGTCGTCCTCAATGGAAGAGAAGAACTCGACCGCCAAATTCTGAAGAGTGTCAGTAGTCTGGTTGAAGATCATGACGTCCAGAATGATATCAAATTGCTCAACACGAACATGTGCTTCTGCGTAGACCGGATCGGAGAAACCAGTCAGCTGGTACACCTGCTTCAGCTGCGAGGCAATCTTGTCCTCGGGCTTGGAGTCAGTTGACGCTGCGGCTACAGTGGGTGGAGCAGCTGCGGTTGGACCCAGCAAACGAAGCTCAACAGGCCGATCGACAGCAGTTGCAGAAGCTTCTTGTTTGCTGCGCTCCGCCTCAGCCTTCTTCTCCCGCTGCTGGGCAGTGATATAGTCGAAAGCTTTGTGTGACTCCTCCAAAAAGGTGTCGGCAACAACGCCGCCGTCCAACAGAACCTGAATACAGCTGTAAATACGATCATAAGAATCCTGGTCAATAGAAGACTCGCTTACTCGGAGAATGGACGTCATTGCCAACACGGCCTCAGCACGCATACCATTGACATGGCTCTTGTGAGCGGAAACCTTTTCTGCCCGCAGCACAAGCTTGGTGAAAGCAGCAGCAAGAGCACCGGCCATGAAATACTTTCCTTTGAGAATTAAATGACGCAAAGGGTACTTGGCAGAAGCTTCATGGGATGGTGCATCATAGGCAGACTCTGTAGCATAAGTGCCATCAGCCAAAACCCTGGGCTTGGTTGATTCGGTGGCTGCTTCCTCATTCTCAGGATCAGCGTCGGTGCGAATGGGCAAAGGACCAATAGCACCACGAAGCGCAATCCATGTCTTTTCAATATCTTCTTGATCAAGAGAGTACTCACCAAGAACCCACAAGACACCCAAAAACACTGAGGACGACTGGATGGAGTTGATGATCACCACCAGTTTGGCCATGATCTCCTTGCGAAGTTTGGGGAAGACGGCAACAACCTCTTTGATGAACTTGACAACTTCGACAGCAGACTCCGTATTGAAATCGCCCAAGAACTCCAAAAGCAAATCAACCACAGAGTTCGTGACTTCTCTAAATTGCACGGCACATTTGTGGATAGCAGCAATGATGGCCTGGCGGTACTCTGCATTCTGGTCGTAGTTGGTCTGCATAGTAGCGGCCAGCTCCTTTTTAAGAAGACGGATGACGTCTTCAACGGTCCGAGAGGTTACGAGGTCAAGAGCAAGCGACAGAGCCTGCTTTCTAACATCCACATCCGGTGTGGAGAGAACAAGAAGAACGTCCATAATGACGCCAGAGAACAAGCCCGGCACTGCGCTATTCAACGCTTCAACACGCTTCAAAGCAACAATTTTGATGTTGTTGTTACTCTCATGCACAGCGATGGAAACATACTTGGCAGCAGCTTCAGTCAACACGATAGGAGTAGGATTCAGGGCCGCCAAGGCGGAGGCAGCATCGTACTGAACCGTGGCGGAGCCGCTCTGCAAAAGCTCACCAAGAATACGAGTGTAAGAGGGAACGTGGTCAGGATGGGACACCGCATCTGTGCGGATAAACTCGATAAATGCCAGCTGAACGCTGTCGTCGAGCTGGGCAAGTTCCGTGAAATGCTTGCTGAAATACGCGTACGCGGCATCGCGATTCAAACGACTGAGTGCCAAGAACGCGTTTCTGCGACAAGTGCCATCACTTTCGCTCTCGAGAAGCTGAATCAACAACTCATCAGCGTCCGGGATGAGCTCAGTGTGCTTGGCAATAGAAAGAACGGCAAAAACAGCATTTTTGCGGACATACGCGTGCCGATTTTCCAAGCACTGGCGGACTGTAGGAATCAGCGGCTCCAGCAAGTCGACTTCATGGATTTTTGTCAGGAAACGAAGCGTAGCACCGCGGATGTACTCGTTGGGGTGCTGGAGGTCGTTACGAATAGCGTTACAGACGAGAATCATCTCATGCTTGAGTTTTCCATCAGGACCCAATTTGGGAACAACTTCCCAGTAGAAAAACAGCATCTTCTTGAGCTTTTTGCTGCGCGACGGCATCACGAACCGAATGATGTGCATCAGCAGGCTGGGCAATGGATCGCCGTTGAGCATCTGGGTGAGAATACTCCGCATCGCAGCAATCTTATCCTCATCACTGCCCTTCTCGAGCTGTTTTTTCAGCTCTTCGGCCGACAGCTGCGTACCTCTGCCAACTTCAGGGACAATCGTATAGTCCATTTCCAACGTGGCAAGATGACAAAGCTGCCGGGGGGGTCAGCTCGCGTTTTTCCTCCCGAACTCGACGATGATCACGTTTGTGACGGGAAATAAAAACAAGCTTGCGGAGGTGCAAGCGATTTTGGGGGACGCTATCACCAGCCAAAATATCGACCTTGATGAGCTGCAGGGAACCTACAATCAGATCATTACGCACAAACTTCAGCAGGCTGCCGAGATAGTAAAAGGACCGGTAATGGTTGAAGATACGGCGCTGGAGTTTGACGCCCTGGGACAGGAATTACCGGGACCGTACATCAAGTGGTTTTTGAAGCAACTGGGGCCTGAAAAGCTGCCCCGCATGCTTGACGGCTTCGACAACCGCCAGGGCAGTGCTGTATGCACGGTGGGTTATTGCGACGGACCAGAATCCCAGGTGCACATCTTCCAGGGTAAAACTGCCGGCACAATTGTTGATCCGCGAGGCCCTCAGACTTTCGGTTGGGATGCTTGTTTCGAACCTCTGGGCTACACGGAAACTTATGCCGAGATGGCTAAACCAGAGAAGAACAAAATCAGCCACCGCGGCAAGGCAATGGACAAATTTAAGCAATTTTTATCCGAGCGTAACAGCTGGAACAGTTTATAGATTTATATGCGTGCTCGCACCGAATACCCAATTTAACCTGTGTCCCAAGTAGGGCATTTTAGTAATGGCAAATCGACCCCGTCGGCCAGTGAGCCGCAAGCCAGTTGGTTCTGGCGAGTCGCCCGGGCTTGGATCCGGCGATTTTTCGACTACCCTGGACCCTTCTTCGACGCTGCCCTCTCCGTATGCTAACGCGTACCGTGCACGGCTCAACCAGGACGTTTTCTCGACCCCCTCTCCTCCGCCTCCGCAGCCGCCGAAATCGTCGTTCCAGGAGTACACTGGCGAGCAATTTTTTGAGACTCTGCAGTCTCTTCCGACGCAGGCGTCGGGACAAGACTTTCGCCAGACCTCAGCGCTTATTGGGCAGCCGCGTAGGTCGGTTGTGGAGGAGCCACTTCATTTCGCTGATCACACACAGCCCCAGCAGTCTGCAGCCGGTTCTGCAGAGGAGCTTGAGAAAATGTACAATAACTTTCATTTTTCAGAGTCGTCGTTCGAGCCCCCAGAGGAGCAGCTGGATCCCGTCCCCTCTGGTCATCAGCGAATGCCCTCGGGTGAAGTGTACCCTCTGAACGTCAATACCCGCGAGGCATTCGACATATACGACCACTACGGCAATGATGACGACAGTACTGGCGCTGCTGATGACATGGACGATTTTGTCGACGCAACCGTCGAGATTGAGCAGGCCACAGCGATTCGGGTGATGTCCCCCGGAATCACCCAGAGCCCTGCCTCGTCATCGGCTAGACTTCCGAGAGACGCAAGCTACCCCAATACTCTAAACAGCAGATTCTCCAGTCCTGGTCGCACCCACTCTCCGCAATCTGCGTTGAGCCCCACCAGCACACCTCCAGTCATGCCTGACACTCCTACAGAGCAGGTGCTTGATGTCCCTGCACAACCCGCGGGCGACGAGAGCGTCGGCAGAGACGAGGTTTCTTTGGGCATTGGCACTGGGTCTGCATATGTCAAGTATCTGCGGAGCAGTGTTGGCAGCAGCTACACTAACAAGTCACCGGCTCGTCTTCCCATTGGCGTTGGCTCTAATAAACAGGCCGCCTACACGGTACCAAAAGAGTTCCTCCGGCGGGCCATGAATATCCGTTATGCTCATCTTCAGCCGCGTATGCTTGCGTCTGAGATTGACGACGACGACGATAGCGTGGCCGTGCCTGGGACCCCAACGTCTGCTACCCCTGTGCCACTGGTTGTACCTTCAAGTGATTCTCGACGATCCAGCTCAAGCACCTCGGTGGTTGAGGAGGTTGGCCGAATCAAACTGTTTGTTGCCAACCCAGACAGTGATGATGATTAGAATAGTTTTGTACCTGGTCATTTAGACTGCTTCAAAAATGATGATTAGACCGCCAGGTTTTTAGGCTTCAAAATAGATTATTAGAGCCAAGTACTGTGCCGTTTTAGGCTTCAAATAGATTATTAAAACCACCAGGCCTTTTAGGCTTCACATAGATGATTAGTAGCGCCTTCTGGGCCGTTCAGACTGCGCTTAATCGCTAACTGATTGTGTATCTATGAGAGCTGGCATCTAGTTTGAGCCGTTGCGCCGACTGTGTTCTTTTCGCAAAGCACGCTGGCCGGTGAAAAACGCCAACGGTGCAAGACATGCGACTGCTGATAATGCTGTGAAGATCGAGGCCGAGATAAAGTACGCGACAAAGACGGACTCGATGGCGGCCAGAGCCAGAGTAAAGTCCAAGGCAGCAAACTTGATACCGACGTTCTTCGCCCACAGCGAGACCATGGTAACAAATAAAATGTCAATGACGGCGACAAAAACAAGAGCCACCGGCGCCTTGACCATGCGGGGCTCCGGCCGGAACTGGTGAATGATTTCAGGCTCGACGGCTAATGGGCGCTGGTAACGCGAATCCAGTTCCGGTGTGCTGATTTCCTGGACCTGCAGCGAAAAAACTTCACGAGAACTAGCAGCCTGGCCTTCGCTGCCACCGGCAACATAAATGTCAGCCTTGACCGGGCCAGACAAGCAGGCGGGCAGAGAGTGGTAGGCAACAACCGCCTTGGCCTTTTTACCCCGTACTTTTGCCGAAACGGTATGATCGCATTTGTCGTTATAAAGACGCAGCACGTTCTGCCGCGGCAATGGCGGAGCCTCTGGGATTTCCCAAGCGACATTGAGCGTGCGAGAGGGGCCGAGCTCGATGACTCCTGCGTCTGCTAGAGACACCAGCTCGCCAGGGTCTCCTGGAAGCGCAATACCCACCTTGGCATTCGTTACCGACCATGCAAGTGCCGGAGAAGCGAGCACAATTGAAAACAGGCCAAATAGCATGATTAGTTAAGCGGAGGACTGAGGATCGCGAGGTTTTCCAACTTGACTGGGACGAATAACCACATCTTGCAGCCGACATGGCGGCAGAACAACGGAAGCTGCTTGAACAGCTCATGGTTGAATCGCAACGGCTGTCACTGAATGACCCGAAAGTGTGTCGCCCATTTTGCGTAGACTTTTGCGTGCACGAGCTGTTTGCCGGGACCAAGCTGGTGTTGGGACCATGCGGGCGGATCCACAGCGAGCGATTGCGCAGCGAGTACAGCTCAATGGACAAAATCCCGGCGTTTGAGCGTGAGTTTTACCGGCAGCTTGATTTGGTGATTGCAGAGCGGAGAGAAGCCATTGAGGCTGCTGCAAAAAAGCTAGAGCTGACCGACGACGATCTCGCGCAGATCGAAGACGCTACGCGAGACCTGGTGGAGGCCGAGACGGAAAACGAGCTGCTCGTGGATGAAATCAATGAATTAGCGAGGTGCAGGGTCATCGCCCGGGCGGTCACCCAAATCCCGGCGCTGGCAGCTGCCCAACGTAACCTGACCACCAAACAACAAGCGGTGAAAACGCTTTTTGAAGGCCTGGGGTTCTCGGCACACCAAAAACTGCAGGTCTGCACAGTGTGCGGAGGCCTTTTGTCAAGCGTAGACACCGACCGACGGCTAGCAGACCACTTTACCGGCAAACTGCACCAGGGATACGCAAAAGTTCAAGCAGCTATAGAGAAGGCTACGGCAAAAAGCTAGTTAGGAGGAGTGAACTTGTCAACCATCTGTAGGTCAGCAAAGAAGTTGTCGAAAACGGGGTGCTTGGAGACCTTCTCCCACCATTCCATAGTGCGGGGCAATTGGCTGCGCCATTCCTCGTCCATGAAATAACCCAGGGGTCGAAGGAACATCGTGGCAGCATAGAGGTCGGCAATTGAGACGGCAGAACCCGTCAGATACTCGGATTCGTCCAGGTGCTTCTCGATTACGGGCACCGCAACATTGCGAAGCTCGTTCATAAAGAAATTGAAAACGTCCTGGTTGAACGGCTTGCGGCCAACAATCATGCCAAACACCTGGCCCGACGGACGCATAAAATCGTTGTTGATGAACTCCATCCACTGCAAATTCTGAGCCCACGCCTTCTGGCTGTTGTCGCCAAGTAGCCCGCCGTGGTTTTCGACCTGCTGGAGCAAAAACAAGTTAATTGGCAGCGACTCGGACAACAGCGTTCCGTCAGGAAACTGGAAGGCAGGAACAAGCTTCATAGGGAACTTTGCGGGGAACACCTCGTCCGGATCAGATACCTTCACATTGATCTTAAAGTACTTGATCAGACGTTCGGGGAGAAGCGCGCGTGTACGTGTGGCCTCCCCCGCGGCAATTTTGGTGTAGATTGTGCCCAAAGACATTTCCAGTGATTACGCTGTTGAGAGGGCAAGGGCACCCACATATTTCGAGGTCGAGGCATTACGAGCTGCTCACAGCGGGGGGTCAAAGCGGGGCCGAGACACAAGCTTTTTCGCGCTCTGCCATAATTTATTTCTTTCTGCTGCAGAAATTCAGCTACCACAGGCCCCTGCTCACGCCTGGCTCGTCGCCTTTCTCCTGTAGGAGCATTGCCCTTGCCCTGTTTACCAGCGAGTGGTATGACCTTGAGCCTGATTTACATAAGCGGCCAGTTTGCCCAATCGCTCGCAACCATTTTTTACTAACCTCTAAGCCGGGCAATTCTTTCCTCACCCAATACTAATCTCACACCAACAAATGTACCGCCAGGTGACTTCGATTTCTCCTATTGCTCGCAGCAATTTGCTATGTGCTGCCAAGCAGATCCGTCTGGCTTCGACCGTTGCTACTCCTATTTCCAACCCGACCCTCCGTGGCCTCGAGACCCGCTGGGAGACCATGACCGAGGGTGAGCGCGAGGACGTCGTCGCCCAGCTTGCCGAGCGCCAGCGTGCCGACTGGAAGGAGCTCACTCCCCTCGAGAAGCGTGCCGCTTGGTACGTGTCCTACGGCGAATGGGGACCCCGTCGCCCTGTCCACCCCAAGGGCACTCCTATCCAGATCTTCTGGGGTGCTCTGCTTGGTATTGGTGCTGCCGCTGCCCTCTTCATAGGCTACCGCGCGATCGCTCCTCCTCTGCCCAAATCCATGGCTCAGGAATGGCAACAAGCCAGCAACGATATGCTTGCTAGCCACAACGCCGAGCCTTTCCAGGGTCACAACCAGATCCAGTCTGCTCCTACGGGCATTTCTGCCGCTGATTTGGAGGATGACGACGACGAGTAAGTGTCTCTCCAAGGCTTTTATAGTTATTGTTAAAACGGCATAGTTAATCTGCCCCTAGATCTCCTATTGAGTAACATGCACTCGCTGATCCGATCCGCAGCCTAAAAAGCATGCTCCGCCCGCCCGCTCTGCTTGTCCGCCCAGCCGTCTTGGCTCGCTGCGAGCTTATAATTGACGGACATTTTAATCGCTCGCCCGCTGCCTGCCGAGTCGGTTCGAAAAACTCTGCCGTGCAGTCTACTTGCAGCTCTCTGCCTCGGTCTCTGCACTTTTGCCTTCGTGTCACGCTCGATGCCACTTTATTTAATTAAATCGCTATAGAATCATGCAATATCCATCAGCAACTCGTTGGCTCCTCCGCACAAGACACTCGGATAAGTAATCATGCATGTCAAGAGCAGAGCGCAGGCCCATTAATTTCCTAATCCAATCCTCCCAATCCCCATACACGAAAAGGTTGTTTCGCGAGCAGTGAGGAATGGACTATAACCAATCGCAAGGTCCAAACGGGGGCTCTGGAAATCAACAGGGTCTAATGGATATGGATTCTTGGCCAGGCGTAGTTTCTCAGGGCGAGCGGAGGGCGGCAATTGCCCATCTCGTCAAGGTTCTCCAGCCTCTTCGACAGCAAGAAATGTACAACGACGAGACCAAAATCGTCGCGTTGGCTCACCGCTATGAAAATCTCGTCTATGATAAGGCTAATTCCAAGGAGGAGTATATGTCTCGTTTTAAATCGCAGATTACCGAACTCAACAGTCGGATCCAGCACACCATGCGAACCGCCACTGGCCCTGGAGGCCAGTCCGCCCAGTTCCAAATGCCCCAAACGGGCTCTCAACCTCAGCAGTCGGTTCAGCGAACGTCTCCCCAAATGTATCGACAGCAGCTGCCTTACGCGAGACCGCCCCAACAATCTAATCCTCAAGCGGGGCCTGGATCTACCCAGTCTGGCATGCCCCGTATGCCGCCTCAGAACCAACAACAGCGCTATCCATCTAATCAGATGGGCCAGCAGGGGTTCAGAGGCACTGGTGCCCCAAACCAAGATGCCCCGCTTCCTCCCCAGCTGTTGCAGCTAATCCCTAATCTCCCTGCGCATGCCAGGACTCTCAAGGACATTCAAGCTCTCGTGGTTAACGGAACAATTCCGAGAGAGTCTTTAGATGGTTTCAGAAAGCAGTATACATTGCAATATAATTTGCATCTCCAGGCCGATAAACAGGCGCAAGCTCGTGCTCAGGCTCAGGCTCAGGCTCAGGCTCAGGCTCAGGCTCAGGCCCAGGCTCAGGCTCAGGCCCAGGCTCAGGCTCAGGCTCAGGCTCAGGCTCAGGCTCAGGCCCAGGCTCAGGCCCAGGCTCAGGCTCAGGCTCAGGCTCAAGCTCAGGCTCAAGCACAGGCGCAGGCTCAGGCAGCGCGGGCACGGGCTCAAGCTCAGGCTCAGGCGGCTCGTGCTCGTGCTCAGGCTCAGGCACAGGCTCAGGCCCAGGCTCAAGCTCAGGCACAGGCTCAGGCACAGGCTCAGGCCCAGGCTCAAGCTCAGGCACAGGCTCAGGCACAGGCTCAAGCACAGGCTCAGGCTCAAGCACAGGCTCAGGCTCAGGCCCAAGCACAGGCCCAGGCCCAAGCTAACCAAGCTCAAGCTAGAGCCCGGTATCGCCAACAACTACTACAACAGCAAGAGCAACAAGCACAAAACCGTTGGGACCTCTCGCAACAAGTGCCCCTGGTCACCGGCAAAGCAGCAAGTCAACCTCCCGCTCCTGCTGCTGCTGCAAATATCGGCCGAACGTCTCTGACTCCACAACCTGCTCGTCCAGTCAACCCCGTAACTGAGAAAGATCGAGAAGAGCTGCGAAAGATTTACGAAGAGGCTTTGAAAAAGGGACTCAATTTGGACGACTACACAAACTCTCTTACAGAGGCCGAAAAGGCCCAGGTTCGTGACCAGTTGGCTGGCGATAAGGTGCTGCAAAGTGTCAACAGCAACGGAATGAGCGTACTGTCGATATTCTATTACTATTCAAACCGCGATCGTGAGCGGACAAGACAGCTTGTGCATCTCCAACTCATGCTTCGCCATATCATCGACCGGCAGTCTAAGGGTATTTATCTATGCACTCCAACCACCTTGACACAATTAAGAAGAGACTTGACACCGTTCCTGACTCTCATGCAACAAGTCGCCTCTTCCAATCAACGTTCGGTCTCGAAGCAGGCTCAACAAACGTATATGGGGCTGACGTCTCAAGGCCCACCACCAGCTCAACTTCAACAACATGGGGCAGGACACCCCAATCGAGGGCCGCTTTCTGCACCTTTGCCAGATCACAATATGCCACCGAACATGCCGATTGCTGCTCCAATCCCGCAGGCGCAGGCGCCGCGGCCACTAAGCGGTGTGTCACCCGCTTTCCAGTCTCAACAGCTGTATGGTCAACCAGGCTTCAATGCACCTCCTCCAGCGACTCAATCGCAATTTGCTGCACGTCAAGAGTCGTCTGGATCACAAACAAGCTCAATGCAGGTTGGCACACCGCCGCCAGTGCGCACCAACATCACACCCGCAGCACCTCTTCTAGTAGAAGAACCCAAGATTACGAACGCTGCAAGGCTTAAGCAGCTATCCAAGGGAGATGGGCTCAAGTATTTCCTGTCGGGCCTGGGGGCGATTCTGAACGTACCGGTTGAAGAAATCAACACCACGGTAGAAGCCGTCCGGTTATCTGGAGAACTTCCGGGGAATATCGAAACAGAGGCGAATTCGGCATCATGGAGAGCACTAGTACCTGCAGTGGATCTCCGAGCCGTATTTCAAGAACTCGATCTGGTGAAACAATCCCAGGTTGCGTTCCTGACTCCACCCGAAGAGCCTGGCGCTCTAGGCGATGGCGAACCCGAGGAAACCAGCCTCGAATGGGACTTTGACGAACTAGCTAAAGTTGGAGTTGTTAAAAGCGACTGGCTACTGGAATAGTTTACAATAAAATAAGGTTTTATTATCTGCCTCTGGAGGCGACATGCAGGCGGGTATAGGGGCAGGTGGGGCGTCCCGGGATCACGCGGAGCCCTCGAGGATGCCAATGCTGGTAAACACAAGCCCCCAGACAGCGGCCGGGTCGATTTTATCAAGAATATAAGTGCCACGATTTTCTGTTCTCTCGGGGATGATCTGTCCTTGTTTTGGACCGTTGGTAGTAACATGCAAGTTTGCTCGGTAGAACTCGGCCCCTAACCCTGGAATATCATGAGAGGTCGCGGGCGCTAGCGGGTCGTTCGCGGCTAGCTGAGATAGAAGGGGTAGAACGGCAGCGACGGCCAGAACGTCGTGGACGGGGGGCCCCGTGTCGAATCCGAATTTGATGCGGTACGAGTCGGCGAAAAACGTCAACAGATCGTACATCATCTGGCGGAACATTGTGTATTTATCGTGGTGAGGGCCTCTCTGGATCGTAGTCAGAACCTCTTCAGTAGCAATAACCGTGTGCGTAACATTCAAAGGTACCAGGATCGTCTTGGTGCCCAGGTCCGGGTCCTCTAGGACGATTTTCGAGGCCTTTGCGTCGCACCATAGATTGAACTCGGCCCACTTGGTCCAGTTCCCCATGTCGATAGAGCCGCCCATAATAGACAATAAGCGAATTCCCGGAATCAGCTCCGGGTAGTTGAGAGCCAGCAAAGCGATGTTTGTGAGCGGGCCGGTAGCGACAATGACCAGCTCGCCGGGATGGGCCTGAATCGCCTCCGCCATGGCTGCCACGGCGGTGTGATCTGGCTGCCGCACGCCTACGGCCATAGGAAGAAGCGGGGTGCCGTCCAGGCCTCGGCTTCCGTGAATGTCGGTGGCAACATGCAAAAAGCCCTCCAGTGGCTTCTCGGCTCCGGGGAATACCTGGACATCGACATGGTGGTACGCCGTGAGCAGCGACATGGCGTTGTTGGTGGTATTTTCAAGCGTTGCGTTGCCGTATACAGTGGACACGCCGATAAGATCAAAATACGGTAATGCGCAGGCTAATAATAGAGCAATAGCGTCGTCGTGACCGGGGTCACAGTCAAGCCATATGGGTATCATTCAATTCAAATCTCCAGTGCGCAAGCAATCAAGCAAAAATTCTGGATGACCGGTCGAACAAAGCACGGTAAAAGCCCAAAAATAAGAAAAAATAAAAAAAACCTCAATAATCTCTTCGTTTCTCAGACCCCCAAACTTGAAAGATGCTAAATATGAGCCACTAGTGGATTATGAAACAGACCCAAATCTGAAATTGCACCCTGTTTTCAACACTAAGCAATCGATCGCAGGGTTGGACAAGGACATGGAAACGCCGAAAATCTTGCTGATGGGGCTGCGCCGCGGCGGCAAGTCGTCTATCCGGCAGGTTGTTTTCCACAACATGCAGCCATTGGAGACTCTGTATTTAGAATCGACGTCGCGACCAACAGAGGAGAACATGGACTCCCTGGTCAAGTTCCAGCTTCAGGAATTGCCCGGCCAGCTGGATGTATTTCAGGCCAACCAAGAGGACCAATCGCACCTGTACTCGGACGTGAGCTCCATCATCTACGTGATCGACAGCCAGGACGAGTACTTGATGGCGTTGCAGAACCTGGTCCAGATCGTCGAAACAGCCTACAAAGTGAACCCCAAAATCCACTTTGAGGTGCTCATTCACAAGGTCGATGGTCTGAATGAGGATTTCCGCCAAGACACGCAGCGGGATATTATCCAACGAGTCACTGACGAGCTGACGGACATGGACATCACCAATGCCGATTTGACGTTCCACATGACGTCAATTTTCGACCACTCGATTGTCGAGGCGTTCAGTCGAATTGTGCAGAAGCTGGTGCCCAAATTGAGCTCTCTCACCCAGTTGCTGGACATTTTCTGTGCGAGATCGGGGATCGAAAAGGTGTTTCTGTTCGACGCCAACTCAAAAATCTACCTGGCAACCGATTCGTCTCCTGTAGACGTCGAAACCTACCAGATCTGCTCGGACTTTATCGATGTCTCGATTGATCTCGCCAACCTGTACTCGAAAAATGGCTCCATGCAGTCCCAGTCGGGGTCCCAGCAATTGAGCTGTTTATCAAAGTTGCAAAACGGTGTAAACGTTTATCTGTCTTATATGGTCAAAGGGCTGCTTCTGCTAGGTATGTCGCGCTCCGATAGCCAGCAAAAGCTCGTGCTGGTGGAAAACAACATTTGCGTTCTCCGAGACGGCCTGGAAATGATTTATACTTAGAAATATTTATACGGGGAGAAGGGATTACCATATCTATAGCTACAACATAATAGGGAGTTTAAATTTTTAGCTCTGGGGATTAGAACTTGCAGCTGAGATCGTACTTGAGGGTTCCGTTAGCATCGTAGACACCCCAGAAGCGCTCGACACCCTGGACCTCCTGGCCATTTTGGCCAGTGGAAGGGGGCTTCCAAGCCTCGTCAAAGCCCTCAAAAACAAAGGTGTTGATGCCCCAAGCTCTAATAGCACAGATGCCCTGCTGCCAGAAGGTCTCGGCGTTGTCCACAGAGGGTTGAGCAGACTCGTAGTTTCCACCGTCGGTAGGCCAGCCGGTCTCACCGACCCAGAAGTCGATGTCGTCAGTGCCCTTGATGCTCTGGACCTGTTGCACAGCCTGCATAATATCGTCAATGAAGGAGTAGGAAGCGTTGTTCATGACCTGACCCTGCCAGTACGAGAAGGCGTTAGCCAAGACGAGGTCGCAGGCCTGGACGGCGGGGGCATTATAACCGTCAACAAGCACGTTCCAAGAGTCGGCAGTACCCACGGGGACAGAGCTGTAAGACTTGCCGTCCTTGTCTTTAATGCCGGAGACAAAGTTCTTAAAGTCGCTGATCTTGTCGGCCAGCTGCTGGGGGGTCAAGTCCTTGCGGTAAAGCGCCTCAGAGCCAACGGTGAAAGCGACAACGTTGTCGATAGACATCTGGGGGAGGTAGGTAGAGGCCGCATCCTTGTCCATCTGGTAGTGGGTATCGTCAGTGGGCCAAATACCGACAACAGCTTTGAAGTTCTCCGCAACGAGCGCGGGAGCAAGCCACTGGAGAGTGTTGCAGTCGGAGGTGGAGTAGAAACGAATAGTGTTGGTGTAGGGAGCGAGCTTTTGGAGGTCCTCCTTGTAGCCGTCGGTATATTTACAGACGCCAGAGTTGTCTTTGGTTCCAATACAGAAACCGAGATCGCCCATAGCGTTGACGCTCGAGGCGGTCACGAGAAGAGAGGCGGCAAGATGAAGAAAGTTCATGTTGAGGTTCTAAAACTGGTGTGGAATGTGATCAGAGGCATTTCTTATTAAACAAGCGACAGCCGGGTAATGCTGAGACCCGAACGCTAAACGGCCCCCTAAGCGCTAATTTTGTTTGCGTGGCACGCGTGTAAAATTTTGTTCTTGGTACCCGCAGTGTTCCCAGCAATTCCTAAAGTCATATCTCCATGATTGCGTTCAACTACTAAATATATCCAAAGGGTCCTCGGAATTTTAGGTAAACTAACTAAGGACCTTCGGAGAGCCCACCCACTTGCTTAGTGTGATCTGATGTAAGCACTTATAATCAACCCCTAACCCTGTGATCAGGTCGTACCTCATCTTTACCCTAACCTCAGTAGACCAAAGCCGAACCACCCTTGTGATTTGTTCGACCAGGCAGCTGATTATCGGTGATGGAGCGGGCTCTATCTTGTCATCCGCCTTTGGCTAGATCTCCCGCAAAATTCCCGTCGTGATGGTATGTTGCTGTCAGTGACGTGACAGATCACCCCAGAGGTGGCGTGCTTGGTATAAACAATGAGTCAAACTCACTGCAGGCAGGACAAAGTTTCTACAGTATGAAAGTAATTCACCTATATAGTATCCAGGTAACCGGCGCAGCTGCTGCCTGTTTCGCTGGCCACAGATCCGGCAGTTTCAAGTCGGCGCCGCCTATCTCTTACCAAGACGGGGACCTCGTGACCTGTGCAGGCAGGCCACCACCACTACCCCCCGCGTTGGGGGAAGATCTCTGACGTGAGTGATTTATTCTGGTTTCCAGCTAAAGAATATCCACCGGTTCTCTCCAGTGTTGGTTTTTTGGTCCTGCTATGCTATGGCTTGGCCGCGCCTTCACAAACATGAACGCCATGCGACGCTGAGAGCACTGCGTGGCACTATGCGGAGTAGTGCATGGTCATGCATAAGCAACGTAGCTATCCCCCAAAGGTCACACTACCCCAGATTCTACTATATAAAGGGACAAGTCACTGCCAGAGTCATCACACCACAACTTGGAAGCAAGACACTCTACAGTCTCTTAATTCCAAACCCCAATTCTTCCCAATCACAGCGACTACCCGAACACCAGTTCACCCCACACTCTAACCAACCATGCCTCGTATCGTGGATTACTGCACGGCGCCTATCCAGAAGCGCCGGGTCTCCATCACTGATGAGATGGCCGACGAGGTGCGTGAAATCCTAGGCCGTGACTTGACGGCCGACGACGTTGCGCGCGAATTCGACGTCGACACCGACGTGCAGGAGGTCGTCCGCGAGATGATCGCCGAAGACGTCGAGGAGGAGCCCTACCCCGGCTGGGCCGCTGGTATGGGCATTTCCGAAAAGGACTGGGCCGACCACTACGAAAGTGTCGAAATGGCCATGCGAGTCAAGCGCAAGTTCGCGGCTCGCCGGGCCGCCCTCGCTGCTGAGTACGCTAAGAAAATGGAGAAACTCGAGCAGCAGGAGCGCAAGATGATGCCCGTGTGGTCCCCCAAGTCCAAGCTCATTCGTGAGCTTAACGACCTCATCTACCGTGGACTCGACAAGGATGAGGTCTCCCGCCTTGACAAGGCCATGGACGAGCTCAAGCTTCTGGTTAAGAAGTCTTCGGCTGAACCCCCTCTGTCTCCGGCGGAAAAGGCAACCGTTTCGCTGGTCGAAGTTGTCGAATCGACATAGAACCTTCTTACATATTACTTACTGATACGTGCTAAACAAATCATCACTGAATCTTCAAGTCGTGCAGTCTCGCTGCCGGGCAACTTGGCGTCAAACAGCTCGTGCGGGGCGGCAGGCATTTCGTGGTCGCCTTTGGCCGCCGCTTCGACTTCGGTCCACTTGCCAAACACAAGCAATGGGCGCTCATAGTCCTGTACTTGAACAGGAGTAACTTCGTGGATCGGCGGGGACACGGGTTTCCCAGTAAACTGCTGCGAGGCGGCATAAATGGCATGTGTATACCCTCCTGGCACACTTGATTCGGTGAAAATCTTACTGAATTGACGCACGGCCCGAACTGTATAGCTTTTGTTGGCACTGGCTACTGGCTTTTTGGTCGACATGTCAATTGTGACTTGGCTGTGCACTGGCACCTGTTCTTCGAGCTCAAAAACATGGTCGAATCCTATATTTACAAATGGGGTGAGCCGGGCGTCCTGTTTTTCCTTTTTCGACTTCTTGCCCTTCTTCTTGGGCGTGCTCTTCTTGATTGCGACGCCCTGGACTAGTTTCCCGTTAAGCAGCGCTTCTTGACCAGGCACCCGGGGCAATTTCTTGGCCTTTTTATACATTTTCAGATCGCCAAATAACTGCTTTCGAAGATAGATCGGAGTAACCAAATACTGCAGCATGTTGGCCGCTGCGACTGCTTCCCACGACGGCGCTGATCCTCTAACAACGGGCTTTGGTTCTTCCTGCTCCTCTTCTCCAAACACAATCTTTTTCGCAGCAACGGGCTCTACCGATTCTGCGGCAGCCTTGACATCAGGTATGTCATACACGATGATCTCGTTAACTTCAAAGAGCATACAAGCTCTACATATCTCATATAGAGTATAAGTGGCCTGCTCCAAAGAGTAGCAGGTTTGACCACCTATACAAGACGCCGGAATAGCGATTGAAATCATTTACAAAACGGACGCTCTAAGGCTGTGAAGGTGGTCTGTGATATTTTTTTTTTCAGCCCTCGCTGCCTTAGTCAATAGCCTGCAATGGACGTCAACGACCTTTCTGTCCAGCAGTTGGCAGAAGTGCGCCAGCAGCTCGAAGCAGAGCTAGAGCATTTATCAGAATCATTCACGCAATTACGCCAGGCCCAGGTAAAATTCAGAGACTGTATCGACTCGGTGAAAACAGCCTCGTCCCAGGGTCAGGAAGGGAAGGATATTCTTGTGCCTCTCACGTCGTCATTGTATGTTCCAGGACAAATGAAAAACATTGACAAGTATGTTGTCGATGTAGGCACTGACTACTTTGTCGAGAAAAACTCCGCAGATGCCATCAAGCTGTTCGAGGGTAAATGCGAGACCCTGAACAAGAATCTAGTTGATCTCGACAAGCTGGTCAACGAAAAAATGAAAGGACTGCAAACCGTTGAGGAGATCTTCAAAAAGAAGTACGCCGAAACCCAAAAGGCTGCACCAAAGCCCGAATAAATCTATTTACCGCTACGGGATACTTTGGTGTCATATTGAATCGTCACAGGACCGTCATTGACTGACGACACGTCCATCATAGCACCGAATTTGCCATCTGCAACGTCGTTTTCTCCGTTGGGCATACCTTTGGCCACAAGTTCTTTGACCTTATTATACAGTTCGATTGCACCGTCTCCCTTGGCCGCGCCGTGGAAATCAGGCTTGGTACCTTTTTGCACTGTTGCATACAATGTAAACTGACTCACACATAGTACTTTTCCCCCTATATCTACCACGGATTTTCTCCATTGTCCATTGTTTTCGTCAGGCCAAAGTCGCATCTTGGTCAGTTTTGAGGCCAGTTTTTCACAATCTTCTGGGGTATCTTCCGGGCATATTCCCACAAGAACCAGTAGACCTCGTCCGATTTGGCCGGTTACTTGAGAGTCGACGGTCACTGAAGCCTGTTTGACTCTTTGAATAACCGCTCTCATTTTAGGTAATCTGGAAAGTCGTCGATAGCGAGGGCATAAATACTCAAAAGAAGGCCACAAGTACGGGTCTGGCGGCCAGAAGACTGACGGTGTACGCGCAAAGGTAGCACAGATAGCAATAGCCAAGTAGCAGGCACTAGAGAGTTATTTAAAGTACAACTAGTGACCAATGACCCACTGGGCCAAAAACAAAACACAGCACACGAATCTGTAGGCCGCCATACCCGCAACCGACCACAGAATCACCGCCAAATAAATTTCAGTCGTTTGAGTGGTGGCAGTGTTGACCGGTTTACAAGTATCCCGCACCGCTAGTTTGATTGCAGCCGCTGCCGTAGCAGCAGGAGTCGCTGTGGCTGTAGCGGTTGAAGAGCTTGTTTTTGTAATGTCTTCAAACCCACCTACATTGAGAACAACCGCAATAAGAGCAATGTTCATAAACAGCCAGATAAGCACAACACTCGAACGGAAGAAGGCATAGTAGTCAGTGTGACGGTCCTGGGCCGAAGGCTCCTCTTTGACCTTGAGCGGCGGTGAGGAGAGCAGATTGATCTCGTCAACATAATACTGGTCGACCGCACTAGAGCTTGTGGGCAACTCGACTTCAGCTTTGCCTTTCTCGTCCGCTTTGACCACACCCAAGTCAAGTTTGACTTTATCGTCTCCTTTGGTACCCCAAGAAATATCGTGAGTATTGCAGAATGCATACACATTGAAAACATTGATATAGGCGGGACTGAGCAAAATATACTGCAGGAACGACGTGATCATATGCCAAGGCTCAAGAGAGATAAGGGACGCAATAATATAAAGGGCATAAGTCGAGAGTAATGAGATGATTAAATCACGGAACGTCTTATCCAAAACCATCATTTGCGGCTTGAACCCGCCGTCTTTGCAAATTTCATACTCGACACTTCGAACGGCAACGTAGATAGCCGAGAAACAGATGTACGCCATCAACACCGCAAAGAAGCCAGCGATAATATCATAGAAATAATGTGTGCCTTTTGGTCTGTTCCCCAAAGAAAGAACGAAAATGGTAACCAGGCAGCAAACGTAGACCCAAGTGAGAACAATCGACAGGACGTGGCCCGGAGCAAAGTCCATGCTCGGGTCACCAACCGCCTCAGTGAGAATCTTGAAAACGAGGAAAAAGTTACCGATCGAAAACCAAGAGAAAATCAAGCTGATTGCCTGGTACAGGAACTCGATATGCATCCACAATTTTCTAGCCAAAGAATGCGACGTACGCCAAATACCAAACATGTGGACTTGCGCGTAGATTGCCGCGAAAAACGAGCCATTCAACCAACGACGACGCTGAAGAATCAACTCACTGAGATGCTCGGGCACATCGGTGTGGGCCTTGGCCGATTTGACGTACTTTAGTACCCAGTTACAGTTGCGTTTTGCAACAAGTTCCCAACAAAGAATACGATCTTCGGCGAGATACATATTTGCCGAAAAGATACCGCCCTGGCCTTCTAGCTTTTCTCCTTTGAAATACTTTTCAAGTGGGCCCTCACCGTTGGCATCGTTTTGCAGCGCCTCATAACGATATGCTGAGAACGCACCGGGTAAAACTGTGATGAAGCCAAAAACAGATTCAGAGGGCTTGTCGAGAATATTAGACATTTTGTACTCGAAATTCTGTGCAGCAACTAACGGATTGAACAGTTTCGAGTAGCCCTTTCCTAGGGCAGCAGCAATTTCTCCACAAGCACCAGCAATCTGTGAGTTTTTATCGAATGCCTTCCATAAATGATAAATAGCGTGGTTACCAGGGCGAGTACCCGCATCCAGAAGCACACATACTTTAGGCTGTAAAATAGGCCCAAACGCCTGGAAAAACCATCGATGGGAGTTGATTTTCTTTTTGTTCTTCTCCTTGAGGCAAAACAGCATTTGCACAGGAACAGCGTTTTTAGTAGTCAAACGCACAGTATCATTGGCGCTAGCAATTCGCACCATTGTCGTATACTCGTAAATATGGCCCTCGACAGGCTTGTCGTTGACCATGTTTTTAGCAAACCCCTCTTGATATACACCCAGGGCTGCCATCAATGCCTTCGCTCTCGGGTTGAGCTTTTCACGGCCATCAGAAACAACAACCACAACGACCTTTTTCCAGGCCTCTGAACCCCACACCTTTGATCGTGATCTACTGCACAAATGACGGATGTTGTTGAATACGCCTTGTAAGGTGCGAGCCAGGAGAATGTCGTCTTCATTGTAAATGGTGATGCAAATGCAAAGCTCCGTGCTTCTGGGCGAGCTGTAGCATCGCTGACGGAGTGTGAAATCGTTTGCAACAAAGTCTGCAGGGTCGCATGTCGCAGCAGAGTAACGCATATGGGTAAACTCGCGAACCGGCTGATGTTCAGGATACTGGGATAACAAGCGATCACTCACAGGACAATCAAGGACAAGATTACCCCGGAAAAGCTGAACCTTTCGGGGATTTGTGCGTCCATTGTTGTCGTATTCATTGTCCGTATCCTCGACATCAGTATCACTAGCCACTTCTGTGCTTTCGTCGCCCCACGTATTCAAAGCATATTCATCACCGTTAATGGGGAACACATAGTGTTCGTCCTCCTGATCGGCATACTCGTCCGAATTGGACATTCCAAACACATTCAAGCGGCCGGGCTCCATGTAATTTTGGGATTCAGGATCTTTGACCACATGCGATGGAGAATAAACAGGACTTAAGAGATGATTGTTGTCCTGGTAGCTGTACATGTTCTGCCATGAGGAGTCTGCAGCTGCCCCGGCACTTTCAGGCTGGCCGGGATTCAGCTGGTTGAGTTCAAAAGACGGTCTCTGGTCATAAACTGAGCCAGTGAGGGGGTCGTCGTAGCTACTGACGTAGCCGCTGTACGTCGGATAGTCCGGGGTGTCGAAATTGTAAGACGTCCTCTGTCCATTCACATAGGGATTCCCTGAGGCAACCGGTGAGGGAGCAGAGGGGCTGTCCTGGGGGAAGTTCATCGAGAGCAGAGTTGGTGTTTCGTCAGAACGGCCAATTCGCACCTGAGGCCGCCCTTGCTCCTCCTCATCGTCGTATCCCTCGTTGTACCCGTAACTGTTATAGTACGGTGGCTGACCAGGCATGGTGGAGCTGAGATCACGGGGCGGTAACGATGCTTGTTTTATATTTTTAGAAAGGGGCGAGGGTGTTTATGCTGCGCGTAAATTGTCCAGGGTTAGGTCCTTACCCCGTGGCCGCGGGCGATTTGGCGCTCTTGGCGAGTGAATTGGTGCTTTTGAGCGGCTCACTAGTTAACCCATGGCATTTTGGAGAAAACTGGTCTCTCGGTCTCATTCGTGAGGTGCGACCGGCCTTAGTGACTATGTTTGTTCACCTATGCGAGTTAATCAGCCGACGCACTGCCAGTTAGCGTCGGACAGTGAGACTTGAACTGATCTGCTTAAATACTTGAAAAATTCGTTCATTCGCAGTTTACACTGGCTTCACTCTGCTCAGGCTAATTCTCACACCGAGTCAACCATCCTCCAATCACCTTTGCTGAGGTTAGCATGACACCACCCACTCCGGCTAAGCGACTCCACAGTGACTATCCGCTGAATCCCAGCGGAGTCGGGCTCTCGTCCAGAGCCCCTGCATTGGACCCAGAATTGCAGGTACAGCTCGCAAATGTAGGCATGCGGGCCCGCAAGGCTGTTAGTGAAGGCTACTTGACCCAGGGCTTCCTTCCATCGTACCAGGGTGATGTAGTCGGTCCTTTAGACCGAGCCAGTATTCAGCAGCAGTTCGACATCAGCCAATCTCGACCCAAGACAGAACTCGAGCAGCGAGTTGCTGCCAGAAACGCGAGTACGAAGGCCCAGAAGCGCTCGCGTGACGAAGCGGAAGAAGACGACGCCTACGGAACAGACGTCGATGAACCATTGCCTGAAAAGCCGACCAGCATGTCCAGTGTTCAGGCCTACTTTGTTCCGGCGGCCTTCAAGTCGCATTCACAGAACGACACAGATTTCGGAGAGGCCGACTTCTTGCAGCCCCGTGAATCTTTCAGTTAGCGAACCTAAACTATTCCTCTAGTTATTTATCAATCAGAATACAATTCCCTCGTCGGAAGTGAGTTCTTTTCGAACCGCAAGCACAGAGTCCACGATCACCGCATCGACGCCGGCCTTGAGCTGCCGCCGGGCCAGGTCAGGCTGGTTGTTGAGAACGCCGTAGGTAAAGCAAACCAGCCCGGACTGTTTGACGACCTGAGCCAAGCGGGGACACGCGACAATGGGTGTGGACTCACATACAATGCCAAGAAGGTTCCAGCGTTTAGCGAATCGAATGGCCTCTTGTAAGGAGGAAGCCCGGACGTCCATCATAGGTGCCGTGCCGCCTTCAGTCAGGAACAATACTGGGATTGACGGCTGCTTGAGAGATAGCAAGACACAAATATCAGGGTTGAAAGAAGAGAATATGATATCACGGTCCCCCTTGAGGTCGTACACCATCTTCAAAACAGTATCAACCCAAACGTTCTTCTCAAGTACAATCTGGTCCATATCCTCAGCTTCTGCCTCATCGAGCATTGGATATTTGCATTCAATATTGAACCCGACCGAAGCCGGTAAGGTCTTGAACAGCTCTTCGAGAGTCGCAAACTTGGACTGGATCGAATGGCCCCGCACATTACCTTTGAACCCCTTGGCCTTGAAGTCTTTGGTTAGCGCCATTCTGTGCATTTCCATAAATGACTGTCTAGAATCATATAAAGACATTGATCGGCGTGGCTTTGAGCTCTCCTCTTGAGTTTGGGTCGCCTGTGGCATGTTTATATTCATAAACTGCTCCAGTGACAAGTTGTGCATTGGAATATCAAAGCCGCTATCACCCACAACAAAGTCGTGATAAATAACTGGAACAAGGTCCCGAGTTAGTTGCACGTCAAACTCGACGTACGAAGCCCCCAGATTGGCCGCTTGAATAAAGCTTTCAACAGTGTTTTCTCCAAGCTGCAGCGATCGCTGGGACAGGGTATTTTTACCAAGACCTCGGTGTCCAATCACACGACTGGTGGTCAAAGATTTCCAGTACGTCGACGTGGTTTCAATTCCAACACTTGCATGCTTGAATGGACGCACAACTTGGAAGCTGAACATGACGGTGCCCAGAATAGCCAGCGTTCCCTGTTCGAGAATGGGCACCACCATAGACTCGTTCAGGTTTTCCATGTTTCCAACAGGCTTTACAATGCTTGATAGCATTCCAACTGCCCGACCAAGCACTGGTCGCTTTGGCGAATATGTGGGCACCAAATCAAAATAGATTGCTGTGTTGGCCAGATCAGCAGTTGTAAAAGCGATTGTTTCGGTACTAACACCAAATTCGGGAGCGGGCAGATCTAAGACAACCGGTTCGCCATGTCCAGTTGACGAGACTACCAGTGAAAGTGCCGTATCCAACTCTGTTGAACCGGCTTGTGACATGTTGAGACTAGCAAATTCCACACAACGTCGAGTTTGGCGAAGATCGTGGCTGCTTAGTGTGACCAGAACCATCACAGTATCTGGATCTTCCAAGTAGCGATGACCAAAAGACTTGATAATGTCTTTAGGAACCGTCGATCTCCGCTGTTTTAGCGAATCCGAAGCTCCGCTTTCTGGGGGAGTGGTTTCTCGCTTTGCTACTAGAGTTGGCGATTCGGAAGGTAACTCGAGTTTTTCTGACAACTTAATATGCCCTCTCAAGGCTGCATGCTCTTTTGCAGACCAGCCCGATTGATCAAGACCTGTGGATACACACCCTGCGTCCAACAGGAGATCGACGATTTCAGTTGACCCATCTACTGCAGCAACGAAAAGAGCAGTCCAGCCAAAAGTATACTCTTCAAGCTCAAGATCAGCCTTGGAAGCAATCAAGAGTTTTGCACTTGCCAAATAATTATATTTGGCAGCCGTATATAGGGCCGACTCGCCTTTTGAGTTCTGGTAGTTGATGTCAAGACCGAAATCAAGTAGTGCTTTGAGCATTTTTACTGAATTGAGACGTGTTGCAACCAACAAGAATGGATTCAAGATTGATTTTGTGGCCTCGGTAGGTGGGACGCCTTCCTTGAGCATCTTTTCTGTCGTCACCGGATGGTTGTTGCGAACAGAATAGTGAATTGGACCAAGTCCTTCGGCATCCTTGAACTCCATGCTGAGAATACCCTGAGAAGACGTCAAAAGCTCCCATTCCGACATTTTGGATATCAAAATCTCTGACACTTGGGGCAGCCCGTAAATCGCCGCATAGTGTAACGGAGCACGCATCATATCATCCAGAGCCACCACAGCTTCATGCATGTCTTCTGTCAAATGGTCCAGCAATCTGACTAGCTGTTGATAGGGATTACCTAGAGCAATTTCATCCACATCGATCTCTTCAGCCTCATCCGGCAGGCTAGGAGATGGATGGTGGAAGCCAGCTTTCAGTTTGGGTAAATTGCTGGGATTTCGACACTGAATCACCAGCTTGTGTATAATATTGCGGTTGTGCAGCTCACAAGAAGATTTGATGTTATAGTGGCCCAAGACCGTGTCGATAGCTTTATTACCTGCCAGAGCTCTCAGCAAAAGTCTGGACAACGTCTTTTGAGACGGCATCGGCGAGCTAGCAAATAACGACTTGAGCTTTTCGTCATCTCCATTGTCAATGGCAGCAACGAATTCGGCGGGCACATCGATTGGCAAGGCCTCTGCGGACGCGCCGAACTTGAGGTTTGCCAACCCATTTTCCAAATCGACATTCGGAGAGATTTCCTGCAAGATCGAGCTGGCCTGGTTGATCTTCTCTGAAACTTGTTGTCCATCTGCAAACGGGAGGATGAAAATCTTGGACGTGAGGTATCTGGTTTGAGTGTGCGCACGACAATGCTTGTCGAACTTTTTGAGGATCTTTACAAACCCTCGTTTGTTAACTTCGGCATACCAAGCCAACTTTCTGAACTGGGAGCGCAACTCCAGCAGCCCCGAGACCAGCTCCGACAGCTCATCCGCGTCCAAGAGCCGGATATCGAGTGTGGGGGCAGATGATCCGGTTGGGGATGGGGATCCCTTTGGCAGCCGCTCAGTAACGTGCTTCAGCCGTCTCATATACTCTGCGAAACGGGAATTGAAGAAAGTATCGACGATCTCAGCATTGCGATCGAGCTGGAAAAAGAACGGCTGCGATGCGGTTTCCCGTTCAGTGCCCTCTGGAGCCGCGGCGGCTTGGTTGACAAGCTTTTTAAGCGCCTTGTAGTCGATATAATACTCGCTCCACTCGGGCACCTGGTTGCGCAGGAGCGACTTTGCAAATTTCATGCCGCCCCGAGTGTAGTGTGGGTGTTTTTCTTTTTTGTATGACGATCGCACGTGCACACCTATGGCTTAACGGCTCTGGGCTAGGGCAACAGCAACGGCGGCAGCGCGATAGGCAGCGGGGGTGGTATGAGGGTTAAAATTAAAATTATACGTTTGGAGAAAAGCGGTCGTATTTGACGCAGTTGTGGATTTGTTGGATACTGGCCTGAATGAATCGTCGAACCTCGACGACCACCCACACCTTGGTCATTTGAACAAAGTCCTCTTTGCTAAGGTGTCCTTGAGTGCTAACTTGGCGTAGGACCGGCTGTGCGTACTCGAAAAGATCAAGACTGGGATCCAGTTGACGACCTATGCCTTCGATAAGTAGGTTGCTCAAAACAATGGTGATGAAATCGGATTCCATTCGCACGTGATGCCGGCGAACCATATCCATCATGGAGCCCAGAAGTTCGCCCAGCGATAGACTGCCTAGAGCAAAAGTTTTGGTCTTGAGTTCGTCCACGAGCTTTTGAGCGCGGAGGGCAAACACTTCTGGATCAATAGCTGTTTCGGGGGTGCGAGAGCGTTCAACCATGAGCTCTCCGACTCTGTAGCCGTCAAAAGTAGCCACGGCTCGGAACAGATCGATAAAGTTACGCAGATTCTTTGTTGTGAGTTCTGTAACGAGACCAGCATCAATGAAGCAAATGTGTGGTTCGTAACCTTTGTCCTCGAGCTCTCGCATGACTTGGGACCATTCTGCCTTGGTCTTTGCCTTCTTCAGTCGCTCATTCGCTGTTTCGAAATCACCTTTAGGCGACGTGTACTGCACAATAATGTTTCCGGGATGAAGATCGGAATGAGTGAAATTGTCAAGCAGCAGCATTTTGAAGAACGCATTCAATCCAACCAGAGCCAGTCTTCGGTCCATACTAGAATGCTGGCAAAACTCAAGGATCTTGGACATGGGTACACCATGTACCAGCTCCTCAACAAGCAGCATCCGAGTAGTTAATTCTGGATAAGGCCTGGGGAAAGACACTGCAGGATAGTTCTCAAAATTGTGCAGGAAAATACGGAGATTTTCAGACTCGATTCGCAAGTCAAGTTGGGATCTCATAATTGTACTGAACGTCTCGACTTCTCCAGGAAGCGATAGCCACTCCATTGTCGGAAGCACGTTGATGATTTTCGCAAAGAACATCATGATTGCGAGATCTCGGTCAACCATGCTGTCGATATGGGGGTGTAACACTTTGACAGCAACTTCATTAGACTCACCCTTCAGTCTGGCCCGGTATACTTGGCCCATTGCTCCAATGCCCAAAGGTTTGTGGTCTATGAAATCAAAGACCTCGTCAACGGACTTGCCAGTGACCTTTTCTACGACCCACTGGGTATGCCAGAACCCGTGTTTTTTAGCGTTGGAGTGCAATTCGCCAAACTCGCGACACAGGCCCATAGGGAAAATATCAGTTCTGCTGCCTGCCCATTGGCCTAATTTGATAAAAGACGGCCCCGCCCACTGCATGGCATAGCGAACCAGTTTGTACCACAGCAGAGCACCTGTCCTGTCGCAGTCTATATCTGGATGGCTGCTTCCAAAGAACACAATTGGACACAGGAACAGCACCGGCAAAAACAAGGTCAGCAGGTGAACGAACCGCAAAAATACCCGCACCGGCTCGTAGACGTAATGCCGAAGAGCCCAGAATATTTTGCCCACAACCGAGTCCGGCGGATTGTCCTGGGCCTCCATTCTGCTTTTTATGAGCATTCTCGCTTCCCGCGTCTGCTCGGAGTCGTCTGTTTCGTCAAACTGCGTGAATGCAACAGCAGATAGGGCCAAAACAGGATAAAGGGGCGATCTTGGCGCCGGCCGAGAGGCTCCGGCCGCGCCGCTTTGTGACCAGCGTCCCTGCCATCCCCCGGCGACTTTCACAACGTTCCAGCGCACATTGCCGCTTGCACAGCGTGCAACCCCGCCAGAAACCCGCAGGCTGAATCGCAGGAGCCCTGCAGCAAGCATTACTAAGAGGAAGGGAGGCAGCTGGTGGCTTTTGGGATTTGGCTGACTTTGAAGGTTTCCCAAAGTACTATGGCCGACGAATACGACTTTTTATTCAAGAGTAAGTGGAGCGGGCGGCGGAGGCCGCAAGGAACGAACGTGTAACTAACGCAGTTGTCTTGATTGGTGATAGTGGTGTAGGCAAGTCCAACATTCTTGGCCGGTTCACCCGTAACGAATTCAACCTGGAAAGCAAATCGACTATTGGCGTCGAGTTTGCCACTCGCACTGTCACTGTCGACGGCAAGGTCATCAAGGCCCAGATTTGGGATACGGCGGGCCAGGAGCGCTACCGGGCCATCACGGCTGCATATTACCGTGGCGCGGTCGGCGCGCTTCTCATGTACGACATTTCCAAGCCAGAGACATACGAGGGCGTCAACCGCTGGCTGAACGAGCTCCGCGAGCACGCCGTGTCGCAAATTGTAATTATGCTGGTCGGCAACAAGTGCGACCTCAAGCACCTGCGCGCCGTGTCCACTGACGAGGCCCGCCAGTTTGCCGAGGAGAAGAAGCTGCTGTTTATTGAGACGTCTGCTTTGGACGCTACTAATGTCGAGCTTGCCTTCCAAAACATTCTCACCGAAATCTACCGCCAGCATGCTGAACAGACCACTTTACAGGCCGACTTTGCGCAAATCAAGCCCTCTCAGGGACAGACTATTTCCTTTACCCAGCAGCCCGACGAAAGCAAGAGCAGCTGCTGCTAGATACGCACGTGTTTGTTTTCTTTTTTTTCCTTTTTAAATCTTATCGTGCAAAGTGACGATCTAAATAGCCTACCATTCAAAACCCTTCCAAGAACAAAAACCAAACCAAATCAAACCAAACTAAATCAAATCAAAATTTCACTACAGAAACAATCTACTCTTTAGCTACGAACTCGTTGTCATCGTCGTCCTGGAGGTTGGCGGCCTCTTCCTTCTCCATCTCCTCGAGGACCTTTTTGTAGTCCACGCGGGTCCTCCGACGCGAGCCCTCCTCGACCTCGACCTCAGAGAGCTCTTCTTCCTCGTCGAGATCGTCGTCGAACTCCCCCTCGTCAAAGTCCTCGTCGTCCTCGCTGTCCTCGCTGTCCTCGCTGTCGCCCTCGAGGTCGGCGTACTTGGAGCGGGCGGTCTTTTTGGGTTCAGCAGCCGGCGCAGACGCGGCCGTCTCGGGCGCGGCAGCAGCCTCTTTAGGTTTGTCCGCCTCGACCTCGACACTGGCGGCGCCCGGCTCTGGCGACTCCTTCAATGACTCGGCAACAGCAATCTCCTCATTGATTGAAACTACGTCGCCCGTCTTGGCCACCTTGGCAGCCACTTCATCCTCGTCTTCCTGCTTGCGTTTCAGTTCAGACATTATGTAACCTGCAAAGGGGTGGGTGGTCTTTTTTAGTCAATCCCGCACAAGCACTTGTAGATTCGATTCGGAAGCGTTTCGACATTTCCTGGCGCTCTACACTGCAACCACATCTGCACTACTGGCCCGCCCCCACAACGACATGGCCAAAACCAAGCTCTCCGATCTGATCAATCGCCCAATACGGGTGTTCCTCTCCGACAACTCGGAGGTAAGCGGTGAACTACTTGCTTTCGACGGCTATATGAACCTGGTTATTGCCGATGCCCAAGAGGTGTCGCGAACCCGCAAGGGCGTCGAGCAGACCCGCACTCTAGGCCTCATCGTTCTCCGGGGCGAGAGAGTGCTATCGACGACGCCCGCAGGCCCGGCTCAGGACCGCCAAGGCCGCCTACAAACCAACCTAGACTCTTCCGTAGCCCTTTAAGTATGCAATTATTTATTGATGGAAAGTGGTATTTTTCCTGGGCCGCCTGGGCAAACCCTAGGCTATTGCTGGCTGCCGCGGGGCAGGATCGATCGGCTCGATCAAGGCGTCGCAATCACGCGGGGTCCGTGTGTCGGAGATTTCGGGTCGCTGGCTGCCGTTTTTCTCAAACTTAACTTCCCCCTCGACCTAGAAGCCTATATCTTGCCTGCGACCGTCTCCCTAGGGCGTGACGTCATATGCAACCGCTACCCTGCTTAGTCGGTCACTTTAACCTGGCTGAGTCAATATTTTTTCTCTACCTTTTTTCCACCTATCCCAGTACTCGTTTCCGACGATAACAAAAAAATCCTGCCAACCCCAGCTTTATATACCTAGTGACTGAACCCCGAAAGATTTACCGGTTTTAGTTACTTCTGTTATTGGATCTTCTTAGTATTTATTCAGGACTTTTACTCGTTGTGCTTTTTTTTTGCGCTCGTTAGCTGCGACCCCCATCCCTCCTCTTGTGCTATTTCTGAACCCGACTTTTAGTGATGGCTACCGCTTCGCATGGACACATACCCGATCTGTCTGCAACACTTAACGAAAGTCGTTCTTGCGCTCCGCTGAGTGACTTGTGGAATCTTCCTCAAAGTAAGCTCTTCCCCGCCCAGAGCGCCCCGGTTTCGGGAACTTCGTCAGTGGCCCCGTCGGCCCCGGGCTCTGTGCCGGCAACTCCTCCTGCCACTGCCGCCTCGGCGTCTGGTCCCCAGGTTTCGAATTACTTTGGCTCGTTGTGGGCTCCGGCTCCCCAGGCAGGTACCCCTGCGGCACCCCCGACCACAGTTGCCCCCACGGGGGCGGCCACCGCTGCCGCTTCGGGGCCCGCTGCACCTGGCGTCCCCAACGTCGGCCTGATGGCTCCTGGCGCAGCGCCAAAAGGCAGCTTGCTATCTCCTGCTTATCGTGCTGGTGTCACCAGGGGAATTTGGGGCCCCCGTGACGACGGCTTCGGCTACCGTCAGACCCCCACAGGTGCGGCTGCCCCCGCAGCTGTCGCTTCTCCCCAGCCTGCTATCCCTGGCGGTCTATCGACCGGACCCTCGTTGATCCCCGGTCAGGCACCGCCTCAGCCCGGCTACGTTCATGGCCCCGCCAACCGTAACTATCTTGGTGGCTGGCTCGACGCTTCGTCCTCCGCCGCTGCCCACTCCCCTCCACCCGCTGGTGCTTCGTCGGCTGCTCCTACTGGCTTGGCACTAGGTGGAATGAACCACGTGGTTCCCCCAGTTGGCGCAGTAGGCTCCTCCGTCGTTGCTCCGGTCGGAAGCCCCATCAACGCCACAGGCCCTTCTTCCAGCGGCCTGCCAACCACCCCATCAAGGTTCTCCACCCCCACTGGCTCTAAGCCTTTGGCGGTCGGCGTGCACACCCCTCCGCACGCCTCTGCTGGCTCTGGCCACGCTCCTGTTGGCTCGTCTGCGTCGTCGACCTCGTCAACTTCTTCCAACTCGTCTACGGGCCCCGGAATCAGCAGACCCCCGAAAAAGTCCGGTCGTCCCAGCACCAACACTGAGCTTTATAAAACAGAGCTATGTGCATCCTACATGAGCACGGGCGGCAACTGCCCCTACGGTGAAAAATGCCAGTTTGCCCACGGCACCCAGGAACTCAAGACCGTCGACCGCCCTCCCAAGTGGCGGTCCAAGCCTTGCCAGAACTGGGTCAAGACTGGTTCCTGCTCTTACAATGAGCGCTGCTGCTTCCGCCATGATGTGCCCGTGTGTCCTCAGTGATATTTATTTTTGTAAATTTATTAATAGCAGCAACGGCCTTCCCAGGTTCATTTATTTAGAAAAGCATTTTCTTTTAACCAGTTTCCCTCGTCAAACAAGACAATACAAGACCAAAAAAAACCGAGAAACGATGACCAAAAAAATTTGCCTCAAACCGGATTCGAACCGGTGATCTTAGCATTACTAGTGCTACGCCTTACCAACTTGGCCATCAAGGCGATTATTGGACGCTGAAGATACTATATACTCATATTGCGAGCTCAGATAACAAGCTAAAATTCATTCTCACATTGATCCGAACTTTCTTGCCGCCTACCTGCATGGGCTGTAATCTAATCTACTAAATAGCTAGCTACCAAAAACCAACTTTGAATCAACCTCAGAAAACTCTGGTTAAGGGTGGTGAGAGACCAGTGTCGACACCGTCCAAGCCAGCAAACGCGGCGAACTTCTATTTCGACATCTCATTCATCAACGGTTGTTTTAGTTGTGATGACAAAATTCCTGCCGTCATCGTTATATACTCAAAATCTGGGGTGTAGGGTAACCGTTGGGGTCTGACTTGGGAATCTCAGATTACGATTTTTTCAAAACCCTTTCCAAACCTCGATTGTGTACTTGGTGTATAACGATGAGTTTCCAGTCGTTGAACTCCTTTGGAAAGGTCTCCTTTCTTAGGCAGCTTTTGACTGAAGACTCTTCTGATCTCGATGGTATCGTGCCGGCACTCCTGAGCACCCACGCAGCTATGGATTCGGCAGTTTTGAGAGACACCTCCGCTCAGGTTCTGATAAAAGCCGCCGAAAAAAATTCTGAAGTTGTCTCACAGTTTATAGAGACCGCGCAGACTTCCCTCAAATCAGGCGGAAGCTCAGCAATTACCTTATTGCTTGAATGGGCCAACGCTCTATTGGTGGCTTTAGGACCGGTCGCCCAAGACCTCCTATCAGTACAGGCAAAACTTCTGCTCCGGGCAATGGACTCAAATCGCCCGCGTCTATGCAAAACTTCGCTGCGCCAAACTCGGGCGGCTTGCACCAAATACGCTGTCAGGCACGGGGCTTCTCCTATTCTTGATTTACTGAAAAACAAGTCGCTGGCGGCATGTTTGTTGGCAGGAGCTCTTGCAGATGGAGCTGCCGTAATTGCACCCGAAACACCCGCCATAGAAGCCGCTTGTGTCGAAGCTGTTCCAGACTTTGTTGCTGCGTACATCGCCAGTGTTTTAGGCCCTGCGGACCCTGCATTGACGGACAGTGTGATTCAAGCCCTTGGCCCGTTTATGGCATTGATCCCCCAGCAAATCTTTGACGAACAATTGGTGCCAGCTTATGGTAGAGCTATGCTTCGCTCAGCTGAGCTTACTCTGGTGATAGTTCTGCCACCGGTGATTAAAGACCAAACCCGGGATTTGAATATGAACGCATTGGCTGAAAAATTAGAGCAGTCTCTGCAGTCCAATTTGTCTTCCTCAAGCCCTCAGGTTCGACAGCAGGCTTCTGAAGTTCTGGGCTTGTTACTGTCTAGGGGTATTGACGATTCTCTTGTCACAAAAATCGCTACCAATGCGAAAAAGGCCACTAACCCAGCCCAATCTGCTCTATATGCTCATTCGTTAGCGAGATACACTTCGGCTATCTCTCCAGCTCTTCCTGCTGTTATCGACACTTTATCATCATTCGCAACTAAAGTAAGCACAGAAGCAGGTGTGTCAGAAATTGCTAAAGCTGTTGTTAATGCGCTCCCGGAGTCTGAATCTATTGTTGTCAAGGGCTTGCAAGACTCAAGAAACCCCCTACGTCGTATTTGGGCCGTGACGCTTGCAAGTGGGCCCGCTAAACTGACACCCAACATTGAAACAGCGCTGAAAAAGGCATACAAAGATATTGCAAGTAACGTCAATGCTGCGATTAGTTTTAAATGCATCGCTATTGGGTATGCGTGTGTTCTGCTGGGAGCTGATGATGGAGATGCGCTTTTCGACCCCAGGGTATACGAGCGCCTGACAGCTAGTGAAGACCTTCAAATCGGTGTTCAAGCTGCTGGAAAACGCAAGTCCCCTGAAAGTACCCGTGCAATGACCTATCTTGCGGCTAGTCAAACTGCAGGCCTTGCTCAGACTGAGTCGGTATCTGCCCTTGGTAAGGTTTATCAAGAGAACTCCGAACTTGGTGTTTACATGGCTCAGGAACTGAGTTCGCACACCGACAAGTGGAGTAGGATTAGTGCGGTAATCAAAGCTTTTGGACGTCCTGCTGCTTTGGCCGAAAACACCCTTGTGGCTCTTATTGTCACTGCCCACCATCAAAAGGCGCTTCCTCAAACATGGGTAGGCTTGTGTGCTCGTGCTCAGGTCGATGCAGGCGCTGTCGCATCTCAAAATGTTGAGAAGCTTTTAGAGCTTGTCTGGGATGCTTCCTCGGCTACAGGCGAAGGCGCTACCGAGTGGCACGCAGCAGCTGCTTCTGCTATCGCTACTCTTGCTTTTGTCGCGCCGCAAGTTTATGCACCTCACATCGTTTCATACCTAGAGCGTAGCTTGTTACCTGTGGATGTAACAGCTGATGATATCACAATCTTTCGTACGGCCCCTGGCGAGCTGGCTATGACCAAGGCCGTTATGAAAAAGCGGGATGTAACTGAACGTGGCCGTGACAAATCTCTTGACGCCTGGGAAGCGGAAGTGAGACGAGAGCTCGCTGCTAAAAATGGTGGTAAGCTTTCTAAAGAAGACACCGCGATGATGGCGGAACAAACTGTCCGCCGCAACGGGCTTGAAAAATTCGCCGCTGGATATAAGTTTGCTTTGTCCGTCATACTTGCATTGTCGAAAGCTGGCGTAGAGAATGGCCAAAATGTGTGGTTCCCTCGGGCAATCACTTTGTTGATCAAACTGGGCTCCAGCCTGGCCGCTCCACTGGCAGATGTCGCAGGAACCGTTCAGGCTCTTACAGCTAACATTTCTGCCCGGTTCACTGACCGTCGTGAGGATGCTGGCAAAGCATTGTGTTCTGCGTTCGGCCTAATCTCTGTTCCAAATGCTGACGACATCGCCGTGAGAGTTCTCTATCGTGCCAAGATGCTGGGTGATCAACGTCCATTTGATGCAGTTACTCTAGCTTACCTGCTTCCCCTCCTCACAAAAGTTGTCCGCAATCGAGCATTCAAAACACCAACACAAGAGGAAATGCTTTTGCTTACCTTTAGTGTTCTTGCTAGCCATGCGGATGAATTGGCCACCGTCCCTCGCGACGGTTTAGTTGTTGCTTTGTTGAAACTTCTCTCATCTAGAAAGGACAAGGCCAAGGACGTAAAGGAGTGCTTGCAGCGTATTGCCCAAGGTGTATTGTTTGATAATGATGAATTATCTGCTTTGCTCTCTGCCGTTGTTGACGACAACCCGTACGTGCGTGTTGCGACCCTTGAAATTCTTGATCAAGAAGTCGATTTAACCGCATGGAAATATGCACCAGAAATCTACATTGCAAGCTTTGCTGAGGATGCCCCCCAGGCAGCCGCAGATGTTTGGTCTGAGAGCGGAATGAGTCTACCTGATGACGCTGTTGAACTAGCCGAGTCTCTGCGCCCGTTCCTGGGCACAAACGTTCGCCATGCTGTTGCGAAGGGATTAGCAGCGGTAGTAGCTTCTCGCCCGGAGACTTTAACGACAATCCTTGATATGCTCTATGATGCTTTCCGTGTGGCAAGCGAGCCACCTCAACCGGTGATTGATGAATTTGGCCTCGAGATCAAGACAGCTTTCAAAGATCCTTGGCCTATTCGATGTGGTGTAGCCACCTCTCTAAACCTTCTGGTTCCCGTCCTGTCTGGTGAACAACCGTTGCAACTAGGTGATTTCGTTGCCAAGGCTGTCGGCGACTCCAACAATCAAGTTGATTTTGAGCTTCAAACTTTGGGTGCTCATCTGGTGGCTTGTCATGGTGCGGAGCGTGTAGACGAGCTGCTCACAAAGTTCGAGAACCTCGTTACTGTCAACAAACCTCAGCAGGCGCATGTGGTATTGTACGGCTTAGAAGCTCGCCACTTAGCCCCCAGCGATCCAAGGCTGCCAGCGATCGCGCAGCGTCTGTTAGATACTCTTGATTCTTCTGAGCGCGTCCAGCAATCAGTTAGTGAGGCTCTTTCAGCACTTGCTTCTCGCATTGATCCTGCACCTCTGATGACTCGTTTGCTTGAATCGCTTGGTGCTAACACTTCGACCGACTCTCGTAGAGGTGCTGCGTACGGTTTAGCAGGTCTTGTTGGTGGGTTGGGTCTTGTGGCTCTAACCGATTATGGCGTTATTCGTACAATTCAGGAATACAGCGAAGACAAGCGCGAAGCTGCTCGCCGTGAAGGTGCTCAGCTCGCCGTAGACTGTTTGTCACAACGTTTGAACAATCTATTTGAACCATATGCACTCGAGCTGCTACCACTAGTTCTTGCAGGTCTGGGTGACATGAACAACACGGTGCGTGAAGCTGCTGCCACAGCAGCTCGCTCCATCATGAAGGTTACTACAACATTCGGTATCTCAAAGTCTATTCCTTTGGCAATTAATCGTCTTGATGACACTGCTTGGCGTGGAAAGAAGGGAGCAGTTGAGCTGCTTGGTACTATGGCCTACTTGGACCCCCAACAGTTGTCTGCCTCTCTTTCTACGATTGTTCCCGAGATTGTTGCGGTGTTAAACGATACCCACAAAGAGGTGCGAGCTGCCGCCAAGAACTCTCTGCATACGTTCGGTGATGTTATTGAGAATGCTGAGATTAAAGCTATCACACCCCAGCTTCTAGATGCCATCTCCGATCCTACTCGTCACACCGAGTCTGCTCTTGATGCTCTTCTCGCTACAAAATTCGTGCATTACATTGACAGTCCTTCTTTGGCACTAGTGATTCACGTTGTGAAACGCGGTATGCGGGACCGTTCGGCAAATACCAAGCGTCGTGCCTGCCAAGTTGTGGGTAATATGTCTATTCTGACAGATGGTGCCGATCTGGTTCCATACTTACCGGAGATCATGCCCGATCTGCAAGTCGCTATGACTGACCCTGTGCCCGCTACATGCGCAACTGCATGTAAAGCACTTGGTGCATTAGTTGAGAAGCTTGGTGAAGAGCAGTTCCCTGATGTGATCCCCAATATGCTCGAGATTCTCCGCGATCCCACAAAGATCGGCGATCGCTGGGGCTGTGCTCAAGGTCTCGCCGAGGTTACTCATGGCCTGGGTGTTGCCAAACTCGAGGAACTTTTGCCCCTTGTTGTCAAGAGCTGTGCCAACCCGCAACCTCATATCCGCCAGTCGTTTGTGCTTATGCTTTTATTCTTACCTGCCGCTTTTGGACCTTCTTTCACACCATACCTCTCACAAATTGTGCCCGCAGTTTTACAGGGACTTGCGGATTCTGTTGAAGAGGTCCGTGAAAACGCCCTTAAGGCGGGCCGACTCATTGTCAGAGATTATGCTGCCAAGGCTGTTGACTTGTTGCTTCCTGAACTTGAGCGCGGTCTTTCTGATACCTCATACCGCATTCGTCTCTCTAGTGTTGAGCTCACTGGTGATCTCATGTTCCGTCTTGCAGGTATTTCCAAGACTGCTGCTGAGGATGGAAGCGGTGCCGGTGCCGCTAATCAAACTCTTGTTGAAGCTCTTGGTCAGACACGACGTGATCGGATTTTAGCCGCGCTCTTCATTTGCCGTGCCGATGTTAGCGCTCAGGTGCGTACTTCCGCTTTGGACGTTTGGATGGCTCTTGTTGCTAACACTCCTCGCACTGTCAAGGAGATCTTGTCACCATTAACCCACATGCTTGTCCGTCGTTTGGCTTCTTCTCACGAAGAAACCCAGACGAACGCTGCCCGTGCATTGGGAGAACTTGTACGTCGTGTTTCTGGTGCACTCGTTCAGCTGTTGCCTACCCTTGAGGAGCTTGCTAGCGATCCCGAGTCCCGCCAGGGTATCTGTGTCGGTCTTGTGGAACTTATTGTTGCAACACCTACTGATGTGCTCCGTGAGCATGAGCGTGCTCTTACCGCTCTTATTCGTGGGTGTCTTACCGATCCAGTCACAGCGGTCCGTGAAGCGGCATCTCAAGCCTTTGACGCTCTTCAGGAGGCTCTTGGTGAGGTTGCATCAGACTTGCTGCCTGAACTCATTGCTCAGATGCAAGCTGGTGATGATGGAGCTCTTGCTGCTCTGAAGGAAATGATGAGCACTAGTGCTGATGTTGTGTTCCCCGCGCTTGTTCCGAAGCTCATCGAAGCCCCTATTACCGACTTCAAGGCTTCAAGCTTGGCAGACATTTGTGAGGTTGCTGGTGATGTTCTTTACTCTCGACTTGAATCGATCGTAGACGCTTTGCTTTCAGCGGAGGTTTCCAACACGGCGGATTCTCCTGCTAATGCTACTGCTCTGGACCGAGTTCTTGGAGTTGCCCTTCCAGAAGTTCATTTGCTCGAGAAAGTCAAGGCTGCCGAGTCAGCCACACGTGCATCGGTTCTTGCTCACATTGCTACACAGCTTGGATCTGGTGCCACACTTGACTATGCCTCCGATTGGGTTACATTCGGTATTCTATCTCTCGAAGATAGCGATGCTGGTGTGGTTCAGGGCGCACATGCTCTGTTGTCTGCACTGACATCTACTCTGGCTAAGGGTGATTTGGCTAAGCTCGTACCAGCTGCTCACCAAGCTGTTAAGATGACATCGGCTCCTGTCGCCGGTTTCAATCTCCCCAAGGGTGTCTCATGCATTTTACCCATCTTTTTGCAAGGCTTATCTCTGGGTTCTACTACTGACAAAGAGGTTTCTGCTTTGGCTATTGCAGATGTTGTGGAACGTACTGATGAGCAGAACCTCAAACCTTTGGTTACCCAGATTGTTGGTCCTCTAATTCGTGTGGTTGGTGAGCGTTATCCCGCATCTGTTAAGGCTGCAATTATGTACACTTTGAATGTGTTGCTGGCACGGATTCCTCAATATCTCAAACCGTTCCTGCCCCAGCTTCAGCGTACTTTTGCCAAGTCATTGGCGGATCCGACCAGCGTTTTGCTTAGAACCAGAGCAGCTACAGCTTTGGGTACTCTTGTTACTTTGCAGACACGTATTGATCCCTTGGCCAAAGAAATTATTGCTGGTGTCCGATCTGCTGAAGATGAGGGTGTTCGTATGGCTATGCTGCAGAGCTTATTTGAGATTTTGCACAAGGCAGGACAGCACTTGTCAGAACCACTTCGTGGAAATGTTCTAGAGCTAATTGATGAGGTTGATCTTAATGAAGCCAATGTCCGCATGCAAGCCACCGTTGCCAAGATTGCAGCTCTCACCTTAGCCCTTATGGGTCGCTCTTCAATTGTCAAGCAGGTCATTGGTGCTCCTAAACTATTAGCAGTTCTCACTGCTAACGCGTTGCTGGTTTACGCGAAGCAGTTTGTCACTCCGGACTTTGCTAACATTCTGGCTGGCCACACTCAAGCGACCGATGCAGAAATAAGTGAAAATGCCGTGATAGGTCTCGGCAAGTACTTGCTTCAGACGGAGGATCCGACCCACATGAGTGCTGTCGTAGCTTGCGTTGTGAAAACGGACGATCACACACCCAATGTCCGACGCCTTGCATTGATGGTTCTGCGCGCGGTAGCTAAACACCGTCGCCACTATCTCACTCCAGAGGTATTAGATGATCTCATTGTTCCATTATTTGCTGCTGTCAGGGATACTACAATTCCTGTGAAGCTGGCTGCCGAACAAGCCTTCTTGGATGTGTTTGATTTCGTTGACCGTGACACCGCTGTCTTTGATGAATGGTATCAGGGTGCTCAAACTCGTGATGTAGTCGCTGGTCCTCAGCAGCGCTCTCTCACGGAGTATGTCCGTCGTGTTGCTCTTCGTCACGCTGCCGCGCGTCGCGAGCAGGAGTCCGCCGGAATTTCTCAAGAAGATGAGGCCGAAATTTGGCAAGTTGGTTTGCACTCCGAGGTGTGATCTACTTTACCGTATTGTAAATTAATTCTATAATCAATTAGTTATAATAGTAGTCTCTTTGTGTGACACCGCTACTTCCGCTGCCACTTTCGCTTGTATTTTCCTCATTTTCGCCGCTAGAGTCCGTTCTGAATGGGATCGATTCTCGCCAAAGTCTGAACACAGGATTTTTCACCTCAGCAGCTCGGACAACTTGCAACGTTCTGGTTAAATTTAGTGGGTGATACAAGAAAGCCTCTAGGTCAGCAACAAAGAGAGGATACAAACTGTCCAGCAGGTCCTCTCGCTGAACCATTTCCATCGCTCGCTCAAATGGGATCCAGACCCCTTTGAGGTTCATTGAGCCTATTTTAACAACATGACGAACCTGTTCGTGTTTGAGGACCCCGTCACGCCGACCACGGGTGTAACCCGCATAGTTCAAAAGTTTGGTTCCATTAATCATATTATTGTCACAGCGGCGCGAGATTTCTATACCGTTTGCCTCGACCATTATGCAGAGGGTTCCCTCATCCTCCCAGGCTAGAGTGGTAACTTTACCAGTCCAACCGGGAAGGGCCTTCTGGCCGGGGCTATCAGGATGAAGCCGCAAACGTCCTTGTAAAGAGGGGTAATCTTTGACTCCTTTCATCTTGACCGGGTTGGATGCTCCAGTGCTTGGTTGAGACTGCTGCCGTCGATGACCTCTGCGTGGTTGGGATTGTTGAATACCTTGACGCGAGTTGAGCGGTGGAACTGGGGGCCGATGAGGAACCCCAGGATACAGTCTCACTGGCGATATATCATGACCATACATCCTTGGATCATATTGCACCGGAGATCCATAATAGGGTGGGGCCATCGCAGGCAAGGAAGTGTTATAGTAGGAGCTTGAGGGATCGCGCATATCATACATTGGTTGCGGACCTGGTTGTCGGCCGCCAAAATTCGGTTGGTTGACCATACCAGGGGTGTTCCCTTGGCTTATCTGGCCTTCATATTCGTAACCAGGATAAGATAAATAAGCTCGACCGGCCGGATCTACTTCCACGACAGGTGCTACGGTGCCTCCTCTATAGGGTGCAGGCATCGAGACCATTGGGTAGCCGTAGCTAGCGTAACGTCCTCTCCTTTCGTCTGATTGATTTGAACTTTGTCTCTGTGAAGTGTCTTGGGCTGGGGCTCTGGGGTCGTAACGGCCAGGATGTGTTTCATTGGGAAACTTGGGGAACTGGTAGTGACGCGACGGATTGGATAAAGGAGACTGTTGGCCAGGTATTCGGGAAGGACCGGGATTGTTTGATGAAAGCTGCTGAGCAGGAGTAGGTGGCGACCCCTCAGCTGGGTGCTGGTGTTGCCGCGGTGGAGACGGCCGTTGGTCATGCGAATGCTGTCCCGACGATTGAGGAGGTAAGTAGTGATTTATAGGGACTTCGCCCTGTTGGTGATGTTCTTCCAAGTATTCATATTCCTGGCCCGGGTTCTCGTTCGCATCTTCCCCTGTGCTTTTATACACTCTTAGCACATTTGGATCGGGCATAGCGATCTGATGCGTTCCAAGTAGATAAAGCTGTATAGAAGTACCCAGTAAATAGCAAAATTTATCTCAGCGGCAGAAGAAGCGTCTTCAAACTCAATCTGGCTTAAACACAAATTGAAACTTGTAAATTGAAAAGAGGTTTTTGATTATCAGTGGGAGGACCCAAACTGGACCTGCATGCGAGCCACGCAAGGAAACTAGCACATGAAACGTCGGTTCCGCAATATAGTAGGTTTATTTGGATAAGACTTGGGACACTGTGCACTGTGCGACTTTTTTTGGGTTATTTTACAAATATACGTGAGCACATTTTTTTCGTATAATGAGCAAGCCCTGAGTGAACAGCTTCTAAACCCCAGAAATTCCACTGTTCCCTAGCAGATCTGCGGAAAAAAATACATGCAGTCGAAACTATTTCAAGAAGTTTCGAAGTTAAACTCCAATCTTCGTGCAAACTTTACAGCAGCCCCCTGGACTATGGCTACCGTCTATACACTGTGGCAAGCAGCATTGCCACTGCCACTAAAACCGATGCATTGAGAGAATATTGCCGCGACGTCCGGAATCTGATTTGGTTGGTACATACATATTTTCTATCTGCATGTACAACTTGCATTAGCCGGCTCGGTGTACAGCATTAAACAATTCCCCCTGGATTGGCGGGGTAGCCGGCGGATAATTGTGTAAAACCTAAATTAACGGTTTGAAACGTGTTTACGTCGAACTCTATTTCGGTTTCACTCGATCCTAGGTTAATCTTCCCTCGACTGCTGCAAGCACCGACATCTTCTGTCATCAATGAAGCACACTCTAGCTGCAACAACTGTCGCTCTATTGGCCGCCCAGGCCACAGCATTGAAAGGCGTGGCGCCTCAAGATCAGGACAAATACGTCCCTGATGCTGATGGGATGTGGGCCTGTTTAGGACATCCTTCTATTCGCATTCCCTTTGATCGGGTCAACGACGACTACTGTGACTGTCCGGACGGTAGCGACGAGCCAGGAACCGGTGCCTGTGCTGGCGTAGGCAACACCAAGTTCTACTGTGAAAACAAGGGCCATATTCCTGCACACATACCTGTACGTTTCGTCAATGACGGCGTTTGTGATTACAAGTTATGCTGCGACGGCAGTGATGAGCCGGAAGGTGTTTGCCAGGACCGCTGCAAGGAGGTCCACGAGGACTACATTGTGAGACAGAAAGTTGCAAAAGAAGCCCGAGAGCGGGGTCTCAAGAAGCGCGCTGAAATGGTCCAAGAGGCTGAAAAGCGGAAAGCGTGGCTTGAAAAGGAACTGACGAAACGACAGCAGGAGCTGGTAGCTAAGGAGGCAGAGGTGCAAGAGGCCAAGGAGAACCTTGAAGAGGCCGAGGCCGATGCTGTTGAGCATGGTGTCAGCGTGGTGGATGAAAAAGTCGTGGAAGCCAAGGCAGAGCTCGTGCGTTTATCTGAGGTATCGACCCGGCTTCGGACTGATCTGATTATTGCTCTGGAGCGCCAAAGACAACTTGATGCTGTTCTTGGTAAGATGAAAGAGGATTACAATCCGAATTTCAACGATCCAGCGGTGAAGCAGGCAATTCGGGACTGGGAAGAGATTACTGCCGCTGGCGCGCTCTCCCCCAGCCTTGATCTTTTGGATACCAGTCACGGTAACGAGATTTTGGACGAGATCTCGGAAATTTCAGCCGTGGGACCTGCTAGCAAAAATATCATATCTGGCGCCCTCCAGTGGCTGGCCGATGTGTTTGGGTGGACAGGAGGTATCCCCGCCCCTAATCGTGATTTCACCAGCGCCAAGGTAGAGGATGCCAAAAGGCGGCTTGGCGATCTTGAACGTGAGCTCAGCGATCTCAACTCTCAAATCATCAAGGATGAGCACACGCTTGCTTTCAATTTTGGTAAAGACGATGTCTTGAGAGCGCTGAGCGAAACCTGCATCAAGAACAAAGTCGGTGAGTACGATTATGAGGTTTGCTTCTTTGGCGATGCGCGACAGATCGGTAATGGCCAAGCAACCAAACTTGGCAAGTTCTCCAAAGTCGAGTTCGCCAACGACGTCTTCTACCTAGAGTTTGAGAACGGTGCCCAGTGCTGGAACGGGCCCATTCGCCGCGCTGAGGTTACCGTTCGATGCGGAGAAGAAACCAAGATCACCGGGGTCTCGGAGCCCGAAAAGTGCGGCTATTTCATCGATATGCTCAGCCCTGCTGCATGCTCTCCAGACCATGTCATCGACGTTGCCCATGACGAGCTTTAAGGTTTTTATCAGCATATAGATCTATATGGTTCTACTTGATATGCCGGCTGGTGGTTTAGACACAAAACCCTGGTGCATGAAATTTCACAATTTGTCATGGATATTTTTTCGATCTGTGAGCTCAAGTCAGATCCGGCAACCGCATATGACGACCTGAGGTTGTTTTTAAAAGGCGGAATGCCACCAAACGTGCTCCTGGGAGACGTGAGAGAAGACGCTGGAGAGGTTGAGAAAAAAAGCGGGCTGTTGCATGTTCTGTGCCGCTCAGCAACCCCGGAGCAGCAGGAGCTTGCCGGGCAATTGGTTGACCAGCTCTTCGAATACGGTGCTAGTTGGATGCTAATTGATGGCGAAAACAAGACTCCTGGATGCATTGCCAGAGAGCGGGGGCTGAATGATTTATATGTCAAGTTTGTCCAAGCCGGTGTGCGATCAGAGATCTTTCTACGCCGCATGACTGAGGAATCTGAGCCATCTGAAGAAGCCGCCGTAAACCCTGGCGCTGAAGGCGCTGAGAAAGAAGAGAACCCCCGCAAAAAGACCCGCACTACGGAGCCCGAGCGTAACCAAGAGGATTACCTCACAACCAACCTGGCGTATGAAGACGATAAGCTGGTTACCGACCAACAGGACGGTGTTATGATGGACTGGGAGACTCCAATTATGAAGCGTAGTGCCGAAATTATCACCCATCCCGGCCGCAATGTGCTTAATGTTGGGTTTGGTATGGGCATCATCGACAGCTTTATTCAGGAACTGGGGCCCGGGAAACATTATATCTGTGAAGCACACCCTACTGTTTTAGCTAAAATGAGGGCCGACGGATGGTACGACAAACCGAATGTCGTGATTCTCGAAGGACCCTGGAAACAAACTTTGGCCAAGCTGCTTAGCCAAGGCGTAACGTTCGCCGGCATCTACTACGACACGTTCAGCGAGCACTACAGCGACATGCTTGAGTTTTTCGACCTAGTGTGTGGGCTACTGGACTTTGAGGGCGTATTTTCATTTTTCAACGGCCTGGGCGCCGACCGCCAGATTATCTATGATGTTTACAAGCAGGTTGTCGAATTCGACGTCCGCGAGTTTGGCTTCGACGTATCCTACGAGGCCATGCCCGTCGAGATGCCGCGGACTACATGGGACGGCATCAAGCGTGCTTACTTTGTGCTCGACGAGTATGCCCTGCCGCGGATAACGTTCATGTCTTGATCAGCTGACTGTGTTGTCGGGTTATGTCGTATTTCCCGGGGCTCAGTGCGATGAGGAGCTGCAGAGTGCGATCGCAACATTGCCGGCCTCTAAATTTTTATATTTCCTATAGACGGGCATCCAGAGTGCCCAATGTTTTATTTTCAACGGCCGTCATGTACCAAATCACCTGATTTTTCACCCTGTGTGGTCAGGTGTTCTGCCCAAGTTGTGTCTCATCAGCTACATAAGCCACTACTCTACGCGGTTTTTCTGCTTACCAGCATGGCGATTGAAAAAGTTCTGGACCACTGCATGCAGCACTTTGGCGTGCTGAGCGCGTGGGTACATGCCGCTCCTTTATACATCAGTGCACCCGTATTGTTTGCCGGCTTCGTTTTTCTGGTTATCGCCCTGAACCTCCTGCAGCAGCTCCTGTACAAGCTGATGTACCCCCATCGCGTGCCCCTTGTGCCTTACCTTTTCCCATGGATTGGTAGTGCGGTGACCTATGGTATGGCACCATACGAGTTCTTTGAGAACTGCCGTCAAAAGTACGGAGACCAATTTGCCTTCGTTATGTGCGGCAGTGTCATGACTGTGTACCTTGGACCTAAAGGTCACGATTTTGTTCTCAACGGCAAGCTTGCGGATGTTTCTGCCGAGGAAGCCTACAAGCATCTGACGACTCCTGTTTTTGGTGAGGGCGTAGTCTACGATTGCCCCAATCACCGCCTCATGGAGCAGAAGAAATTTGCCAAGGCTGCCTTAACTCGGGACTCGTTCCGCTCGTATGTGCCCAAGATTGTAGAGGAGGTTCGTCAGTTCCTTGATAACTCCACATACTTTGGCAACAAATCCGGCGAGGCCGTCGTTACCGGTGCCACTCCCGAGTTGACCATCTACACTGCCTCGCGCAGTCTGCTGGGCGACGAGGTCCGGGCGAAGTTCAGCGCTCACACTGCTCAGCTTTACTCTGATCTAGACAAGGGATTCAAGCCTCTCAATTTTGTTTTCCCCAACTTGCCTTTGCCCTACTACTGGGCTCGTGATAACGCCCAAAAGGCTATCTCTGACCAGTACTTGGAGGTTATCGACCGCCGTCGTCGCGATGAGAAAGGCGAGGTCCACAACCGTGACCTCATCGATGGTATTATAAACAACTGTACCTATAAGGATGGCAAGAAGCTGACCGATCGCCAGATCGCTAATTTGTGTATTGGTATTCTGATGGGTGGTCAGCACACCTCTGCCTCTACTTCTGCATGGGCTTTGCTCCACCTTGGTCAAAAGCCTCAGTACCAGGAGATGATGTACGAAGAGCAGGAGCGTGTGTGTGGTCGTGATGCCGATGGTAAGCTTAACGACATTACCTACGAGGATCTTCAGGAGATGCCTTTCCTTACTGCCGTTATCAAAGAGACTCTGCGTCTGCACTCTCCTCTGCACTCGATTTTCCGCAAGGTTCTGCGCCCTATGCCTATTCCCAACACCAACTACGTTGTTCCCAAGGGCCACTACGTTATGGTTTCCCCTGGCTACTCTATGATGCACGAGGACTACTTCAAGAACGCCCATGACTTTGTTCCCGAGCGTTGGTTGGAGGTGGATACCCGTAAGGATACTGAAGAGACCATCGACTATGGGTTTGGCGAAGTCTCCAAGGGCGCCGCCTCTCCCTACTTGCCTTTCGGTGCTGGCCGCCATCGCTGTATTGGCGAGCAATTCGCCTACGTTCAGCTCGGTACTATTTTCTCTACGTTTGTGCGTGAAATGAAGTGGACGCTCCCCGAGGGCGGAAAGCTGCCCGAGGTCGACTTTGAGTCCATGGTCACTTTGCCCAAGCACCCTGCCAAGGTTGTGTACGTTAAGCGGGAAGAAAAAGTTTAACTAAAACCATCTACACATATCGTTTTATAATATAATAAAAAACAATCGAACTCGTGATCATGCAAACAATGATTGAATAGAACCAACGCAGCGAGTTGTCGTCGTGTTGGCCAGGAACGAGTACGTTCATTCCCCAAAGCCCAGTAACCACGTTGAGCGGTAGCACGATCATACCCAGAGCTGAGATCTTACCGAGTACGTCGTTCATGTCATTATTGGCTTTGGTCATATCGATGTTGAGCTGAGCAAGATAGTTGGAATGCGAGCGCGCAAGTAGCTTTTCGTAGTGATTCAGACTTTGCACCATGGTGACCAAATGATCCTGAATATCGGAGAGATACATGGCGATTTCATTTCGAGGTGCACCACTCCACTGCTCAGTGACACGTTTGGAGAAGCCTTTGATGACATCTGCTTTATTGGCCAACAGGCCCATAAGTGACATGACACGTTTCCGGCTTTCACCAATCATTCGTAACATGCCATGCTTGGCCTGCCACTCGCGTTTGCCTGTGGAGGAGGTTTTGGTCAAAAACGATGCGTCGGATCCAATTGGCCCATGGTCTTCGTTGTCGTCGTCTGTTTCAGTGCCGTGCATGCGCAAAATTTCATCTTCAATATATGTGACATCCTGTTCAATTGTCGCAATCATGGGGGCGAATCCGTCTGTAATATCATCTATGAGGGCATAGGAGATCCAGTCCGAGCTGAAATTTAAATAGTCTTTCAGCAACCGGATTCGTCGTCGTACATTAATTGTGTGTGGAGTTGGAGAATAGTGCACAGTGATAACTCCTGTGTGGAAGGTAATAATGTAGATGGCTGCTGGTTTCAACCGATCTTTCCGCGGTGCTTGCTTCGAGGACCACGAAGAAAGTGACTGGTTTGAGATTGAGGGTCGTCGAGACTGACGGCGTTGGCTGCTGACTGCGGTGCGCACATCAAATGAGGTAAAACAGATGAAATAGTAGTTTCGGAAAAGCTCGACCTTTTCGCGTGTTTCCTTGAGCAAAATATCTTCACAGGTCAAAGGGTGGATTCCAAAGCACTTGGCAATTGCTCTCATCTCATCCTCCGTAGGGGCATGAATATCGAGCCAAAATGGGGTGGGGGCTTGGTTTGACTCAACTAACGAAGCGCTTCCCACAGGCTGAGGCGGAGCGTTCGTAGTGGGGGCAGCAGTGGGACCAGGAGCAGGGGCGCCATGACCTTGCGGACCGACAGCAGGAGTTGTTCTGGGAGAACCAATTGGCGTGGTGCGACCTTGACGGTCTGCGACATTCTGGGTCAAACTTCGGTGACCATTGACTTCCAGTAAAGCAGCAGCAGTCGCCGGAGTCGGCACATCCCGTGCAGACATTCCGGATGCAGAAGCCCCCGTCGTCTGGGGTTGTAAGGGCTGCGGATGTCCTTGCTGTAAATTTACCGAGGCTGCAGAGGCTGATCCATGGGGGCGAGGTGATTGCTCATTACATTCGATGCCCACCGGGGGAAAAAGATCTTCAAAGCTCTGACCGGGCTTAAGCAAACCGGAAATAGTAGGTGAATGAATAGTCTCGGGCAAGTCATCACGGAAATATGTGAAACGATAAGTTGCCATGTTTTGCAAGGGTCGTGGAGTGTTTGAACGCTGCTTTGCCCAAGGAACGAACCTGGGAGGACGCAGAGGGCCGTCAGTTTCGGCTTCGTTGACAGCATACCGATCACGAAGGCCCTCGCTGACAAGCTCTGCCGCTTCGGTGAGTTCTTGTTCCTTCATTTCCTTCAAGACAAAATCATTGAGAACCGAAATATCCGGCCATTGTTTGCGTCCGATTTCCAAAACAGAGTCTTCAACAGGAGAGTCCAAAGGCATACACACATCATCAATGCTTGAGTCCACGCTGGAACGGCGAGTCGAAGGTTTCGAGTTCAAACTTTCGCTGTCGGAAAAATCTGCCACCGCAGGCCCAGAATTGTCAAAGGGGTCAACAACTTCGTCCCGCATCTGTTCCAGATCAGGCTGGCCCGAACGCAGTGCGGTAGAGTTACGCCTCAACCAGCGGTTGACGAACTGAGTTGTCTGACTTTGCGCGCGGTTACGCGGGGAGCGGTGGTCAAGCAAATCTTCATCGCTGTTTTCGTTGATATGCGAATGGAGCGACCCGGCGGCGTAGCTACCCAGCAAGGGCTCATTGGCCGTTCTGACGCTCTCCATAGAAGCTCGTGGCAGAGACATAGCGGGCAAAGACTCGTCGGGACGTCCAGAGAACGTGGGCCGGCGTCGACGAGGCATGGTGGGCGGGAAAGTTAAACGCGATAGAGTTGATGAGGATGCTTCCTGAGTCAGCGCCTTTTAGCCGGCCTGCTGGGGGAAAAAGAGAGGGGCAAGGCAGGAGAGAAAATAGCGTACGTTGTTTTACGGAATACGAGACTAGTAGAGCCTGTGCCAGCACAGGAGGTGGACCGTCACATTTAGGTATAATAGCAGACCTCAGAAGAAGGGGTGGGTCTTTTCAATTGTGTAGACTGGGTCGCATGTGAGAGCTATGCGGACTGGCACCCATTCTTGCTCGTGAGTTCGATCGCACAGAGCTGGAAGATGAGCGGCGGTGGCGGCGGGCCGACTCAGGGTCGAGGAAGGAGCCGCCTTGACGAGCAAGGAAATTGAGGACATCTGTGAGCGAAACAACCCCTACAAGTTTGCCGCTGCTGATGGCGTCGGGATCGCGTTGTTCGACGATCCACAGGCGATGTGCCTTTGTGGCAACCATTTTGGCAATAATAAGCCCAAGCTTGGTTTGGCGATCAACATAAAAAACAGGTACAACGTCCTTGCCGTCGACAAGGCCACGGTTCTCGAGAATAACCGTCAAAAAATGTTTACAGGGCTGGGCCAATAGGGGTGTCTGGGCACCACGAGTCAACAGACTCACATCGGCAACGGAGATGTTGCCCAGCAGGTTCTTTTCGCGATCAACGACTGCTACGCTGGAGACTGTTTCGTCGTGCATAAGACTAAGAGCATCTAGGAGTGGTGCGTCTCCTTGAACTGTGATCATCTCCTGGTAAGTCCCGATAGGCAGCTCTCCAAGAGGCTTATCCAAAAACGCCTCAAGGAGCGGGAACTTTTTGATGTTTGTCCAAACGTACTTGACCATGCGCCGCTGGGACAGCACACCCACGACGCGATCATTTGTATCGACGCACGCAATACGATGAACGCCAGCGGCGAATTGACGCACAGCAGCAGACAGAGTCGACGACACGGGCATACGGACGATGGGGTCAACGGCACCTAGCTGGGCGGCGAACTCAGCGCTGGACGGGATTCCCTTTCGCACTTGTTCGGCTTGGGCATGGAAATCCGCACGGTTGCCGGCAGGCTCAACCCGGCCGAGCACTAGGAGAAGATAGCAGTTGAGGTGCGAGTAGTCCAAATACTCAACCACATCGCCCTCCGCATTGGTCAATGGAAGACAAGTTAGCTGCTTTGTTGTCATAATTTGGGTGGCGAGATCGACAGGGTCTTTTGCCGGATACGAGACAAACAGCTCAGGCTGCACTAGTTCCTCCAATGTGGTGTCAAGCCATGCCGTTATGCCTGCGGTGGCCACGATGGGCGTGGAAAGTGGGGTCGAGATAGGAGTCGAGGAAACGCTTGTGCTATCGCTATCACCTGCGGACTGCGGTGTGCCCACTTCTAACGGGATCCTTTTTTCGCGAGCAGGACTGTTGTGCATTTCTATTACTGCGGACCAATGACTGAATAGGAAGTCTGGATCGGGGTTGCTCCTTGTTCCTACCGCGGCTGTAGCTTACTAAATAGGCTGATGGGTTGCCTGATACGATGATCGCAGGGTTAAGCTTTTCGCGACCGGAAGCTTATGGCCACGCGGCTGGCTCAGACGGCTGGGGCATTGTGAGTCCGAGTATTTGTTTCAATGGGTCGCCAGAGTGAACGACAGCCAAAAATTTCGCGGATGTGGAAGACTGTACCCGGGTAAGCGGTTTAGGGTCCCGGGTACTTACCTAGTGACTGGAAGTCATGCCATCGTCCCCGGGCTGAGTTACCCGGGATTCAGATCCTCGTAAATTTCTAACCGCTTTCCTTACCTCTTCTTACACGGCCTTTTTTCCATTACACGTCGCGGATTTCCATCAAATGAAACGAGCTAGAGAAGAAGAAGAAACCGACCAAGCAAGAAAAGCTTCCTCGCCGTCTGTTCTTCAGGCTACAAGCGCTCCTACCCCCCCGAATGAAGAACAAGCCAGCCTCATTTTGCAGCCTCTCGCCGCAGACGTTGAGGTCACTGCTCTCATTGCCGCTGAAGAAAATCGCCAGCGTCACTGGCTCAATTTGATTGCAAGCGAGAACTGCATGCCGCGTGCCGTTCTTGAAGCCCAATCATCGGTGCTCGCCAACAAATACTCGGAAGGTTATCCGGGAGGAAGGCACTACGGCGGAAACGTTTTTGTCGATCGCCTGGAGATCCTTTGTCAAGAACGAGCTCTGGCTCTGTACGATCTGTCCCCTGAAGCATGGGGTGTTAATGTGCAGTGTTTGTCTGGCTCGTTTGCCAATATTCAAGTCTATCACGCGCTGCTCAAGCCTCACGACAGACTAATGGGCTTGTCTTTGACCCATGGCGGACACATGTCGTTTGGATATCAAACAGACAAGCTCAAGGTGTCTGCCGTTTCCACCTATTTCGAAACATTGCCGTACCAGCTCGATCTCAGCACTGGTCGCATCGATTATGATGATCTGGAAAATGTCGCCCAACGCTTTAGACCCAAAGCAATTGTTGCCGGTGCTTCCTCGTACTGCCGTCTCATTGATTATGAGCGTCTGAAGGAAATCTGCCAAAAAGTAGGCGCTTACTTGGTCGTCGATATGGCCCATACCGCCGGTCAGGTAGCTGCTAGCCTTATTCCCTCTCCCTTTGAGTATGCCGATGTTGTTACAACTGCAACTCATAAAACCCTCCGCGGACCTCGTGGCGCCATGATTTTTTTCAAAAAGGAGTACGAATCACTAATTAATTTCAGCGTCTTCCCGGCCTACCAAGGAGGCCCTCATAACCACACGATTGCCGCGTTGGCGGTGGCACTATGGCAGGCAAAGACTGCCGCTTTCAAGTCCTACCAAAGACAGCTAATGTCAAATGCAAAATCGTTGGAGGCAGCTCTTGTGAGACGAGGCTACGAACTTGTGTCTGGAGGCACGGATATCCATATGGTAGTAGTGTCACTGGCAAACAAAGGTGTTGATGGAGCTCGAGTTCAAGCTGCCTGTGAGCGAGCGCACATTGCTATTTCTCCAACTGCTGTTCCAGGCGACAAATGGTCTCTGCCTCGAGCAGTAAGGCTGGGTACAACACCCATGACCACTCGAGGCTTTACTGCTCGTGACTACGACCGCGTTGCTGCATTGCTGGATAAGGTTGTTAACCTATCCACAAGAATTCAGCTGGCCCTGCCTCCTGATGCCAACAAGCTCCGAGATTTCAAGGCCGCACTAGCTATCCAGCCTGAGTTCGACGAGCTGCAGCGCCAGGTAACCCAGTGGACCGGCAGCTTGCCATTGCCCACTGCAGAAAGACCCCCCGGATCAATCTGACTATCTAGAAAATGATTATTTTATTAATGAATTGGTATATTTGTTTATTTCACACGTGACTGTCCTATTTAAACTCCAAATCCTGAGCTGGTTGCCGAAGCTTTGATTATGAAATTTACAGCAGTGCTGGCGTCTGGGCTTGCCGCAGTGGCATTTGCTCTGGACCTCAGCGAGTTTGACGAAGCTATTCGCAATGATCCGCGGAACCATCTAGCTTTTTACAAGCGTGCCACTGCCAATTTAGCCGCAGGCCGCGACCCGCAAGCGCTCGGTGACCTCTCTGCAGCCCTGGACATCGATCCAGAGTTCACTGCCGCTAGATATTACCGGGCAAAATTGTATTTGCGGATGGGCAATTGGGACAAGTGTCTCATAGATTCTGAGGTGTGCTCGGATAAACGGGTAGACTCTTTAGTATCGGATGCCACACTGGCCAGTCAACTGTTCCAGTCTGCTGAGCAAGATGATCAGAATGGAGAGTACCTTGACTGCATTTCCTCGACGACCCAGGCCCTCAAAATCTCGCCACGAGCTGTGTTTGTCCGGAGGCTTCGTTACAAGTGCGCAATGTCTGCAGGCGAGGTGCCCCAAGCGTTTGCCGATCTGCAAGAAATTGTGTCGCAAGAGAGCGGCGACGCTGATGCTACGGCCAAATTAGCCGAAATTATGTTTTTATTCGATAATGAGCGGGAAAAGGCGTTGAAGCTGTTGAGGCGTTGCTTGAACTACGACCCCGACGCTAAACAATGTGCTACTGCATCGAAGCTTCTACGAAAATTGGAAAAGTCCGTAACGGGCGACCCGCTCAAGGTGAAGTACAAGGACGTTGAGGCGCAGGTATTTAGTGCATGCGACAATTTGGGTGTTCCTCGATCGTATGGTGAAACAAGCATGCTTTTAGACGAATTAAGGCACCGGCGGTGCGAGGCATACAGCGCCAAAGAGGAATGGGATCGGGGTGCTCAAGTGTGTGCTCGCGTGAGAGATACAGATCCAGACTTTTTACCAGCTGTGCTTTTACAAGCTCAATTGGAGCGGCAGTCGGGAAATTTGCATGGTGCATTGAGGCTTCTGGATCCGTTGATCCATCACGGCAAAGCCGACGACCGGGTGATTCAGCTGTACCAAGAGATCCAGGCTGAAATGCAGAGACCACGAGGTCAGACACCTACTAAGGACTTGTACAAGGTCCTTGGAGTGGATGAAAAGGCCGACAAGCAGGAGATCAAGAAGGCGTACCGTGCATTATCCAAGCAGTATCACCCGGACAAATACCGAGGCGACGAGCTGTCGGCCGACGAGGTTATGGCTAAAATGCAAGAAATTAACGAGGCATACGAAGTTTTATCGAACGAAGACACGAGAAAAGATTACGACATTGGTCGTCGCGGTACCGGCGGCGCCAGCGGCGGCGGCGCTGGCTTCCCACCAGGGTTTGGAGGCGGATCTGGAGGCGCAGGCGGAATGGGCATTGACATTGAGCAGCTGCTTCGACAGTTTGCGGCTCAGCAGGGAGCCCACGGTGGGGACAGGCAGGGCCGCCAGCGTGCTGGCGGGGCCAAAGCTCAGTTCAAGTTCGGGTTTTGAGACCGTGCTTTCATACCCAGACTACTTTTTTTATTGTATCGCGCACGCTCTGCCTTCGCACGAAAAAAGGCATCGGGTCCACGACAGAAAACGTTTCAGTACTTAGCGGGCAAGTTACTATTTACTTGACTAAAGTTAGAGTAGATCCAAAAAGTTTCAACATGTGAAACATACCTTTTTGAGCGGTAGTTTCGTGAGCTGACCGCGCTCTTTGAAACGCATAGCAGATTTATGCACTCTCCTGCCGGCCCAAGTAGCATTGAGTTTTTTGAGATGTAGAAGCAGGAGATTTCTGCAACTGGTGTGAATAGAGACCTCAGATTAGCGAACATGCGGATGCTGCCTTTGAAGTCGGTTAATTGCCACCGCGTTTGGAGTTATTTGAAAGATCACATGTTTAAGGGCATCCCCTGTAATGGCTTCCGGATTACCGTACTGGGCTGGGGTAGGGCAAATTGCAGAACGTCTGGCACAGGCATCGCCCAGAAAGTGAGTACAGGATGTGCAGCCCACCGGGCAGACAGGTGAGCGCTTGTGACGTATGGACCTATGATAACTGACCGGACTGTACTCCATACACCTTTTGGCTGCGCACTTCATCGAATACTACTTAAATGGGACGGACGCATCGGGCCAACAAAGACCGATCGGACAGCCTACCTGCGTGTGGTGTTAGAGTAAACGTAAGATGGCATATGCAGGTACTAGCCAATTTAGACGGGGGCACAGGATAAGGCGGTTTAATGCAGCGACAAGGAAATATTGAGCGGCTTTGAACAATTCCAACGCCATCTAGCGTGTTATTTCTATTGGTGAACCTATCGTGCCTCAGAGCAACGTGCAAATGTGTTTCATATCGACCCACTTACCTCGATCTGGTCGCCCGCCCAATAGAAACCGCCAGATAGGTGCGTTGAAATCCTGTAGGGCGAAGGGTACACACATACAGTCTGAATCAGCGCCAACTTAGCGATGACAAATGACATGCCCCAAATATATACTTACCTTCCTAGAACCTTATCGTACCCAATTGGATCGTGGCAAATACCACTCGGCAAGTGCGAAGAAAGTAAACGCAATGGCCGTGGAAACAGAACCGCAGATGCGGAATGCATTGACGCCGCCCGATACTAAAAATATAGGCGGCAGTCCAGTCCAGAGCCCAACGGCGGGCAAAGAAAGTGCTCACCCGAGCGAACCGCTCCTGACCTCGTCCCTTGAACTCGCCCAGCATATAGCCCGCAATGCTGGCGTGGCGACCGTTGTGCCGGTGTCGAAATTGCGTCCTAAACAAAAGACTCCCACTCCAGTATCCAGTGATCCAATAGAGTCGATCAGCAGGCAAATGCGCGTTCTACCGATACAGTCTGCCTCCCACAGCGGTGACCAAGCATCCCTGGCGGCGGTTGCTGCGGACACCACGCCACCAACGAATCAACGTTCTCCTTCTGGAGATGACCCAAACCCTAGTGGCCCTACGGTATCTGCAGATGCTAATGTAACTCAGACCCAAAGTACCAACCAGCTGCAAGGCAAATCATCCACTCATCCTACCTCATCTTCCGAGAGCATCGAGATGGAAGGGCCTACACTTTCGCCGCCGCAGAAGATGACAGGCTCAACTGATACACCTAATTCCAGTGTAGAGGATGCCTGTTCCGCTGATGCGGGCCAGACCACCAATATGGGCCAGGGACCATCGCCAGTCTGTTCAGAGAGCGAGTCCATGTTTGCGAAAAGGGATATCTCGCAGGTTGCGCACACACACCAGCCTATGTCGGCACTTTCTTCCTTCTCTTCCCGGGCCTCGTTATGCCGCCATACTCGCCATGGCGCCCCCGACCCACTCCCCGCCTCACAGCACCAACACAATGGGCGTGGAGCCAGTCGGATAGAGAGCAATGCGGAGCCTAGTATTCTGGGGACCTCCTGCAGCAACTGTAGCTGCCCCAGTCCGCCTTCAAGCCCGCCAGCTCAGCCTAACGACCGGGCACGCATTAGAACGCCTGCCAGCGCCGTGTCCAGTCGGAGAAACTCCGTCGTGATTGGTGAGCGCATTCCCTTCGAGTCTATGACCACTTCTTCTGGTCCTTCGCGTAATTCGCCTGCCGACTCCGTGCTGCCCCGAGTAAACCACGAGCGGGCAGGACTCAACTATGCTCCCGCCCGGTTACAGCTTCCGGCGGAGATCGAGCAGATTAATGTCCACAGCACCCAGTCGGCTCCTCCGGCTGCCCAAAACTCACCGCCCCATACCCCTAGATCTCGCTGTGGATCCACTACATCCTTACAGCTGCATAGAGACGATTACCGGCGCCCAATGCGGCCTGCCTTGGACGATCTGAGCCGCGCCGCTCCCAACCGTTCAGCAACTCCTCCTTTGAAACAGCTCAGAGGACGAAAGGCCCCTCTTTATATTCCAGCAGTTTTACGGCCCACCGATGCAAACGCTTATACCGCATCCAACTCGTCTTTGATGATCCGCCACGCGGGTCAATCCATGCAACCGCCTCCTCGAGACCATTGGGTGCCTGACTCTGCTCGTACTAACTGCGCGTCGTGTATGGCCCCCTTCACACTTTTAGGTCGGCGGCACCACTGCCGAAAGTGTGGTGAAATATTCTGCTCGCGTGATTCTAGGTTCGTTGTTGCCTTGAATCAGTCCTTACAGTTCAACATTTTTGGCTACCCATCTCGCTCGTGCGCAGGCTGCTCAGCCGCGTTCACAAAGCATGTTTTGGAGAACTCTCGTCTCTCGTCTGAACCTTCCCAGCCCTCGCTTCCCCAGGGCGCCCCGCAGACAATCGCTGCCACCCGAGGTAACCGTCAAGAAAACAATGAGATCCTTGCTGGTTCACTAGCTAACATGCCTGTTGATTGGAATTGGTCGACTTTTTGACACTCTTGATGTCGCCCGTGTCTCATAATATCGCAACTCTGGAAGCATCATTTTTATTTATCAACGTATCTTATAAGCATAGACATTTTTACTAGATTTTCATTCAAGCTTAGACTTTTCACCCACAATTCGACACAGCCTCGTGCCAAAGTCGTATGTCATGTAGAGCGGAATGAGAAACGTGGGGAAATAGATGGCGAAAAGCTTGGCTTTGCGAGCCATGTCCAGCGAGCACATTGCGACCTCGCCCAGGCAGCCCAGGGTCGTAGTGGATGCCTCGACGCCGTAGATGAGACAGGCAATGTAGGCCTTTTTGTTCTTTTTAGCCAGAGCATAGGCAGCCCAAGCAAAGAAGGGAACCTGCAGAAAGATCTCTACCCAAACAAATGTTTGTAGCCAAACAGGCTTGTCAACGAGCAGAGGGTCGTGGTTCTGGGTGATTTGCGTTTGCAGAAGCATCTTCTGCAGAGGATGCGTGAGGCTCTCCGGCAGGACGATGGCCGAATCAATGAGAATCGAGATACAAAAGTGGACGACGAAATAAACAATGTAGAAAGTGTCCATTGTGTGTCAGCTTGTGGAGCACGTCGAGATTACAGGATTAAATAGAACTAAAAACGTCAAGCCGGACGTTTGAAATAATAGGACACGCGCGCTTTCAGAGACTTGAGTAGGAGCCACCGATCTGAGGAGTCATCGTATACTTTGGCGGCCTCTGGCTCAGGATCAACGGTTCGGATCGCTTGTTTGCGGGGTCGCACTCGCGGAACAACTAAACTACTGCGGCGCTGGGGGGTTGGCATCATTGCAAAGTGTAAGTGTATTGTTGTTGTGGTTATTTCGCCAGCGCTGTGATGCGGGCGGCAACCCGTCCGATCTCGCCACCCTCTTTAGTGACGACAGTGAGGCCATTCATGAGAGGTTCTTTGACACCGTGAACAACGATTTCTCGTGCGTCGCGGTCCTCTGTAACGTTTTCGGGGGTCGTGCCGAACCCAAGTCTTGCAAATGGCTCACTGACCTTGGGTATCATGAACTTGGCGGTCTCGGGATGAAACAAAGGCTCCTCGACGACTGGCGGATCAGCAAGACCCAGCTCCAGAAGTTTATAAAGTGACTGGAGGTGTGTGAGTTTCACTTTGTCGGCCATTTTCCCGAATGCCAAAGCAGTCGACACAGCGCTAGCCTGGGCGTTTCCCTCCAATGGCCAGCCAAGCAGAGGGAAAAACAGACTCAATGTTTTCGCGAACCCGAGGCGAGCAACCTCTTGCGGGCAATTGACACACAAGACATCTAGAAACGACGTTGATTCACCTCTGATTGACGGGGTGATGTGGGTCATTGCCGACTGAATGTACAGTAAAAGCAGGCTCGAGTGCGCAGCAAACGCCGACTCTGGCATAGCCTTCATGAATTTAAGAACCTGCTGCCGCACATCTTTCTCGGTGTCCAGGATCAGTGGACCCAGGGCATGGCAAATAGACGCGAGCGAGGGAGGAGAAGACAGGGCAATGTCCTGTAATTGAGCAACCGCCTCTTTCCTGGCTTGCACGCTGTGGTGCTTGGTCAAATTCAAGTATGTTTGCAAGCTGGCCTTTTTACCAATGGCCTGGTTGGGCAGAGAAATCGCCCGGGCAGTGAACGCAGTGGAGGTTGCGTTCGACGCCGGCTGCTTGGATTTGCCTACTTTGAGCTTCTGCTTGTCGAAATCTTTTTTCTTTGCACGTGCCATGACGCCTCTCGCAATGAATGCCTGTTGGGGGAATTTTCGGCGATGTGTTTTTCACTCGATCTACTAAACAGGTCTCAGACCCTGCCCTATGACAAATCTGCGAGAATGACGTCAGCCCACAAGGTGAAAAAAGCCCAAGTAGAAATAAAAGTATGCAGCCGTAGGTAATTTGTTGATCGACGCATATTTTCGTTGAGTGTTTGAATCTGGCATTACGATGAGCAACTTTGGAACTACTGCTGTGCACACTGGGTCGGAGCCTGACCCTAGGACTGGCGCCGTGATCCCGCCAATTTCGCTGTCCACGACGTTTGCTCAGGCGGCCGCGGCCCAGCCGGTTGGCGACTTTGAGTATTCGCGCTCTGACAACCCGAACCGTGGGCAGTTCGAGCAGGTAATTGCTGCCCTTGAGAAGGGAAAGTACGGTCTTGCCTACTCCTCCGGATCAGCGGCTACTGCCAACATTCTTCAGTCCCTGGCCGTTGGTGCCAATGTCGTCTCGATCTCTGACGTCTATGGTGGCACCTACCGCTACTTTGCCCGGGTTGCCACTGCTCACAACATCAAGACGAGCTGGGTCGCCGACATCAAGAACAATCTGGCTGCTGCCATTACCCCCGAGACGCGCTTAGTCTGGATCGAGAGCCCCTCCAACCCCACTTTAACTATCACAGACATTGCCGCTGTCGCCAAGACTGTGCGTGAGCGCCGCGAGGCTGGCCAGGAGATTTACCTTGTTGTTGACAACACGTTCCTGTCGCCTTACGTTCAGAATCCCTTGGAACTCGGTGCTGATATCGTCATGCACTCTGTCACCAAGTACATCAACGGCCACTCGGACGTCGTTATGGGTGTTGTTGTCGTGAAAGACGATGGGCTGCACGAGAAGCTCCGCTTCATGCAGAACGCTATCGGTGCTGTTCCCTCGCCTTTTGACAGCTGGCTCGCTCACCGCGGTGTCAAGACTCTGCACTTGCGTGCTGCGGCCGCGTCGACCAACGCTCAGGCCATCGCCGAGTACCTCGAGTCCCAGCTCGGTGGTCTGGTCGAGAGCGTCTCCTACCCGGGCCTGAAATCGCACCCTCAGGCTGAGCTCATTGCTCGCCAGCACCGTAACGGCCTGGGTGGTGGCATGATCTCTTTCCGCATCAAGGGCGGCGCCAAGGAGGCTTCCGACTTCTGTGCCGCCGCCAAGATCTTCACTCTTGCCGAGTCTCTGGGTGGCATTGAGTCGCTCTGCGAAGTGCCTGCCGCCATGACCCATGCGGGCATCCCTAAGGAGCAGCGTGAGGAGTCCGGTGTCTATGACAATCTTGTTCGTTTGTCTGTTGGCATCGAGGACAAGGACGACCTTGTTGCTGATATTGCTCAAGCCCTTAAGGCTGCCACTGCTTAAATACGTAGCAGTCTGTAATGTATTAGACACTTGTTGACGTTTACGATTGTCGAATTCGCTATAAAAAAGGCTATATTAAAGTGCGATCGTCCAGCGATGCAATGAGAGGAGGGACTGCTTTTAAGGTTGGGGAGTTGACAGCATCCTTAAATGAGATAGGCAATGAGGCCGGCAAAAGCAGCAGCGACAGAGAAGCCTTTAGTAACAGCACCGTTGGAGCCAGCGGCCGAGCTGTCTGAGGAGCTCTTCGAAGAGCTCTTGGAAGAGCTGGCGGAAGCAGAGCCGGAAGCAGAGCCAGAACCAGCGGCAGAGGTAGCCTTGGAAGTAGCCTTAGAGCCAGAAGTGGCGCCGGAGCCGGAGGCAGCACTCGAAACAGCACTAGAAACAGCTCCTGAAGAGGCTCCTGAAGAAGTAACAGAAGTTGAATTGGAGGCGAGACTAGAGCCACTGGCTGAACCGGAAGCGGAGTCCGAGGCAAGGCCAGAACCACTGGCAGAACCGGACGCCGAATCTGAGGCTGAGCCAGAGGCCGAAGCTGGATCGGAGGCCGAGGCCGAAGCAGAGCCGGAAGCAGCAGACGAACCAGACGGAGCAGCAGTGCCGGAGCTGGACTTGGTCCAACCGGCTCCCTCAATCAGAACAGTAAAGTAAGGAGAGTAGTTGGTGGTGCTCTGGTTATCGGGGTCGGCGCTGTCGACAATCATAATAGAGTAGTCGGTGTTGGTGGTGGTCTTGCCCGGTACACTCCACTCGTAATTGCCGTTATTGGTAACACCGGAGGCAATAGTGTACAAAGTAGTGAGGTTGTCGGCACCATCCTTGCCACCCTCACGGAGAACGAGATTGACGGAAGCAATCTCGGATGAGGGTGTCCAGGTGATGTTGAACGGGTTTCCAGCGTTGATAACTTCACCCCAGCCAGGGTGAATGATAGAGTTTGGAGCAGCTAGAACTGCGGAGGCAAAAGTAGCAAGACCAAGAAGGAAGTTCATGTGAGGTGGTTAGATGGGCGTGGCCGCCTCTGGTTATATAGTTAGCCAATCTGCACGGTCTTTAGCTGGCGACCCCAGCCCATGTGCATGAGCTATATTAAGGCACACCGATTGCGGGCGCTAAACCAGCTGAAGGCCGGAGATCGCGATAAAAAAAACAGCGGCCTCTCGGTAAGAAGGTGTTTGTGTGCTACACGAGCAGAATATAGGCCGTCTCATCGACGGGTGCTGGGTTTCGTCTTCTCCGGCTTCTATTTACTTGCTTCCCAATTAGGTAACTTAATGGCCTATTAACGCGCAGCAGCCTTTGCGTGCATGGACATGGGTTTACGAGGGAACCCGATGGAAAATAGTAGAATACAGTGCATTGGTACGTGGGGCCGCCTTCAAAGACCGAAAATAACCTATTTGAAATAAAAACACTAGATATTTACAGGTCCATATGGAGTCTCGCGGCCTTCGGATTGCCGTAAACGCGATGACGCACCTGTTTCACCAACTGCAGGAACTCGTAAGTGGGATTATTCTCGTTGTCCGAACGGCCCTTTACCCCACTTGAAGACGATGCTCTGACCGCCTGGTCGGCCAACCACGACACAAAGTCGCGTGAAACCTCGGTATTTGTTCCCTCAAACTCGCCCTTCTTCTCAACAATCTCCGTCAACACCCTCAACAAGTCGAGCCGCACCCCATCCATGTCGTCACCTGTACGTTGAAGTGCCTGCTGAATCGCCCCAGCCCAGTCTTCGATGGCAGGCTTATCTGTATGACCAATATCACGAACAAGACGGACAACTTGTTTGCTGATATCTCTTGACAGTGGTTTGGAGGATAGCTGGGATTGAGCTTTGACAAGGGCCGGCTTGACTTGGTCGTAGTGGGCAGTGGCCAAGTTGGCCAGTATGTAAATATCCTGAGCCTGGAAATTTTGGGCAAGTCGCAGAGTCAACTCCGGGTCTTGTGACAGGAGTGCGGACGCCGCATTCGGGTTGTTTCGAACGGCAACTCCAAGAACTTTTCCGGCATGGTCTCGTTTACCCAACCCAGATTCGTACTCTTCTATGAGATGGGCTCCGTATTGTTCCATAAACTGCTGACCATGGTCAAAGTCGTGGGCGAGTTCCTCAAGCTGCTCCAAGTCGAGAATGGGCCGGCCAACCTCGGAATTGGGGGTGGGTTTAGCCAAAGCGACCGGGGCTGGGCCTGGCGCTTGCTTGTCTGCGAAGCGGGCCAATCGCTGTCCAGATTCCAGATCCATCTTGACTTCTAGCCCCTTGGGGATTGATTCTCCTTCAGGCACTACCTGCCACTCGTTCGAAGGTTCAAATGCCATAACTACCTGCCAAAGTGCCAAAAGCCACCACTTGATCATATGTCAGCAAAAATGGTTATAAATTAATCTAAATTATTCAGGAACGAAGGATTGGCGGCTAATTTCGCTTTAAACTTATTCCACCACTCGTCGAACGCCTTAATGGGCACCTGGCCCTGAGGACTAACAAAGCTCGACATATAGTTGTAAGCGTTAGTGACGATCTTGTTTGCCAGACTCGCAATGTCGTCGGGCCGGTCCGGGGCCGGCGTAGTCACCGGCTTGGCGGGCATAATGAGCCGCTGTTTGACTGCCACCTGTGCCTGCTTGGCGGCAGCAAGCTGGAGCTCCGCCTGCTCGAGCGGCTCCAGGGAAATGCCAATTGTGATCGCAAACTGATCTACGGCAGCTGTGCCATCAACATCATCCATCATCATATCTACGTCGGTTCCGTGGTTCGCTTCGGTCTGGATATTGAATCGGAAAATTGCCGACTGCTTCTCCTCGGTTAGCACCCCGAGCAAACTGAAGTCCTTCCCAGGCAGCTGGGCATACACACTAGCCGCTGATCCAGGCGGTAACGCTGTACCGGGAAGAAGAAAAATTGCCATGTGGTTGATTTTGGCGGCTTCTTGAATAACGTATACAAATTTAACCGGCTCAATCTGTTGCACATTGGTGTCAACAGGACGACCACCGCACACGATGCCAAACATGATATTACCCGCTGGCCTGCACAAAGAAACGTCTAGTAAGCGGTAGGGTTCTTTGCTTTATAATTGCACTGAAACCGAACGGGTAGATCTTTTTTAGTAGAAATGCCTTGATACTACGGTGCTAGAGAGACTCCAGACCAATACATATTCCCGGTAATTTTATTTTCTGTACTTTACTGGTAAGAAGTGTCTGAGACATAATATGATGTAGCACAGCCGGCAAAGATAGATGTAGCGTCTGAAGCACTAGTAGGTTCTGGGCAGTTCCCATGTTCGCCCCATCCCCACGACACGATAGCGTTGTCTTTGAGTGCCAAGTAGTGTTCACTGCCGGCGGCAACCTGATCTGGATGCACCATCAACGGTGCGTCTTGTTGACCGTGACTGTTGTTGCCTGTCACAACAACGCGTTCCCCGACAAATGCAATAGAAGACCATCCTGATACAATAGATAGATTTGAGTCGGTTTCGGGTATGTGGCCTCGGAAGTTCCCCAATATTATGGGTTTTCCAGACATGGGCAACACTACACTGAAGTCTCTTCCCACCGATATCTGACGGGCGTGGGAACCAACGAGCACCGGCTCCACTACTTTTGCTTGATGAATTCCCAACTGCCCTTTTCTTGAAGCACCCCATCCGTATACTTGACCGGTCTCCAACAACACTAGCGTATGGGCCATTGCAGTTTTCACGGCTACCACCGCAGCTTTGAACATGTAAACACGCTCAAGCCCATGGTTTTCTATTTCAGTAGCTAGTTCGCCTTTTTTCCCCGATCCGCATGTCCATACTTGCGCGTGCTCGTCAATAAATACTGAAAACGCCCATCCTGCAGCTACATGCGTCCACCTCAACCCGTCAGGATGGCTCACCTTGGTAAACTTCGAGGTCCCATCACCAACAACCCCAAGCTGCATTTCATCGTTGCTGCCACTGGCCATTGCAACACCATCCGGTAATAAAACAAGAGTATGGTTACCGCCTCCGGCCACCTCCAGCACCGGTCCGTCGACACCCAAAACAGCGGTAAACTCGCCCAAATCGTCACAGTGACCAACCCCTAGTTGACCCCGCCCATTGGACCCGCAAGCAAACAACATTGTACGTTGTTACAGCTCAACCAATGTTTTTTTCTCGCCCGAGACACTCGGGTTCGGGTATAAAGGTCGCTCACTGGCTCCTGCTGTGTCAGCCAATCCAATGCTGCGCATTGCAAAGTCGACTCGTGGATTCACACGATTCACCCAAGTGCGTGCCAACCACCACGCTGCGGAAGGAGCTGCCGAGCCGCTCACACCGTACGTCAAGTGGACTGCTGCCGTTTTGGCTGGTGTGGGCATCGTCACATACGACCGCTTCTACACTGACGGAGCCATCACCAAGATGGTCACTCCCGCCAGCAAGCAAGCCGAGAACCTCAAAGAGTCTGAGCACTACGTCGACTTCCAGCGCCGCGAACAGGACCGTGCTATTGCCCTATTTGCTCCGCGTGAACGCTCTGTGGCCACAGAAAACTTCAAGCCCCAGCCAGTGCCCGTCAGCGGCCCGCGCTCTGCTCACCTGAACGATCACATCGACGCCGACAAAATCACCGAGCGTCGCCCTCGCACTGACCCTTTTAGCAACAAGTAAAATAAGTATAAATCATAATCTATATGCCCAATACAGTTTGCTAGGCTTTATATTTGAGCGTAACTAGAAACTTCGTCGCATCTTCCGCGGACGCGTTACCATTTTCCGCTTTGACCGTAGTGCGAGCATCTTCGTCTTCGTCCTCAGAAACTTCGCCCGAAGAATCGAGCTCGGAGTCCGAGGGCGAGCCGGGAGCGGGAGTCTGCAGACGGGACGACGCAGCAGTCTGGGGAGCGTTCTCCAGAACAAGATCAGCGACCAGTATCTCGCTTTCCGGATCAACATCGTCGTTTTCCTCACTGACATGCCGATCCAAAGCCAGCTTGGTGTTAGCAAGTTGCATGATCGACTCCTCGATACTATCCTTGGTGACCATGCGCACAACCTTGACGGGTCGGGTCTGGCCAACACGGTGGGCCCGGTCTTCGGCCTGCTTGTCATCGTGAGGATTGAAACTCAGGTCAAAGATAATCACAACGTTGGCACATGCCAAGTTGATACCGAAACCACCTGCCTTAGTCGACAGCAGGAACACGGTGATATCCTCCTCGGCATAGTACTTGTCAATCATATCCTGGCGCATTTCAACCGGCGTCTGTCCGTCCATACGTAAAAAGGAGAACTCCATCTTGGTCAAAACACGTTCAAGAATATCCAGCACCTGGGTGAACTGCGAGAAAATCAGTAAACGGTCGCCCCGCTTCTTCATCGGCACAATCAGCTCCTGCAGCTTCTGGACTTTACCACTAGCCAAAAACTCTTCCTCAGGCAAACGATGCTGGCCAATGGTCACGGGGAATTTCAAGCACAAGTTGTGCAGCTCAAAGTCATTCATGACCTGCATATCCTCGAAAATATAATCCCGATTGGCATCTTTATACACTTCCTCGTTCATGATTTCCTTCGACATTAGCTTGAGTTTTTTATCGTCGTATAACCGTCGGAACAATAAGGGGTGCAGAGCTCCCTTACGCAATTGCATCAACACATTATCGAGCGCGATCGAGGCCTGTCTTGTCTTACGAGAAGACTTTTCCTCCTTGGCACCTTCCTTTACCTCGGCATTAGCCTCCTTGATGCTCTTTTTATTGCGATTAAGCTCCTCGTTGTACACCTGGCGCTGGCGCTCAGTCATCTCGCAGGTGACCACCTCGTGAGACTTGGGCGGCAGGTGCTGCAAAACCTGGTCTTTGCGGCGACGAAGAACAAAGGGCGTCATCATCGTTTTGGCTTTGATGATACGCTGCTCACTCAACAACTGTGACCGCGTTGTTTCGCTCGTCTTTTCCTCTTTCTGGTCAGCGGCGGACGTCTTGGCCTTGAACTTGAACACCTCCAAGAGATCTTCCTTGTTCTGCTCAAACAAGTTGGGCAGAATGAAAGAAAGCAGAGAAACAAGCTCTCGCAAGTTGTTCTGCAAGGGCGTGCCAGTAAGTAAAACGCGGAAGTTTGCACGCAACTTCATAAGTTTGTTGTAACGTTCGGACTGCGAATTCTTTAGAAGGTGACCCTCATCGTATACACAAACGTTGAACCTCATCGATTTGAGGAAACCCATGTCCTGCTTGCCACCAGTGGCAAGATTATAGGTAGTAACCATAACATCAAAGTTGGAACCAGACGACAAAATAGCTTCTCGAATTTCCATACGCTCGCTCTGAGAACCGTAGTAAGGCTCAACTGTTAAAGCAGGGCAGAAACGGTTGAGCTCCCGGAGCCAATTTTCAAGAGTAGACGAAGGGCACACAACCAAGTGAGGTCCCCGCTGACCGTTCTGTTTAATGTGGGCCAAGAAAGAAATGACTTGACAGGTTTTACCAAGACCCATTTCGTCGGCTAAAATACAAGAGAGTCCGCGCTGGTACAGCAATTGCAGCCAATTGATACCAACCTGCTGATAGTTTTTGAGCTCAACGTCGGGGGCGAGCAATGCGGGCTTTTCTTTGAAGAACCCGCCGGCGCCCTCGACATCTGTGATCTCAAGCTCTGACTCGTTTTGGCCTTTGATGTCAACGCCCCACGCACGAATACCTCTTTGGACATCTTTGCCGAGCTTGGCGCATTCTTGAATCAGCGAATCAACAGCCTCATAACCACGCAAAGTGGACAAGCTGGCGTCAACGATTTTGGAACCAGCGCTCTTTTTGACAGCACCACGTCGTCGTTTGCCATCGGTAGGAGCATTAGGATTCGGGACATCAACCTTGGACGCCTGGGCAAGAGTTTGATAAGGACGCTTTTTGATAAGCACGTCGGCCATATCCTCGGTACAGCCCGTGACATCAATGATAGATTCTTGAGGAGCAGTATTCAAGAACTGCAAGACACGCAGCTCGAACTCGTACTGGCCGCGCTGGTCGTAGACCTCTTCGCCGTCTGAGTCGTCAGAGCCGGAGAAGTCGTCGTCAAACTTTCGGGTCAGCTTTTTCTTGGGCTGGAAAGACGGAGGTGGCGTTCCTACACCAGGTCCCATAACCGGGACCTGTGGACGGGCGAACTTTTCGCGGATCGACATACCAGTACGCTCGACCTCGCGCTTCGTCGTGCCTGCAGTGTCCATCATGCCCTGGCGCTTCATAGAGTGAAGCCAATCAGCCGCGCCCTGGAACGTGCGATGGACCCTGACAGCAGTACGCAACGTGGCAACACTAGCAGTGGGGAACATATTCTGCAGAGCCATGACGATTCGCTCTTCGTTCGCTTGACCGTTCGCCGAGGGGCCAGCCATCGGGTCCGCTGCAGCAGGTTGGCCGTATCCGAAGCCCATTTGTGCGGCAGCCGGCTGTCCAGCAGGGTAGCCATACCCGTATCCCATTTGCGCCGCCGCGGGCTGGCCGCCATATGCGTTCCCGTAGCCGTACATGGCGGCCGGTTGCTGAGAGTTCACAGGAGCGGCCTGCTGGTTGTAACCTCCATAGCCGGTGCGAGCAGAATAACCCTGTGCAGCAGGTTGAGCAGCAGGTTGAGATCCCTGGTACTGATAGGCCTGCGGCATGTACCCGTGGTACGACCCAGGGGCGGCGGGCTGGCCAGTCGGCGGTGGGGGACGGACTGCACCGCCGGGTGACCTGTATGCCGGCGGCGCGGCCGCAGGCTGGCCTGTAGCCGCACCAGCCGGTTGGCCGTTTGAGGTTGGACTGCCTTGTGCACCGTTAGGGTAATACGAGTATCGATCCGAGAGGTAGCTTAACCGGTGGTCTCCAGGTTGGCGCTGCATCACGCGTCAATTACAAATCGAAAATCCACCCAAACCGTCCTACTAATCGATAATTTTTTTTACCAATTTTTTTTCGCTTCCAAAAAAGTTGGGCTGGTTTGGTAAGCAGCAGCTCTGTGCACCACTGCTGATTGTAGGCTACTGGATATGGAATTTAAAGAAAAGGGGAATAAGGAGTACGCAGCAGGCAATTGGGAGGCGGCAGCGGAATTGTTCACACGGGCGCTGGCGGTGGATCCGGATTTCGGGGTATGCCTGGCAAACAGAGCCGCGTGCTGGATCCATTTAGGCCGCTGGTCGGCAGGGCTGAGCGACTGCGAGGCTGCCGTAACCAAGTCGCTGGCCCCTCAGGTTAAAGTCAAGGTTTATTGGCGTAAAGCCAAATGCCTGCAGGCGCTGGGGCAGCCCGTGGGCGAGACCCTGGTCCAGCTGCGGGCACTTGATCCCGACAACAAGGAGCTGCACGCCATGCTCCAGCCGGTCCCCGTAGTCGCCATAGACTCGTTGCCGGCGTTTTCAGAAGCACCTGCACCGCCAAAGCCGTCCAATTGGACCCCGCCGGGCCGGCCAATCGCTTATGCAACCATTCAGTCATTACTGCGACAGAAGCGTCCCGAGGCGGACGACTTTGCCTTCTCCATCGAGCCCCAGGAGCTCGTGGCCGCCCACCGCGGGATTGGCATTGATCCGGAGGTGATTGACTACTACCACGACTTAATCGCCGCGCGTGGCGGAACCCACGGTGCCGCCCTGCTGCGTGCCTTGAAATCGTGCGACCGCTACTCTTCTGCAGAATTTTTGGCCGACGAGTCCCTGGCGGCTGCAGCGTCAAAAGCCGTTTCGTAATTGTAGTTTCTAGTGTCCTCCTCCCACCTGTCTCGCCAACCGTCGTGTGCTGACTAAATGGACATTGTCGAAGAGGCGGTAAATTCAAGGCTTCGAAAGCATATGGCCAATGTCCTGAATCTGGTTTGCATTGTACAGATACTGCAGATCTACCTGCACGACCTCTCAATATTCCGGCTCGTGTACAACTTGCTGCTGCAGTACTCCGGCCTGTCTCCGCAGTACGACGAACTACGAGGATCCGCTGCGCCAGCTAACCGCCGCACAGTGTTGCTCATGTTTGTTTTGAGCTACCTGGCCTCCCTCGTATCCCATGTGCTGTTCAAATTGCCGCAGCCGGGCTTCGACGGCCGGTTACATGGTATTGTCATGGTCGAGTTCATCGGAGTCCTGCCCGTCAACCGGGTGTGGCTGTTGATCTGGGACACTATCGTGTTCTCGATTCAGTTACTGCTCTATGCCATTAATTTCCCTATTCCATCACACGCTCCCGATTCAATTGACCTGGGAACCCCCGACACAGAGGCTACCTCGCTGCTCCAGCAAACGGCCCTGTCTGTGGCAAAAGTCATGAACGGCACGGCAGTTATTTATACTTGGGACCTCCCGCGAACCATCAGCTACAGCTTGCATCACCCGACAGACCCAGTAGGGCCCGATCAGCCCGCACAGGAGCCGGCACCCCCGCTCTCTCCGTCGATCCTGCCGACGGCAGTGCCAGTAAATATCTGATATGTTGATTATTTATTGCTAATAAAACACGCGCTCAGGTTTTCTCCTGCGATGCTCAAAGGGCAGCTTGATAACCTCGGGCCCAAACACCGGGAAAACATATGCATTCTCTTCGTAGACAACGGGGGTGGTCTCCTGATCGGACGCCTCGGGCTCTTCAGCCTCGTCAGACTCCGCCTCGTCGCTGATTATCGGTGACCCAGGAGCCGGAGTTGCAGGCCGGGCAAATGGGCGACCCTCAGGCTTACCTCCACGCATAGGAGCAAACCGATCGCCTTCCCATCTCTGGGGGTCGGGGTGGATAATTCGTTTGGGATCGTAGTCAATGGTTGATCTCTCTGCTTCAGGAGGCAGATCGTGTTTGAACAGACCAGCTTCAATGGCAGCCTTTTTCCACAAGTACATCATTTCATTGGCAGCCACCGAGTCAGCTTGAAGACTGGCCGGCTTCCAGGGCTTGTTCTTGCCAATAAAGTGCAGCACGCGAATGTCGCTTTTGAACCTCCGATACGCAGGCTCGTATTGGTATGAGGCCGATAAAGTCACATTGTACACAAAGGGCAGTCTGTTCCAAGCTTGTGCAAAGAACTCGTTCAGCAGGCCCTGGTCGCTGCCGTCGAACGAAGTCGATGTTTTGATCAGATCCTTGAGGCCCTCGAACGTGGCTGTGTCTGGGCGGCAGGCAAATACACCGCTATTAAAGATATCGGGCCAACCGACGTCTGGTGCAGCCGCAATTGAGCCTAGGTCGATTTCCGCATCTAGGTCGCTGAGTGGTTTTAGGGGAAGGGTATCGGCATCCAGGTAGACAACCTGATCATAGGGCAATGTCCAAGCATAGATCTTGGTGACGCTCACGTCCAATTCTGGACGGCCTAAAAGCGTCAGCTCCTCACTGCTGCCTGTGGTCAACGCAGGAACCTCGTGGAGCCGCCAAATGGTGCTTAATTGGTCGCGGACCTCATGGCTGAGTTGAGGAGTAACAAGTGCGACTCTGGGGCGTTCGTCTAGCTTGGCCAGCCGGTGTCCCAGGGCCATTGCTCCCAGAACGTACTCGGCCGTATATACAAGCGTGGTGTAGCAAGACGATCTCGTCATTGCCTCAAATTTAGCTGTGCAGTGAGGTGAAAACGACCAAGTATCGGCTTGCTCAATAATGTTTTGGTCCCAGAGCCTGCAGCAGGTTGCATGGTTGGGTTGCAGAAGCCCAAACAATAAGCACCCAGTAAGGCCGACCTATGCGCGGCGCTCTCCCGTTTAAACTTTATTTATGGCCCCCGGCCGACCGGCTCGAACGTGCCCTGCTCAAGCGCGGAGCCGCGAGCACTCGGCGAGCAGCTTAGAGCGCACCATGTGAGCCGCTCTATTCCTTACATGCCTATTCGAGCCGGATTAGCTAACGTGAGACTATTTCGGAACAGACTTTTTGGAACACCTTGAGAGCACTATATATAAATTAGATGAATCGCCTTTATTTAGACTCGACACGCTTGCGAGGAGCAGAATTTTCCTTAAGAGCAAGTAGTTGCTTGGACCGGAAGCTCTCGTAGTGAGTGTGAGCAGTGGTGTCGATGAGATCCTGCAGGTGGGTGGTTATCAGGAACGAGCGAAGATGCACAAACTCGCAGTGCATGGTGTTCTCTACGTTGACCGTTCCCCAGCGGTGGTGACGAACAGGAACCTCCTTGCCGTCGATAGTCGCGGTTTCCGAAGACCCAACAACCGCAAATGGAATCATGTTGCGAATGGTCTCCGTGTACTCGCGCTCCTCGACATCGTACTCATCACTGGCATAGGGGTAGAGACGGAGCTTGTACTGGGCAAACTCAGCCTGGAGCTTGGCTTTGAAACTCTCACGCTCCGCCAAAGTCATAGTATCAGACTTGGCAATAACTGGCACAACGTTGGCAATCTCGCTGAGCTTTTTCAGCACAACCACATCAAGCGGCTTGAGACCGTGACCGTTGGGCTGGATGAAGAACAATACACAGTGCACACGCGTGTCATTCAAATACTTGTCACGCTGAGCTGTCAGCTCTTTGCGCAAATAAAGCGAGTGCTGGTCCTTGATGTACTTGACTATCGGCTCCCAGCACTTGTCGTTGTTCATCTGGTCGCCGTACCCGGGGGTGTCGATAACAGTAAGTTGCAACCGTACGTCGTTCTCGACTATAGTATGCGTCACCGACTGGATCTCAGGCGTGCGCTCGACCGGCTCGTCCGCGCTTTTGCGCCCGTGCGAATGCGCAATCTGCGACGCAAATAGAGTGTTGATGAGCGTCGACTTGCCAAGACCGCTCTGTCCAACTACCATCAGGTTAAGCTGGAATCCACGTTTTAGAAGGCGCCGTTCAATTTGGCGCGTGATGGTATCAAAACCAACATAGTTTTTCGGCTCGATTGAGGTCATGTCAACGCGTCAACTTACCACACATCCCATGCCTTTTGACTAATGGTTACCCGGATGTATCATATCGGCGCTACCTCAGGCCCCCCTATTTTGCTTGGGGTTACAATCTGGCATCAAAAAATTTCAATTCACATATATAATAATCTTGAATCAGTTTCTGGATTGAGGGCAAAGCCATTAGTTCTTGCCACTTCGGGAAGCTTCCTGTCCGGTAAGGTTCTCAGTCCCAGATTTATATAAATGTTTTGCAGGACCTGGTAATAGAAGCATGTTTGTGAAGTTGATTTATTTAGCCGTTATTTTCATAACTAGCTTGGCGGCCTGTATCTACCCGGTGGTCTCTTCGTTCTCCTCGAGGTCGCTCTATGTCCTGCGCCACTTCGGTACCGGCGTGATCATCTCAACGGCCATCCTCCATCTACTTGAGCCAGCAAACGACGCACTTACCGAAGAAATCTTACCCGAAGGCTGGCAAAACTACCCCTGGGCATTTGCATTATGTTTAGTGGGCTTATTCTTGACGGTGCTCGGCGATATCTTTAGCCAGCGTCACTTGTACAAAAAGGGCATTTCTCACTCACATGGGCAGGCCCTCACAATTGAAACACCCTCCAAACTCGATAGCGAGATCGTTCCTGACATTTCAATCGCTACTCAAATCTCTGGTCTGTTGGTTCTAGAGATCGGTATCGTGTTACATTCGTTATTTATTGGCTTGAGTTTGGGCGCCACTGAAAAAGGTGGAGCACTGGCCCTAGCAATCGTATTCCATCAAACTTTCGAGGGTTTAGGCCTGGGTGCCCGCCTCTCCTCAATTGAATGGCCCCAGTCAAAAGCGTGGGTCCCAAAACTCCTCGCCATTCTTTATGCCGTCACAACCCCTGTTGGAATTCTGATCGGAATCGCACTGTCAGAACAGTACGACGAAGATTCCCCGACCGCATTGATCGTAACCGGTATCTGCGATAGCTTGTCCTCTGGTATCTTGCTCTACACAGGGCTGGTGGAGTTGTTGGGTAATGAGCTTGTCAATGCGCATGACCTGCCCACAGCACCTCTCAAAGATGTCCTGGTAGCCTACGGCTCTATCACTGCCGGCTGCTATGCTATGGCATGCTTGGCAATCTGGATTTAACAACTGGGATATATTTTAACTCTGCTACAGAGTTGATGCTATAGTATTAAGATTTTCGAAGCACTTATCAAACAAAAGAAATCAGTCATAGTCTGTGTCTTCCTGCACGGGACGAACCTCTGGCTCAACTGGAGTTCCGCTATTCAAAGGCGTTCCATTTGAATTGGGCTCGACAAATACCCTTTTGGGCTCGGGCTCATCGAATTCACTATGTCGTTTCCCGGAACTTTCAGAGACAACCTCTTCTTTGACAGACTCTTCGGGCCCTACAGCAGGGCTCGCCTCGCTGGCCGATTGCGGTACACCGCCAGAGTTACTGCTACTAGAGCCACTGGTCTCTGGTTGAGGAGTAGGCTTGCTCACTGGCGCCGGCACCGGTGATTTCGACCCCTCCAACCCAGTCTTGGCGGCAATCGCTGGGCTCTGTTCCACAGAAGATGCAACAGCCTGCTGGCTCGGTTTTGCGTCAGGTGCTGTTTCTGAAGATGGGCTTTCCGATGAAACGATCGCGTGCTGTGCGAGCCCCGGATGATTCTCAGCATGTAATGCTTTCGGTTCTTTAACCTCAGGGTTCGCCGAAGAGCTGGACTCGGCTGCTGAATCCTCAATCTTGGGCGTGATAGGTTGTTGAGTGACTTTAGCAGCTGATGTTTGAGCCCCCTTGTTCTCTATGGGTTGTGGAGGTTGAACTTGGACAGGTGCTTGGACAGGTGCATGATATTGATCGTGGGCCTCCTGGGCCTGCTGGGCCTGGGCTTGTTGTGCCTGGGTCTGCTGTACCTGAGCCTGTTGCACCTGAGCCTGTTGCATCTGAGCCTGTTGCATCTGAGCCTGTTGCATCTGAGCCTGTTGCATCTGAGCCTGTTGCGCCTGAGCCTGTTGCGCCTGAGCCTGTTGCGCCTGAGCCTGTTGCGCCTGCGCCTGCTGAGCCTGAGCCTGCTGAGCCTGAGCCTGCTGGACCTGAGCCTGCTGGACCTGAGCCTGCTGGGCCTGAGCCTGCTGGGCCTGAGCCTGCTGGACCTGAGCCTGCTGGGCCTGAGCCTGCTGGGCCTGAGCCTGCTGTGCCTGAGCATCCTGAGCCTGAGCATCCTGAGCCTGCTGTGACTGAGCCTGCTGCCCCTGAGCTTGCTGTGGATGAACTTGAGCTTGTGCCTGAGATGGCGGCTGAGCCTGTGCCTGGGCTAGAACTTGAGCCTGCGCCTGAGCCTGAGCCTGAATAGCAGCCTGTGCCTGAAGCTGAGGAGGCTGAGGTAAAGCAGTTTGCGCTTGGCCAGAATTTTGAGTGCCTGAAACCTGTCCTGAAAGTGGAGGAGGAAGATTTGAACCTACTGGCATGGTCTGATCGGCAAATGTGGCCGCATAGATACCTTGAGGGCCCAGGGGAGCAGGAAGTGGACCAGATGGAACCTCTGCACCACCCATTTGAGCCTGCAAATGTTCCAAACGACTTTGAATTTGACAGTTGGAAGGATCAAGCCAGGAGGCTCTTTGGTATGCATATAACGCGTCTGATAGCTGGCCGTTGCAACTCTCATAAAGGGTTCCCAAATCATACCACGCCTCACTGATATAGGGATTTAAGCCAAGAGCTCTAGAATATGCATCTAAAGCGTCACGGTACTGGTTGATCTGATAATACAAAACACCAATAGAGCACCAGAAAGTGGGATTGCGATCATCACGATAGACAGCTTGTTGGTAAGCTTCATAAGCCTTGGAGAAAGACTGCTGGCTCATGTAACAACGGCCGAGCAAATACCAACTCTGAGCGGATGGGCTTGATTCCAGGCTTCTAGTCAAATAGCTGATAGCAGCGTCATAATCTTTGTTCTTATGAGCCAGCCAACCAAGCTGTTGAAGCACGCTGGCATGGTTTGGCGATTCGGCGAGAACACGTTCGTATGCTTCAAACGCCTTGTCGATACTTCCCTGCTGTTCGTAAACATGTCCAATTTGGAACCACAAATCCGGGGTAGTCAGAGGAGCAGGCGGAGTGTTGAGGATATAACGGAAGCACTGAAGTGCTTGCTCATAACGGCTCTGTTGTTTGTATATAATACCCAATCTGAAATAGACTTCATGGGCCTTTTCAAAATTTGGATCAATCTCAAACACCTGAGCAAACGCTTCTTCGGCGTACTCCAACGAGCCATACCTGTCATATAAAATTCCAATTCCATACCAAAGCTTTGGGTCTTTGATATCGCGATTGTACAGTGCCTGTTGATAGGCACTAAAGCTTTTGCCGAGCTCGTCGGCCATAAGATAGCAGTGTCCTAAAGCAGCCCAAACTTCACCAGAGTTGCCTTTCAGTTGGAGAAGTGACTGAAAGCATTCAATGGCTTTCGGATAGAGTTCACATTGACGGTAACAGCCGCCCAGAGCGTTTAAGAGTTCTGGAGTGACTGGCTGATATTTGAGGGACATTTCGTAGCATTCGATTGCCTTTTCATACTCACCGACATTTTCAGCAAGGTGGCCAAGAGCCTCCCAAGTTTCTGCTGTCATTTTCTCGACTTGTTTCGAAACCCCTTCGACCTCAGAGGACCTACGAGTACCCGACGCCTGCGCCGACGACTCGACCTGATTAGTAGACGATGGTCTGTTTGGAGTGGAATACTGCTGTGACTGACGTCGCACTTCAGCTACCTGACGGGGCTTCTGCGCAGGGGAGTGTTGTTGACTTCGAGGGGGGTGAACCTGAGGTTTAATCTGGTGAACTTGAGAAGGCAGAGCTTGCTGCTGCGGTTGCTGTTGCTGCTGTTGCTGTTGTTGCTGTCGCTGCTGTTGCTGTTGCTGCTGCTGCTGTTGTTGTTGTTGCTGCTGTTGGTGGTGTTGTAAAGCTTGAGCCTGAGCCGCTTGAGCTTGTGCAGCTTGAGCTTGGGCCTGAGCCTGGGCTTGGGCCTGGGCCTGAGCTTGTGCTTGGGCTTGGGCTTGGGCTTGTGCTTGGGCCTGAGCTTGGGCTTGTGCTTGTGCTTGTGCTTGTGCTTGTGCTTGTGCTTGGGCCTGGGCTTGTGCCTGGGCTTGTGCTTGGGCAGCTTGGGCTTGTGCTTGGGCCTGGGCCTGTGCTTGGGCTTGTGCCTGGGCTTGTGCCTGGGCTTGTGCTTGGGCTTGTGCTTGTGCTTGGGCTTGTGCTTGGGCTTGGGCTTGGGCTTGAGCCTGAGCTTGTGCATGTGCGTGGGCTTGAGCTTGAGCCTGAAGCTGTTGCTGGTGGTGATCTAGTATTTGGTGTTGTAAAACAGGGGTCTGCATCATGGGAGTTTGATGTGCCGACTGGGGGTGGGCCATCTGATGCCCCATTTGTTGCTGAACTTGCTGTGGTATCTGTTGAGGAACTTGCTGCATGCCAACTTGGCCCTGGTCCATGCCAGGAGTACCGATCATAGGAGAAGGCTGCGGAGTTTGCTGATGACCTGGAATACCAGCAGCACGCTGTTGACTAGCTTGCTGCATCATTTGAACATGTTGGGGGTGCATCTGAGGCATCATCTGAGCATAGACGTTCTGATCGATAACGTACATCGGGTTCTTCATATAAGGGCCCTGAGAGCCCATTTGCTCTCCAATCATAGCGGCGGGCATTTGAACCATCATCGGCTGATGCATTTGTTGAATCATCGCCGCCTGCTGGGCAGGAGAAATGTGCATTTGTTGGCCCTCGGGCATCCCACCGGCCATCTGGGCGGGCATCGCACTAGGGTGTCCCGCCACAGAGGCGCCAGGGACGGGGTTGTGCATTCCATTAGACATTCCATTTTGCGAGTTCATTGCATGCTGCGAGACCCCATACGGTTGTTGAGGATGGGGAGCTGAGGCCATAGAGGTGGGTTTGATCAAGACTGGGAATTTTGCTTAATCGAAAAGGTCCTGAGCACTGCAAAGAGAAACCGTGGTGTTTTCTGAGTTTCAAGAGTTCAAAAGAGGCGAAGGGCGGCGAATCCAAGAGCCAGTGGAAGACTAACCAAATGAAACGAATCCGCAACCGGACAATAGGGGCGGTTCGTTACTGAATGAAGGACGGTGGATAAAACTCGCTCGTTTCAATCTGTGCGGTATATGTCAGATATACCAGAATAATTCAAGTCCGTTGTGCTGCGGTGCACTCAAGATTTATCGATTGCTTCAGCGATGGCGAGTCCTGAAGGGATACAATAACGAAAATGTACCGTCAGCAGCCTAGGACAACACTACTCCACAATCATGTGGGTAAGGGTAGGGAGTCGGAGTTTCTTTTCCTGTATGACAGATCTACTACGATGCGCTTGCGGTAAGGGTCGCAGCATGCATATGACTAACGCAAGCCTGACTCTACCCTCACCCGCGACAGGCTGCATGCTGACGCCATGGTGGTGAGAGCGTGAGCAAGTCGTCCTGGACCCGGCTGAGCAGGTGTCTAATTGAGGTAGTTAACCATTAGCAGATCGAGTTTATTTCCCGAACAAAGTGGGGCTCGTCGTTTTATCTAATTATAGTTGGGGCGATTATCATTCTGCAGGGCATTCAAAAAGTAACTACAACCGCCAAGAATACCATGGAGACAACCCTCGTGCCCCCATGCGACTCGCAATTTCACAGGGCGCGGCCCTGCAGGGCCTTTGCTTCTGGGACACCCACTTTGATTGCGTGCATGCGCATAAAGATATCCTTGGAAACCTGCTGCATCGCTCTGACTAAGCAGACCCAACCTTTTGTTGGGTTTTCGGCACCGTGCGCGAGGTGCGAGCCTGTTTCAGACGGCGAAGCGGGTTTTAATCGGTGGGCACACACTTTTTTGCCATCCCGAGCATTTGGGCTCGCTCCCGCATTCGGCATGTCAATCGCCCTCACCCGTGGATGCCCCTAACCCCTGCTGTAGCATTCCTGAGACCCATCTGCATGCTCGGCGGCACCGGTAGAGGAAAAAAGAAAAAAAAAAGTCTGGCAGTATGGAAAGCAAGAATGCCAAGCCATTGGTACGAGATAAAATGGTTTCCACAGCTCAACGATTATTGTCGATACCACGAGTCTGGTGGCCTTGAATACCTTGCTTATCGCGGATCCACCAGGCGCAAAATAATATGACTCTCATACAATCATGACCCGGTTCGGTGAAGGTCAGGGTAACCTCTAATCTATCCGAGGCTAGGGTTGGGTTGCGAGGGTAGAGCAGGCGCTCTCTCAACAAGGAACAGGCGAAACGGTAAACTTTTGGGAAACCCGCCCCAGTATGCAAGCAGACTGCGCAACTTAGTGCATTGCGCTGGGGTGGCATGTTTCATGCGTGTGACGTAAATCCTGCTCAAGGCGAACCGCTAGCCGGGGAAAATGCAATACCAGTGCAGACTAGGGTGATAGAAGCTATTTGCTACCTAGTAGATTAGGGGCAACCTCTCTCAGCCAGTCGAGCTCGACCGGGGAGACTACTCGGGCGTAGGCCTTAGTGGTAAAGACATACTCCAAGTACATAATTGCCGCTGAGCGACGTCCAAAAAGCGAGCTGCTAGGGTGAATGTTGATAGGCTGATTGTTCACTGTAGATTGATAACGGCGGTCTGCCAGGCCCACGGCAGTGTTGGTGGGGTAGCCTCGCAGGAAGCTCTTAATGATTAACTCGTAGTCAATCGTGTCCTCGTCCGCTTGATCGCGCTCGCGAGTAAGGCGTAAGTATCTTCGCAACTGCGCCCGGATTTGGTTGACCGACTGCATGGCACGCGGCGAGACGGCGATACGAGCACACCAATCGCGAACATCGCGGCGGCCTGCACCGGATGCTACTAGAGACTCGTAGGCATCGTATATTTGTTTCACCAAAATTAAATCGCCATATTGGGCTGCAGCAGGAAATAATTCTGCTCTGGCTTCCGCAACCTCTCCTTGCTTGGCTACAGGCGGTGTCAGCAGCAGGTCTGGAACATTTAGACATGCAGCAATGTCAATTACGGCGTCACGTACATGCACTTCCTGATCAACAGCATGGACAAGCACGGCAGCAAGCGCTGGATCCACGGGTAAAACAGACATCTTGCTGCCGAACTTGGTGATTTTACCGGCTGAATCAAGGGCGCCCAGCGCGTATAGCTGTAGCAAAGCATTGGCCACGGACCGCTGGTTGGGCGTTTGAATCCACGGAAACTCATACACGTTATCAACGCCTGCATTTTTCAAAGTCAAAACAGGCCCTGAAACAGGACACAATGCAATCTCAGGTTCTGTGTGGGGGGCCATTTTCATGTAGTCTGACTCGAGATATAACCTAAAGCACTTGCCCGGAGCCTCACGCCCAGCTCGGCCCATTCGCTGCGCTGCTGATGCTTGCGAAATAGAAACCGGTAGTAAACTGTCCAGCCCTAGCTTTGATCGGTAGACCCGCACCTTGCGGCGTCCGCCATCAATGACATATCGAATGCCGGGGATTGTCAAAGACGTCTCGGCAATATTCGTAGCCAAAACAACCTTACGGGTGCGAGCGGGTGTTTCTGCGAATGCTTTCTGCTGAGCACGCTCGGGCAAAGCGGCGTATAGGGGTACAGCCCAGATCTTGGGCACATTATTGGGCCGATTGGGCGCCCGCGAGTGAAGCTGCTCCGCAGTGGCCTCAATCTCATCTTGGCCAGAAAGAAATACAAGTACATCACCCGTCGGCTGTGTGGAATTGACCTGTTCAACTGCCTTGACAGTTGCTTCGACTAAATTCGATTCTTCGGCCTTGAGATAAAAGCGCTCAACCGGATAAGTTTTACCTTCAACATAAAGGATGCGGGCGCCGCCAAAAAACTCTGAGAAAGTTTCTGCATCTAGCGTGGCAGACATTACAACCACCCTAAGCTGAGGCCGGTTGGCCAGGATCTGTTTCAAGAGCCCCAACAACAAATCAGTCGTTACGGTGCGTTCGTGGGCTTCGTCAATAATAATCGTAGTGTAGCGTCTCAAATTCGGATCGATCATGATCTCACGCAAGAGCATACCGTCCGTGACGTATCTGAGAACAGTTTGGAGCCCAAGCTTGGCTTGAAAACGCACTTGGTACCCGACTCTTTCCCCCAGTCCTGTCTGCATTTCGGCGGCAACTCGGGTGGCCAGGCTCATGGCAGCGACTCTTCGTGGTTGTGTAACAGCAATTCGCTGTTTGGGGTCTACGTCAAGCAACAGCTGGGGCAGCTGCGTTGATTTACCCGAACCGGTCTCACCAATGATAACCGTCACTTGACTGGCCAGCACGGCCTCAGTCACTGCCTTTCGACCCTTATACATCGGCAGCCGCCTTCTCTGTCTCAATATCTCCTCATAGGCGACACTCGATCTTTGTTTGGGCAAAGCATCCGAATCTTCACTGTCGCTGAAATCGACAGTTTTCATGACAAATCCGTCTGGGGCATTTCCGAGTTTAGTGGGTCTGGGCGAAATGCCAATCTGGGCCATTCACGGAATAAAAGTACGTTGAATTTTGTTACTAGTATGCATTGACTACTCAGGCACGGTCTGGGGCACCTCGATAGGCTTGGTGGGCGGAGCGTAAAGAAACAGAAGAGTGTAGCCAGCTGCAGACATAGTTGCTAACAAAGAGGCAGATTTACCGTAAAGTCCTGGTTGTTTAAAGAAGGAGCCCGCGTGTGCCAGTCCGTAAAGCCATCCCCAGACGGCCAAGAAGCCCGCGCCATTCTTGACGTCACCGTCATATATCATCAGGGCCCCCAAAAGATGGGCCCCGCCAAAGCCGGCACACGACAGCCGCGAAGGCCGCAGAGGGATGCCCGGCGCGGGTGCCTTGCGGGGAAGACCACCCAACAAAAAGCCTCCTGTAGCGATTGCTGGGGTTCCGGTAGCATATAATTTCAAAAGGTCCTGCATGTTAGAAGAGGTGGTTTGCTGTGGGTGGAAGAGGTTTACTAAACTGCAGGGCGCGTCGAGTGGCATCGCATGTCATTTAAGCTGACGAAAATCGAAGCTTTGGATGGCTATTCGGTCTATACTGTCGGGCTAGCCGATCTCCTGGCAAATACAGCCTGGCACACTATCTACATGTTCAATTATATGTACGATTTGCCGTGGGTGGTGAGCCATTTTCCCCCAAGCGCAGACATTGATATGCATGTGATATATGGATACAAGGCTAGTGCCAATCAAGAGGGGAAAGACTTGGAAGCAGGCAAACGAGAGTGTGCCAGGCATGCTTCCAAGATACGTTTGCATCTGCATGGTGTGCGTTTGATAAACCAGTACGCGACACACCACTCAAAAATTATGATCTTTGTGGGGGCATCCCGCCTGCAAATTGTCATACATACAGCAAATATGATTGAGTTTGACTGGGCAAACATGACCCAGGGGGTGTGGATCTCGCCGCTTCTTGAGCGCCAGGACGTACCAACCCCGCATTCACGATTCAGAGGCGACTTCACTCGCTATCTTATGGCCTATAACATCCCTGCTGTAACAAAACTGGCAGAATCATTCACAAATTACAATTTTTCTGGCATACATGATACTCTGGTTGCGTCGGTCCCCGGTCAGCACCTGAAACCATGGTGGGGGTTGAGAAGGCTCAAGCAAGAGCTCGCTGAGCTTCATGTGGAAGAGTCCATCTGTCAAATCTCTTCAATTGCAACGCTGCCTCAGCAATTTTTGCCAAAACTGGCCTCCTGTCTCAATTGCCCACTGTCTGAACTGGCAGTTGTTTACCCCACTATGCAAAACATCCAAGAGTCCCTGAACGGCTGGCAAAGTGGCGGATCAATTCACCTCAAACGCAAAACGACCGCCCACGACAACCAGTACGACCGTTTGGCTCCTCACCTCCGACAGTGGAAGAACCTCAGGCATGCGCGAGACCGGGCAGCCCCACACATCAAAACGTACACAGGAATAACCGACAACCAAGCCCAATATTTCTTATTGACGTCGGCAAACCTTAGCACTCAGGCATGGGGGTCTGAAAACCCTAAAAAGGGCACTATCTACATTCAGTCTTGGGAATGCGGGGTGCTGCGAAAACACGGCGATATCCCTCTAATCTATAATCTACCGCTTGTTCCCTACGGCCCTCAAGATAAAGCATGGTCCATAGACACGTTTTTAGCATCAGTTAGTTAGATCACTACGGGTGCCATAAAGCGCGCTCAGTCAGCGGCTTTTTTCCATCGTTTATTAATGGTCAGGAAGCGGAAACAAGACAACGACGAAGGCGAAGTAACGAGGTGTGTATGCGGCAACGAGGACCTGCACTTCAGTGCGGCAGCCAAAAGAAGCGGTGCGGATCCCGGCCTGTTTATCCAGTGTGACAAGTGCCACGTTTGGCAGCACGGGTACTGCGTAGGGTTTTCGAGAGCCAGCGAAGTGCCCGAAGTGTACTACTGTGAAAAATGCAAACCTGAGCTCCACATCATTGTCGTGCGTCCTAATGGTCGTACTTCGCGGTATATACCTTACGAGCGTAAACAAGGGAGGATGCGGAGGTCCTCCTCGGCTTCCGATTCCGAGCCTGAGATTGGGAATGAGAAGGAACGACGATCTTCTGCAGACGAGAGACGCCGCCGTACCCTCAATTCACGCGAGGATGTGATTCTACAGCGCGTGCTGGAGCAGTCAGCTCAGGAGGCCCTGGAGGCTGAGCGAATGCGGGGATCGGGAAAGACACACCGCGGTGCTGAAAAGGCCGAATCAGACGATGATGAAGGCAACGAGTCTCAAATCCATGTTTCCGACGATGGAGAAGAAGAGGCACCCGCCGATTCCGAGGACGATGGTGACGCTGAAGACGAGGATGTTGAGGACGAGGGAGAAGCCGAGGCCAAAGCCGAGACCGAGGCCGAGCCAAAAGAGGAAGAAGCCGGCAGTAAGCGAGAAGCCTCGCCTGAGGAAACTAAAGAGGCTGAATCACCCGAGCCTCTGCGAAAGAAAAGAAAGCAGGAGCCAAAGGGCCCCGGAAAACGACGCGGCCCGCCAGCGAAAAAGGCCGCGGTCCCTTCGCCCATCCAACTATCTAAAAAGTGCAAACCACGAATCCCCCCTCCGCGCTCAACGCTGGCCGATATGCGCAAACGGGTTCAAGCGATCATTGAGTTCAGTGGACGTACCCAGATCGAAATGCTGAAAGAAGCTGAGGCCCGTGACGCCTTTGTAAATGATCAGCGAAGCCGCGGAGCCAAGAGCACTGCCGATGCCATGGAAACGCTTTGCATACAACACAAAACTAATATCCAGTCCCTCGAAGCTCTGACTAGAAATTTGCTTCAGTGGCAGGAGCTTTATGGGTAAGAAGCCCCCAACAGGCCTTAATATTATCTATCTATCTATATAAATATAATAGCTTCACCAGCTTCTCATTGTCTACTATTTACAATAAGCCCTTGGAAAACGCAAGAGCCCAGGTTCTCGAGAGGCCATCATCCAACCATTTATTCTGGAAATTGGCCTGAGAAAAGAATGACCACGACGCCGTCGGATCAATGATGGCGCGGTTGAGCTGCAAGATACCCTTCCAGCCGCTGTCGACGTTGTCTACGAGACCACCAATTACGGCGTCCCATTCCTCACGCACAAACTGCGGTTGTCGCACGTAGGGCGAAATCGGAGTCAGCGGAATCATGTGGATACCCTGGATATACTCCAAATTGGTGCCAAAGTACGTAGTGTGGTCGATCTTGTTTTCAAATTTGATACCGGACACACGGTTGGGCAAAATTTGAGCAGGCTCGGTTGTGTTGTTGGACGAGAAAAGCATGTAGTGGCCCATGGCTCGCCTCTCGATGGCAAGAATAAGGTCCGCACGGCGTTCCATAGATGTATCACCAATCACCTGCGCCCAAAGTTTCATTCCGTAGTAAAAGTGATAGTCCTCCGAGGAAGACTCCTCATCCTTACCATCACCAGAGGCAAACAGGCCCTTGGCAAGGGAATGACCTTGGAACCAGTCAAAGGAGCGAGAAATAGGGAACGTCTTATCATCGCCAAAGTTAGCAACGTCACGAACAAGAGAGTTGACCCACTGCTTGTTATCCTTGGCCCAACTGCCACCTAGCTCTGCATCGACTTTTCCTAGCACAGCAGCAGCATGAACAAAGTACCCGTAGTGGAAGTGGTGGTCATTATAGTAGGTGTTACCGAAATCTTGACCTGGATCACTCCAGCCCGCTTGTGAAACAAGGCCGTGGTAGAGCTGATCATAGGCAAGCGGCGTCTGCTGTTGGTTTTTGGTGAACGTCTCAAAGGCAGACTTCAACTTGTCAACCAAGTTGCGGGCAAAGTTGTCATCTTTCACAATGTACTTCACCACAAGCAGAATAAGAGCAAACTTGTCCATTGCTTTGCCACTAAAATACATTGAAGAAAGATTGGTGAGTGCCTTTATGTCACCGTTGGTTTCGTTAGTCGCACTCTGGGCAATGAGTTTGAGGTCGTCACTACTGTAGTTGCCGTGAGCAAAGTTGTTGTCTCCAGCTGGTTTGCTCACATTCCATGGAAGGAATCCAACATCTTTGGGTAGATCTTCGAACATCTCGAGGCTGGTGGCAACGCACATTGTCATGTCTCCAAGCACAGTAGAACTCAACTTGTACTTTGTGACTTTGTTGTTCATAGTGGAGGTAAAAGATTCGTAATGATGAGGCAAGGCATAGATCAATGTACCACCACCAGTCGAAGAGCCGGCCATCGCGTACTCGAAACGATAGGTTGCCTTAGTCTGATCTGAATTGACCTCGCCAGTTAGTTTCACCCCAGTGCCATAAGCACCCGCTGCACTGTCGATAGTAGACACCCAGGAGTCATCACCAATAGTTGTTACCTGAACCACAAGCCCATCTTCATCGCTGCTCGCGTCTAGATGATTGGGATCACGCTTGCCAAAAGACACGCTGGCTCCTGACGGCGAGGTTGTATAGACCAACCAGGTCACACCGTTCTCAAGAACCACCTTTTGACGAGTCAAACCAGCACGAATAACAGCTGCATTGTCGACACTGCGGATACCAATCTGCGAGGATACAACAGGCTTCAGCTTGGAGTACACGCCAGTTACGAATCCCATTCCATTCAATATAGGAAACTGTACCTGTCCATCACCGAGACTCAGTTTAGCTACAACAGACAGAGGTCCCCATTGGCTGGTACTGAAAGCAGGAGACGTGTGATTGAACTGATTAGCGCTCAGGCACAGCGACATAATGCCAACAGGGTTGTAGTAGTAGCTAGCGGGATTGGAGTTGGGATTGGGGCCAAACACCCGTTGTGATGCGGTTGTGTGCGAAATACCAAGACCATAGAAATCATCAATGGCCGTCCACCACACACTGAATGGATGCGGGAACGCATAAAGTGTGCGCTTGTCCAAGAGCATGTTGCCATAGAATTTGTTCGTTTCTACCGGCTCACCGTTTGTGGGATCCTGCGGACGAAGGGGATGGTCACGCTTCGGGAAAACATCAGCAATTCCGGTGTCGATACTCGTGAACAAAGACATGGTTGATCACTAGAAAGCCCGCAGCTCCAAGATTTCTGCGTTTTTAAGGCAGTGTGCTCGGGTTAGGGTGCATGAGACGGTCGAGCTTTCATGCAGAATCTTTTGCTAATTCCGATGGTTAATTTGAGTAAGAAATTTGAGAAATTATATTATAAGGTTTAGTCGGATACACTGGAAATGGAAGATTCACTGATGCTGGTGTTGTCCAGAGGCGAAGAGGTACTGTCAGCACCATAAGCATGCTTTTTATCAGCACCAAACCTGGCTTGCAGCTCGTGGTGGATCTCAATCGCGTTCTTACCTTTCTGCGTCTTGACAATTTCGGGTGCGGGATGACCATCGGCGGTAGCCTCGTCCTGGTGCTCATCCTGGTCAAGAGGCTCAAGCGGGACCAATTTGACACGAGAAGACGATTTGGGCACACGAGCGAGCCAGTAAATGAAAACGGCACCAACCATGTTAACAACGATATAAACAATGAAAAGACCAAGATTACGCCATCTCTGATGGTAGTAAATATCCAGGCTGGCAAGATAAATGTTCGTATCGGCAATAGGGCAGTAGTTGCATTCGGTGGTGGACGCGGGATTAACAACCCGGCCACCTCCCATCTTTGCATACAGACCAAGGTATTCTCCACAGTTCATTCCGTTAACAGCTGGCGCTCTAACGAACTCATAGTCCGCACAATTCACAGGGGCGTTAGCAATAGCGAGAGCGAGCATACCACCGATCCAGTATGTCATTGGTGATACGCGATACATAAACACCCAGAATCCAGGCATGTCCTCCTTGGTGGATAGTACACCACAGAACATCAGTGTGATCGTGAACAGCAACATAGCAATATTGGCTGATGTATCATCGTCATCCATACCAGCGACACACACTTGACCCATCGTGATCGAGAAAATGTAATAGAGGATAACGTAGAAGTACGTCATACCTCCACGCTCCGTCATGGCCCCAGTAAAGTTGGCGTTGTTGTATAAGCCTGCAGGGTAGTACCAACATAGGAACGCAAAAGTGCCCACAATGATTTGCCAAGGAATTTCCGCAATGATAACTGCCGGTGCGAACGCCTTCCAGGATAAAATCTTAGATGGACGCTCGCGAGTCTCGTACAGTGCACGTTGGGCGACAAACGAGGGTAGGTACTGGTAAATAAGAGCATTTTGAAGAGTTGTGAACATGAAGACCGAAAACATCAGATTCTGCATGCCCTGAATAGTGTTATCGGCCTTGAAGAATGCAAAACCATTGAAAAGACACGTGATAACTGACAGCCAAAACTTGGACCACAGGTACATAGGCTGGCGCCACTCCATCTGCCACTGACGATGCAGCATACGCCAGAACTGATACCACAAAGGCGCAGCAAACTCTCGATGCGCTTCCTTGTCAGGGTTGCGATTTTCATGTTTGGCATCAAACCGGCGAATGAGCTCGTTGATTTCGTCACGCATAGCCTGGCGCTCCTCAGACCACAGCCAGACGTCAGCGTAGTCCTGATTGGCGTGGGATCCGGGAGCCGCACCAATAACATGCAACATCCATTCAGCAGGATTGGCATCTGGAGGACAAGGGTCCGCGCCATACTTTTCGAAGTAGCCACAAAGCTCCTCCGCGTTCTCGCCAATTGGACCAAAGTAAACAGTGCGGCCACCACGAGCCAAGAACAAAAGACGATCAAACTGTTGCAACAACAGCGCAGAAGGCTGGTGAATCGTACATAAAATGGCCTGTCCTGCGTTGGATAGCTTCTTCATCAGTTGGCAAACCGACCAAGCTGTCTGAGAGTCCAAACCGGATGTCGGCTCATCCAAGAACAAAAGCAGCTTAGGTTTAGCAGCCAACTCAACTCCAATAGTCAAACGCTTACGCTGTTCAACATTGAGACCATTGCCTGGGACACCAACAACTGCATCAGCATAAGTCTCCATCTCCAAAACCTTCAGCACTGTATCAACGTAGGCAATCTTCTCCTCGTAACTATCTTTCCAAGGCTGGCGCATCAGTGCAGCAAAAACAAGCGACTCACGGACAGTAGAAGTCTCCAAGTGCAAATCTTGCTGCATGGCGTAACCGGTCGACCGTTGGAAAGAGTTATCACGTGGTGTACCATTAACGAAAACATGACCAGTGACTACACCCATGGTGACACGATTGGCGAGGGTATCAAGGAGTGTGGTTTTACCAGCACCGGAAGCACCCATGAGAGCAGTCAAAGTACCTGGCTTCACCCAACCCGAAACGTGGTTTAGTAAACGACGAGGCTCGCCCTTGATCTTGATATCGTAGCAAACATCTTTCCACCAGAAAATATCATCAGAGGCAGCCAAAGCAACATCCTGAGAACCAGTATCACCGTCAACCAGTTGCTTAGTAGGAGCACCCTCGTGGCCAGCAGCCTTCCATTGTTTCTTCATCTTGTTCAGAATGCGGCGGGGAAAGATCAAAACCTCACCCTTGGTACGGGCGCCAGGATTAACCCAAACTGCCAAGAGATAAGTGCCCAAGAAGAAAAACATCCAACCAAACGTAACACCAATGTTACGCCATTGATGAGTTTGTTTATAACGGAACGATTGCCAAATATAGTCACTACCTTGAACCTCCATCTCGCCGACCTTGGAACCAGGAACTGTACAAATACGCTGGCTCATTGGGACATCAGAATACGCAGGACCTTCAGGGAGCAAACTTGTACACTTGAATAAACGGTTCGAAAACTCATTCGTAAGTAGGGACTCGTAGATATAGGCCAAGGGATCGACATAATTAATCCAACGGCACCACAAATGCATGTTACGAGTAGGAATAACGAAACCAGTAAACAGGACCAAACCAAGCAAGATAAGATTTGCGGGAACCATGGCCTCCATGAGTGTTTTGGTCATAGCACCAAGTGTTCGGAACAGATGCGACATGGTGAGAGTGGCCAGGAAATTGGCAAACAAATAAAAGAAGAAATTACCAGGAGATCGACGCAGATTGGGGATGAAATACATCACGAGATTAAAACTGATAGCAGTCGCAATCTTAATGGGCATTTCTGTGGTAATAGAACCAACCGCATCGGCCGCTGGGTGATAAAGAGCATACTGGTGATGTTTCTGCACGATAGGACGAGCCTCGTACAAAGCGAAAATTTCCAACATGCAAGAGAAAGCATTAAACAGAAGGGCAAAAAAGATGACCGCGGTACGGTGATAGAACGATCCAGTGACCTGTTGCATATTGTAGAAAATGGATGAAATAATTAGGCCCATGGCGAAGTTACCAAATACCTGAATAGAAGGCATCGTTGGGTCACCTTGCATGCGCTTGAATCCGCGCCAGGCAAGACCCTTCACCTGTTCGTGCCAGGAGACAGTATAAGCCGCTTTGTGAGGCAAGCGCTTGTCTTTACGCAAATCGGCAGATTCTTGGAACTTCTGAGCATGCTCACCACCACTAGGATAATTGCTGTTGAAGTCGTCAATCTCTTGCTGCAGTTCAGCATAAAGCTCGGAATTTCTCCAGCGCTCGTTGAACTCTTGCGGCGTACGAGGAACCTTCTCTTCGTAACCAGGACGTGCTTCACGTTCAGTTGGTTGAGAAAGAGATGTCAAAAAGTCAGGAGTAGGCTGACGGGGCTTCGGTTGCCAACCCATATCGTAAAAGAATTTACGAGCTCTAGCCACGGGACCATAGTAGATCTGGTAACCTTCGTAGAGGACAACGACTTTGTCAAACATGTCGTACATCTCATCCGATGCCTGGTAAACGGCAACAGCAGCAGTAGATTTGAAAGTATCACTTGAGATACGCAAAGATCGAACAAACTCCAAAGCAGTAGCCGAGTCAAGACCACGGGTGGAATTGTCCCAGCATTGGAAAACAGATTGGCAAAGCACCAACTCTGCAATTGAGACACGCTTACGCTCACCGCCGGAAACGCCGCGAATCAAGTCGTTACCTACACGAGTGTTCATGGTGTGGGTCAGACCGAACGTTGCCATAACAACGTCGCGCATATGGCGTGCGTAGGTCATGCGATCTACACCATTGATGCGGTTGTCAGGGGTCTTCATGCGAGAGGCAAAAAGCAGGGTATCGCCGACAGTCAAATTTGGAAAGTGCAACTCAGATTCCGCCGAGTAGGTAACATCACCGCGGAAACGTGAGGAGACATCATTCGCACTGACACCACTATAGTTAAACTCGGTCTTATCCTCCACTTTGAACCCGTAGGTCTGCTGGGAAAGTGTACGCAAAAACGTCGAGCAGCCAGAACCAGGACGCCCCAATACAACTAGAAGCTCGCCCGGTTGTAGAACACCATCCATACCATAGAGAATGTCCACTTTTTCCTTTTTGGGGTTCATTGTCGCCACAACCATCTGAGCTGTGGCATACATTAGATTTCCTGTAGTGAGCTGGTAACCAGAACCGCCAGTCGAGTGGCCATACGCATGCAAATTGCGGAAAGACACACCAAGCGAGCGTTCAGGGTGCTGGTCAGATTCGCTGGACATGAGTCGATGAACGTTTTGAGACCACTTCAAAGATGAAAACTCCGGAGAGGAGGGGTCAAGCTCGGGATCGCTTGTGTCGCCAAACGGAGATGCGTAACCGCTGCGAGTTGAGACCCGTGTGAGCTCTCGCGCCAGCTCAAGGATGTGCTCATGCTCAGGACTTGTATAGAGCTCTGGACTGGATAAAGAGCCTCCGCTAGAACTAGCAGAGCCCTTTTCGTCTGATTTAGTCATTGTTGATTTACCGAACCAAGGTAGAAGCTATCAGACAGTTCGCTTTTACACTGCAAACCTATGCTTCGGTGAATTGAAATATCATCTTGGCGGCGGCGAGTATTTATTCTAAATTCTCTGCGTGTCCAGGGTTAGGCCTCGCGGTTGTATGCGACCACATGCAAGCATATTATGTAATAAATACGATTTGCGCCTGCGAAGAATGTTGGATGTGTACACTGGCTGGATTCAATAAAATTCCATAGTATTTGTCTTAAATTATCGCCTAACTGCAAAATCCGTTTTCTCCGTTTCGTTTTGACGCCGTTCCTCCCATAATGTACCCTACCCCATCTGTGTGCCAATCTGTATGTCTTGCGCCCACGGATCGGGCAAGTTTGTTGGGCCCCGAACCGACGAATTAACGTGAGGCTGGAAATTGTTGATCTTGCTACCAATTTAATGAGTGTGTATTCGGAATGCTCTATGGGATATATGTCGTATTCGATATGGCTCTATGTGCAGTACGAGCCAGATGGTGGGGCGTCTGTGGTTCACTCTTGTTCGAGGCGCCACTAAGCCAAGCTCCCTCCCTGTGCCTCGCATGACTACGCACAAAAACGAGCCGTTTCCGTCCGGCTCGGTTGCAAACAGGTGGATGGCCCGAATTTTCATCCGACATATGACAATTGTTCCTGCATATGCCTGTTTATACTTTCGCTGGTGGTCTTGTACAAAACTGAATATATATTTCAGTCGCCTCAGACTTTGATGTTCCGGGAGTTCTGGCGTGAATAGCCTAGTGGCGAACCCTAAGGTCGTCACTTCACACTACCACCTGCTCTCATGAAACGGATCACCAAGCTGTCGTTGTGAAATTTCTTCACAATTTTATGTATACTCGTAGCGTAACTTTCAATCTATGTATTGTGATTGTCTCAAAAATGACCCCAATCAGAGAGCACCACTACAAGCAAGGGTAGAGACACCGATCCCCCACCCCCCACGTGCCAATGCCCATCTTTCCACCCATTGAGGGTCCATTTGGCCTCCATAGGAAATTAGTAGTCGTTGTGAGTTTAATAAACGCTTTTTATCCGACAGTATGGTGGTGTGCACATGGGTTGGGAAACCTCTGCATCCCACGCCGCAAAGCAATGCAAGCTTACCAGACGTGCCTGATAAGCGATAGCAATCTACAGATCTTAAACCCGGCCGGCAAACAGCACTCTGACTGAGCTATCTCTCTAGTCCAAACAGCATTATGATTGAGGTATGTTTCAGATTCGATTCTATATATCGGTATGTAAAATTTAGATGAATTTGGGGTATGAAACCACTCCTGGTGGGGTTGGCTCTGTCAAACACTCACAGAACTCACAGTCGAATTAGACGAATTAGTGCCTTGGAATTTGGCAAGGTAGGCATGATGGATCGCAACTGCGTCCTTGCCGGTTTGGAGCTGCACGACCTTGGGTGCTTCTTTTCCAGCAGCTTTTTCCTCATCAAGATGCTCGTCCTGGTCAACGGGCTCAATAGGAACCACCTTGACTCGAGAGGAAGACTTGGGAACACGGGCAAGCCAGTAAATGAATCCGGATGCAATCATGTTGAAAGCAATGTATGCCATGAAAATGCCCAGATTGCGCCAACGCAGGTGATAACTGATATTCAAGCTGGCCAAATAGCTGTTGGTATCAGCAACTCTGCAGTAATTGCAGACTCCAGTTGACAGAGGATTGGCAATATTACCATGGTTCCTGGTGGCAAAGCTCTGCAGATAGTCACCACAGGTCTGGCCATCAATAGCCGGTACCTTCAACATTTCGTAGTCCGCGCAGTTCACGGGTGCATTCGCAATACCCACGGCCAACATGCCTCCAACCCAATACGTGAATGGAGAGACACGATACATGAATTTCCAAAATCCAGGCATCGCATCCTTAGTAGACAAGACACCACAGAACATTAGCGAGATAGTGAACAGCAACATGGCAATGTTAGCGGAGGTATTATCGTCTTCCATGCCGGCAACACACAACTGGCCCATGGTCAGAGCAAAAACGTAGTAAAGAATCACATAAAAGTATGTCAGACCACCACGTTCGGTCATCTGACCGGCCCTACTAGCATTGTTGTAGAGGCCAGTGGGATAATACCAACAGAGGAAGGCAAAAGTACCCGTCCACACTTGCCAAGGAATCTCCGCAAAAACTACCATAGTTGTGAAGGCTTTCCACGACACAATCTTGGAAGGACGTTCACGGGTCTCGTAAAGCGCACGCTGTGCGACAAACGAGGGAAGATACTGGTAAATAAGGGTCGTTTGGATAGTGGTGAACATGAAAATTGAGAACATAAGGTTTTGCATACCTTGAAGAGTGTTATCGGCCTTGAAAAAGGTAAAACCGTTAAACAGACTGGCAAGCACAGCGAGGATAAACTTCGACCAGAGGTAGATGGGTGATCGCCACTCCATAGCCCACTGGCGTCTAAGAAGATGGTAAAACTGGTACCACAAAGGTGCAGCAAACTCACGGTGTGCCTCCTTATCCTCATTGCGATTTTCATGCTTGGCATCAAAGCGACGAATGAGCTCGTTGATTTCGTCACGCATCGCCCGACGCTCCTCAGACCACAGCCACACGTCCGCGTAGTCATGCTTGGCATGTGAACCAGGAGCTGCACCAATAACATGCAACATCCATTCAGCAGGATTAGCCTCAGGTGGGCACGGGTCTGCATCATACTTTTCAAAGTAGCCACAAAGCTTTTCGGCATTGTCACCGATGGGACCAAAATAAATGGTCCGTCCACCGCGAGCCAAGAACAAAAGACGGTCAAACTGTTGCAACAACAGCGCAGAAGGCTGGTGAATCGTACACAGAATGGCCTGTCCTGCGTTGGACAGCTTCTTCATCAGTTGGCAAACCGACCAAGCTGTCTGAGAGTCCAAACCGGATGTCGGCTCATCCAAGAACAAAAGCAGCTTAGGTTTAGCAGCCAACTCAACTCCAATAGTCAAACGCTTACGCTGTTCAACATTGAGACCACTGCCGGGGACACCAACGACTGCATCAGCATAAGTCTCCATCTCCAAAACCTTCAGCACTGTATCAACGTAGGCAATCTTCTCCTCGTAACTATCTTTCCAAGGCTGGCGCATCAGTGCAGCAAAAACAAGCGACTCACGGACAGTAGAAGTCTCCAAGTGCAAATCTTGCTGCATGGCGTAACCGGTCGACCGTTGGAAAGAGTTATCACGCGGTGTACCATTAACGAAAACATGACCAGTGACTACACCCATGGTGACACGATTGGCAAGAGTATCAAGGAGTGTGGTTTTACCAGCACCGGAAGCACCCATGAGAGCAGTCAAAGTACCTGGCTTCACCCAACCCGAAACGTGATTCAAAAGACGTCGGTGCTCGCCCTTGATCTCGATATCGTAGCAGAGATCCTTCCACCAGAAAATATCATCCGATCCAGCAAGCGCGACATCATCATCACCAGTGTTACCCTCAACTAGCTGCTTAGTGGGAGCACCCTCATAACCAGCAGCCTTCCATTGTTTCTTCATCTTGCGCAAAACGGAGCGTGGGAAGATAAGCATATCACCCTTAGTACGAGCACCCGGGTTAAGCCACACAGCCACAAGATAGGTACCCAAAAAGAAAAAGATCCAGCCAAGGATAACACCAATGTTACGCCATTGATGAGATTCTCTGTAACGGAACGACTCCCAGATATAATCACTGCCCTGAACATAATCTTGACCTTGTTTGGCACCATTAACAGCACATACCTTTTCGCTTAAAGGAACATTTTCGTATCCAGGGCCACTAGGAAGATACTGAGAGCACGTAAACCTTCGATTAGAAAACTCATTAGTGATGAGCGCCTCGTAAATGTAAGCCAACGGATCAACATAGTTCATCCAGCGACTCCATAAATGCATATTTCGAGTGGGCAACACAAATCCGGTGTACAAAACCAAGCCAAGAAGCAACAGCTCGGTGGGAACCATCGCCTCCATCAATGTCTTGGTCATGGCACCGAGGGTACGAAACAAATGTGACATGAACAATGAACCCAAGAAGTTCGCAAAGAGATAAAAGAAGAAATTTCCAGGGGATCTTCGCAAATTCGGGAGGAAATACATGACAATGTTGAAACTGAGAGCCACAGCGATCTTCACTGGCATATCGGTAAGAATGGACCCGATAGCATCAGACGCTGGATGATATAGTGCATATTGATGATGCTTTTGAACGATAGCACGACTCTCATACAGGTTGAAAATTTCGAGGACACTTGAAAAGGCGTTAAACAAGAGAGAAAAGAAAATAACTGCCGTTCTGTGATAGAATGACTCACTTGTTTGCTGCAAGTTGTAGAACATGGAAGAAATAATCAAACCCAGGGCGAAATTTCCAAAGACCTGGATAATTGGCATGGTGGGATCGCCCCTCATACGTTTGAAACCACGCCAGGTGAGTCCAAGAACCTGTTCGTACCAGCCTACAGTGTAAGCGGCACGATGAGGAAGTCTCTTATCCTTGCGAAGAGTTGCAGCATGGTGGAACTTCTGGGCATGTTCACCACCGGGAGGATAGTCACTGTCGAACTGATCCATCTCCTGTTGCAACTCGGCATACAAATCTGATGCTCTCCAACGCTCATTGAACTCCTGAGGAGTACGAGGCACTTTTTCTTCAAAACCAGGACGGGTTTCACGTTCGCTAGGCTGAGAAAGTGAAGTCAGGAAATCAGGCGTCGGCTGGCGAGGTTTAGGCTGCCATCCCATATCGTAAAAGAACTTACGAGCTTTGCTAACGGGGCCATAATAAATCTGATATCCTTCATAAAGCACAATTGTTTTATCAAACAAGTCGTACATTTCATCAGAAGCTTGGTAAACGGCAACAGCAGCGGTAGCCTTGAATGTATCACTTGATACTCGCAGCGAACGGACAAATTCTAGGGCGGTTGCAGAGTCTAAACCACGTGTAGAGTTATCCCAACACTGGAACACAGACTGGCAGAGCACCAGCTCCGCAATAGAAACACGTTTACGCTCACCACCAGATACACCACGAATCAAGTCGTTACCTACACGAGTGTTCACGGTATGACTGAGACCAAACGTAGCCATAACCACATCACGCATGTGCTTAGCATAAGTCATGCGATCCACACCATTGATACGATGGTGAGGAGTCTTCATACGAGCAGCGAAAAGCAAAGTGTCACCGACAGTCAAGTTGGGGAAATGCAACTCAGACTCGGCAGAATAAGTGACATCACCACGGAACTGCTTAGGAATACTCGCGGCATCGACACCCGAGTAATTGAATTCGGTGTGTTCGTCGATGTGGAATCCATAAGTCTGCTGTGCCATAGTACGAAGGAAAGTGGAGCAACCGGAACCAGGACGCCCAAGAACAAGCAAAAGCTCACCAGCGTTGATAACACCGTCCATATCATGTAGGATTTCGACTCGCTCCTTGCTAGAGGTAATGGTTCCAACGATCTTTTGAACAAGGGTCATAGGCACGTTGCCAGTAGTTAACTGGTAACCTGCATCACCAATTGTGTAACCGAATGCATGTAGGTTACGGAAGGAAACACCAAGAGAGCGCTCGGGGTGGGTTTCAGTCTCACTGGACATAAGACGATGCATGTTCTTCGCCCACTTCATGGAAGAGAACTCGGGCGATGAGGGGTCTAGTTCAGGATCTGTTATATCACCGAACGGCGAGCCATAACCACTGTGGGTGGTTATGCGCGTTAGCTCGCGCGCAATTTCCTGGATGTTCGCTACTTCAGGAGTTCTGTAGACATCCGGTGTGGTAGAAAGACCTGTGGATTGACTTAACACGGACTCTTTATCCCAAAATTCGCTCATAGGCTATAGACAAGTTGTAACACTCAAGCGAATACACTTTGTATATGAGACTGTGGTATATTGGAGTACAGCCCCAAATTAGCAGAATCCGAGCTTTTTGTATGGTTTTTTTATCTGCTGCAAGGTTCAGGGTTGGTATGCTTGCAGCAAATTACTAACGGCTTTCCACAGGCGATGTCGCCCTGATCTGGCGGAGTTTGGAGGCCGGATTCGAGGTCTTTTGCACTTGGGTGGGCCGGCAGGTTGACGCAATCGTGGGGATTTACCCATTTATGTGACTGTTATGTGTGGAAAGACCGGAACGATTGGCAAAAAGCCACGCTGAAAATCTTTTATCGTGAAGTTAGTAGAGCTTGCCCTTTTACTCAGCGACTAGGTTTGGTTGTAATGTGCATCGCAAGTGTCGTGGCCGGCTGGAAACCCATTCCGAGCCGGAAAATAAGCCCTCTATGGATACCTGAGACAAACTTACTTTAACATACTTAAAATAGATATTATGCCACTTTATGAAAGGTTTCAGGTGACGTTACATGTCGTTTATATGAATACCCAGGCTCCAACAAAGGACTGTTGATGGGAATTTGTATTCTGATGTAAGGGTAGGGCCGGTACCCTGCCTGGGTCCTTGCGAACTACCCAGTGGCAAGTGTGCAGACAACGAAACCCAGCCCGCTAAGTTCGGGCTTTTGCAGAGTACTAGCCAGAATTTCCAAATTTTAGGATTCAAACTTTTTCCAGACATAACCACGCCAATTGAATCAACGAGTCTCTTCGTAAAATCGGGGCCCCGAAAAGAAGTATGCGTCTTCATGCAGACCGTAGCTGTAGAGGCAATACCCTAGTTCCGAAGGCCACTCGGAAATCTTTGATTGTCGCTAGCGAGGTATTTGTAATATTTGCTTGTATCGAGGGTGTTTGCTGATTGTTGCTGACTAAGCATGTGAGACCACTCGAGCTTCTTTTGGGTTCCGTGCGTTACTAAACGTTTCCGTAACCGGATGCGTATGGGGGTGGTGCTCCCTTAGTCATCGGTATCTTTGCTTGCGTAATCACTTCTCTTGTGTGCCCGGGAATTACTAAGGGTTCCACAATCCCTTGGCCCACACATGCTCAAAAAACGCGATTCAAGCGTCTACCCCTGGCTGGACGCATTAACGAGCATGGAAATGTAGGGGAAAAAATAAGGCGCGTTCCCACCACTAAGGACTCCAGAAGCCCAGTTTTTGGACGTCTTTTAGTTTATTCAATAGAAATCCATGTTGAACTACTTTTTTATTTATCGCGAATCTATCTTATTTCACATTCTTAGCGGACCCAAGTCGCCTGCACAACCAGTTTAGTCCTGCCACCATGATACATACCGGCATGTGTAACCAGTTTAACGTGCATAAGACCAACCCGTTGTGACAGCCAGTCGGAGCAGTTGACAGTCATAATTATTCGGGAATAGTGTTTCTTGTTTGACACGTAAAAGATACTCAAACGCACAACCTTCACTGAGTTGGATAAAGCTAGCTAGACTCTATGTATCAACACCTAGTTTGACATTTAATACCATTGCCTAACAATCGAATTCTACAACGGTTAGTCGACCTGACAACCTATAACATCTATAGCGACCTGAAACTGATGTGTTTCAGAAATCGCACATTCCATCTGGGAGCCTCGGGACCCTCCTTCAGTGGGCACAGCCTTTAGGTATTGCTGCCAACAGGGGGTGCCATTTGTATATAACAACTCAAGGGGGCTTGAAGACCGATAAAGATTTCAGATTTAATAAAATATTGCAGCCACGTCACCTCTAATTAGGCTATTTTTTCAAGCCCCCTTATTTCCGCGATGCGTGGAAGAATCAACGTCATCATGCAGGTCGCTCACCTCCTGGAGTGCAGCTTCGCTTAGTCCGTCATATAAATAGGAGTCCTTCTGCAGAGGCCCTCTTGTAAATAGCAAGGCGCTTGAACATCAAGAGATTGTTTCTTTGACCATAACCCATCACACCACACACCAATCTTTACTGGCCAATACACTTTACGATGCTTGCAGCTGCTCTTTTCCAAGCAGCTATCGCTCTCGCTGCCGTTGAGCTCCCGTTCACTGCGCGTCGGGGATCGGCGTTATCCTCGGATTCAGTCTCCCCGCTGGTTTCACGAATGCTGGCCAAACGTGGCGCCGACGACCCCGCGGGGCCTTCCGTTGACGTGAGCCTCACTCCGTCTTACAACTTTTATTATGCCAAAGTGAAAATTGGAACTCCTGCACAAGACCTCGAGCTGCTTCTCGATACCGGCTCCCCAATCACTTGGGTTTATGGTCCCGATACCACCTACAAAGATGCACCCCAATTCAATCCCTCCGACTCAAAGAGCTTTGTTGCATACAACACCTCGCTTCTTGCCTCTTATGGCTCAGGGCAGTATATGGGGTACTGGGGTCAGGACACGGTTGAGGTTCCTGCGGCAACGTATGAGCTGTCCAAGCAGTCTTCCAATTTGGCCCAGAACTTTATTTTCGGGGTGGTGGAAAGTTTCGCCGCTGCAGCAGGAGCTCCGGGCCTCCTGGGGTTGGGGCCCCACTATGAAGGTGCCGGGCCATCTAATTATACCACCCTACCCGAGGCCTTGTACAATCAGAACATCACCGAGTCGCCTGCTTTCTCTGTCTATCTTCATGGCGACGAGGGCAAGCTGATTCTGGGCGGATGGGACCACAACGAGATCGAATGGCCGGTCTATGGCTTCCACCATATTCAGGCTCGTGACAACTTCTATCGTGTTCCCTTCACTGAGCTTGCTTTGAACCATGGTGATCCTTATGATGTCGTCAACACTGCTCTTCTTGACACTGGTTCGCCCATGAGCCTGATGCCTCCCGGTTTCATCAAAAAATCGGCGACCAGTACAATCTCACCGAGTACGCCAAATATGGGACCTACTATACCACAGAGGACGTCAGCAACCTCGAAGGCTGGGTGACATTCCGTCTGGGTCAGTTCGAGATCGACATAGCCGTCAAGGATCTGTTTGTTCCTGGTGAATACATTTGGATGAACGACGGCCCTGCTAATGTAACTTCTTTGTCGCTTATTGGCTCGCCTAACTATTTGCTTGGTGACGTCTTCTTCCGCCATGTCTACACAGTATTTGACACCGCCAATAAGATGATCTACTTGTCGCGCCGTCGCCAAAACCCCCTTCCTGCTAATGACACTATTGTCCCATTTTCGGAGAGCATCGACTATATTCCTGGTGAGATTAACGTCACTGCTAACGCTCCAACTTCAGGTGCTCCCACCACCACCCACGCTCTTGTCACCTCGACTGCGCCTCTGTTTGCAAACATTTATCGCGGACCCACGGCCGAGATCAAGGCTGAGGAACCCACTTCACTTGCGGCTACTTTGAGCTCAGCCGATCCTGCGTCGAGTGGATTGGCTGTTGACACCAAGAGCCACTCGGGCAATGATAATACTACCAGTGCTACGGCTTCTTCTTCTGCCGCTTCTTCTACTACGGCTAAAAATGGAGCATCTGTGGCTACTGTGCCTGGCCTGCTCGCGCTTTTAGCCTTCCTCATTTAATATTTAATTGGGCTTTCTGAGAAAAACCATATATACGCACATAGTGATGAACTTTCTGATATTTTCGAATACATTTCAATAAAACATATTTACTTAACGACGGCTAGGCGGGCGGTAAGCGCCACCTGAGGGGCGGGATGTGCTACTGCTGTTGCTGCTGTTACCAGTGTCGGCAGGCTTGGCATTACCGAAAGGATTGCTGCGTCCTTCAACAGGCTTGGCACTACCGAACGGCGAGGAACGAGGAGCCCCACCTGCTCCCGTGGGAGACGGACGGGCGTTACCGAAGGGCGACTTGCTCACAGGCTTAGCGTTACCGAAAGGCGAGCTGCTAACAGGCTTGGCATTACCGAAAGGCGACGAAGCAGGCTTAGAGGCCTCCACAGGTCTGGCATTACCGAAAGGCGAAGAAACAGGCTTGGCGGCCCCGGCGGCCCCGGCGGGTCGAGCATTGCCAAAGGGAGATGAGCGGGCGGCAGGATCGGGGGTCGACCGGGGTGAGTCTACAGCACGACGGGCTCTTTCGGCAGCCATCTTTTCACGCTCTTCCACAATACGTTTCTCACGCTCGGTACGCTCAGCAGCCATGCGGGCCTGCTCTTCGGCCTCGAGGCGGGCCTTTTCAGCAGCAGCCTCGCGCTCCTTGAGAACTTGTTCACGACGAGCTTCTTTAGCTTGCGCGAGAAGGGCATCGTTCTTGGCCTTCTTTTCGAGATAAATAGCATGGCGACGTTCATTAACACCCTCCATATACTTATCAAACGCACCAGCCATACGAGCATAGCGTTCCCTGAGGATAGAATTTTGGGCAGCCCGGGCCTTGGCCGACTCGATAAGAAGCTTCTTGCGCTCCTCATAAGCCTCGCGATCGCGAGACTCCTGTTCCTTACCATCAGCAATCCAGATGGCGGCCTCCTCTTTACGATAGGCACGCTCCAAATGATCGTGACGGCGGGCGACGGCGGTCATACGGCCGCGCAGTTCCTGATCATCACGCTCTAGCTGTTCAATCTGCATACGACGAAGAGTCTCGTTGTCCACGTTATCAAGGTTCTCCATATCGACCTTGATGATACCACGGGCGTTGATTTCCTCAGCAAGAGCGCGCTTTTGCTCGTCCTGGATAGCCTGGCGCTCACGACGAATGCGTTCCTCCTCGCGCTCACGGGCTTCGTTCAACAGACGTTGTTCCTCGGCAGCACGCTCGGCAGCGAGACGGTCAGCGCGTTCCTTGGCGGCCGCAGCCTCACGCTCCTGCTGCTGTTTCTTAGCTTCAGCACTGCGCTCTTCCTGTAGCTTACGACGACTGAGGAACTTCTCGTTCTCATCAGCCAAGCTACGCTGGGCATTGGCAACAATAGAAGCATGCTCACTGGCAGCGCTGGAAGCCACACGGGAATCGACCTGAGGAAGAACCTCGTTCAAGCACACAGCAAGCTTGCGTAGCTGTTGAGAAATCAGATCGCTAGGAGTCTCTTCGAGAATCTGGTTGCCGTAGTTGTTACCGCACTCGGACAAAGAGTCCAAAAAGGTGACAGAGCCCTGCTCATGATCAATGCGGATGCGGTAAGAGTGGTTAGCATGAGCGCCAAGAACAAGCTCCTGCTCAATATCGAATCTAGACAGGTTGAACGGAGCAGGGAAGGTAGCCAGCTCAACAATCTGCTCTAAACGAGTAGTAGTGTAAACCTGAGACAGTTGCTTGAACAAACGACCCATGACAACCTTCAGCAAGGGCTGGACGTAAGACTGGTAGGCCTTGACTTTTCCAACAACTTCGAAAATGGGCTCCAGGCGCTCCTTGAGAAGGAGAGGGTGGAAGTTGGTCTCGAGAACCAGGTAAAGCTCTTTGATCTCAGGACGAACATACTGCAAAACGTTCTTGGCCATAGCGGATTGCATCAACAGCTCCCGAGTGGGGACCTGGGTAAGATTCAAAAGAGTGCTGAGGCGGTGGCTTCTGCTCTCAACCACGTCCTCACGGTTGGACGAGGGGATGCACAAAACAGAGAGCAAGAAGTAGGAAGCAATACGCTCCAACTCACCCTCGGGGGCAGAGTGACGAGTGTGATAAACCATAGAGTAGTACTTGGACCACGCAGCTGCATGGAACAAGTGGTTGTTGCCGACAGCAAAAATGCGGGCCAAGGTCTCATAGTAGCTGGCCATGTTTGCCAACTTGATAGGACGGCGGCTGGCCGTCAAAAGAGTGTGGACATCTTCGACCGAGCGGAAAGCTTCTTGCCAGAGCTCGAGTTTGACAGCAACGCCGAGCTGCTCGAAGCGAGTGTCCAAAAATAGCTGCAGAGTATCGGGATCAGTCAAGTCGACAGGGTTGGTTTGGTTGGGCAGCTTGGACTGCTGGGCGGCCATTTGCAAGTGGTTGCGCAACAGATCACAGAGACGACGGAACTCAGTCTTGCGCTGGTAGCGCAAACAAAACTGGAAAGCCTGGGTGACAACCTCCGAGTACAGTGTCTCGAGCTTGGAGCTGTTACGCAAAACGTCCAGAACCGAGCGGTAGGCCTCCCACAAGAACTTGAGCCACGGTGTGACAAGCTCACGGTCAGTACGGTCCTTGGTCTGCTCGCTCGACACGGTGGACATCAGCAGGTCCTCAGGCGATTGCTCGGCTTCGAGATCCTCGTCATCGACGGTGATCTGGTCAGCCTTCTCCTGGGCACAGGTGACTTTTTCCTCGGCGAGAACAAGCAACTTATCGACCACAGCCTGCAGAGAGGGCACACTTGTGGGAACGACAAGCTTTTTGTACTGGTGCAGACCATCCTTGACAATCTTTCCCTTGCGCAAGTCGACCGAAAGCTCAACAAACCGCAAAACGATAGGCTCCAAGAAGGTCAACGACACGTTCCGGGTACGTTTGGAAAGAATCGTATCGTAGAGCAGCTCCAGAGCAGCGCTGGGCTTCTCCATACTCACAAGCTCCTCAGCCCGCTTGAGCACATTCTCAGGGCTCGAAATAGGCGGCATCTCTTCTCAAAAACCGATTGGAGCTTTGTTGGATTTTTTTGAAAAATTCTGCTGACAAAAGGCCACTCTAGAGATGAGCTTGCACCCCTCCCAGCACCCCTATGCAATAGAAATCCCCCACCCTGGATTTGCACATGTGATCACGTTCACCTTCTAGAGCGAGGAAAGTCCCGAGCAAATAAAGAAGGAGAGGATGGCGGTCAAACCAGAAGACGAAGATTTTCCAGACGATTTCGACGTGGCGTACGCCCAGTTTGCCAGCAACATGAGTCGCCCCGAAAGTTCGGCCGAACCCGAGGCAGGTGAACAGCCGCAGGCGGTTTTGAACGAGCGAGAGTACAATGCGTTCACTGAGTTCCTGGATCATGTGTTGGTCGATCCATTGGCCGCTCGAAAGGATGAGGTTCACTGGCTCGATCTGTCCATGTACAACGGACGTCAGCCAACTGGGCTGTATGTTCCTATGGAACGGGTTGCCAAGACCAAAGCGACTAAAGAGTTGGGTAGCAACCCGAAGCGGGCCAAAGTCGAAGGGCACGCACAACAACCCGAGATGGTTTTGCCCACACAGAAAATGACAGGCCTCAATCCCAACCCTCTGCTATCCGCTGCGAATGCACCCACACCTGAGCCGACTGATGAGGAGCTTCCGCAGGCCCGCAATCGAACCGGACAAAACATCAAAGATATACTTTCAAGTGGCACTGCCTCATTACAGCCCAATAATCTTGTTGCGCACCAACCCCAGACTCGGACCTCTCAAGTGCCGCACAATCTCGCCCGAGCGCCAATTGTGTATACCCCGGCGCCTATGGTTCCGCAGCACATTTCTCAACAGTTTGCTCACCCTCAGGTGCAACCTGGTGGTATGCCTCGAGGTCTACAGCCGAACCCCATGATGTCACTCCAAGTGGCTGCATCCAGCGATTTTTATAAGGGGTTTGTGGAACCACCTAAATTGCCCGAAGAAAAAGGCGTTGATAATCTTATTCAAGCACATATGGCTGCCCAGCGAAGTCGCAGTATCATGAGCACCACGACGCCCGAAATTAGTGAGGTGATTTCCACCGCGATCCCTGCTTCGACGTCTGGACTTAGTCCTAATAGCCCCGCCAATTCCCGCAGCAGCGAAGAAGGGTCCAATATCACGAGAAGGCGACGCGAATACCTCAGCGTGGACCAGGTGCGTCAAAACCACATAAACAGCGAAAAGCGACGACGAGACCACATCAAACAGCTGTTTTCAGAAATGTGCTCGCTTGTGCCAGCAATAAACAGCGGAGGCTCTGCTGGATCCAGTGCAGGGCCTCCGAAATCTGTTGTCATGCAGACCGTCTACGGATTTATTGTTGACATTGCCGAGCAAAACCGCCAGCTCCGAAGAGTTCTTGTGCGCTCTGGTATTAGAACTGACCAGATCCCGGCCTACAAGTTGTCGCCTCCATTGCCTAATGCCGATGAAGACGCAGAGACGCCTATTTATTAGCTTGTTAAACTTTTTTTTTACTTATGCTATTTCGCCATTGCCTCGAACCCGTAGCCGACTTGCCGCATCGCGCACAATCGCCCGAGCGTCTTCAAGCAGCTGGATGTTTCCTTCTGCAGCCGTGGCATGGCGATGGGCATCTTCCCACGCTCCGTTTTTCAAGGCGCGCCGGGCGAGCCAGAGATGTGCTTGGCCAACCCACTCTTCATCCTGTTCGGCATCTTGGTCTTCACCCGAATCAAGTTCAACGCATGCCTGCATGCATTTAAGGGCCTGGGACGAGTCCCCAATCAGCTCGTACAGAGTGCCTAGTTTGTAGCTCAGGAAGCTGTCCACAGATGCTATGCGGAGGGCCTGCTCATAAATAGAAATTGCTTTATCGTACTGGTGCAGCTTTTCACAGGAATTGGCTAACGCAGCCCACATTCGAACATCGCCCGGGTGCAATCCCAAAGCGTTTTGATAATAGTACTGGGCGTATTGGTATTGATCCAACACCTCGTATGCTTGCCCCAGCCCGTACCATGCTCGGAAGTCACGTTTATTAATATCAACAGCAGTACGATAGCATTCAATTGCAGCGTGGGTATTTTTGAGCTCAACAAACTCGTGGCCCAGGAGGGTCCAAGCTGGTAAATGCTGTCGGCTCGAAATCAAAGCTCGTTGGTAATATGTCACGGCGCGCTCATGCTCTCCATTCAGTGAGTAATAATTGGCTATAATGAAACATGATTCTGCTCGGAACTTGTCGGTTTTTGCCACGGTGTATGCGAGTTTCGACAACTTACCTTGCTGCTCTGTGACGTAAAGCATATTCGAGTAATGATCCAGGTCGTCAAGGCGGTAGGGGTCGTCCTCAAGGACTTTTGCAAAAATCACTTCTGCATCATCATAATCGAGGTTATGAATGCTGATGAGGGCACGTTGGATATCAACGAATGCGAAAGAAGGGAACTTGGACTTGAGTTCCAGCAAAGCCTGAACACTTCGCGTTTGCGGCAAAAAGAACTCCTGGTTGCCGTAAACAATAAAAAAGTTCAACATATTCTTATCGATTTTATCGTCAGTCTTTAGCTGGGCCAGAATCTTGGTAAAATCGCCTGGTTTACCCAAGCACGCCAGTAACTCTTGCCAGGCGCTCCAATTGAAATTATACCCGGAAATGCTTTGCACCAAGGCGTCTATTGCGCCATCCTCATCTCCCATTCGCCTCTGTAGAACCCCTTTTAGGTACAAAAGGAAAGGATCTTGACTTATTTCTACTTGGCGCAGCAGACCAGCCAAATAGGGGTTCTGCGAGCCCGCTGCGCCAGTTTTAAAAGTGCCATCGTCGCTATTTTCTTTTTCTATCTCGCCAGCAAGATATCGCGCGTAAATAGCCAAGAATTGGCCCACAGAATCCAGCGATTGCTGTTTATTCAGGTAGTGCCAGCATCGATTATACTCGCGATTGTCGAAATACGCCTTTCCAAGCAGCGTGCTGGGCTTGATCGGCGTTGCCGCAGTAGCTTCGACTTCCACTTCTATGCCGTCAAGTGCTTCAGCAGCCCATCTTGCTGCTTTCACCAGTCCACGGCTGGATAATTCGTGGACAGCGTTCACCAGACTCGAGTCCATTACGTGAGGAGGAAACTAAACAGACGAAGCTGATATGGAGGTTCTACGAATTACTTGCTAAACTTTTATGAACTCTGGCGGAGTGAATTTCTGCTTTTTAGCGGCGTTTTTTTCTTTTTTCTTCAGAGCTTTCCGCTGCTTGCTACTAAGTTTTTTGGTCTTTTTGGCCTCGGATGGCTCGTCAGTTCCGTCGGGCTGGTCAGAAGGCGCTGGGGATGGCAGTTCTGCTGAGCTTCCTTCCCCCACTGACTGCTCCTCTGATTTGTGCTCATCGCTGTCAACGTGTAAAAGATCTTCAACATCAAGATCGTCAGCAGGATCCATATGCCGCCAATACGGCTGGATAACAAGTTCAGGAACCTCGCGAAGCTTTGGCGCACGGGTGCTAGTGGGTTTAATAGGTGCTGGTTTAGTAACGAGGCCAATTGAGTTAGCTTGTGGTTTCATAGCTGATTTTAAGGGGACTTTGGCCTCGGCTTTCGGAGGAGGCGTCGCTACACTAGGTTCAGGCTTTGCAGCGGATTCGGCAAAGGGCCAGAACGAACTGCTTTCTTTTTCCTTAGGCGGTGTCTTGGGCCGTGTAGGTGGTGCTTTACCATCAGTCGCGCCGTTGGATCGCGACACACCGCAGAACAGAGAGAGTGTCATGTTAGGATCCTTCGGAGCCTTTTTCTTCTTCTCACTGCCATCGGAGCTGCTACACAGTGGTTTGCTAACTATAAGCAGCGCCTTACCTAGCGTTAGCATCGTCGAGACATTGCCACATCCGGCGGCCTTAGCTGCAGAACCGCCTACTCCCTGGGCATTGACTGTCTCATCGCTCATATGATGAGCGCGCACTCGAGGTTTTTTAGCAGAACGTTTGAATAGAGTCATAGCTAGATGTTATAGTCGGAATCTAATATTTGGATATTACACTTGTTTATATTTCAGGCGGTACAACAAACATCGCATGTAACCACCACAGCGCCGATCAGTGTATTTGGGTCCCGTGGGCTGACATACTCATCGCATGATCACCTTGATCCTCGTTCTGGCGCTGGTGACGCTGTATCTCTATTTGGAGTGGTCGCCAACCGATGTGGATCAATCCATTTTGAAGCACCAGGTATCTGCGCCTCCAGTTCGTAATCCGGGCGAAAGTGGAGTCTACAGGTCGCTCGACACCCCTCACTCTACGCCATTGCTAAGGGAGATCTTGGGGAAGCATTATGAGCAATTCACCTTGGAAATGCTATGGGAGCCTGAGAGCTTTCAAATTTCCGAGTATCATGCGAACGGTGAGCTCGATGGTAATTTCGATTTCGCCATGCATGTGCATAAGTTAGGATCTGCGTTGACCAAACGCAATACCACCTCGGTCATTGTCACTCTTCCCGCGGGGATAGAGGCGCTGGCTATGCTGTTTGCCTGTGGGCTTTACAATATTTGTATTCTGTACACCGAGCCCGAAGAATTGGAAGAAGCAAAAAGCGCATTTCCTCTTCACGATTTGGTCGTAGACGCTCCTCTTGCCACAGATGATGAGCTTGTGGAGCGGCCAATTGCCAAACCTTCGAGTATTTCGTTCTACTCCAAGCAGAGGGGGCTTCAAAAGTTCCTGTCGCCCGAAGTTGGCTTGTCTATTGCCTCCCAACTCAGGGCTCTCGGCCATCGCATGTGGAATCGCAACGACAAAGTGCTTATTTTCCCGACCTGCCAACACCCCTATGCATTGCTAATGCAGCTCACAGCATTGAGTGCAAAGGCACCGTTGGTGTTTCTGGAGCACTCTATAAGTGATCCTTTCCGGGCCACTGAAATAGTGCGGCCAACCGTTTTGGTGACGGACGATATCGCTCTCGAGTCACTACGAAGCCAGGCGGATGAGCTTAATACCATCAAGCTATTGCAGTTCCAATTGAATAAAGTTCGTTTGTCAAGAGGCACCATCAGTTCGCCTATGCTGCCGCAGTTCCGTTCTTTGAGGTTGATCCATACCGTCAATCTGGGCGGCACATCCATGAGAACCGAGGATGCCAACGTTATTCGTATTCTAACTGGATCCCAAGTTATCCATGGGTTCAGGACCCCAAAAGTATTGATGCCGATCTTTCAGACCACGTATGGTGACTACCGTGAATGTCCTAAACAGTACACACTGGCGGGTCCTCCAACGCCCGGCATCGAGATCAAAGTGGTTGGGGATGCCAAAAAAGGTCGGCTTTTTCTCAAGTACGACATCGATTGGATCGATACAGGAGTAGACGTGACCATGAGGCCTGACGGATGTGCGATGGTTTAAATTAATTTATCTACAGCTGGTCCTGCATGTCGTGCTTTTTTTCAATTTTTTTCTTGTTTAGTGTCTCTGGAAGTATTCCCTGCTTTATATCGGGCCCTGTGCTGGTCTTTTTGGCCCGCTTAAACGCACCAAGGATCGGGCCGACAACGCGACGAGCCACCCAGGGCGTGCACCACAGGGAGAAAATGAGACGTAGAGGTAAAACAGCCTTCACAATAGCGTAGGATGCGGCCCCCTGAGCAACAATTTTGGCACCTGTTTCTGCATGAAGCATTATATCCCAGTTCTTTCGTTGGGCCATTTTCCTAATGAACTCACTGCCGTTTTCAATTAGCCAATCGGGCATGCCTAGTGGGACATAATCCAAATAGTAAAACGCACCCCATATTCCAAACAAAGGTACAATGGCTGTGAGCTCGTGAATAAGTAAAAACGAGGTGAGATGGGACATTGGCGCCCCGCCGATTTTTGCAGCGTATTTTGCCATAAACTTGGGGAACATCCGGGTGGCTGCGCTCCCCGGTACCTTCTCTTTGATTTGCTTTGCTGCTCGAGACATGAGCCCACGTTGTTGTTGGAGAATCATTAGCGGCATGCGCTTTCCAACGCCTAGCCTGATGAGAGATTCGCGGCCCAGCATGCTAAGTCAGCGGACAGAGACGGCGGGTTATATCTGGCGAGCTGGTGTGTGGAAAAGCAGGTAATTTATCGGTATACGCAGTTATATGGTGCTGTCCGGTATCGTTCCAATCGCTTTTGGCGTTTGGGCCTTACTAAAACGAGCATGGTATGCGATCGCAAATTGGGAAGGAGAGTTTATGCATGATAATCTTCGTAACGATCAGCAAGCACCGTATGAAAAACGTATAAAAAACTTTTTTGAGACAAGTTATCCTAGCAAAGCGCACGTCCTCTAGGTACAAGACAGAGGCTCAGAATACGACTATTCTCAAGTGTAGCTCCATGGACCTGGCTGAAACAAGTCCATCGAAACGACTTCTTGGCAATTTACCCTCCTGTATGCAATCAATTTAATCAGCAGGCATGATCAAACTTATCCAATCACAAAAAGTCATCTTATCTTTTTTATCATCATCCAGTTGGCACTGTTTAAATGTCAGAAATCGCACCCGCTACGATGCCACGGCCAGTAGCGACGGCGTCACCCAGCCCAACGGCCAGTAGCCCCTCGGTCATTTCGCCCAAGCCCATTCTTGTGGCAAAAACCCCGCCCGACGCCGGCTCGGCGACACCCACACCAGGGCCTGCAACTGCCTCGGCCGGCGTGGTGAAGCTTCAAGTGAAGAAAAAGTATGTTCTTCCACCCCGACCAAAGCCTGGACGTAAGCCGTCGGCTGAAACGCCGTTGAACAAACGCAAAGCACAGAATCGCGAAGCACAACGGGCCTTCCGCGAGAGGCGGGCAGTTGCTATTCAGGATCTGGAAAAGAAACTCAACGAAGAATCAAGGCGCCATGCGAGCGATTATAAAAACATGACGAGCATGATCCGGCAACTCATGCAAGAGAATGAGCTGCTCAAAAACCGAATGGCCCAACAGCCCCCGCCGGCTTCTTTCCCCCCGCCAATGTCTCCTGCTGCATCGGCGATGTCTCCTGGACAATCGCCGTACGATGCTGGATTTTCGCCGTCGCAATTCACCTATATGATTGTTGCTTCTCCGGCCGCCACGACTACAGCAACGGCAGCTACCCAGAACGTTGGCCGATCTCCGCTCGACATGCTGGATAAGGTCCTGGATGAAAAGCTACCGGATCCGTCTACACCCAAGAGATCTCCTGAGCAGCTGATTTCTAGCTCTCGGCGCCCTTCAATTGTTGCAAATGTGTCCAAGGGCTCCCACACAAAGCCGTGCGGCGGTCCTCCGCCATGCGATGGTTTGGCCCTTACCAACACGAATTGGGCTGCTCCTGCGGTACCACTGCACCGTCGACTTAGCTCGCTCGAAACAGACTTTACTCAACGGTTCAAGAAAACTCAGCCCCGGCGTTTGCCTCAGTCGCCGTCCTGGGGGGATGTGTTTTCCCCCGACGCGCCATCGCCAGGATTTGAGCGACCTGAAGAGAAAGAAAGGTGTGGGTTCTGCACCGATAATACCCCCTGTGTATGTGCAGAGGCCGCTGCTCGGGAGCGAGCCAATATGTCTGATATTGAAACACTGGGCGACAATCTTCCCTTGGTCACTGACTTGAGCATTCAGACGCCATCTTTCGATGAGCGACCACAGATGCAGCCAGCTCCTTCCCAAATCGGAGTGAAAGAGTGCAGTGGGAATCCAGGGACCTGCACTCAGTGCCAGCAGGACCCGATGTCGACGTTGTTTTGTGCTACCCTGGCGGCCAAAGGCGCAGCAGCTCCCGCGAATGGCACATTTATTCCTGCCCAGGCGGCCTACCAAACACTGTCACGTCACGAGCGCTTCAATTCTGCTGATTTCAGCCAACTTGTGTCATCATTGCAAACTAGAGGTACTCAGGTTGAAGTCAATAGCGTAGCGAAGGTCCTTCGCATGCTCGACGGACGGCTTTACAGCGGCTAGTTGACGGTTGCATACCCCTTTTAACGATTACGATTTACGACCCCTTTTTGTTTTAGAGAAAAATAGTTCTTTTTTTATATTTACGAACTCATACGAATGGCATAATCGTCGCCACTCTTTGTGATATAGCGAACCCAAGGATAAGATTGGTATTGAAGCTTGGGCTCAATGATCTTGAGATACCGAACTTGAATACCTGACGTTGTGAAGTAGGGGATGTTGAAGGTAACCTGGATAGGCGGCTTTGACTCCGTGGCATCCGATGCCTGCACGGCTGGCAAGCCGAGCTCGGCTCTCATGGCAAACTCCCTTCCGCCGCCGAACTGGCGGATCTTCCAAACAATGCTGGATTTTTCAGGCCTCCACTTTACGGTTCCCGTAGTAGTTTTGAATTTGGGTGAGTCTGCGTCGTCGGGCACAGGGATGGTGATTTCGACATTGTTGGCGGTTGATCTCTTTTTGAACTGGCCCTTCACTTTGACAAGGATCTCAATACGCGAAGTCGCATGCTTGGTAACTTTACAGTCCACCCAAATAAGAGGTTTCACGTTTGTATTAAGGCGGTAAGACATTAACTCGAACTCACCGTCGGGGGGGATGAACGAAATAGTACGGTCGCTTTCAAAGCGCGACAGGCGTACACACTGGTGGAACTTAACGTCCTCCATTTCGATTGCGCGTCCTCCGCTTTTTCCTGAGCCAGTTGCCATCTGTTTACCGGTGGTATTTGCCTGGTGATCAAAAATAACTCGGTCGTTGAGGCCCAGTCGAAGCTCGGGCATTCCGGACAAATAACACTTCATTTGCACACTGCCCAAAATCTCTGAGCGTAAAACCTGGCCAGTGGGGGAGCACAGCATGTTGACGCTCTCGACCACATCCAAAAATGCCTCGTTTTTGCGGTAGGTGATGCCCTCGGATCGCCAGGAAACTGCGTTGGTGACAGCAACCGGGGGCCGTGCCTGCGCCTGGGGCACCACGAGCTCGAAAATACGCGAGTGCTGAGTGATGTACTCTTTGAGGATTTTGGTTTCGGTTATTTGCGGATATCCATAGTCCATCATCTCGTCCAGCAGTTCGTAAATTACCACAAAGTTATCTCGTATACTTTCTTCGGCCAGCTCCTTGAAGTATTCGATCAAAACGTCCTTGAGTCGATGCAAAAACAACAAAATCTCCATTGCATTTGAATTGCGTTTCGTCAACGCCAGCAAGTACAGATTGTTGTGGGTGATGTAGAGGTAGTTGACACCTTCGTGGCTTAGACAGGGCGGCACGACCGCCGTTTCGTCCTCTACTTCCATGAGCAGCAGCGGGAACTTTTCCACCGCGCTCATGGGAATGTCTCCACGGTAGTTTCGTGACAATAGCGGCTTGCCTTTCTGATCAAGAAAGAACACCGCCGACGCCATAGTAGGTGGGATGGATTGATTACTCACGAGCGAGCCTACTCACGAGCGAGCCACGATGAGCAGTGTGAATTACTCGGAGCAGCTGAGGGACTTTGTATGCAAACAAGCGAGCGAGCCGTTAATTGAGCAAATAGGCAAGCTTTTAAAAGAGCAGCGCCATGCCGAGGCCCAGTGGTGGCAGGAGCGGAAAAACCTGGCGGCCGCGCGGGTCACCGACGATAAGCTGGCCGAGTTCGACGCCAAAGTCTACGAAAAACTAGGCCACCTCGCGGCCCGGCACCGCCGAAAGCTTGCCGACATGGAGATCACCCTGGTCTACCCCAATGTGCCAATGGCGGACCAGCAAAAGTTCCTGGCGTTTCTGAGTGATTTATGTAAATGAGGTCTCTTATTTATTTATTTACGAGTGAGGATCTCAGTAGGACCGCTGGTGCGGCCAATATAGACCTCGTCGGCGTAATCGAACAGGCCGGTCTCGACGACCCCGACCAGGAGCTTGATTGAGCGGTCGAGCTCAGCAACCCTTTCAGGAGCGATCTCACCAAAGTAGGCGTCGAGCACAAAATTGGCATTGTCGGTGACCATAGGCCCGGCCTTGGATTTGCCGCCCGAACGCAAAGTAACCTTCGAGGCACCGAGACGCTTGAGATCAACGGCTACCTTTTTGTGCGCAGAGGGGACGACCTCGATTGGAATGCCCTGGAGCCAGTGCTCACCGAGCCGCTGGGAGATCTTGGAGTCGTCGACCACGGCAATGAACTTTTTAGAGCATTTCCCCACAAGCTTCTCCTGGAACTGGCAGCCGCCGCCGCCTTTGATGCAGTTGAGTTGGCTGTCGACCTCGTCGGCGCCATCGAACACAATGTCGAGCTCGCCCGCAGAGAACTGGTCGATCTCCATCAGGGGAAGCCCGGCATCCACAATCAATTGGCGCGACTGGTAGCCGGTGGGAACAAAGTACATGGAGTTGATTTCGGGGACTTTCTCGCGGAGCTGCGCAATGCGTTCGACGCAGTACACCACAGTCGATCCGGAGCCAATGCCCACGTACTTGAACGAAGGAAGGAGATGGTTGTCTATGGCCTTGTAGCCGGCTGCTTGCTTTGCTGCGTTCATGGTTGCGATTGAGATGACAAACTTTTTTCGGACTGTAGCAAGAGGGTTATATGCGGCCGACGGTCGTACCCAAGTTCGTAGCATTGTAGATTTGGATGTAGAGCAGTAATTGGGGGCCGGCGGGCGCGATAGTGTGCTCGGGCTGCCGGTGCTGCCGATGCTATCGATGCTGTCGATGCCGTCGCTGCGACTGCTGGGGTTGTTCAATGGCCGTGTAGACAGCGAACTCCGAACCGCTTGGACGCAGAAAACTACGCCCGTGTCCTAATAAATCACAGAGTCTTCCACACAGAGCGTGTCTGCGTGCTTGTCGAAACTGTGATAGCGAACTCACGTCACAGGCGACTTTGTAATCCTATGGAAGACGAGTTTGGAGACTTTCTGCAGAAGCGGGTACGCAACCTGCAAAAGCGAATGCGGAGGCTCCAGCAGTACGAGGAAACCGTGGCCCAGGCCCCGGGGTCGCTCAACGAGGACCAGATAGTGGCGCTGTCCAAGAAAGAGGAGGTCGAGATCCCGCTGAAGATCCAGCAGAACTTGCTGGACGTCTACAGCGAGATCCAGGAGAAGCAGACGAGATCCTTCAGCGAAAAAGAGATCGAGGCTGCTGAGCAAAGGGGGGCCGCACGGGAGCGGGAAAAGCTCGACATCACGCTCAAGCTGCTCCACCGTGTGGCCGTGCTCCACCAGCAGCCCGACTCCGGGGCGGAAATGGCGGCATTGGCGACCCTGCTGCAGCAATTGTACACCGGAGACGACCGAGCGTTGGCTGCAGTCGACAAGCTGCACGCAGGCAGCGCCACGGAGAAGATCGGCGGCCTAACCTTCCAGCGCATCCGCGGGCTGGCCGACGGAAGCGAGCCGTTTGTTCAACAGGTGCAGTTCATGAGCGAAGAGCCCGCCAGCAAGCCGCCAGCAGCGAACGGCACGGCGAACGGCCAAGCCAAAAAGCCAAAAAGACGAAACAGAAAGTCTACAAAAGCACAGTAATTTATATAATGTAGGTATAAATGGAGACACCGCGGGACAGGACACCTCTGGAGAAGCGCCCGCGAAGTACTATGATAACACCCCTTGATATCCTCCGCCTCCAAGGCTCCGGGCCCTACCGCTATGCCCAAAACGGGCTCCTGGCAAGTTCGACTTTATCGCAAAAGCCGCCCGACCGCGGAGTGGAGTTGCAGAGTTTGTCGCGGCGTGAAATTTGTCATATCTCAGTGCCCCGTTGTTTCGTAATGACCAGTGCAGAAGAGTACAAAAACCAGGGCAACGAGTGCCTGAAACGAGGCGAGTACGAGAAGGCGTCGCTGCTGTACACCGAGGCGATCAAGCAGGACGACTCGAACGCCGTGTATTTTTCCAACCGGGCCCAGGCGGCCATCAAGATGGAGCAGTACGGTCTGGCCATTTCTGACGCCGACCGGGCCCTCGCAATCGACGCCAACTACATTAAAGCGTACTACCGCCGAGCAACCGCACACGTTGGCGTGCTCGACTACAAAAAGGCCCTCGAAGACTACAACGAGGCTGCCAGACACGCCCCCAACGACCCGGCCATCAAGTCCAAAATCGTCGAATGCAAGCGAGTTCTACGCATGCAGGCCTTCCAGCGGGCTATCGAAATCGAAGACCCCCCCAGTATTTTTGAAACGTTGGACTTGGAGCATATCCCCGACACGGAAAAGACGGGGCTCGCTCCCTTGGACGTTGAAACCCTGACCAGAGACTATGTGTTCAATATTGTTGACTTGTTCAAGAGAGGCGAGCTGATCTCGCGCCGAAAGGTCTTCCAAATTGTCAAGGCGGCCATGGCGCTCTTCCGCTCCGAGCCCACGATGGTGGAATTGCCGCGTCCTGAACCGGATCACAAGGTCACGGTATGCGGTGACACCCACGGCCAGTTCTACGACCTGCTGAACATTTTCAACAAAAACGGCTGGCCCTCTGACAAGCACACGTATGTTTTCAATGGCGACTTTGTGGATCGCGGGTCTTGGTCGACCGAGATCGCTCTAACTCTCTACCTATTCAAGATTTTGCTGCCCAACAATCTGTTTATTAACCGTGGTAACCACGAGAGCGACAGCATGAACATCACTTACGGCTTTGCTGGTGAGTGCAAGGCCAAATACAACACCGACAACGTTTTCAAGTCGTTCTCCGAGTCGTTCTCTACGCTGCCTCTGGCCACTCTCCTGGCCGACCAATACTTTATCGTGCATGGCGGACTGTTCTCGAGAGACGATGTCACACTAGACGAGATCAGAGGCTTTGATCGCTTCAAACACAAGCAGCCTGCCGACAAGGGCATTATGATGGAGATGCTCTGGGCAGACCCGCAAGACCAGCCCGGTCGCCAGCCTTCGAAACGCGGCATTGGTCTGCAGTTCGGCCCCGACGTCACCAAGGCCTTTTTGGATGCCAACAACCTCAAAGCCATCATCCGGTCACACGAGGTGCGCGATAAGGGCTACAGTTATGAGCACGATAACCGACTGATCACAGTGTTTTCCGCGCCAAACTACTGCGACTCCGTGGGGAACCTCGGTGCATACATCAACTTCGACAGCAGCATGGACCCTGATATACAACAATTCGAGGCCCAGCCTCATCCTAATGTCCCTGCCATGGCCTACGCGTCTAACCTTATCCGTTAAAGCTATGTACAAACAAATTGCATACGATTCCAATCTTTTCCTGTGGTCAAATAGATGCTCCTTACATAATTCTTTTTTTTAATTTTCAATGCCCAGCGGAATCCGGCGTCGACGAGCCGCCAAGGCTGGCGAGAACACGAAATCACGACGGGGCCGAAAAAACAAGAAGACCAAGTCTCTGGATGTGCAAGGCAACCCAGTGATTGCTGCGCATTGGGACAAAAACCTCACACTGGCCCAAAATTACAAAAAGCTTGGGCTTACTGCAAAGCTCCAAAAGCCCGCTGGAGGTGTCGAGAAGGATGTGCGGGTACAGGACGAGGCTATTTCTCAGCCCATCAAACGGTCGACCATAAAAGAGGCCAAGATTGTCACTAAAGAGGACGGATCGACCGAGATCGTCTACGCAAGCGATGACGAAGATGAGGTCTGGACAGGATTCAACGGCGAACACAAGAGCGAGGTCATCAATGAGCTCAAAGAATATGCTGCCAACGGTGTCACGAAACCCCGCCATCAATCAGACAGAGAACAGGAGTGGATCGAGGCTCTGGTCGCCAAGCACGGCGACGACTACCAGGCCATGCAGTGGGACCGAAAAGTTAATGTATTCCAGAAATCGGCGGGCGATCTGAAACGACGCATCTTCAAATGGAAAAAATCTCAACAGAATGTATGATTATATATTACCTAGACTTCGCAAATTGCGTGGTATGAAACAGTGTGCTCGCTCGCCTCGAGCTCTACCGCGGTCCCGGCACCCACAAAAAATACAGAGCCGGCCGTGTATTTGATGCTAGCGTCCCCTGCCTTGACTGTGCCTTGTCCTTCAGTGACAATAAAGATAGAGGGGCCCTCCAAAGCGTCGACGGCGGACTTTGTGCCGGTGGTCAGCTGCAGAACACCAAACTCCTCAATGGGAGGATCAAAGTAGAGTGCTTCTCCGCCATGCGCACGAGCAAATGGCGCCGGGGTCATTTTCTGCTCACTCACCGGAGCAGTATCGAAGGTCAACATGTCAACCAGTGTTTGAACGTCCTTGAATTTGGGGGTAAATCCGGCCCGCACCACATTGTCGCTGGCCGCCATACACTCAATAATATCACCAGAAATGTAGGCGTGTGGGTCTTTAGCTTTAAGGAACATCGCTTCGCCCTTCTTGAGACGGCAGTAGTTGAGCATCATACCGCCGCAGAACACGCCAACGTCTCGGGGAAAGTCGGCACTTGCCCGTTGAATCAAGTCCGCAAGCGGAAGTCCACCATGGCAGCCGCAGAACTGCTCCTTTTCACGAGCCGCACGCTCAGACAGTGCCTCGGCCAGCGGATCAATCGTGGTCTGAGGCGCGCCCATCACAGCTCCAAACAGCGCCTGGAGCTCTTCGCGATGCTCACCCTTGGGATCTTTGTCGACTGCGGCGCAGAAAGCGGTTCCTGCTTGCCCTGCAAGTTCGGCAAACTCGGGGACAATCTTCAAGAATGAGGAGATCTCAGCCGCAGGACGAAATCCACAGAAACCCTCAAAGTCTGTTAGTGCAATTGCCATTTCAGGTTTGTGGTTATCATCTGGATAATTCTTGGGGTCTCGGGCATGAAGCTGACGCGCCAACAATTTATCCGGGTGCGCCTGAATAGACAAGGCTTTACGAATAGACAAAACCTTAAATAAGAAGGGAATCTCCTGGTCACCGAATTTGGCAGCAACCTTCTCGCCTAGCAGCTTGTCATTGCCTGCAACAAGCTCTCGCAGATTCTCCTTGCCGCCCTTGATCTGCGAGGGCGCCTTGGGGTGGGTGCCCATCCACAGCTCCGCGTATGGAGTAGACTCCTGAATATGGAAATCGGGAGATTGAGCTGCGGCAAAACGTGCAACTGCACTGGACTTGCCTAGCTTGCCCCAATCGTAGGTTTGCACATCACATAAAAGTTCTACCAACATTTGAGTGAATAAGGTAAAAGTGGACGTGTCGGTTTGCATATTAACCAAAGCTTACGATCGTTGGCCGCGCGCATTGACTAAGCGCTCCCTGCACTCAACCAGCACTCGGGCGTGAGCATGCAAGCTCAAAGGTACTTGACCACCGACTCGGGCAATGTTATTTGTAAAACAAACCAGATCAAGGGCTCAAAATTCATTGTGATAGGGGGTAAAACACAAATAGAAAATGCCGTGGAAATTCGTGGAGATATGAGTCCCGACGGGCAGCCTATTGTAGCCATAGGGCGCTACTGCTTTTTCGGGCCTTCCAGCAGTTTGATTCCTCCAGTTCGCGAGGAACGTGCTTATCCGTTAAAAATTGGCTCCTTTGTGTATGTGGGTGAGAACTCCAAAATTCAGGCGGCCACCATTGGGTCACACGTTGTTATAGAGTCCGACGTCCAAATTGGTGAGTTTGCCATCATCAAGGATTGTGTGGTAATTCGCAAAGGGTCGAAAATACCTCCGTTCGCTGTCGTAGCTCCGCATTCAATTGTGGAACCTCGCGGACGCGTTACCGAATTACCAGAGTCGGGGCGCCCCGCAATTGAGTTGTACTGCAGGCAGTTACTCGCGGGGTTGAGTTTAGACCCACCTTTCTGAAAAATATATTTAGTTGGTGCGTTACCATAGTTAGTGAGTTGGCCCAGCCTGGCCGTTCGGGCCACTCTCGCACTCGGTTATAAATATGTACCTTCGATCCTCAAGATCATTTTATTTCACACAAAAGCGTTGGTTGTGGCTGATGTTAGCTTCTTTATCGGTCGAAAAATTTACTTGATTCATACCTGTAAGAGCCAGCTCAAGTTCTGAGGGATGACGCCGTACACATTCTGCTACAAATCCAGCATTACTCGCTTCCCTGCCGTTACTTTGGGATAAGGCACGATTTTCACATGATAACTGCAGTGCGACACCCGCTCCGAATGGTACCGCTTGACCAGCCCAAGCTACAGGTTTGATGTTAAAACTTTCCGTATCAATGATAAAATAAGAGTCCAAGACGTTGTCCATTTCAAAAGGTAATCAAGATGCTTTCTCGGGCTCCAGAATCAGCAACCGACGCAAACAGTGGGTGCACCAAAAGGTTTGGCTATGCGTCGTGCATTTTGTGCTTCAAATATGATCGATATCTGTCCCAGGTATGTCGTAGTCGCCGTCTCCGTGCGTGATGGGCCTTTTGATTGGGAGCTTTCGCATTTACACCCCACGATTCACCCACTCCCTCCGGCCCCTCATGCCTGGATGGTGGTAGCCATTGGACAGAGTCGAGTTCAGGAGGACATTCTATTAAGCTGCTGAACGTAAGTCCGGGCGCCGACGTCTCTTTTTGAAATGCTCTTAGGGGTGGTGATGCTAGTGGGAGCTGGGAAAACCGTGCTCGGGTCAACTGTTCTTCACTCCACTCTGCGCGCAGTTCACTCTCGTCGCTCACCCCAATTATCTGGCGCATTAATCGCGTATCAAACTCTTTATCGTGATCAGAGTCCATAACAAAAGGATTTTGATCGAGCCTCTCTGTATGTAGAAAGTTAGTTGTGCTAAATAGTTGCGAAAGCTCAGTTGGCATAATTTGTAGGGAAAATGCCCCTTTGGCCGTTCAGCTCTCCAGTAGTCCAACCGTTACCTGGGTCAGCCTCAATGACAGTAATTTGATCGCCAGCTCGAATGCTAAGTTGTGACAAGTCCGCTCCATCGAAGTCGTACAGAGCAGTCATGGTTGTACTCGAAGCCTTGCCCCGGCTAGGCGGTGGAGCGGGAGGGGCGGCGCCGGCACCAGCCCCTTCATTCGAATTCTTGCTGGCCACGTCACTAAATGGGTCCAAGCCACCTCTTGCATTATTGAAAACCTCGACATAGCTAGATGGAACAATACCTGTGTCCAAGCCACTGCGAACTTTTATCCAGCCAGAGCCATTATCGGGCTCGAGCAGGGGCAGCTTTTCGCCAGCGAGCACTGTGATTTCACCAGGTCCTTCAGCTTCAAAATCGTACAAAACTTTAACGCCAGGTCCGCTTACGACCAAATGCTTTGCGGTGCGCGAAAGCAAAGATCGCAGGCCAAGGCGGTTTCCATCACGGTTAGTGATTGGCCGGATGACCTCCACCACCTCTTTTTTCTTTCCAAAGACGGTTCTTTTAGTTTTGGTACGTGTGATTGGAACTCCCGACAAGTCGCAACCCGCAGTGGCTGCTTCAATGGTCTCGATTTCGACCTCAAAAGATAGACGCTTAGTTTCACTCCGAATAAGATCCTGCAAACACCGGGCAAAGTTATTCAACAGGGGAGAGAGTGCAGTTCCACTCATGCTCTCTAAATCAAGCTTGCCAAGCTCAGATTTGGCGGCCTCGAACTTCGACAACGCTGCTTCTGAAACATCGCCAGCCTTTTCAGCCCCCTCTTCGGCAGTCGCCAATCGACCTCTCAAATATTTGAGACCGTTCTCATCTGTCTTGAAAGTATCATCATCGTGCCAAATTGGGCTGGGTTGGAAATAGAAATCAGTGGGGTCCTGCCAAGGAACTTTGTTATGATCAATGAACATGGCAGTATCCAGTCCCCGGGTATTTTTAGCAACCACATCATGGGCCTTCTTGAGGCAACTGATTCGGTGATTCAAGTGGCTGGTCTCTGTATCACAAGCCATTTTCAAAATACGATTCATTTGGCAAGTTCGAGCCTCGGCCAACAATTGCATACCATCCAACACCTCGGGAAGATCGTCATGATAAAACTTGTCCTTCATACGATTGGCAACATTAATAGCAATCAGATAGCTGCTCTTTGCATTGTACATGTCGTTTTCTTTCTGCTCGACCTTTTTATTCTTGGTCCGCGCATGCTCCATGCTTTGACACGCCTCATCGTACGCTGGTTTGCCTCGTTTAACAGCATTATACGCGGAATCCCGGTCTTCTTCAATGTGGCCATGGAATTCAGAGTAGTACGACTGCAAGTTCTCGCAACGTTGGCGAACACCGCTGAGCTGATCGGCTATCTGTACGGCGAGCTGATCGGCCAATTCTTTGTGGTCTTTGGCAATCTCTTCTGTTTGATTGAGGACCTCGGTCCATGCCGTGGCAGACGCGCTCTCAAGAGAACCGGGGGTCTTTGCCGGCTTCTCGCCCACACTTATGCTGGCAACATGGGCCGCCTTCTTAGAAAAGTGCTTCGCGGTGAGGGCAGACAGTTTTGCCGCGTGTTCGCGCTCAATGGCGGCCCGCTCGCGATAAAACTCGGCAATATCTTCAATCCATTTGACATTGGCCTTTAACCATGACGATGTGGCGCCATACCCATCCAGTAAATCGTCTCCAATCGAAACCATCCAGCCTGCTCAACTATGGCTGAGTAAGAACTCGTCGAGCCGGCTCGCTGCCCTAAACCTTGATTACCGTGAGCACCTAGTAATCCAAAGCTACCAACAAAACAACTCCACATAGCAAATGTCTTTTGATTATCAAGGGCTTGCCCAGCAGTTTGTGAACCACTACTACAGCCAGTTCAGTGCGGACCGTGGCTCTCTGGCCCCTCTGTACCGTGATCACTCGATGCTGACCTTTGAGCGTGATCAGGTTCAGGGCACTCAGGCTATCGTCGAGAAGCTCACCTCTCTGGGTTTCCAGAAAGTCCAGCACGAGATTGCCACGCTCGATGCCCAGCCCGGCACACCTGGTAACCGTGATGTTATTGTTATGGTCACTGGCAAGCTTTTGATTGACGACGAGCCGACCCCTAAGGGCTACTCTCAGGTCTTCCACCTTATTCCCGAGGGCGACTCTTACTACGTATACAATGATATCTTCCGTTTGGTATTCTAGTTTTGTATCTAGTTAAATATCCCTCACATCCGGAGCAATCCTCCCTTAGTAACATCCTATATGTCTGCTCCAGAACGACCAGCTAGGCGACCTCAGCGGTCCGAGACCAGCCAGTCACTCGGAGACGTTGATGCAGAGCCTGTCCAGAGTAGGTCTGAATCGCCAAAACAACCCATTGAACCGCCTGCGCGCCCTACAAGCCGGCCCACGCGTCCCCGGCGTGAACCCACTAGCTCCAGCGAATCGGCATCTGAAGTGACCCCGGAGCTCCAGCATGATACGGAACAGATTGTTTCAGCTGCACAATCCATCAAAAGTGATACAGATCACGTCGTTATGACCGCCCAGGAGGTGAATCAGGATGCCGAAACTGTTGTTGCCGATGTTAAGGGGGTATCTACTCAGGAGACAGCCAAGGATGCCGAAAAGGTGGATCTGCCCCCAAGAATTCAAAGCATCAAGGATGATATTCTTCTGCAAGAAAATAGTGAGTCAGATGCTGCTATCAATAGCGAATTGAAGCAAAAAACACGTCAAGTCTTGGACACTGCTGCGCACGAAATTGCTCTATCTAAGGCTGTCCAAGGACAAGTTACATCTAATCTGGATGATTTCGATTTCGTCGCTGCTGGTTCCGAGTCAACTGAGGCAAATTCAAGTGTGTCTGAGCCTGGAGCACAGTCTCGGCCTGCAGAGTCGAAGGAGCATGCATCGTCGGGAGCATTAGCAGGTAACCCAACTGATCAGGCAAAGGAGCCACAGGTTGAATCGAAACTTGACGAGTCATCAGTTCAAAAGTCAAGCCTCCATGAATCTGTGTCCAACAAAGAGCCAGATGCCGAAAGGTTTGATGTGAAAGATAAAATCGTGGCCCAAACTGAGCTGCCTGATAAAGGGATGGGCTCCCAAGAACCAAATGAAGAGTTGCCAGAAGCTGAGCTTGAAGTTGAGCCCGAAGCTCATGGAGTAAAGCAAGAGGTTGAGCATGAGTCTGGGTCTGAAGCTCTTGAAGCAAAACGTAAGTTGAAGTCCCAGCCAGAAGCTCTTGAAGCAAAACATGAGGCCGAGCCAGAGGTAGTTGAAGAAAAACACGAGGCCGAGCCAGAAACAGTTGAACCAAAGCATAAGGTTGAGAATGTGTCTGAGCCGGAGGCTCTTGATAAAGCTTTGGAACCAGAAACTGAATTAGAACCCCTTGATAAAGACCTGAAGACTGAACCAGCACCGTTTGATAAAGACCTGAAGCCTGAATCAGAACACCCTGAAAAAGAGCAAGAATTAGAGGCTGAATCAAACCCCCTCGATAAAGAGCTGGAACCTGAATCAGAACCTCTTGATGTGCAACCTGTTTCAACAGACGAACCAGAGGAAGCTAAAATCACCGAGACTGAATCAAAGGTGGTCGACAAAGAACCAGAGTCTCAGAATGAATCAGAAGAGCTTGATAAAGCACTCAAATCTCGGGTCAACGCAAAACTCGATGAAAAGCTCGCCAAGGTCAAGGAAGCCTCCTCTCAAGACCAGAAAGATGCCGCTGAAACGTTGGATGTCGAGGAACGAACGTCTAAACCCGAAAAACAGGGCAGCCCGGATGATGGGGTTGATCCGAAACAGAAAGATGAAAAATCGCCTGAACCTAAACGCGCGACAATCAGTGAGCTTGCCCAAAGATTCAGCTCGGCCGCTGCAACTAAGCCTCCTCCTGAACGTCCTGTCAGACGGCCTATGCGTAAGATCACCGACGATAACATCGAACCCACAAAGGTCGACAAGTCTGTGTTTGAAAAGGAAACACCAAAAGTGCCTACTAAACCTAAACCGCAGGTTAGTAGTCGTATTGGCCAGCTAAAGTCGTCAATCTTTGCTGATTTGAATGCAGCTCTGTCCAAGGGACCACCTGGCAGGCGCCCGTCAAAGCCTACCTCAGAATCGTGCAATGACGAGGGTGCTGAACCCACCCCAGTACTTGCCGAGGAAGATGCGGACTCGCAACTTATAGCTATGGCACCAACTCCGCGTGCCAGACTTCGGGGCCCCAAACGTCGTCTGCCTGATGCTGCCAAGGCTAAGTGGTCTACGACAACAAGCCATTTATGGACAATTGAGCATGTGCCTGAGGCCTCAGAACCTGATGATATGGTTTCACAAGAAGCTAAAGATAATGTGAATCACGGGGAAGATGAAAATGCCGCTTCAGCTCAGTTCGAAGAAACAAATAACGCACTACAAGAGGCCGAGGACTACGCTGATCCCGTCGAAGTTATTTCAAAAGAGACTGAGGGACCAGCTTCTGAAGTCGAGCCGAAGTCTAAAGAAACTCAGCACGCGGAGACGAAGTTGGACGAAAAGAAACGATCCTGCGATTCGGCATTGAAAAAGGCTGAGGAGCTCGTTGATCCAGTTGAAGCTGAAGAGCATCCTCCTAGATCTCATGAGCCAGCATTAGGTGAAGCTGAAGATTTCAAGGACTTAGTTGAAGCCTCAAAACCAAGTGAGACCGATTCTTCAGCAGATATGCCTTCACCAACCAAAGGTAATTCCGAGAAACGTGATTTAGGATTGCAGGAGGATACTGCTCCGTCAGAAGCCGGTACATCCATGGAGTTGGAAACTAAAACTTTACCCCAAGAGAGCGAAGAGCCTTTGCCCATTGAGCCCCTAGAGAAGCAGACATCTGAGGACGACAAATCAGGCGATCTGGCTCCGCAAGAAGCTGAAGTTTCCGATCGTTCTGCGCAAGAAGCTGGGGTTTCCGATCGTTCTGTGAAACCTGACAATGCTGGATTGTCCGAGTTACCACCTACAAAGCCCGTGAGCTCTCAATTACAAAGTGATGATACTACAGAAACTAGACCTCCCCCTGCTCGACCAAACAGTCGGCCCAAACGCACGGGTGTAGATGAGCTCGATGCACGATCCGAAGACTTACAGAAACGATTGGCAGCTGCCAAGGAGAAGATCCGTCAAGCTCGCGAAAGGAAAGCCGCTGGTGGAGAGACCAAAGAATAGCGATCACGTTTGCCAAGCAGCCAAGAACGGGGCTTGGAAACGTGTCTTGTTAGACAATCGATATATATAATTAGCTTAGGCCAAAGAAACGCTTAGACGCGTCTCTAAATCAAATTTTAAAGTTACTTTCACGCGCACAACCCCCTAGCGCTCCCCCTGATACAGTAAATTCCGGCGGGGTATTCGATGTTTTGCTCCATGCAGAAACTGTGCCTTGCTCACCCTTACCCTGTGTCTGGGATTTTCCTCTGGAGTATTTAGGTAACCCGTTTGGGTTAATCAAGGTTTTGCCGACCAAATCTACCCTAGTCTGGGTTTTTTTTTTACATTCTTTGCTATCTTGTCCACCGGAAAATAAACAAAAAGATGAAGTCTTTCTCTATGATGGCTGTGTTGTCGCTGGCGGCTGCTGCTCTACCGCCCATTGAAGTCCGAGGAAATGCCTTTTATCCCCAGGGCTCAGACGAGCGCTTTTACATTCGAGGCATTGACTATCAGCCCGGTGGCGCCTCCAATGCTACTGACCCGTTGGCAGATGAGTCCAACTGCAAGCGTGATGTGCCTTATTTCAAGGATCTGGGCGTAAATGCCATCCGTGTTTACACCATTGACAACTCCGCCAACCATGATTCGTGCATGCAGATGCTCGACGATGCTGGAATCTACTTGATTCTGGATGTAAATACTCCCAAAAACTCTTTGAACCGAGCTGATGAGAATTCACTCAAGCTCTCGTACAACTCTGGCTACTTGCAGCACGTTTTCGCAACCATTGATGCGTTCAAGGGCTACAACAACACCCTAGGCTTTTTCGCCGCCAACGAGGTTATTAACGCTGCTAATAACACTCTTGCTGCCCCTTATATCAAGGCCGTCGTTCGCGATATGAAGCACTACATTTCCAAGCAGGCTGATCGCACAATCCCTGTTGGGTACTCCGCTGCTGATGTTGCCGACAATCGTTGGCAGCAAATGGCATACCTCAACTGCGGTGACGATCCCGAGGCTCGTATTGATATGTTTGGCATGAATGATTATTCGTGGTGTGGTGACAAGTCTTCTTTCGAGATTTCTGGTTATGCTCAGAACGTCGAAAATTACTCCAACTACTCAATTCCGCTGTTCTTGTCCGAATATGGCTGTAACATCAACTCCCCTCGTACCTTCCCCGAGGTTGGTGCCATTTACTCGGACAAGATGAGTGCGGTCTACTCTGGTGGGCTGGTCTACGAGTACTCTGAAGAGCCTAATCATTATGGATTGGTCCAGATAGATGGGGATAGCGTGACCAAGCTGATGGACTACAATAATTTCAAGAACGCCCTTGCCAATGCCCAGGATCCTTCTGGTGATGGTGGAGCCAAAACTGATGGCCAGCCCGCTGAATGCCCCAGCTACACGGCCGACTTCTGGGAGGTCCCTGATAATTATGGCATTCCCTCTACCCCTAAGTACGCTGCCAACAACTACTTTAAGAATGGTGCTGGTAAGCCTCTTGGATTCAGTGGTAACCCCACTCAATGGGGTAGCAGTCTGGATGACCCCAATGCCAAGAGCTCTTCATTGTCCAGCTCACAAACCACCTCTGCAGCCAACTCCAAGGGTGGTGCATCAAGCTCTCAGAGTGGTGCATCCAGCTCCAAGGGCGCAGCTAGTTCCTCTGGCAGCGCTACCAGCTCCAAAAAGAAGAATGGGGCGTCCGCCATAGAAGTCTCTTACGGTGCTCTTGCTGCATTCATTATGTATCTTTTTTAGTTTAACTATTGAGTTCGCTTACTGATTGCTCGTCGTCGCACTGAGTGACTCGTGGTGTGCTCGAACCACTCAACCCTTGCCCTCGCTCGCTCTCACTTCCTCCTCGACTCCTCCCACCGCTCAGCCCTAACTTAATCTGTGCCCTAATAACAGTCACGCCCACGCAACCGTGAAGAATACCACTCGCACAGGCATCCGTCACTTCACCAATGTCCGCTGCCAACAAAATTCTGAACTCGGACCCTAGCGAGCTGGAGCTTAAGATTGCCCAGGCTTTGGTTGAGCTGGAGAGCACATCTTCTGACCTTAAGGCCGATATCCGTGGTCTGCAGTTCAAGTCCGCCCGTGAGATCCCTACCGGCCAGGGCAAGTCTGCTATTGTTATCTTTGTTCCTGTCCCTCTGTTGTCTTACGTCCACAAGGCCCAGCAGAAGCAGCAGCGTCTCACTCGCGAGCTCGAGAAGAAGTTCTCCGACCGCCACATCATCTTCTTGGCTGAGCGCCGCATCCTCCCCAAGCCCGGCCGCAAGCGCTCCAAGCAGAGCCAGAAGCGTCCTCGCTCGCGCACTCTTACCGCCGTCCACGACGCTATTCTCGAGGACTTGGTCTACCCCACCGACATCATTGGCAAGCGTCTCCGCTACCAGGTCGGCGGCAACAAGCTGTACAAGATCTTCCTTGACCCCAAGGACGCTACCGCTGTTGACTACAAGATCGACTCTTTCCAGGTCGTCTACAACAAGCTGACCGGCAAGCAGGTCTCTTTCGAGGTTGGTTCCAAGGGCGAGGTCCACTAATTTAGTCACAGGGCCTTAGTAGCCAAGTAAAATTTAAAATCAAAAATTCATGACATCTCTTTTGTTAGTCTATCTTCTTGATATCCTCCCCGCTATATATAACTGAAGTAGTAGACGGTCGTCGCTCTGCGTATGGTCTAAACGCGTGTATCTCGCCGTCGTCGAACCGCTGTGGTGACGGCGATCGCCTTGCTCGGTGAGGAGTGGACGGTAGAGCATGGTGTTTAAGGCTGACCGATTTGGATGTGGGGGCAGACTTGGTTGGTCGCGTGAGCATTAACGCACCAATACTAGCAATAACAACCAAGGAGACCGGAGAGCGGCCACCTGCACCGAATAATAAAACAGTTACAATGCCGGCAATGTACGATGGGATGTTCAGATGAAATGTGTAGTCGATGAACGACGGATCTTGAGAAATTTCTTGGGTTTTGGGCGATGGTGATGGGCTCAATGATAAATTACTGGAAATGCTGGGTCTGCTGTGCCGTTTTGGTGGTGGCAGAGGAGGCACAGTACTAAATTTGCTCTCTTTCAGCATGCGTGGATGGGAGATGCATCAATGTTTATATTATCATAGCTTTTGTGCATAAAGTGGAGGCATGGCCTGCAACCAAAAAACGGGTGATAAATGCTTGTGTGTATTTGAAAATGAATGTTCGATTGTTGAATATTGTTCACTGCTATCAACTATATACACTTTGTGAAACAGCGAGCTGGTTCGCCCCATCGTAGTGATGCAGGTGACACTAGTACTCGAGCCATTGCTTCTGCGCAATTTCAATTGCGGAAAAATGATTCCGCCAAATCCAAATTAATTACTAGATATTTTCCTTTCAAGTCTTGACCAGAATTCTACTTATTTACTTCAGTGTTTACCTTTGGTGACGTCTCGGGTGGGCTAGGGTACGTGGGTGAGCGCTCCCTCATTAGGGCTCAGGGCTTCCATAGTCAGCGGACCATCGCATACTCACTCAAACCGCAGCGACGCACCTCTAGTGACAATCATCATGTTCCCCTTGACTGAGGCCGACGCTCAGCTGCTGCTTGCTGCTCAGGTGCACCTTGGTGCTAAGAACGTTCAGGTTCGCAATGAGCCCTACCTTTATAAGAAGCGTGCCGATGGCGTTTCCGTCATCCGCTTCGACTCTACCTGGGAGAAGATCGTTTTGGCCGCCCGTATTATCGCCGCCGTTCCCAACCCGGCCGACATCGTTGCCATCTCTGCCCGTACCTACGGTCAGCGTGCTGTCTTGAAGTTCGCTTCCCACACCGGTGCCACTGCTCTTGCCGGCCGTTTCACCCCCGGTAGCTTCACCAACTACATCACCCGCTCTTTCAAGGAGCCCCGCCTCATCATTGTCACCGACCCTCGCACTGATGCCCAGGCTATCCGTGAGGCCTCGTACTCCAACATCCCCGTCATTGCTCTTTGCGACCTTGACTCCCCTGTTGAGTACGTCGACGTTGCCATCCCCTGCAACAACAAGTCCAAGCACTCCCTTGGTCTCGTCTGGTGGTTGCTTGCCCGTGAGGTCCTCCGCATCCGCGGCACCCTCCCCGACCGCACCACCGAGTGGTCTGTCATGCCCGATCTCTACTTCTACCGTGATCCTGAGGAGGTCGAGGCTCCTGCTACCGAGGAGACTGCTGAGGTCCAGGCTGAGGCCACCACTGTCTTTGCTGAGGCCCAGCCCACTTACTCCGAGGACTGGGATGTCAAGCCTGAGGCCGGTGCTTCTAACTGGGCTGAGGACGACAACTGGAATACCGGTGCCGCTGCCACCACTGCATAAAAAGCTTTTCTATTAGATCTCATAGATCTCAGCTATAGTAGGTGTCGTAATTAAAAAAAAAAAACTACCTTTTAAATTTGTAAACACCAAATCGAGTACCCGCACTACTTTCAACAACTAGATGGCTCTTTGTGCTCCCTTTCGGAGGCCCAGTTTTTAACTGTAATTTTCCACGTTGGGTAAGCCCTGAGCCGCAGAGCATTGCACACGAGCAGGTAGCTGCGAAGGTTGCTGGCCAGCAGCGGAAACGACTTGCGGCTTGATGTGCAGCTGCATTGTGTAGAAATACACTTCAATCTTTATTTTTTCGAAAAATTTATACATAACTCGCATAGAAGCTCAAAGCAGATGCGGGCAAAATGGAAAAACCCGACCGGTGAGTGACCACGTGACGTTGTGTTTAGGGGTAACAATCCGGAAAAAAAAGAGGTCACTCTAATTTGAAGGGAAAAAAAAAAATTTGGGATACCTCCTCCAGACATCGAATCATCCACCAACCACACCACAACCTAGAGATTGTGGCCAGAACGAGTGATCTGTAGCCAAAATCATCTACACTGAGTGTTTTTTGAGTTGGAGTTTTTTTCGCAACTCTTTCGACGTTGGATTTCTTGTTACTAGTGAAGGTCCGCCCTTTTTACTTAATTGGCCTGCAGCTGTTTTCACAAAAGCCCCGCACTAAAACACAAGCTTAAGCCATAATGTCTGCGGACCCACAAGCAGTCCCTCGAGCCACCTCTGCCAGCACACGTGAGGGTTCGGATTCAGATCAGTTTGTGGCCTCCAGTCTGCCAAACCCGCCCATCTTCCGGACCGTGAACGGAGTGCCCCAGCTATCGCGCAAGTTTGTTGCTCGTCGCATTTCTGAGGGCGAGACGGGCCGCCTCAAGGAGGAGCTCAAGTGCCAAGCCTGTGGCAAAGGCTACAAGCACGTTTCTTCGCTAGCAAAGCATTTGTGGGAGCATACTCCCGAATGGAGCATGACGTCCAAGCTCTTGATCTCTAAGCACCAGCAAGTCCAGCTTCTTGAGGCGGCGTCTATTCTCGTCAGTATGAACGAGGAAGACGAAAAATCGGACGAAGAAACAGCAACCCCAGCGGCGCCAGTTGCTGGCTCCGCTACCGCCACCTCGAGCCAAAATGTCTCTTTGTTGACTCCTGGCCCCGAGGATTCCCCCAGCCCCGTGGAAATTGCCCCGACCACTCCTCACAAAGATATCCCACTTACTACAGCGCGTTCGATCTCTAAGACCAGTATTCTGGCGACAAAGGGACGCGGTAGACGTGTCTCTTTAAGTTCTAGTCTTGGTACATCCCCGGCTGTTGCATCGACGCTGATTAGCATGGCTGCTCAGGCGTCGCCCTTCCCAGAATCCGTAGTCAAGGACTGGGAGCGTAACCCTCCGCACAACCGTGCGCGCGCTGGCTCCATGGCTACACGGCATAATGACGATGATGATGATGATGATCTCCAAGAACCAAGTAACCGTGAATCTCCGCCCAGTGGAGGTGATGTCTTTGGTGACATGGATGAATAGAATGCACACCTGCAAACCCACCCTTAATTATTAGTTTATGTTCAAATATCATATAAATATGTACGTTCTGCAGGACGCAGTGCCTATTTAATTCGGATTTTGTTGTGGTGTTTCTTTATTTTCACAACATGTTTAGAACAACCTTTCTGTTAGTTTTGGCGATTTGCGCTGCCCAAGATCCTGCGCCTTTCGATCCTGATCAAACTTATAATGTTGATCCCAATAGGCCAGTTGTCACATATACCGACAACTGGCTCACTGCGACCGCTCCGGACTTTGCGCCGGGTGGTCAACCCCCCGCTGTTACACCAGCTGAGCCTGCCCAGCCTCAGCCTCAACCTGATCCAGGTTATACCAATCCGAATCCTGCTGCTCCGACTACCCCTGCTTCGCCCGCTGTCACCCCCGGTCAAAATCAACCTGAGCAGCCCCCTACTGATAAAGCCAACCCCAGCCAACCCGATCAGCCCCAAGGCGATGGAGGTTCTGGCGAAGGGAGTTCTGGCGATTGGGGTTCTGGCGATGGAGGTTCTGACGATGGAGGTTCTGGCGATGTTTTTACTGTTTATCAAACCTTCTACACAACTGTATGTGATGATACCACGACGTACGTTACTCGTGCTACTCCAACAATGGAGGAGGTACCTACTGAAACCGTCGACGCACTACCTACTAATTGCCCAGCAGCTGATCCCGTCACTGTTGTTGAACCTGTAACTGTAACTCAGTTGGTTACAGTAACTCAGACAGCTCCTCAGCCTATGACTGTTACCCAGCTGGCAACTGTACCTCTGCCTACAACCGAGAGTGTTACTGTTACCTCTAATCATACAGTCACGGTTTCTACCACTCTTACTCTATCCAGTTCCACTACCTCGGTAAATAGCACCCAACCTACTTCCACAAATGTGCATAACCACACTACCGAGCTCAGTTCAACTGCCCTGGCCGATACTACCCAACTAACTTCCACAACTAACTCCACAACTACGCATGATCACACTAAGGAATCCACTTCTACTGCCTTGGCTAATACTACCCAACTAGCTTCCACAACCGTGCATGACCACACCACGGAGCTCACTTCCAATGCTTTGAATGCAACCGAGACTGCAATTGCACCTGTCACAACAGGTGACCACGGTCAGATCGTTGATCAAGGTACAGCTGGAACACAAGACCTCACACAGCACGTTACAATCCTAACTACTGCTATCAATACCTTCACTGACTCCCCTATTTACCAAACTGAAACCCCTGTATTTGACCCTGTCCAAAGCACACGACTCAAATCCCGATCGCCCGAGTCTTCAATTGGATCCAGCTGTGCAACCAATTCCGAGCTGGCTGCCAAGTCGTCGTCGTCGGCGGCGTCGGCGTCTCGTTCGTCAACTGGATCCACATCCTCAAACGCAGCTATTTCCATTAAACCTGGTTTCCTATTTTGCATTTTAGCATTTATCATGTAGTTGTTTAATCAACCAATCTGTACAAAGAATATATTTGGGTCACTGCTTGTCCAAATACTTTTTAAACGCCTCATGTTCATTCTCCTTGAAAGGCCGCTCACCAAGCAGTCTGACCAAGTCGTTTCTTGTCAAGACCTCTTTGGAGAGAAGCTCCTTAGCAACAGCTTCCACGGCCTCTCGTTTCGACGAAAGAAGCTCCTTGCACCGCTTATGGGCATCGCCAATAATACGGCTGACCTCCTGGTCAATGATAGAGTCCGTGTGATCGGAGTAACCCTTGGCGACAGAGCCCTGCTGGCGCTCAAGACGAACAGCTCCAATCTCCGGTGACATACCATAGTCACAAACCATCGCACGGGCAATGCCTGTGATACGCTTAAAGTCATCGGAAGCTCCAACAGTAACTGAAGGGAAGAAAATCTCCTCAGAGACACGTCCACCCAATGCAACAGTCATCAGATCAATCATTCGATTTTCAGTGGTGATATTGTTATCACTGGGAAGAAGCTGTGCGTAACCAAGTGCAGCCGCACCATGGGGCACAATAGTTACCTTGACAAGAGGATCGGCATAACGCAGGAACCAGCCACATACAGCGTGGCCAGCTTCGTGGTATGCAACAATCTTGCGCTTATCAGTAGGAAGGACGCGAGAGCGGCGCTCCAAACCAGCGATAACGCGATCAATTGCCTGTTCAAAGTGAGGCATTTCAACCTGCGACGAACCGCTGCGGGCAGCTGCAAGCGCAGCCTCGTTGCAGCAGTTGGCAATGTCGGCACCAGAGAATCCAGGTGTCATAGCAGCAAGCTTACCAGCCAACTCGGCGATGTCTTTATCATACTTGACTTTTTTGAGATGAACCTCATAAATGTCTTTGCGGCCCTCAAGAGTGGGCAAATCAATCTGAATATGACGATCAAAACGACCAGGACGCAGCAAAGCCGTGTCAAGAACATCGGCACGATTGGTACCGGCCATAACGACGACGTGGTCATTCGAACCAAACCCGTCCATTTCGACCAACAGCTGATTCAAAGTAGCCTCACGCTCATCGTTGCCGCCACGAATATTGGGGCCTGAACGCGATTTGCCAATAGCATCGATTTCATCGATCCAGATCATCGAAGGAGCCTCGGCTTTAGCCTTCTTGAACAGGTCGCGAACGCGTGATGCACCAACACCGCTGAACATTTCAACGAATTCAGATCCTGAAACGGCATAGAAAGGAACGCCCGCCTCACCAGCAGTGGCCTTAGCGAGCAGAGTCTTACCGGTACCAGGAGCACCTGAAAGAATGGCACCACGAGGAATCTTTGCACCAAGTCTTTCGTAGCGTTTCGGGTTCTTGAGGAACTGGACAAACTCCATGATTTCTAGCTTGGGCTCATCCATACCGGCAACATCTGCAAAACGAACCTTAACCTCATTGGTAGCACTGAACCGCTGGGCCTTAGTTTTACCAATACCGAAAACTCCGCCTGGCCCTCCGGCTCCGCCGCCAGCTCTCTGAGCGGTTTTACGGCCCATCCAAACAAGGAAGCCCAAGAACATCAAAGTGGGGATAAGTCCAAACAAGAATGCAGCCAAATTACCCTCCTCGACGTAGGCAACGGGAATACGGTCACGTTGAGCAATGTTGAGGGCATCCTGCGCTTCCTTGAGATGACGCTCAAGAGTTTCAACAGATCCGATGGTAAAGTAGCAAGCAGCAGCTTCACCGCTTTGACGAGTGAAAACACGAACCACGCTGTTGTTGATAACCTGAAGCTTCGTAACCTCGCCACGATCCAGATACTTGGCACGGAACTCCTGGTAAGTGACCTCGTGGCCGGTTTCTCCAGAAGACAGGAACGAAAAGATGAAGATTGTACCGAGGATAACCCATAGAATATGCGTTGCGTTGATCTCGATATTGATCAAGTCGTTAGGCTCGTTCTTGCCCTTCTTGTCCTTGGGCTTCTCATCCTTGGGCTTCTCGTCGCTGGGCTCCTCATCCTCATCGGGTTCTTGCTTGGGGTCCGTGTTGGTTCGGCGGTTTTCAGCCCGCTTGGTTTGCGCAGCAGGTTCTGACTCCTCAGCATCGCGGTTTACTTGCCGCAATCTCTGCTGGCGTCGCAACGAGCCCCACCGCCGAGTTCGCTTGTCCTCATGTTCGCACAACGGTGAGCCGCCAAAAAAACGAACAGATAGCACAGCTGGCATGCTGTTCACTAATGGAAGCACACTACGAGACATCCTGACCGCATTCAGAGCGCCTGGACGTCCAAAAAGTGCGCCTTTCAGCACCTGTCTCGGCGCCACTTTAAGCATAGTCAGCAAAGGTTGCAGAAATCCCAATCAGCGTCTTTTAAGCCACTGTGTGAATAAAACAGATTTATACGATATAATAAGTAGGAAAACTCTCCGAGATTAGACACCGTAAAATCCGGACATCATGTACATATCGCTAGCCAGCTCGCCAAAGTTGGGAGTGTTGGTTTCTCCAGGCTGTTGAAATATTCCGTCGTAGGCGTCCCGCATCAACCAATTAACATTTCCCTCGACCTGGGGATCCAAAAGTATCGAGTCGTGGACCCACGGATCGTTCGAATTGAATTGACCATGTGCTGGCAGCTGCTGTTCGTTTGCTTGTTCGTGGGGCAACTGGTGATTGGGTCGCAAGGAGTTGGGATCGCTCGATGAGAAGCCCGGATACGGCGGCACGTTTGGATGATTGTTAATGGGAGCAACTGGTGGGGTTACTTCGGCGTCCGGCTTGCCCTCTTCTTTAAGCTCGTCACTGTCACCTCGGGCAGCCTGGATCTGGTACCTGTGAAGGATCTCGACAATGACCGACCAGAATTCACTGACAGGGTGTTGGCCATACATATAATCAAGTTTTTGCATTGAGAACAGGGGAACGTATTCCTGCATCAGCTCGCGGTCAGCAATGGACGAGGGGCCTAAGGGATCAGTCATGTTTGTTGCAAACAGTGTAATGAACGCACTGGTCAAGAACAAAATGGAACCTGACACAAGGGACCCACAGCCGACCGCAGAAATATGCTTTGCGCAGCGTAGAATCTGCCTTGCACCATCTCGACACACGTCTCTTGCATTCAGAAGAATAGCCATATCTTCATCAGATAAAGAGATTTCAGTGGGTGTGGATCCACTAGGCTGGCTCGCCGATGCGGCAGCTCGATTAGGATCTTGTTGACGCTTTAAGAAAGCCTGCACAGCTGAGGTCGAGAAAGCGGGGATTCGGTGAATTGTGGTGCTGACTTCATAATAACAGGTATGAATCCAGATCACCAGCTTTTTCGTTGTCATGTCAGAAATAGAGTTTGAGTCGGTTACAAAATCACCATTCTCTGTGATTTGTAAATTCGGGGGGAGCTTTTCTTTCCAAGCGTCCAGTTCATGTGACAATGATATGATATCAAGAAAGTGTTGGGATCTTGATTTCGTTTGAGCAGGAACTGCGAATAGCTTCCGGTAAACCTTACTATAGATTCGAGCGAGGTGGATAAAATTTGAAATACAGACGTTCTGGATGTTGCCTTCCCGCCTATCTAGCATTTCTACCGAGATTTCTGAATCTGGGATCATTGGCGGGCGGCCCATTTTGATAGCCATATCGCGTTCGAGAACATACACCAGCCACCAGACGATTTTTCGTCGCTCTTTGGCCTCTTCCGACATACCCCTGTAAGTCTCTGTTCGATTCATGCCCATAATCATAGCGAGGTTCATGGTGAGCATCGAATAGAAGGAAGTTGCCGGCGGCATTTGGAGTTTGTCCAACGCCATAACGAACATAGCATAACCTCGGATTTTGGCGGTGCTGGGTACCGCAAGAGTAAGCGTTTGAGCGTATTTGCCGGCATGGCTCATAAACAAACGAGATTGGCGCTGCAAATATTCCTGTGAGTACTTGAGATCCATCGACACTTCATCACGGCCCATCCAAAATGCCATCAGGGAGGTGGCAGAACAAGCGAGAAACCGGTCAGACAACGACAAGGCATCCCATTTACTCTTGGAGTATTCCTCGGCTTCGCGAGGGGTTAATAACACATTAATGAACGGGATATTGGCGGCGGCAAAATACCGAAGAGCGGAGCGCAAAAACTCGAGGTCGAGTGCCATTGGGTTCAAAATATTCTCAGAGTATAGGTGAAGACGATGCTGCTGCTGTACAAACAGCGACTGGATGCTCGCTCTCAGTCGCTCAAATAATGCGGGGTCGTCAATTTTATTCTCGAGCCATTTCAAACTGTTTTGGCTGAGGAACGTTCCCGACAACGCATGCGTGTAAAAATGACCGTCGTCGTTAACTTCCTTCAGCATCGAGCAGTTGTCACCAAGCGAAGCCAAAGCGTTCGGTCTGGAGCCCATTGAGTCTGACTCGTCCAGGGAGTCTTCGCAGTCGTCTTGATTTGCGTCATCTGACTCTCCATCTGAATTATCTGACGATGCAGCAGCGCTGCCGTTGTTTGGATAACCGGGAAGGTCCACACCGTTTTGTTGGGCGATGGCGTAAATCAAAGATTCGATCCTGTCCAGTCGGGTGGCGGTGCCACTGCGTTTCGGCGTATTGACCAGCTTGCGACGCCTAGGCTGCGTGTAAACGCACATTATTCTCGAGTGGGCGCAATTATCGCATGTGGGACGGTTAGAGTCGCAGCGTACTTTTTTCCGCCGACAAGAGTCGCAGGCTAGGGCGGCCCGTCTGCGCTTTACTGTGCGGTGCTCTAAGTCCGGCATTTCTGGGCAGCAGGTGAGGTTTCTTTCTCCGTGCGGGTGTTCAACGAGCGCGCGTCAGCTATATTCAAGCTCCGAATTTCCCAAAAGAAAATAACCAGTCGAAAACCGCACAAAACGGTGGTCGTCCAGAGGAAGGATCGTCGCAGTGAGTAATCAGCACTTCAAATATAGCATAAAAAAACGGGATTAATTGTTTCATTTAGGGCCAAGAAAGCATATTTCTAAAAACGATTCTAAATTATTTAGTACTTCTTGCCGAACATGATGACCTGGAGCTGGTCGTAAAGGGCAATGACACCGGCACCGGCGACACCACGGAGAACGTTAGCACCGCAACCCTTGAAGAGGGTCATGAAGCCCTCGGCCTTGACGATCTGCTGGAAGGCGTCGAAAGAGGACTTGTACTTGGTGCCGGAACCGGAGGTCATCATCATACGACGACGGACGGTATCGAGAGGGTAAGAGGCGATACCAGAGGTGATGGTAACGGCCCAACCCAACAGGAAAGAGGCACCGAGAGAGTTGGCGAGAGGACCAACCAGGATAATAGGCTTAAGAGAGTCGTAGAGACCGAAGTAAAGACCACGGTAGACAACGATACCAACGACGGAGGGACCGAAACCACGGTACAGACCGGCAATGCCATCGGAAGCAATGGTCTTCTTGTAGACGTCGACGAGACCGTTGAACTGGCGCTCACCACCGCCAACCTTGGTGGACTTGGCGTCGTTGGCAAGACGGGTACGGGCGTAGTCAAGGGAGTAGACGAACAAAAGAGAAGTAGCACCGGCGGCACCACCAGCGGCAATGTTCTTGGAGAACTTGGCGGTGTAAGAGTCGGCAGGAGAGGCCTTGAACATAGCCTTGAACTTGTCCTTGAAAGCAAAGTTCAGGGCCTGAGTGGGGAAGTAACGGAGAACGTTAGCGGTGTTACCACGCCACAAAGAAGCGACACCCTCGTCGGCAACAGTGCGCTTGAAGCAGTCAACGATACCGGTGTAGCGGTGGGACAGACGACCCTGCTTGATCATCTCGTCCTGGTTCTGGATGAGAAGCTTGACACGCTCAATAGGAGCGGCAGCAGTCTTGGAGACGGCGGCAGAGACACCGCCCATAAGGAAATCGGCAAGGAAGTTAGACTCAGCCATTTTGTTAACTGTGATGGATGTACGAGAAAAAAATTGGGAGGGCCGGGTTGCGCATTTATATAATCTGCGAGAAATTTTCAAGAAACCCACACTGATTGGCCGGTTTTCGTGTGGGCTAGGGTATATGGCGGACCCTGCCCTCCGCTTTTTCGTTTCCACCCCCTTTTCGCCGACCGGACACCCCGTCTTAGGCAACGGGCTTCCGGTGCCGGGGCGGCTCCGGCCTGGTTTGCGCCTGGTTTTACGCCGCACCGCGTCCAGAGCCGTTTGGGCTCGGTTCTGCACCAATTTCCAGATGATAAATTCTCGTCGGCCAAGCGTGGTTCTACTATCTTCGCCGTCCGTCGCGAAACACCCTCCGCTGCGTATCGTGGGTAAGGATATACATCCACCCTAACCTCGAATGGCCGTCCGCTATCTTCGATGCATTGGTCCAGATGAATCCTGGCTTGGGCTGTGCAAATCTTAATTATGTTTGGTGCCCGCTCGTGAAAATAGCCTTTCGTCTTGGGGTTTGTGGCTGTCCAAAGTGTGCCTGTGCCGCGTTATATCTAGGCCCCGCCGATACTGATTAAAAAAATTTTGGAATTTCATGCGGCTATCCGATAGTTCATGCAGGTATAGTATTTCGTATAGTGTGGAGATATATATATATATGTTTGATATCCTTGCTGAGCGGACTGCTAAAGGTTTCGCGCTTCCACCATTAGAGTTAGATTAATCACGGTCTCCGGGCGCGGCTCCGGGTATTCAGGATGTGCGGTGCGGGCTCGAGACCTGCAAACAGCCGTCTGGTTTCGGTTGGGCTGTGTCCTTCCTTGGGTGGGATTGGCATTTGGTTCAAAACGGTGTCCCCTCTGGCCGCCAACGCCCGCGTCGAGTGGGATTTCCGAAGCGCTGCCTGGGTGGGCCGGGCGTAGGACGGGAGCTCGTCGGAGCATCGACTCGTGGTCAATTGAGCGCTGGTATGGCTTCGAACAAGCCGCTTGGGCGGTGACTGGATGCAATTAGTACTAGTTGGCCTGGCCTGGGCTGTTCCCCTCGACCGGAAAAATCCGGTCTGCATTGGCCGTCGGGTTGGTTGTTGAGGTGTCTGGATCGGCTCATAAGTGACGTTTTCATTCTTCACAACAGTCCGTCGCCGCTTCGAGGGACTCCCAAGGCCTTCTCCTTGGCGCTTGTCCTGGAGATCTTCCGCTTTAGTCTGCGGGGCCGGCTGGCCAAATAATACCGGAGCGTTGGCAATACGGACGTTTGCCTTTTTAGTAGGACTCACTGGTTTCGCTGCCGGTCGCCTTAGCTTCAGACTGGGATGTGTTTCAATGGACTCCATGCGGGCGAATTGACTGCAGTGCAGCCGCGAAAACCTTTTAGACAGTCCCGGTGACTTGGGTGACTTTCGAAGAGACTGCCGACGACTTTCAACTGTAGGCTGATAGTCAAAGATATTCGCTTTGGGCGTGGAGACCCCTTCAAGTTGCCGCTGCGCGCGCAGATTCATCTCCATCAGAACCTTGTCGTTGACTGTCTTGAACCCGGACGTATTGAACGCATTAGATAAATTCAGTCGGCTCGGTGGAGATTGACCCAAATTAGGATAAAGTCGCTCCATCTCGACTCTGACAAGTACTCGCACTGTGGGCGTTGGTCAAGTTGGATGAGTCTGGTTTTTAGCTGCTGCAATGCGTCCTGATTGGGAAGTGTATAAACAATCAGTACGGAAGAGATTTTTTAGGAGCAGCTCTATTTGAATATATTCCAGTACATTTATGATTTCTTTTCTTTTTAAGTTATAATAGTCGTTCTTTTTTGATCAGATTCAGGCTCTCAGCCTCGACGTCGGCGGCGGTCCTGAACAGCCGAATCTGAATATTGGCGGGAAGCGCCTTTCGCGCAGCTTGAAGTCTGCGCTTCCACATGTATATACGTTTCTCAGCGCTATCCATTTTATCGTGATCATAGTCGCAATAGTCCTGAGACGAGCTGATCACCATAGGGGCAGTCTGGTTGGTGGCCTGGCGCACTCTTGGAGGAAGCGGAGGCGGCTTATCACCGTCAGTGTTGTAGATTTTTCTGGAGGCACAGTCAATGGCAGATGCAGCAGCAGCCTTGGCCGCATTGCGCACACCAAGACCCATAATTGCTTCTCCCACACCTGAACTTCTTGCATGTTCCTGCTCGCTGTAGCATTTAGCTTCCTCCAAAAGGGCATTGGAGGATGCCACAGGTTTTCGTCGCACAAGATGAGCTGGTTTGGGGGGGATTGGAGGCGGGATTTTGTGCTCGGAAAGATCTATAAGGTCTGATTCTTCCTCGGTACTGTCACTGGGAAACACTTCGGACAAATCAGCATCAACAGGAAGGGTAATGTCCCGTATATAAATAGCCAAAATTTGTGACGGAAATTCCAGAGCAAGCCGTACGTATGCTTCGAGATCGGCTTCGCCCGAGTCGCCAATGAGAATAAACTGACGGCTGGGGAAATCCTTGACTATGCGTTCCAAAGTGGTCTTTTTGCGGGTCACAACCGGCTCCATAAGTCCATTTAGGATACCTTGGTATTGTTTGAGGTGTAGTGTTCCAACCGGAAAGTCCTCATAGGACAAAAATTCAATGATGGGCTGGTACAGTTGCCAGGGAGAATTCGAAACGTAATGAAACACTGCACCCCGTTCTTCCATGTGACGATACCATTCAGAGATTCCGTCAAGTCTGACATCCTCAAATGATTTAACCAGGACGTTCTGCAACACCTCTCGCTTCCCCCCAGTAACTCCAGTGTGTCGAATGGTATCGTCAATATCGCTAATCACAGTAACTCCGTGCGGTTGAATGACAATGGGATCCACGGAGCTCGAGGTTTCGCTGCTTGAAACCACCACTCTTGTTGGCTGAAAGGTTAACGGATAGGTTGTATTAAATCGTCCGCCTTCGTCCGTCACCAGGTAATAGCGCTCCGTCTCGAGCCCACCTTCAATATCAATAGCAATTTCACGATCACCCAAGGACTTGTGCAGTACCGCGGCCATTCTCTCCCGTAGCGGGCTCCGCGGTGCTCCTTGGCAATTGTCCCAGCTGTTTGATGCGGACCTCCCGGCCAGCTTTTTGTCGATCGTAGGGTAGTCCGAGTCAATGTCGACCAGCAGGTCCCCAGTAGAGCTAGTAGCACCTTTATCGAGCAGGCCATCATCATCGAATCCCGGTGATCCCACTGTTGGGTTGCCTACTAGCCGTTCAGCGGTGGCAATCATTAGCCGGTTCTTCCTGCTCATTGCGCCAGGGGAGTACAGCCAGCCGCGGACATGCAAATTGAAAGGAGCGCTAGAATTGAGCGTCTGGCTGCAGTAAGAAGGGTAAATAACAATTCTCTCAGTGGGCGGCGTCCGGTCGTTGCTAGAGAAGTTGTCGGGGCTTCGAGACCGGCTGGTTCTAATGCCCCGCAGCATTTGGGTTACCTGGCTGATTGTCTTCTGTTGATACCAATAGTCAGCCATCCGGGATATTCTTTTCGGCAAACGTCTTCTATTTGCAAACCGGATAAGCCGACCAAATAGACGAGCTTGAAATCGCGACACTGTGTATTAAGCGTGACGAGTCATGCTGACAGGCAAGCGAGCGGTTTAGTGCAGGCCAGCCCCGGAGTTTAATATGAATAAGCTCGGGCGTAGATCAAGTAGAGTTTATATTTTGTTTATAAACGTTTGTTCGAGTTTTTTCGGCTCGATTTATCCACTGCATCGAATCGCGAACGCCTTGCTGCCGGGCGGCATTGCGTGATGCACGCACGAGCTGCTGTATCAACCACGACGCAGTGTGTTGCGACAGAAAAGGCGACCCGTACTCGTCCATGGCCCATTGAGGGCCGAGCTTGGATTTGGATCCACTCGCTGCTTGCTTAGACCCGCGATCGGCCCTTTATGTACGAGCTATCTGCCGTACATGCACTCACTGTCATCACCTTGCAGATCCGTCAAGTGATTTTATCCGTACCTGGGGCAATTTGTTTCCGACCAATATGTCGTATCATTTCGGGTTGGGCCAGGCAATTTATATAGCGATCAAGCCGCTTTTCAAAATCTACTTGTCCGCCGGCACGGGGTTCCTGCTCGCCAAGCAAAAGATTTTAACTCCGGACGGATCAAGAGTCATATCGCAAATCGTCCTCACCTACCTGGTTCCATGTCTTTTTTTCCACAACATTGTCGCAAGCTTGAAAGACACAGACATCAAAATCATGGGGGTGATCATTCTCACGGGGTACATTTATTACGCCGCGGGCGCTTTATGCGGTCTTATCCTCAAGATGCTGAACCCAATACCCAAGATGTGGGTTGGCGGGTTGTTCATGGCCTGTATATTCAACAACAGCGGTGATTTGCCCATTGCGTATGTCCAGACAATTGGAAACGGCAGCATGTTTTCGTCGACTTGGGCCAATAAAGGAGTGGCCTATTGTGTCATTTTCAATGTGGTGTTTATCTCTGCCATGTTCAATTTCGGAGGCCAGCACCTGATTTTCTTTGATCAGAAACGGTTCCTCCGAGATCTCAACCCAGAGCCCGTGCATGACGAGAGCTCAATCGACCATGAAAAGTTGGAGATTAGCTCACTAGAAGGCACCCCTCAGCCTCTTAATCCCGACCACGTTCGTTTCAATGCTGCCGGCGATGCCGTTAGCGTCACAGGATACGGTCGTAGGTTTTCAAAGTCCTCGCAATTTCTGCCCGATCTAGACGCAGACAGCGAACGTGCAAGGCAGCCCACTGCCCGGTTCAAAAACCTCAAAAACGGCTGGAAAAGGTTCAAGTCTCGCAATATGACCACAAGAATCATTGGAGAGTTTATTGAAAACATGAAGCGTCCGCAGTCAATGACCCTGATTGTTGCACTCGCCATTGCAATGATCCCCTGGACAAGACGTCTTTTCGTTGACGATCCCGACCAGCACGTATCTGGGATCCCCAATGCCCCCGACGGCCGACCACCTTTGGATTTCATCATGGACTTTACGGGGTTTTTCGGTAACGCCCAGGTCCCGCTCGGACTGATGCTGCTAGGAGGCACCATTGCCCGGTTGAAAGTTCGCGGACTGCCAGCAAAGTTCTGGCGGACCATCGTGGGTCTTGTTCTTTTCAAGCTCGTGATTTTACCCATCATCGCAATTGCATTCGTCGAAGAGCTCCGCCGGGTTCATTGGATCGATCACGACGACCCAATGGCACCAATTGTCCTCATTGCATCCTCCAGCACGCCATCTGCGACGATCCAGATCTATATTACCGCACTAGTGTTTGGTGCCGACTACGAAGAGGGCCCTCTGAACTGCCTTGCCGTGGTGCTGATTGCGCAGTACACGTTTTTGCCCATCTCAATGACCATCGTCATGACTTATGCCTTGAAAAATGCTATTTAATTTTGAATTAAACTAATTTATTCCATCAGTGCAGATGCCACCAGCAAAAGTTACCTCTTTCGGTGCCCCTTTGGCAGCATGTGATCGTGATTACCCGGCCATGGCCCCCGCCTTAGTTGCCCGTAACCCCACTCTGCGCACGCTTAGCCATACGCATATCACCAAGGGATTTTACTTGCCAGAGCAATCCAATCTTGGTGACCGGATATAGAAATAAAATGCCGGTTCAAATTGCTAATCCTGCCCGCGCGGCAGACTCTGCGGTGCTGGCTGGGGCCGCTGTACAGGTAGGCAGTGGAGATGGAAACGGGCACTTCACCGATCTGGTTATTGACGGCGTGTTGCGGGTTGCTGCGTCAAAGCTTGTGCGTAAGGAGATGGAAAAAATCCCAGACCTCAGCTTCCCGGCAATTGTGCGCTCCCTGTCTATTTTGGGTGGCAGGTTTAAAGCTGCCTCGGCTCTTCAGGCCTACCCTGCGCGGTTTTTTTCGTGGACAAGCCCGGCGTTTACACTGTCGATTCTTCTGGTTTACACGTACATTTGTTTCCATCCTGCCCTTATTGCTTGCCTGCCATCTATGAGCTTGCTGCTCTTTGTTTTCATTCCCAATTACATCAAGCACTTTCCGCTGGATATCCCCGAGTTCCCGGTGCAAGTAAACGCATTTGGCAGTGGTGTCTCTGTGAGCGCTAATCCTGATAGCGTGGAGGAGCAGGCTGAGGTGGTCGAGCAGGCCAAAATCAAGCGAGACCGCGATATTTTGCTGGCTATTCGTCAGGGTCAGAACTCGCTCCAAAACCTCGTGGCCAGCGTGGACAAGCTCGATGCATTCCTGGCCGGCCCGGCCAACTTTGTGGATATCCAGGAGTCGTGCACCCTCTTTTTGCTCGTGCTTTGTGCCTTTCTGGGCACGGCTGCTGCTGCCGGACTGGTCTCGCTCCCGGTCCTCTTCAGCTCAATGGGCTGGGGTGCTGCTATATTAGCCCATCCTGAGGTCAAACGCAAAATCGAGGACCTCAAGAAGGTTGAAATGACGCTTTTCAAAAACTCTACCGCTTTGCCTAAACTCATGGCCGCCTTGAAGCCGCAGTTCAACGTCGACGAGGAGGCTCCAATCGTTCGTGAGGTCGAGATATTCGAGGTCCAGCGCCAGGGCTTGACCGACAAACTCTGGGATTTTTGCTGCTACACCCAGTCTATTTATTCTGTCGACTCGCCGCTGAGGCTCTCATCCCAAGCTCCTGAGGGAACTCGCGTGCTGGACGACGTCGAAGCCCCGAAATATTGGTTGTTCAATGAAGAGTACCCTTGGATACTTGACTATGACGCAGAGTACTGGACACAAGACCGGCACATCGCTAACGTTACGGCCGATGGCCCTTGGGCCTACGACGTCGGTGTAAACGGAACTCCTGGTGAGTACAGACGCCGCCGCTGGACAAGACAAGCCTTTTATAGTCCCTAGTATTTATGTCTCAATACACTCTACACCCTTTTACCATCGGCTCGTCGTCTACAAAGGCGGGGCCGGCCGTCTGACGTAACACCAATGGTCCAGGTCAGGTATTTCGATGCTTTTCCTAAGGAGGAGAACTTCCGATTGCCGCGGATGTCGCCCAGTACGGTAGTGTTTTTTATTTTAACACTCATAGTGCTATGGCTGGAATCGACCACATTCATGGGCGCCCACCAGGACTCGGAGTTTTCAGTGCACAAGGGCGTGGCCGACACGTTCCAGGTTAATTTCGACGTGACTGTGGCCGCGCCTTGTTTGCAGCTCGAGGTCGGAAGCTCAGACGTGTCTGGTGACCGTTTGCTGATGGGACGTCTATTGGATATTCGACCATTACGAGGAGACGACGAGGTGCCGTCATTTTTTCTCATTGGCTCAGGTTGGACATCTCAGTTTGGGCACACTGTGCTTGGCCCCGAAGAGGAGTGGTGCCGGTTCTCGGGCATCTTCAACACCAATAGAGTCAGAGGCCAAATATTCATTCGCGCGGCCCCGTGGGGCGGTCGTCTTAAAGCCGCAGCAGCGCTCAACACCTCCCACGGAATCAACGAGTTATCATTTGGGCCTTACTATCCTTCGATGCAGAACCCGCTGGACGAAACTGCAGCCGCTGCCCCCTCATTGAACCAGGGGTACTTTTACAAGCTCAACCTGGTGCCTACTGTGGTCCAGGGCTTTGGAGTTGAGATGTTCACTCACCAGTATTCTGTTGAAACACTTCCAGTCAATCCTCGCGTTTTGCCCGGTATTTATTTCGAGTACGACTTTGAGCCGATTTCCGTCACGCTGACCGACAGTCGTATGTCATTTTTCCAGTGGCTATTTCGGATCGCCAATATTGTCGGAGGCCTCAAATTCGGCATATCCTGGTTCCTACGCCGTAAGGCTGACCAAAATGCGGAAGATATTCATGATGAGTTCGATGAAAAGGTTTAATGGAGTACTACGTAGATTAATTAGCATAATTCTTAGCTGCTGCTACCGTCGCAAAAGGAACTAGGCAATTCATTGCAATGGAGCCGTTCAATGCAAAAGTTTCTACCAATTCCGAATGAGTTGTTTGTTGTTGGTGCTCGTTTTTGGCTTACTGCACACTCCGCAGCAGCGAGAGATGGTGATTTAGCGGTCCTAACTAAGGACGTTGTCTTTGCCGCTGATTTGACTTGCAAAAAACCCAAGATTTTATAAAGAACATCAATTATTAGTCTATAGCAAAAAAAAAAACCTATCTCTGAGTTCGGATTGACGCACTATATGTAGCGGGCCGCTGGTGGGACTTCCTAATCAGGAGGTACAGAATGAGCACAAAGCGCCCGATTGCATTCGCCTGCAGAGACTAGCAGCTAGCACATAGTGCGACGAGTAGGTGGAAAAAAGAAAAGTGCCGATACAATTGGGTTATTGATCTCCAGTTTGGCCTACATAACTTATTATCGGGTTGGAACCCTGCCTGTTCCTTGTGGTGGCTTCCGTGGACAGACGCGAGCGCGACTCCTGGTTCGAAGCTTCATGCACGTTGCCCGGAACGCGAATAATCCCATGTGTTTCGCTAGTCGGCGCCCAGGCCCGCAGTGAGCTATATAAAGCGGGTCCCCAGCTTTCTTAAACAGGAAATGTGGTCCTTAGTACACACGCTGCTGGCGGCTCTTGCCTTAGCGAGCCCCACCGATCTAAGCTCAGACGTATTGAAAGATGAAGTCATGCCTGGAATTAGCGCTCAACAGTATGGTGACTGGGTTGTGCCAGGGGATAGCCGTGATGATAACGACAGTCCTCTGACTATCGAATCACTTTCGCAGGCCGCTGCTTCTTCAACAGCACTGATGGAGCTCAGAGCTGCACTGACTCCAATCGTTACCACTTGGTACTCTGTCTACGTTACAACACATACTGATGAAAAGACAGTGGTTTTGCCTCATGTCACCCCACCACCAAGGCTTTATACAAGAACAACAGCTTGGACAACCACCGAATATTCTACCACATCTGACGAGTACGTGCTAAATTGGGATGACGATGAGGTATCGACGCCTGGACCAATTTTGACTACCTGGTACTCTGTACTAGTGACAACCCATACTGATGGATTGCATGTGACAGTGCCTCGTGTGACATCGAAGCCCAGGCTTTACACGACCACGAGAGAGTGGGAAGTGACTGAATACTCGACTACAACCGACGATTTGGTGATCTCATGGGATTACAGTGATCCCTCGTCAACTCCAGAATCAACCAGTTCAAAAATGAACTGTCTTAGGTGCCAGCAGGCCACATCATCGCCTGTAAGCCCGACGCTTGCACCGGCCAGTTCATCGAGTCCCGAGCCGGAACGGACAGAAACGACGACATTGACTATTTGTACGAAATGTACAGAGAAGGCAACACCGTCCAGTCTGGTAACGACGACATCTACGATTTGCACGAAATGTACAGAGAAGGAGTCACCGAGCACGAGCACGACGAGCACGAGTACGACACCAAGCACGAGTACGACACCGAGCACGAGTACGACACCGAGCACAACATCAACGAGCACGACACCGAGCCCAACATCAACTAGTACGACACCGAGCACGACGAGCACGACGAGCACGACGAGCCCAACATCGACTAGCATAGAACCAACGACTAGCTCATCGTCAACAAGCTCGACAACGAGCATTGTACCAAACACGGAGCCCCCAACAAGCCCAGAGACTACCCCACTGCCACAACACACACCGGAAACAACAGAGACCAATGTTCCAGTCACGACAGAACATCAAAACCCCCCTGATACTCCTCCTATCTCGTTGCCATCCGACACGGGTTTGACCCCCATTCCCGTCGTGTCCCTGACCACCACTGTGACGCATTCTGATATCCCCCCCTTGGAAACCTCGACTGAATCGACAAAGATGGACGCTGTTTCAAGCTCACCTACGGTGGAATTGGTTCCTCCGCCTGCTGCTACACCAACCTACAGTCCCCCAGGCGAAGACACCCCTCCGCCTGCTGCTACACCAACCTACAGTGCCCCAGGCGAAGACATCCCTCCACCAGATACGGTTGTGCCTGTTGAGACACCATTGATCTATGTACCAGTGCCGCCTCTGCCCGCAGAATCAGACTCAATTGTGCCGGTTGAAACACCGATTCCACCCGTGGTGGAACCAGCTCCTTCAATCGTGCCTGCTTCGACACAGATTGTACAAATCTCCTCTGATCTTATACGACCGGTGGAAATTCCTCCTACTGGTACAGGGGTAGCGGAATCTAACTCGGGTATTCTACATAATGCCAACCTACTTGGAGTCTTCTTCGCGATTCTAGCTATTATCTAATACCCCCATAATACCAAACATTTTCCACTGATCCCGAGACGCTTTTTACATGAAAGTTCCTATAAACAAGTTTTTGCACGAGCTGTCTGTTTCTCGAAACAAAGACAAAATCAAGCTGGTGTTTTTGTCGATCGGAAACCCCGCCCAAAAATATGCAAATACTCGGCATAACGCGGGCCACGAGGTGCTGCAAGCCGCCGTCCGATACCTAGGAGGTGCCTCGAGCAACTCAACCGGGAATGCTACTATTGGAGAATTCAGCAACTACCGCAACGTTTATTTCGCCGAGAGCTCCACTTTCATGAATGAGAGTGGCAAGGCTCTGCGGGACGTACTGAATAAAGTCAAGGGCGAGGAGATCAAGATCATCATTGTGCACGACGACATGGCCCTAGAGCCCGGGGAGGTCAAGTTCAAACTTGCGTCCAAGGCTGCTGGAGGTCACAATGGGCTGAAGGATATTGTGAAATATGGCGAATTCCCCAGACTTCGGGTCGGCATCGGCGCTCCTCCCGCGATGGACAGCCGCTCGGTGACCAAGTTTGTTTTGGGCAAATTCAGGCCAATTGAAAAGAAAGCGTTCGACGAGAGAATCCCAGAAACCGTCGCAATAATCAAACAGATCGCCAGTGCCCTGGACTATAAAAAGCCCACGGCCTGATCGCTTTGTCATGGTGACGTTTGTGATCGAACTGACCAGCGAGCGAGCGAGCGCAGGAGACGCCGTCAAGGCGGTTCTTTGTACTATATTTTTCCAGCGAATGTTCGGCAGTATAGAGCCGAGCCAGGGCCAAGCCAATGGCGTATCGTACCCGTTTGTGGACCATGCAGAGACGATGGCGATTCTGAACGAGCGAGTACGTGATTTCGAAGTGGCCCTGCGGGACCAGACCAGAGCAGTGCTCACAGTGCAATTCCAAGACCACAAGGTGAAAAAGGCCACTTGGTTCGCCAAGACACAGGACGTTTCCTGGGAGGAGTGGCGGGTCGAAGTCCAGTTGGATCCTAATGCAGACACCACTGCTTCGCTGCAGCGAGCGCTCTTCAAGGTGCTGCAGACGGCCGAGACTCAGCGTGAGCATATTCCACCCATCACGACCCGCGACATTGCTCCGTTTCCTTACGAGGTTCTAATTGATGCATAAAAAATATTATTTATAGTTTACTGGGCAGGTAGTTGTCGCCCTTGACGAGAATACAGTCGGTAATGACATTGGGAACCTTCTCCTGGGCCAGTGCCAAAACGGCCTGGTCGTAAGTGCCCGGCTGGAGCCACACGGCCTCGACGTTTCCTTGGGCCTTGTCCAAGCTCTCCAGCATCTTCTGGGTGACTGCGGGCGGAGAAACTACGCTGATCGCCACATCCTGGCCGGGCTTGACCGGGACTTGCGTAACGTCCTCGACTGATGGGATCTCAAGAATGACTTCTTTGCGGAAATTGATGGGCACGGCGGGAATGTTGCGGTCCTTGTACCACTTTAACACCTTGTATCCGAATTTCGATGGGTTGCTAGAGGCTCCTGCGACGGCGTACACCCGGTTGGCTTTGAAGAAAGAATCCATTACTAACTTCCAATGCGGGGGAGGGGGACCGGGTTATATAGTGCTAAGAATTATTGATAGTGTTCGTCGAAAATGTTCTTCATGAGCAGATCGTGCAAGCTGTCTTTGACGAGATCGTCTAGACTAATGTTCTCGTAGATTGTTGGATCTTGGGTCTCGTAGTACTCCTGGTGGGCAAAGCCCGGCCGCTGGTCTTCGAGGGGAATGATTTCATGGTTCACCAGCGGGTCTAGCTCAAGCATACTATCATAGAAAGGCGTAGGCGCGGACTGAGAATAAAAGCTAGCTCTTTCCGACAGCGTTTGAGCGTGCTGGTGTGGGGGTTGAGCCGGATGGGGTGGGTGTCCGTTAACTGACCCGTGAAGGGAGCCCTGAGCGCTCAGAGGCGAAGTGTCCGAGCCCCCTGGTGATGGTGAAAATGTTGGGCGGGGTTGAAGTTCAGGCTGGCGCTGCGGTAACGACTGAGGCTGGGGCTTTGGTTGAGACTGCGGGGGTGGGGGTGGTATCTGGACGTTGGTTTTGCCCATGTGAAACACAGCATCCATGCGAAGGGTGGCCAAACCAGTGCCATCTGGCCAAGTGTTGGCCAAGACCCGTAAGGCCCATAACCACCGTCTTAAAGAGTCTGTGAGTTCTTGTTGTTCGGCCGCGCTGCTTTGGACATAGTAGTAAAACACGAAATGGGCAAGTGTGGAAAACGCTTGCGGGCATGTGGCCGGCCAAAAGGCATGCAAGTGGCTGTAAGTGATCTCACTGGTATATACAATGATTTTTTGAATGGTGCTGCGAGCACCTGTTCGCCAATACCCGAAATCAGGATGGTTCATATTCGACGGTACAAGAAGAACCCGCCATAAGTCAACTTCGACGGTGAGCGCCAGTAGATGCAGTACACCATTTCGGCAATAACCGTCTGGCTGGCCCTGCATCGTCGACATATCATGAGGAAGCTGCGAGTTCCAAGTGTCTAGAGCTTGCAAGTAAGACTCCACCGTCCTGACAACTTCCAGAGAGGACGAATCATAATTGGGGTCGTACCGCCGCTCGGGGCTGTAAAGATCATCGATAACCCCGCTCACAATTTGAGTAAGTTTGCACAGCTGTACAAAGAGCTGCTCTTGTGGGTGTATGCTGTCGAACGGGCGAGCAGACGATCGTGATGGATGCAACAAGCTTGGCCGGCCGAGGACCAGAGACATGAGTTTGTCGTTGAAAACAGTGAGTGCCCAGAGACGACGGCGAACCTGTTTCTCATGATCGCTAACTGCCCAGTTTGTACAGTCGAGATGCAGGCCGAGCGAATGGGCAACAGCCACCAGCTTGCCGAGCCATACGGCTTGAGCGTGCTGTTCGTTTGTGTCACCGCGGGCCAGTCTTCTTTGCAGGTACAATAAAAGCGCTTGAACAGTCTCCAGAGTTGGCGCAAGAATGTCCCCATCAATACAAAGGGCACATTGCTCCCAGAGCTGGGCGGCCAGCGCCTTGGGCATCTGCTTGACGCAGAGCTGGCTGTCATACTTCCAATAAATACACGCAATCGCCAGCATACCGGAGAGTAACCCAGTGTGCATTTGGTCTTTTTTGAAATAATAGTTCTGATAAAACGTATGCTTATCAACCGCCGGGTACGTCCAGTCGATGAACTTGAAGTAGAGAGCCAGCAGGCGTTCGCGGTATGGATCAACGGCCAGATCAACGCGAGACTTGTCGAGGGTCAAGTATTTCGACTGCGCAGAGGCCTGTGGTTTTCTGAAGACACTAAACGCTACTGGCGTAGCTGCGGATTTGTAGGGATCAGCCGACTTCTCCACGAGATGGATGCCCTGGTCAACAAAGCGTGAAACGTTATCTGGACCACGTTTGTAGAACTGTACAAGATAAGGGTCTTGGTCTGCACTAACCCCAATTAACGCCGCACCACTGTAGTCTGGCGGTATGAAAGAAGGCCCCTTTTCACTTCTTTGCGGGGCTTCCAACGGCTTGACCTCGATCCGCGAAGTGTAAGGCTCCATTGTGGACTTTGGGGGGTCACTGAACACACAATCACAGTTGTTCTTGGCACAATAAGCGCATCTCGGACCTCCGTCTGTGACACAGCGGGTCTTACGCCGCCGACAATTGTCACATGGCTTAGTTCTCCCTGCCTTTGGCATCAGGGTGTGGTGTGTCAGCTCGGGCGATGATCTGCGACGATCCGTGATCTTCAGTGTGAAAAAGACTCAGTTGCACAGTGACGCACTCGAGTCTTTTGGAGGAGAGGGTATAACTAACCTTGAGGAAACTTGAAAAAAAAACACAACTTATCTATTGGAGTTGGAGGGCTAATAAAGGCACCGGGAAAAGCTTGGAGTAAAGATATCGGGGATTCGGACTATTTTCAGCGCTGCTATAGACGTGGGCAATTAGGTCCCCTACCAGTTGTACACAAGAAGAGGTTTTCGAAAAATAAAAATACGAAGGGCAAATATAACGATTGGTAAAACAGTAGGAGCAGAAATCGGCCTTGCTAGCTCAATCGGTAGAGCGTGTGACTCTTAAATCTCGCAAGAGATAATAGTCATCACAAGGTTGTGGGTTCGACCCCCACGTAGGGCTTCATTTCTAACTAGCCTTGCTAGCTCAATCGGTAGAGCGTGTGACTCTTAAGACTCGCAAGAGATAAAAGTCATCACAAGGTTGTGGGTTCGACCCCCACGTAGGGCTTTTTTTTTCACGGCTGAGAACATGTTACTCGGATTTTATTTTATTGGGGGCTTTGTTTCAGACGACCTTGCATTTATCCTTAGAAATTCCATACAGCTACCTGCCAACCCCGTCCCTCAAGTGCGAAACTGGAGGCCTTAAAATCTCTTCTCTGATCTGGCTTTGTCAATGCGCGTTCCGCGATATGTCCGGCTACTGTTGCAGCCCCCGACGCTGGATTTTGAGACCGCGATATGGGAAATGGTCCATGCGGTGATTGCACCGCGAAAAGTATTCAAATCAATGTATTATAGACAGCAAACGAGAAACCAGTGGGCCCGAGACGACCCTTCGTTTGTTGTGCTGTTGACGCTCCTGCTCGTGCTCGCCGCAGTGGCCTGGGGGCTAGCATACACGCCCACGTTCGGCGGGATCATCAAGCTAATTCTGTACATGGTAATTGTTGATTTTCTCGCCATGGGAGTGCTCATTTCAAGCGTTCTGTGGTTTGTGGCCAGTAAGTTTCTCGTCCGTCCCAACCAAAACCCAGGAACCAAGCTCGAGTGGGCGTACTGCTTCGACGTTCACTGCAACGCGTTCCTCATTATTTATGTTCTGCTCTACGTCGTGCAGTTTGTCCTTCTGCCCATCATAGACCGCGACAACTGGACCTGCATGTTCCTGGGAAACACCCTCTACCTGGTGGCTTTGAGCCAGTACTTTGTCGTAACCTTTGTGGGGTATTCCTACGTGCCCTTCTTGCAGCACACAGACTACCTGCTCAGTCCGATTGTCGGCCTGGCTGTCGTCTACGTCGTCTGCCTTTTTGGCGTCTCAATCCCCCGTTTCATGCTAACCCGCTACTTTTATTGAAATATATATAGCTCGCTCTCCCTAGTACATAGCAGGCAGCCCTCGCACTCGCTTACCAACAATCGGTCAGCAATGGACGGATGGAGGGAGACAGGCTGTGACCTGTCGCCCAATCGGCCTTGCCGAACCGTGTTTGATCCCTACAGAGATTTAGTGTGGGTGGCAGATATCACAGGACGGGTCTTTTCGTACCTGGTACCGTACATGAAGCCGTACACGTCGTTTGTGGCCCACAGCACTCCCGTGCTCGATCTCCAGGTCACGGACAAATACGTGTACTCTCTTTCTTCGGGGGGCGTAAGCTGCCACAAACGCACGGGCCAGTTGAAGGCCTTTGATCCGGCAGCGGTCGGTATGCGCATGCTTGTGAATGACAATGAGATACTGCTGGCAACTGGCCGTCGCGTCAACCGCCGGACTTTCGACCCTCCCAGGGAAACCGGTACGTTCACGATAGATATCCCGGCAGATGTCACTATTTTGTTTATGGAGCGCTGCTCGCTCAATGTAGCTCTGGGTCTCAGCGACGGTCGGGTCGTCGTGTGTGATCAGAGCACCTTTGATATTATCTACGAGGTGCGCTGCCATTCCGGCCCCATAACGGACATGGATGTGTGCAAGTCGGTCATTATGACGTGCGGCATGAGTGCCCGTCGTTATGGCATGGTACCCGACCAGATAGTTTACGTTTACGATGCACGTTTACGCAAGACTCTGCCCATGTTGACTCTATCGAGCCCGGGGCTGTTTGTGCGCATGCATCCCAAGTCCCCAACAAACTGTGTGGTGGTAGGCCCTGGCCAGATCCAGTTTATGGACGTGAGAAATCCAACAAACTTCTCTATCCATCCGGTGGCTTCCCAGAGTACATTCATTGGACTGGACCTGTCATCCCAGGGCGACTCGCTGATTTTACTCGAACAGAATGGTACTATTCATTTCTGGACCCGCAACCATGCGTACAATTACACGACCCCAAAGAATATTGAACTACCAGACCCCCCGCAAGGTTGCGACAGGTTACAGACACTACCCCGTTGTCGGCGGTGGGGATGCCTCCTTACCATCAGGAATTATTGAGCTCGTGGTCGGATCCGCTTATCTTTGAAGTAGGAATGGCGCCTCCGCAAGACTTTGAGCTGCAAAAGCGAAACACTGCTTCAAACTACGTGTCCATGCTCAAATCGATCAGACGTTCGTCAATTGCTGTGCCGCGCTTTCTGTCCGAACAGTCACCCAACAGCTACCTGTCAAACGAGGTCAAGGGACTTTCAATTCAAGAAGTCGCTGGACGAATGCCAGTAGCTTATAGACAGCTCCAGATTCACTTCAGCAAGTTTGGCGTCCATGACTTTGATTTCAGTTTCTATAACAAGACCGGCCATGCTGGTCTCGAGACACAAGTTTGGGGAAACACATTTTGCAATTCGCTCATGCAAGTTATGCGGTGGTGTGCACCTTTGCACAACCACACACTGCAGTTGTTTGCGAAGCATAACTATGAAAGTATACCAATCGTATGTGAACTGGCGATGATGTTTGATATGTTGCACAAAGCTGAGGGTCGGCCGTGTCGAGCTTCGAACTTTATGGCTACCTTGGCAGCGCACCCATCGCCCAAGGCCCAAGCTCTTCTTGCGTCTGGACTTGGGCTGCGAGAGCAGATTACCGGGCTGTTTGATTTTTTGATGGAGCAGTATATTGTTGAGGAGGAGTCGGTTTCTTCAGAGCCTTCGCTTCACACTGTCGTTGGACTCGATGTAACATGTCGAATGTATGGCTCTTGTGGCCATCGGGCTGATACGGTTGAACGACAGATGGTTCTTGAGGCGGCGTATGCTGATTTGAAGGGCCTGAATGCTGCCTTGAGTCGCACAACGGACATGTCTCAATGGTGTCCAAAGTGTAATAAACAGCATGCTATGGCCGTCGTGAGGCAAGTGACTAGCGCGAGCGACGTCATTTTTGTGAGCGTGCAGGAAGCAGCTGCCCAGCCCATGAGATCACCGGCTGAACAGTTTTCTTTGGGTACGCGCGCCGATCGCAGGTCGTTCAAGGTCGAGGACTCTAATGAGCCGCAATACAAACTTGCAGGATATATTGCTGAAATGATAGATCGGAGAGATCGACACGCAGTGGCTTTTGTGAAGACCACCGATAACAGCTGGTTTTTGTTTAATGATTTCTTGGTGCGACCAGTGGAAGAGCGGATTGCCAAAGATTTCAGCCCAAGCTATAAAAAGCCTTTGATGTTGGTGTATACACGCACAGATCTGCCAAAGGCACCCATTGGTGAATTCGATTATGAGGGATGGAAGCAAAATATGGATCTCCGGCGGCTGCTGGAGCAACCTACCCGCCCCAATATGCTGCAGCTGACCCCGGAGGAAATTAGACCGGGCGCCACGGTGGCCCTGGACGCCGAGTTTGTTTTGTTGAGCAAAGAGATTGCCGAGCTCCATTCGGACGGAACCAAATCACTAATTCGGCCGCAAATATTGTCGCTTGCTAGAGTGTCGGTGGTGGATGGGAACAGCGTCCCACCAAAACCTTTCATTGACGACATAGTAGCAACCACTGGACCAGTGCTGGACTACCTGACGAAATTCTCGGGCATTGAGCCTGGAGATCTTGATCCAAACACGTCGCCGTATCCGCTCGTCACTCGGCAAACCGCGATCGTGCGATTATGGCTGCTGGTCAATCTAGGGTTCCGGTTCGTGGGTCACGCGCTGGTTAATGATTTCCGCACAATTAATATTCAAGTCCCGAGAAACCAGGTCATTGATACGGTAGAGCTGTTCCAAGACAAGGGCCTGATTGGGCCTCGGAAATTGAGTCTCAAGTTCTTGATGTGGGTTTTATTCGATGACCAGATCCAGTCCGGTAACCACGATTCAATTGAAGATGCGCAAGCTGCGCTCAAACTGTACAAATTCTACGAATCAATTAAGGACGAGCCGGGCAAGCTCCAAGAGGTGCTGCAAAACGTATATGATAGGGGCCAAATCACAGGATTCAGGGTGCCTGAAACTGTGCAGTGAATGGAGAAGTATTAAATACATAAGAAATAAAAATGTTTCAAACCAGTTTTACAGTTGAGCTGCGACGGCCAGACCATTGTGGGGCGGAGATCCGCTGGTACACCTTTTGGGCTTGAGACTGGATGTCCTCGGTGTTTGAGGCGTCTACGTTGACCTTTTCGGGGTCAGTCCAGCCTTCGTTCCAGAGGTTCGACAGCAAATAGTTTGACATGTGTTGCGCTTGACCGGAAAAGGTGTTTTTGTGGTCGTCGACGGTGAGGCCGGCCATTTCATCGACGGTTGTGGCCGATAAAGAAGCAATATTGAGCTGTGAGTCGCTCGCTTCGCCAGTACTACCCGGATTTGCTAAGCTGTGCGGGACCGGCGTAGTGCGGGTGGTGCCGCGATTAACTGCGCGGATCAAGGCTGCTTTCACGGGGCTGGCGAGTTGGCGAGCATTGATGTACTCTTTAACGGCACGTTCGTAGCCTCTTCGTGCCTCTACAGCCTCAGGCATCGACAAGCCGTGTGTGCTGCGGGACTGCTGTTGTCTGACAAGCAGCTTTTGCTGAGTTCTCAACGGGTTGGCGCCGACAATGCCCTTGAGATCGATTGCCGAGTGGCTGTGGGTCATTGCTCGCGAGACAAAGTCGCCCTCCTCAACGAACTGGGATTTGGACGACAACGAGTTCAAAGCGTTTGCCATGTCGACGGCCGATGTAACGCTAACCACCGTCTCGGTGCTGATCTGTGGGGGGGTGGGTGCGACGTTTTTAATGCCAACAGAGAGCCCCGAAGAGGTGCGGCGCATGAGATCGGGTCTTTTTGGCAGCGTCTCGTTCAAATTGAGGCTGGTAGTGCTCGAGTTTTGTGGCTGGTCTTTGGGTTCTGCGGGGGGTGCTTCAAGAGCAACTGAGCCCTCACCTTCACTTTCTGTGTCCTCGTAGGTGGTACTACTATCATTGTCCGAGTCTTCGTGCTCCAAATTGATCACGGCCTTGCGAGGTGCTACGGTATCAGCAGCATGCTTTGCTTTACGATGTAGTTTTGCCGTCGAGTTGTTGTGCTTTCCAGTTAACCGGCCCGCGGAATGGACTCGGGGCAAAGAGTCTGATGATCTCTCCCTTGTTCGCTCGCCCAGGAATCTTGGCGCGCCACCTTCAATTGGGTTGTCTGCGGTCAGTTTCGTCAACGGGGTAATTCCGGCCGCATTATTCCCACGGCCCATTTTCGACAGCCGCGTCGAGGAGCGGTTGCCGTGTTTTCCCACAGTGCGCATTAGGGGCTGTTTACGCCGGGTATGTGTGGTGGCCTCCTCTGTCATTTGACCTAAAGCGATGGCACCGAGTTCTAGTGTGAGCCTATTGTAGATTGAGGGATTTGTCAGGACTCCCAGTAATGTGGGTAGACGAGATCGAGGGCCGTGAAACCAGCGGTTTACTTATGCGGAGACTGGATTTGTGGATAGCTAGCCAGGGCACTTGTTGGGCTTTCAGCTCGACACTCGGCTTGCGGCTGCTCGGGTCAGGTCATGGTTTGTATGCGCATATAGACCGAGTGCATGTAGGCGAGTGTATTTAAACAGGTGCATGTAAACAGGTGTATTCAAACAGGTGCATGTAAACAGGTGTATTCAAACTAGTACATATATAGCAAAAGATTCGGTCGTTTCTGATTGTTAAAAAGATCAGTGTTTCATGTCAGGAGACAGCAGCAATTGATAGTGCCAAAAAAAATGGTGACGACCGGGGGATTCGAACCCCCGCCTCCGAAGAGACAAGAGCCTTAATCTTGCGCCTTAGACCACTCGGCCAGATCGTCTCACACACCATTGCAAATTTGTTGTTCACTATACTCTTAGGCCGGCGGGGTAGCCAGCTGCGATTGCGACCTGTGATTCCGAGCGAATAAGTACTCCTGGAAAAAGAAGCCCAAATACTAGACTGACTGATCCCGAGCTCAATTGTCCGGTTTTGTATCTTAGTTTAATCACCCTCATTTAATCACCCTGGTTTAATCACCTCGTTCAATCACCGTGGTTTAATCGTTCACCAATCCTAGTCACTTTCTTAGACAAAATGTAGGACCAGATTGCAGATTTGACGCATGGCATCAGTCCAAACATTTTATTTACCTGGCTTTAAACCACCTAACCCAGAGATTACTCATAATGCCCGATATCACGTTCTACGATATTGCGATGCGGCCTCCTGAGGAGGAGAATAGCTGCTCTCCGAACCCGTGGAAGGCTAGGTATGCGCTAAACTACAAGACAGCCGAGTACAAGACAGTCTGGGTTCAGCTGCCCGACATTGCGGCCGTTCGAAAAGAGCTCGCCGTGCCAGCCGTTCGGAAGTTTGCAGACGGTTCAGATTACTATACGCTACCAGTTGCGATCGACCACAAGTTCAATGCCAAGGTCGGGGACTCGTTTGAAATTGCCGCTCACTTGGAACAGCACTACGCACCGGACAAGAAGCTGTTCCCTGAAGCCAAGCTAGACTTTGAGTGGCACAAAGACGAAGGGTTCGTGGTCCCACTCTCTGATCCCCGAGGCACCGAGTACACTAACTTTGAGACATTCAATCGGAAAGTCGACGCAGCGTTCAGCACCCATGCAGGTCTTATGGCAGACGATCTTCCGTTCAACCCCAAGTTCATCGACGAAATCAGAGCCGAATTCGCACGGCGAGCCCACGTGGATTCCTGGGACGTGTTTGTGATCAAGGGCGAGGCCCGCAAACAGCTGCTCGACAGCCTCGAGTCAATGCTCAAGCAGCTGGCCACGCTTTTCCGCCCCGACCCAACCGCTCCCTTCGTCCTCGGCGCCCTGCCCTGCTACGCAGACTTTATCGTTGGCGGGTGGCTCAAAATGATGCATAGAACACTACCCGAATGGCCCCAAATCCGCCAATGGCACAACGGCCTCTACGGTATTCTATACGACGCCCTAGAACCTTATGCTGTAGTTAATTAGTAAATCCTCGCTTGCCCGGACCTGCGTCCTGATTACCTTATGCGAGTTGGATATCTTGTCGGGGTGGTCGCGGCGGTTTGTGGGGCTTTAGCCCAGCAAGAAGAGGGAGTAAATAATGGCACGGTAGCCGAGACGGTAGCCGAGGAACGTCCGCCACTGCGTGTGTCCAAGCACACCAACAACTGGGCCGTTTTAGTGTCGACCAGCCGGTTCTGGTTCAACTACAGACACATGGCGAACGTGCTGTCGTTCTATCGCACGGTGAAGCGCCTTGGGATCCCGGACGACCAGGTGATTGTGATGCTGAGCGACGATGTGGCCTGTAATGCCCGAAATCCTTTTCCGGGCGCTGTCTACAACGTGCACGATCACAAGCTAGATCTGTACGGCGAGAACATCGAGGTAGACTATCGCGGCTACGAAGTGACAGTTGAGAATTTCATTCGGCTGTTGACGGACCGCTGGGACAGCGACATGCCTCGTTCGAAGCGGCTCAATACCGACGCCAGCTCCAACATTTTGGTCTACCTCACGGGCCATGGTGGTAACGACTTCTTGAAATTCCAGGATGCCGAGGAAATTGGGGCCTGGGATATTGCCGATGCGTTTGGCCAGATGTGGGAAAAGCGTCGTTACAACGAGGTGCTGTTTATGATCGACACGTGCGAGGCAAACACCATGTACTCCAAGTTTTTCGCTCCAAACGTGATTGCCGTGGGATCGTCACAGCTCGACGAGTCTTCATACGCCGACGATACCGACCCGGATGTCGGAGTGTCGCTGATTGACAAGTTCACTTCCATTAACCTCGGGTACCTCGAGCAAGTGAACAAAACATCGCAGCTCACGTTGGCGGACCTGTTTGGGTACTATGACCCTGTCGAAATTGCATCGCATCCGGGGATCCGAGATGATTTATTCCAAGACGATCTTGCCAGTGTGCGCATCACGGATTTCTTTGGCAACATTCAAGATGTCGAGGTTGACGCGGCGCCCAAAGAAAACGAGCAGCTGCTTGACCGGTTGTCGTCAGCAGAGGCTTCGGAACAAGCGTCTGGTCATGCACCTGTCGCGAGTCCTGTTGCTCAACCCAAGCCAATCTCAAAGACCGCCCAGAAACAAAAGCAGCCCAACACTGCCGTCCCTGCCCTTACAGTCATTGGCTCCATCATCGCCTTGGTTGCCATTTCTGCTAAATTATAATAAACATTAGTTGTATAAAACCTATTTACCAGCCATACTGGCCAAAAACGAAGCCAATTTGGGGTCCAAGTTGAGCTTGGGCTTTTTTGCTTCGGGCTCTTCGTCCTCGCTGCTTTCTGCGTAGGCGATTTCCTCGTCGTCATCATTAGTAGCCGCGTAGCTTGCTTGGGCATCTTTGGCTGTGTAGACGCTGGGAACATACTCTTCAACAGGCTCTGCGGCCGGCGGCGGCGTTGTGGGCTCGACGTTCGGCGAGGGGAGCTCGTCGTCACCGTCAATTTGGGAGAGCAGCTCGGCCTTTTTGAGTTCCAGGTCCCGGCTGGAGGACTCCAATGTCACGATTTCCTGCGATTCAAGTGTGTTGATAAGATCTTGAAGAGCCTGGACTGCCGCCGTCTTGAGCTCGTTGCATTTGTCGATTGTGCTTTGCGATTGCTCGAGTGTGCGCTCTAATTGCGACACCGTTTGCAGTGCCTGGATAGCAGAGCTCTGGGAGTTGCTCACAAACTGGTTGATTTCACTCTTGACCTTCTCAGAAGCCTTTTCAGCCGCTTGGCGGGCCTTGAAGTATTGCGTAGTGGACTTGGTCACCGGCATCAGTTCAGGCAAAACAGTCGCCAGGGCAGATTCGCTGCCTAGCCGGCCCTCGATATCTTGCTGGACATTTTGCGGTAGAACCGACCGCTCAGCCCACACTTTAACCACTCGGTTGATGCGATCTTTGACGGGCTTGTCGACTTCACCGTAGACATGTTCGAGAGCCTCGGGTATAACGGTAGCAAACGCCTGCACAAATTCGTCCTTTTTGCGTGATTTCGCCTGCTGAACAACGTCGTTTGCCAGGTACACGAGGGCCAGTTTCGACTTGACGGGCGCCTCAGTGACGTACTCCGCCCACACCTCTGCAGACGTTGCGGCATGCCGTTTGTGGAACATGATCCATTGCGACAGCGACGTCACCGACTCCTGAGTCTCATTCAACCCCGTCAGTTTGGACTTGAGAATTTCCGCATTAAAAGACATGGTCAGAAAGACGTTGCTTACCAACACACCTCCAATAATGGACAAGTATCCGAAGCTGGATGATTTCGATGGAGAGGCGCCTGAGGGCGATTTCCTGAGCCGGGAGAAGGCCATGTTGGGTGAAGAAGAAGCTGCCAAGTTTGGCGATGTCGAGGTTGAGTCCGAGGAGGAGTTCCAGTCCAATTACCCAGCTTTGGACACCGCCGACGTTGACGAGACGACTGACGGAGTGGCTGCCGTGAACCTGGACAGTGCTCAGGAGGAGTTTTCGGTTCGCAGCGAGACACCGGCGGCTAATGGCGATCGCTACGGGTTCGACCTGGCCGAGAGCGAGTTTGTGCAGGAGTGGAAGGTCAAGCATCAGTTGGAGGTTGAGCGACGCGACAAGGCCAGCTCGGATCGCCAGGCCGAGACCAGAAAGAACGCCGAGAAGGCTATTGATGATTTCTACACAAACTACAACACCAAAAAGGAGTCTGCCATTGAGAAGGTTCGCGAGGAGGCCGCCGAGCTCATCAAGCAACGCGACGAGGGCGTTGGCTCCGGCACTACCTGGGATCGGGTCGCTACTCTGATTGAGAAAATCGGCACTGGCGCAGTTGGTGTCAAGGCTGCCGACAAAAAGCGTTTCAAGGAGCTCATTGATTCCTTGAAGGGCGACGCCAATGCTCCGGGCGCTGCTGGTTACTAGCCGCCGTTTTTCCATCTTTTTTTCTTCATACAAGTTTTTGCCTTTCCACTTGAAATCTGTATAGATATCTATAGTTAAATCCCCCTTATTTCCTATCCGCTGACATGGCATGCCTGGTGCTGACGGGGGCCACTGTGCCGTTCAATGAGCTTGTTAGTGGTATAACTCCTGGGGTTGTGAGGGTGCTGAATTCCAAGGGGATTGGTGCGATCGAAATGCAGTACGGTCACGCAAAAGCAGCGTTCGAAAACGGACCGGGGAGGCTGCAATCGGTCGCGGGGTTTGCATTTGCTGATTTGACTGAAAAGATCCAAAACGCCAGCATTGTTATTTCCCACGCAGGAACAGGCTCTATATTGGACGTACTACGAGGACACCCCGGGATCCCGCTAATTGTCGTTCCAAACGAGAGTTTAATGGACAACCATCAGCTAGAAGTCGCCAACCAGTTCGAGCCGGATTATTTATGTGTTTCCAGAGTCGGCGACCTCGAAACCACCATCGGCCGGGCGTTGAACCACACATTCAAACGTCTGCCAGCCCCTAAAAGCCTGGACGCAGTTATCTCACAATTACATTGACCTACCTTGAACTATCACTGGGGGGTAACGGCGAGGGATCAGAATATCTACCGGTCTGGACCCAGTTGCAAAGTTTACGAATAAAAGCCGACGAAATGGACTCAGGAGCAGTGTTGTAGACAGCGAAGATGACAGCCATAGCTAAAGAGAAAATAATCGTGGAGCCATTCTTGACCAAGGGCTTGCCACCGCGTCGTTTGATGAGCATGTTGTACTGGCTGAGGATAGCCATGCGGATGGCATAAAGGGCGCGGGGGCGGCCGTTGACCTGGTCCAGGAAAGCCCAGAGACCCGACATGAAGCCAATGATTCTGAATCGCATGTGCGGGAGCATTCTTGTGCCCAGCAAAGTCTGTGATAAAGCAATGCCAGACCATGCTGACGCGACCGACATTGAAATGAAGGTGGCTGTGCGGAAGGTGTTGCCAATGGCTGACGCGAGAATCGTCCCTGAAGATCTGGAGCTGCGAGTGAAGCCCAGAATCAGATATAGCGGAAGCAAGTATTTAGTTGTCGAGCCATAGCCGGCACTGACGGCACTCCAGAACGACGTGCGTTCATTAGGGTTCATTGGGTGTAGCAGGGCACCGGTCATTGTAGTATTAGAGGGCAAGGCCATTTCGAGCACCGGAGCAATCACGCTCAGAGTGGGCGGCACCTGCCAGTTTGGGCTGAGAATGCGCGACTTGAATTTGGGGAACTTGAGACGCGAGATCTCCGCAACACTGGCGAGCACCTCATTTTCGGTGGGCCAGTGCTTGCCGTCAGGGTAGCCCACAGGCCGCTGCGGCATATAGGCCTGGGACACGGACAGCATGAGGCCCCTAAACACGCGGGGACAGCAGTCGGGCTCGCAAATCAGGGTGTAAAACAGCTGGGACATGGCAATTGGAATCAGAATCCACGAACCCACTATGCGGGGTTTCCAGTTGAACCGTCCCTGGTCGTCGAGCATGTTGTAGACGTATTCGGCCGCCTTGGTGGCCAGGTAAAGGGCGATATAGTCGCGTAGGCCGGCGGGCAAAATGCGGAAAACCGAGCCGGCAATGAGGGCCGAGACCATTGGAATGGCGATCTTGATTGCCCGCTTGCGAGACACTCCGTCGAGACGGGCTCGGGCTAAATTGGAAAGCACCCGGTTCAGCACGCGATAAACCGCCGAGAAGCTGGTTATCATGATTGCAGGACGGCTGGGACGGAACGAGCCGCCTAGGACAGGGTTCCTGGCCGAGATTGCCATCTGGACAAGCAACCCAACCCCGTAGGTTTTCAGAAACAGCCGGGTGTGCTGCCGAACAAACGTGTGCACATGCGCACTCTTGCTCTCGCTGTGGTGCAATGCCGACACCTGGTTGCTCAAATCAAACGGACACAGTGCATTCAGCTTCTCAAACTCCCGCGGCGTCAATATAAACCGCACAATGTATGCCGCTGTCATGTCTACCGGAAAGATCTTTGTTGGGTTATCGCCCTGTAAGCACCCTGCAATTACCCCCCCGTATATTAGTTAATAGTGGTAGTGGGGTGAATTTGCGGGGGAGTGCGGGTAGCTGGCGGGATTGTTTGGCGGTAGGCTAAGTGGGCCGCTATGGGTGTCCAGGTGTCTGCTCCAGAACACCCTGCAAAACGGGCCCAAGCAACCCTTTTCTGAAATTTCGCCCTGGCTACTTCAGCCGCGGGTTTCCTTACTAAACGACATGCTTCGACTTCGACTGCTGCAGACGCTGCGACGGTCGCCGGGTGTGGCGCACCGGTTTGTGCATTCGACGCTGGGCGCCGACGCTACGATAGTTGCGCAGCCGTTCAAGAACGACGCCGGCAAGCTGCTGCGCGTGTCGCTGACCGAGACGGCAGTGGCGAAACTGAACAAAATCAAGCACGACGACAACCGCCCTGATCTGCACCTGCGCATCAAGGTCGAGTCCGGGGGCTGCCACGGGTTCCAGTACATTTTCGACCTCAAAGACAAGGACACCATCACCTCCTCGGACAGTATATTCACCCGGGACGGGGCCCAGGTCGTCATCGACCACGAGTCGTTGAAGCTGCTCCAGGACTCGACCGTCGACTATGCCACCGAGCTCATTGGCTCTCAATTCAAAGTCACCTCGCCGCACACCTCGTCCGCCTGCGGCTGCGGCTCTTCCTTCTCCCTCGACCCCTAGAATCTAATTTAACTGCATATATCTAGCTGATGACTGATCTGATTTTTTCCACAAAAAAATGAACAAGTCTGACCTCAAGGGAAAGCTGCCGCTGCTGGCGCAGGGCAAAGTCCGGGAGCTGTACAAGCTACCCGACAACAAGCTGCTGTTTGTTGCCACGGACCGCATCTCGGCCTACGACGTCATTCTGGGCAATGGCATCCCGGACAAGGGCCGGGTGCTGACGGCACTTTCGCGGTTCTGGTTCGACTACCTGAAAGACGTCGTGCCCAATCACCTTGCCGACCATGGCGATGTGATTGCTTGTCTCCCTGAGTCAATTCAGTCCGACAGTGACCTTGCCGCTGTGCTCAAGGACAGGGCTCTGGTTGTCAACCGGTACAAGATCTTACCGCTCGAGGTGATTGTGCGTGGCTATATCACCGGATCTGCCTGGAACGAGTACAAAAAGACCGGCACTGTGCATGGCACTCAGATGCCGGCAGGACTACAGGAGAGCCAGGCGTTCCCGACGCCTATCTACACGCCGTCCACCAAGGCAGAACAGGGCGAGCATGACGAGAACATTTCGCCCGAAAAGGCTGCTGAGATTGTTGGCAAAGATCTTGCTGCAAAGGTCGAGCAAATTGCTCTGGCTCTGTACAAAAAGGCCCACGACTACGCCCAGACCAAGGGCATTATCATTGCCGACACGAAGTTCGAGTTCGGTGTAGACGAGTCCGGCAATGTCGTGCTTGTCGACGAGGTGCTCACGCCCGACTCTTCTCGTTTCTGGCCCAAGGACTCCTACAAAATCGGGCAGGGCCAGGACTCGTACGACAAGCAGTACGTGCGGGACTGGCTGGTCGCCAACGGCCTGAAGGGAGTCGATGGGGTGTCGATCCCCGAGGACGTTGCCAACAAAACACGTGAGAAATATCTTGAGGTCTATGAGAAACTAGTCAAGGCTTAGAGTTTGGAGTATTTAGGTTTTTCTTTACTGCGGAAACTCATCGCTCCTTTAGCAAAGTCTTCGCCCAGTAGTCCGTAGGAGTTATAATCAGCGATCTGCTCTAGCGACTCACTGACCGTGTGGTCAATGGCGTAGTTGATCGAGCGCTTGGTGCCCCACATAGCCACGGGGGAGAACTTGCACAGCTCCTTGGCGTATTCCAGAGCAGCGTTAACGGCATCGTCACGAGAGTCGTACGCCCGCTGGATAAAGCCTTGGGCAATAGCCTCGTCGACCTGGAAGTTGCGGCCACTGAAGCACACATCCTTGACCCATCCCAGGCTGCCAACGATCTTGGGCAGCCGCTGCAGAGTGCCGATATCAGCGGCCATGCCAATGACGATTTCGCGCACAGAGAATAGCGCGTCCTTGGCGGCAAAGCGCACGTCGAATGTGGTGAGCAGATCAATGCCCAAGCCAATGCAGGGGCCGTGGGCCACGCCAATGACCGGCTTGTTGATCAGATGGGCCTGATGCAGGGCGAGCTGGAAATCACGAATATGCTCACCCAGTTTCAGTCCGGCACGAGCAGTGTCCATCTGCTGGCGCTCAGCAAAGCCCTGCGCACTGTCCACAACGTCCAGACCAGCGCAGAACGCTCTACCCACTCCGTTCACGACCACAGCGCGAACATCCGAGTCTCTGGCTGCCTGGGCAAAAATCTTGCCGTACTCGGTCCAGCACGGCTCGTTCATGGCATTGAGGCGATCAGGACGGTTGATCTCAACATGGAGAACGCCCTCCTCAGACAATCTCACTTCGTGGAACTCAAGATTGCTGTAACTCATGGCATCCAACCGCCAGCTGCGATGTGCTTTATAAACCTCCAACCCCGCATTTTCGGGCAAGGGTTCGGCATCTCGGCTTGGAGAAAGGTAATGTGAAGAGATAAATTAGTCTAGTATTTAGTGTCCCATGAGGTATTAAGTTCGTCGAGAGCGCGGCGGTTTTCCAGAGAGCGGGGACCTCTCACTCTTTCTTCCGGCGTCGCTCTCGCTAGTTTCATTCTCCGCTCGACTTCTGCGTCAATCGCCGCCGCCAGCTCGTCTTGGTACATTGCCAGCACCTCCCGTTCTATGCGTTCCTTGAAAGTGCGTTTTTCCGCAGCCAGCTGGGCCTCTCGTCGCTCCAACGCCCGTTCTCGCGCCAGCACCTCGAGCTCGTGCCGGTACACTCTGATGACGTCCAGCTTGAGCAGAGTGGCACATGTGGGTCGTGACGACGGAGTCACCGTCAACAGGGCATTGATTAGCTTGGAAAGGGTTGAGGAATAAATATCGGGGATGGGAGCGAATTTACCCTCGCGGATTCTCTGCGACAGCTGCAGGTGCGACTTGGCTCGAAACGGCGGCTGCAGGGCGCACAGCTCGTACATCACACAGCCCAGCGACCATATGTCGGAGGCCGGAGTGGACGGCTGATCTGCAAGCACTTCAGGACTCATGTAGTAAGGAGTGCCGACGTAGGTGTTTGCCAGCGGGTTTTCCCGGTCAAGCAGTTTGGCCAGGCCAAAGTCCCCCAGCTTGATCACCGAGTCGGATATAAATACGTTCTCGGGCTTGATGTCCCGGTGCAGTACAAACGACTGAGGAATTGTGCTTGGCGGCTCCCCCGTCTCGGTGCTGGCGGGCGCGACTGTGTTGTAGTGGCAGCGGTACAGGGCCAGCACGAGCTGGGTGAACACCAGCCAGATCTCCCGCTCGGGCAAATGGGCCTGCTCTTGCTGCAACTCCCGAATGAAACTCGCAAGATCGCCGCCGTCGCAGTACTCCATGTACAAATGAACCTCGTGGGTCTCGGGAACGTGCTCGTGGTGCAAATATTTCACAATGTTTGGATGGTCCAGGGCCTTGAGAATGCGAAACTCCGCAATGAGCTGCGTCCGCTCCTTTTGGTTCATGGCTTTATACGATATTTCTTTCCTCACCAGGATCGTTCCATCTTCTCTTTGCACCTTGCGGATCTGGCCAAACGACCCTCGTCCGATCACCTCCAAGGGCGTGTATTCCATAATGTAAACAAAGGCCCATGCACGGACAGAAATAATATCTGCAGCGCAAACTCGGCCGAAATCTTTTCCAAATCGTAAATTAAATACTGTCTGGGCAAAATGCCAAGCACAAATCGCTCTTAAATACCCCCCTATAAACTCTATCCCTTTACGTATATACCAAACCCGGTGACTCGGTGGTGATTCTGCTTACCTACCAAAATGAGATTTGGGGAGATGAAGTCGAAGCTCAATGGCTATAGCGAGTCGTATCGCAGCAAACGAGCTGATGGAAAGAACACGATATCGCGAATATCTGGGGGTGGCAAGAGGAATGACGAGTCGACCAGGATTGAGGCTCGGCCATTGAGCCAGCTGTCTGATCCTCACCAATGGGCAGCCCCTCCGAAGCGAGGTGATGCGCCGTCCGCGCCGCCTCGCGCACCAGCAGCAGTTCCGGCGGCACAGACAGTACCACCTGGACAGCCCGGACAGCCGGAACAGCCCGTCCAGCAGCCGGTTTGGGATCCTAATACTCAGCAATGGGTCTATCCGGCACCTGTGCCTGCACCGCCTCAACCGGCCGCCTACCCCGGTCAGCCTCAGCCCCCTCCTCCGCCCGCTAATCCTGGGGCACCCCAACTCCCTGCATACCCCAGTCAGGCACAACCTCCAGCACAGCCAGCACAGCCAGGCTATCCAGGGTATGCGGCACCTGCAGCTTATTCGGCACCGACGCCGCAGTCGGCTTATCCTCCACAACCACCTGCACCGGTGCCATACCCCGGCCAGTCGCCGGCATTGCAAGTACCTGCACCACCGCCTACCCAGACGGCTTATGCAGGAGCCCCTCCAGCACCTTTACCTGCCCAGGGCCAAGCCCCAGTGTATGGACAGCCAGCCTACCAGTTTCAGCAAGCGACTGAGCTTTCAACGGGGTCTGGGGATCAAACAGCGAGCGACTCATTGCCAGGTTATGCCCAATCGGCAGGCTATTATCGACCGGTGCAGCCAGCACAGCCAGCACAACCAGCACAGCCAGCACAGCCAGCACAGCCAGCACAGCCAGCACAGCCAGCACAGCCAGCACAGCCAGCAGCCCAGCCAGAAATCCAAATGCAAAGAGAATTGCCTGACCCACGTTCCTTCGCCCCTCCCCCTAAAGCTGGAAATCCTAACCCGACTCGTGACCAGGTGCTAAAGACCCCAGAACCCCAGCTCCCACAAAGGAGACAATCGGACTCGGCACCCCGATTACCGTCCCGTCCGCAAGCTCACAATTCTCCGCCGCGAGCCGAACTGCCTCCCGCTTCTCCTCCTCATGTTGAGCAAGTGACAAGCCATATGGCTAACGCTAGCCTGGACAACGATCTAGCGTCGCAGATTGCCGATCGCAGAGCACATTTGCGAGCCGCCAATAAAGCCCCTGAAGGCAAGAAACCCCCACCCAAGCCGCCGTCTTTGAGCAAACCAAAAGTGCCAGGTAAACCCGCTAATCTTCGCTCTGCGGCACCACCAGCGCCAACGTCACAACCGGCACCAATGGCACCAACAGGCGAACGCCGACCTGCTCCTCCTCTCCCACCGAACCGATCAGCCCCCCCACTTGGCCCGCGACCAACTGCCGGGAAGCCGCAGGACGAACTCGAACTCGAGACACAATGGTATGCTGGTCCAGTGAACAATCTACAACTACCCAAGTATCTACAAAATCGGAACATTCAGTTCCATACAAGCTACGGTGGGGGCAAATCGCAATTGGTTGTCAAAGCACGAGAACCAGATCTCAGTGTCTTGACGTTAACATTCAGCTATCCTACAAACCGCCCGAGCGAGGTTGCCGTTGACCGCCAAAAAGGACGAGCACCACCTGAGCCGTCCTACGACGAGCTCGAAGAGTCCCAGGAACGGTATGGTGAAAGAGTTGCCCGATGGTGTGAGGACCAACGTGGCATACGTGTGGGAGACGGAGAGTGCTGGACATTGGCTGCCGAGGCCGTAAAAAAAGCCGGGGCAATGCCTGCACAGAATTACGTATTCGGAGCAGTAATTTTGAAGCAGGTGGACAGCGAGGTGGTGTCGAGTGCTGGCCCGATGATGCGGGGCGATATTGCCCAGTTCACGTCGGCCAAGTTCGCGTCGAGAACTGGCCGGTCCGAAACCGGCCCCCACCACACTGCTGTAGTAACCGACGTCGACGACTCGATTATCCACGTGGTAGAACAGAACGTGAGTGGTTCTGCCGTGCAGCCGGGCCGTTACGACCTCGCTGAAATGACCAGCGGAACAATTGAAATCTATAGGCCCATGCCCGAGTCATGGATGGAGCCACTATAGTGTAGTTGCAAAATATGACCAGCAGAGCAAACGACAGCTAAACTAATACGTGATTAAGTGTAGGTGTTTTGTTTGTGCGGCGTTTAAAGCGCGTTGACCCCAAACTTTTTCTCTCAAGAAAGATCACGACGTCTATTTCGAACAAAGAACACGCGAGAACTCTTCGTAATTGATCTGGCCGTCCTGATCCACGTCGGCCTCACGAATCATCTCGTCGGCCTCTTCCTCGGTCAGCTTGTCTCCAATCGAGATAAGGACGTGGCGAAGCTCGGCCGAGGAAATGTAGCCGTTTCCGTTGCGGTCAAAGACGCGGAAGGCCTCGCGCACTTCTTCTTCCGTGTCAGTGTCCTTGATCTTACGCGCCATCATCGTGAGGAACTCCGGGAAATCGACGCTGCCGTCGTTATCCATGTCAATCTCGTTGATCATGTCGGCGACTTCCGATTCGCTGGGTGTCTGGCCCAGGGAGCGCATCACAGTGCCCAGCTCCTTGGCCGAGATCTTGCCATCGTGGTCTTTGTCAAATAGCGAGAATGCCTCCTTGTATGCGCTAATCTGTTCTTCTGTCAATTTGTCGGCCATTGTGGAGGAGATGTCAAGTTGCTCTGATCGTAAGCAGCCCCCTTAGGTCCCAGAGCCGCGATTCCGAACAGGCGGTTGAACGCGGTGTGAGGATGCTTGGGGCGGCTCTGGCAGGCGAATTAGGAATCAACCGCACGCCGCATGTGCTTTAGAACACCCAATGCTTTTTTTGTAAATTCCACCTACGCCACCCCCGACCGACCTCGCTTGGTCAGAATCACCGTTGGATTATCATCTCCTTTTCCACCCTCCCAACCTGCAGGCTTTCTTCGCCCTAAGATTTCATTAGATAGTTAGTTCGGGTGACTCACATCTTGAAACCATCGCATGGACGACGTTCTATGCGGATCGCTTGCTGGAGCAGCGGGTAAAACGATAGAGTATCCTTTTGATACGACCAAAGTTCGTCTGCAGACCCAAAACCCGGCCAGCCCTATCTATTCAGGACCCATCGACTGTATTCGGACAACCATACACAACGAAGGAGTCAGGGGCCTGTATCGGGGCATAGCTCTGCCTATGGCAGGGGCGGCGGCGGAAAATGCCACTCTGTTTTTCACGTTTTCCGTTTTCGAAAAAATGACCGCTCCCCTAGGTCTCTCGGAAACCCCACAGGCACTCCTCTGCGGGTGTATGGGCGGGTTGGTGGCTTCGGTGGTCTTGACTCCGATCGAGCTGCTCAAATGCAACACACAGGTGTCGGCAATTGCCGGAATCCGCCATAAAACCAACATGGAGCAGATCAAAACCATCGTTTCCCACGACGGGATCCGCGGGCTATGGAAGGGCCAGGCCGGCACTGCAATTCGAGAGGCCGGCGGCTCGGCAGCATGGTTCGGCAGTTATAGAGCCGTGATCCAGCTGCTCACTGGCGACAGAAACAGCCAGGACCACAGCCCCAAGGCATGGCACTCGATGCTCGCTGGCTCCGTGGCAGGCATGGCCTACAATTTTTCATTGTTCCCCGCGGACACTGTAAAGTCGCAAATGCAAACGCAACGACTCATGGGTCGACCCGATCACGGATTTGTCCGCACCTTCTTCGAGCTGACTTCTCGAGGCGGTCTCAAACCTCTGTACCAGGGCTGCGGGCTCACATGCGCTCGCGCAGCTCCATCCAGCGCCATTATCTTCCTGGTTTACGAACAACTAAAAAAAGTCATCAAGTTTGACTAGCTATTTTGCATGTATATTATTCGAGTATCTACTTTTTGCGTTTCTTGTCCTCCACGAGCTCGACCTTGATGTCACTGAGACCTTCCTTCGACAGGTATGCTACGAGGTACTCTTCGACCTCCTCGCCGACGTCGCCTTGAATAACAATCTCGTCTTTGCCCTCGGGCGATTTGGTCACCGAAGCCCCCGTGGCGAAGCGGGACGCAAACGTCTTGGCCATTTTTTTCATCTCCACGTCGATCTGTTCCAGGCCCGCTACAACAATGATGTGCTTGCGCTTGTTACGCTCAATCCGCTTGACGAGAATCTTTGAGGACAGCTTTTTTGCGAGCTCTCGCTCCGCCTTGGCCTCTTCCCGAGCTACCTGCTTCTGGACTTTCCGATCAATCTCTTCCTGCTTTTCGACAGACAGCGAGGAAACACCGGCCGCGACACCGTCGACGGGGTATATCTTTTGGAACATGTCCGCGTGGTTTTTCTCCAGCCATTCTTTACATCGCTTGTGGGCGCCTCCAAACTCACAGTACTCTGGCGGCAGCGTGCACACACCGCAGTAGATCATGACAAATTGGAACGATGGACAAGCCGGAGGCACACTATATTACGGGCTTGCGAAAGAAATATTTTAGACTAATTCCGCCCTAACATTATATGTCCGCCGTCTCTCTACCCACATACTTCTAACCCACCATTCCCCCCCTCCAGGCCTGTTCAGCCTCTTAGTGTCCGCTCCCTCCTTCCCGCTTACCAAGCTACATGGAGGAATTTTCGCAACTTTTGGATGAGCTCCTTCATCAAAGGGCGCCGGGCGTCTCCGGGTCTCGTATAAAGAGACTCGCAGCCATAGCCTACGAACATCCAGAACTCGAATCAGCGGTAGTACAGAAATTATATTCCCACATTAAAAAAACACCTACTTCTCATAAACTAGGCGCTCTATATGCAGTTGAGGCGGTGGCAAGAGCCTATAAAGACAACAGTAAAGACCCTAATAAAGGCATACAGTTCACTGATGGCCTGAAAAACCTTTCAGACGTTCTGCAGCCGATCTTCGACTCTCTGGCTGTCCGCCAGCAGTCTTCCGACGCGTCAGAGAAAATGCGCAAGGTCCTGGACTTGTGGACTCGTGCAGAGACGTTCGACGTTGGTATGATTGACGCAATCAGAGACAAGCACTTCACCTCCACTACGCCCCCTGGCTCGCCGCCGGCCACCTGGGCAGGTCTCCCCGCAGAGATCCTTCATGGTCCCGAGCTTAAGCTTCCCAAGGCTGAGCCCAAGGCTGATGCCGCCTCCATTTTGGAGACGTTGGCCAATTTAGCAAAAACAAAAGAGTCGGTAGCTTCTCCAGTCCCTCAGCAGGCTGCGCTGGCCCAGAGCGCTTCTGCTACAACGTCTGGTGAGCCCTCGCTTTTAGCAACTTTGTTAGCTCAAACCTCCAAATCTACTCCTGCGCCACAGCCCAAATCTTCGTCTCGCGGTCGCGGATCGTCCCGAGACCCCAGATTAGCCATGAACCGCGATAGATCTCGCAGTCCAGGGCTACCTTCCCGTACCGAAAAGAGGGACAGGGATTCCGACTCTGACCGGGACGACTCTCCTCGGCCGCCAAAGAACGTCAGCTTCGATCCTACTCTTGTGCCGATGGATGCTATTTGTGTTCTCTCGCGCACGCTTTTTGTGGGGGGCATCCCCCCGGGCTATGACGAGGCCGCTGCCAAAGGCATCATTGAAGAGTTTGTTCCTGTGCAAAGCGTTATTTATCACCCGCAGAAGCATCATGCGTTCATCAAAGTTTATACCCGCGCGGACGCTGAAAACGTCAAGAGCAAACTCGACGAGCGGGCTCGCCAAACTAGTACGATGGTTAGAGCAAAGTGGGGTGTGGGCTACGGCCCTCGTGATTGCTTCGACTACAGCAAGGGGCTGTCAATAATTCCACTTTCTCGTCTCACGGAGGCGGGAAGAAGGTGGGCAAAGACAGCTCGCCATGGCGGCACAGACGGAACTCTGGAAGCTGGCCAAGTAATGGAGGAGCCTGATATCATTATCGGCACCGGAGCGGCCTCTTCATCCTCGCATACCCAAGCCCCGCAAGCTCGTCGCCCTGTCCAGCAAGTCAGCCACCCCAGTGCTGGCTACGTACCTCCTGCTGGTGCCCAATCCACTCCACAAATGCCCGGGATGCCAGGAATGCCTATGCCCGGAATGCCCATGCCAGGAATGCCAGGAATGCCCATGCCAGGCATGCCCGGTATGCCTATCCCAGGAATGCCCGGGATGCCGTTCCCTATGATGCCTATGATGCCCCCTGGAGGCGACATGCAGGCGTTTTTCGCCCAAATGCAACAGCCTAAAAAAGAGTAGAGCAGGATAGTCCCAATGGGGTTTTATATCGTTTATTTACAAGGGGGGCTATGTCCCTTAATTAAGTTAAAGCAAAGCTTCAACAGAAGAAAAATATTCAGGCTTGACCTTTTCTTTGATCTCTTCCTTGGTGAGCCAAGCAAAGTCAAAGTCCTTGGGAGTAAACTGTCCGTGCAAAATATGGGACTTGATCACAAACTCAGGGACTTCGCCTTTAATGACGGCTGCGGGAGTAGACGAGACGGTCCAAGTGTTTATGTTTGATCCGCCAAGCTCACGAAGGCCTGCTTCGGCAGCCTCGTGCAAAGAGGTAGCCTCCTCGGATACTTCAAAAGAGGGAAGACGCCACTCTTTGTTGTTAATCACAAGGTAGAGCGTGGAGTCAAGCTTGCGTTCCAGAGATCTGACATCTTTCTTTTCATCTGCCTGGGTCGTGCGGCTTTGGGGGATGATCTTGTCACCTTCGCCGTCGCCAGACTGCGAAGGCAGGTTAACAACCTGTTTGGACCGACGTTCACGGTTATGCTTGACATCAGGAATGCCTTCGGGGTAGTAGACCCCTTTGTGACGGGGCATAGGGCCTTTTTGTAACGAATCAAATTTACGCTGGCTAAGAGTACCACGCTTGAAATAAAAATACCAGGGAAAAGTCCACATCAGCCGGCGCTCGAGCTCATCCTGGTAGTGATAGAACGCTTTAACGAATGCAGACGGCTCTTTCGTGACAATAGGATTTCGACTGAGCAGAATGCCTGCTCTTAAAGGTCGAGGGGGCATTTTTGCAATGAAAAATTTGTCAGCACGAATTTATATTTGGTGAGAAAAAAACACCCTGTGTGCGGTTAGTTCAACTGGCTGATGTAGTTAGTTTGTGCGAGAATGCATTAAAGAGAACGTAGTTTTGTACAAGGCGTGTACACGTGCGATGTCAATTGTTGGTCGCAGACACACCTCGCCAAGATCGACTCTACTGCGGAATTGAAAATATAGAATCAGAAATCATATGCAGAGATATACCTCAGTGATCATCTAGCATCAAACCTTCTTTCGGTTTACGCAAATTACTAACTCGGATGCCCAACGCATGCTACTCGAGGAGGGGCTTTGGAGGCTGAAAACCGTTTTGCTTACACACTTGCGGGAAGTCGGGCCATGTCGGCTCAAGTAGGTGAGCCAGTCACAAGCAGATCCTGCATTAAATAGATCAAAATGGCCTGAGCCAATGAACGATATAGCCTGTTACACATGGGTCACACAATAAAACTGTTACACATGGGTCACACAATAAAACTGTTTCGCAGTTTTAGGTGGGGCCCTCGGCGAACTGAACACTTGCAACACGCCTTGTAGATCCTCGATCTGGTCGGCTAGTTTTAAAACGTGCATGACACTTAGTGGCGAACGGTAGCTGCAGCATTTTTGCAAAGAATAAACCAGCTATAACCTGGCTTGTAATTCCTGTGTCAATGCTATCCCGAGCGTGTTGAATGCGTATGATCTGAGAGACTCCGGAAATACATGTCTGAAGAGGGGTCACATCTTTTTTGCATACGGGTTAGGGTCACTACAACAACAGTCCCGCTGTCCATGTAACTTGTAGGACTTAATTTGCGTGTGCCACCGCTAGTCTCCGACCACCGTTCTGCAAAAATGAGCACACTACTAGCATTCCTTTACCCTTTGGTTAATGATCTTCTAGAGTTATGCATCTAGCGTCACGTGCTTCTGATTTGTTTGGCCGATCGGTAAATCTGCGACTGTACGCACCCACATCCTGGTCTTTTCATAGTATATATAAACCTGTAGATCCGATCTGCCTGTCTCTTTAGAACTATTGAGAACTTCTTCGATCACTTCACACAAACGAATACCTTCCACACTTGGATAGCAAAGTGACATATACAGTTCTAGTTTGCAATGAGCTCTAGCGAAACCAACGACAAGACATTTACACGTACAGTGCCAACACCAAGTTTGGATAGTGATGCCACTTCCCATGAAGACCCTCAGGCATTTACTGTTGCTGATCGGGCTGGTCCCATGAGTGCTATCAGGCGCACGGTCACACATGAGTCTGCTACAGACCAGGGCCGCGACGAAGTCCTCAGCGAAGTCTACACTCGTACATCAGGCTTCACTAATCCTCTGCCTTCGATGGGCGGCAAGCCATACCCACCACTTATTGAGGATATAGATCAGTACAAGGTCGAGTTCGACGGCCCTGACGATCCTCTGTGTCCTTTGAATTGGAGCACAATGTACAAAATCCGAGCAGGTGGTCTGCTTGTGCTCCCCACATTTTCTGCCGTATGGGGCTCCTCTATCTACGGAGCTGCCACCGTCGATATCGAACACATATTCCACGTGGGCGTAGCTGTATCAGTCCTTGGTGTTTCTCTTTATGTCCTTGGCTTTGCTACGGGTCCTATTCTGTGGGGTCCTTTATCTGAGATTTATGGTCGAAAGCTCCCTATTGTTGTTTCTGGATTTTTCACCACTGCATTTTCATTCTGGGCGGCTACAGCCGATCACTTTTACCATCTAATGCTTTACCGGTTTTTTGCCGGTGTCTTCGCTTCAGCTCCTCTGGTTGTTGTCGCAGCTGCTTATTCTGACATGTTGCCAACCAAAGCCCGAGGTGCAGCTATTAGTTTGTTCTCACTATGTGTTATGGGTGGCCCCTTTTTGGCTCCTGTTGTGGGTGGATATATTGTCAATTCATACCTGGGATGGAGATGGGTGTTCTACATTAGTGGTATTTTATCCGGATTTGTAACTCTTCTCATGGCTCTGTTCGGTCCTGAGACGTATCACCCTGTTATTTTGATCAGCAAAGCACGCGAGCTCCGCGAGCGAACTGGAAATCAGATGATTTTTGCTTCCCAAGAGCGTATCTCAATTGATCTGAGTGCAATTGTTAAAAAGGTCTTGGCTCTGCCTATCAAAATGTTATGCAGAGAGCCCGTTCTTCTCCTCATGTCCCTCTACCACGGGTTTGTCTACGGAATTCTGTACCTGTTGTTGGAAGCCGTCCCTATTGTTTTCACAAACTACGGATTCCACAAAGGTAATTTGTACCTGCCTTATCTCTCGCTATTCGTTGGTGTGGTGGTCTTCACCATTATCGACTTCTGTTATTTTCAAAGGAAGTTCGCACGTGATCTGGCCAAGAGTGGACGCCACGTACTGCCTGAATTACGTCTGCCTGGCATGATGACCGGTGGAGTCCTATTCCCTATCGGCATTTTCTGGTTCTGTTGGACCGGTGCATACCACGAGTACTGCCATTGGATTGTACCGACCATTGGTCTTGCCTTTGTCGGTGCGGGACTTATCGGTATTTTCTTGCCGATTTTCAATTATTTGATCGATACCTATCTTATGTTAGCGGCATCCGCGTTGGCGGCTAATGCGTTTACTCGAGCGTCAATGGGTGCGGCCTTTCCTATCTTTGCCACGGCCATGTTCCACAATCTCGGCGTCCAATGGGCTGGAACGTTACTCGGCTGTCTTGCCGCAATCCTTGTGCCCATTCCGGTCATTTTCTTCCTCTATGGTCATGTTATCCGCAGGCATTCCTACTATGCGCCTAAGATTGAGTAGGCAGGGTCTCCTAACCGGTCTCCTAACCTCTAAGGTTCGGGTATCTATTTAAAGGAAAAGGTTCGTCTGGTGGCTTGGGCAACTAGATAGCAGGTGCACGACTTCAATATTGATTGGACTCGGGAAAAAATAAACTCCGGTTTTTTATTTCGCTAATCACTTTCCACAACCGCACACCGCATCCCCCTGGAGCTATTAATCTGTGCAGCCCGATCGGTGAAAACTGTGCCTGCACCTGACGCATACATGCAGCTCGCTTTAACAAAACAGCCTTATTTAAGCAATTTTTTTTCTCTCTTTCGCTTTGTGAACAGCTCTAAGCAAACATTTGATCACTTGTTGGAAAAAAAGTGAAACTTATACAGTTCGGAGTTTTTTAAAGAGAGTTAGAGGTTTACTTGTGTTGTTCGAAATTTCCATGAGCTCTAGTGCAACTGAAGATAAATCATTGATCCAAGCCGTCCCGTCGCTGTCGTCGAGTTCGGTAAGCTCACGTTCAAGCTCTGCCGACTCCGAAGAGCGTCCTCAGGTGTTCACTGATGACCATCACGACGCTGGCTTGAGTGCCATCAGACGCACAGTCACTCGTGAGTCTGCAACCGACCAAGGACGTGAAGAAGTCCTTGCCGAAGTCTATACCCGCGCATCAGCATTTTCCAATCCTCTGCCTTCGATGGGCGGCAAGCCATACCCACCAATGATTGAGGACATAGATCAGTACAAGGTCGAGTTCGATGGTCCTGACGATCCTATGTGTCCTTTAAACTGGAGTGCTCTTCGCAAAGCCCGAACAGGCGGGTTGCTTGTGCTTCCCACGTTTTCAGCTGTGTGGGGGTCCTCTATCTACGGATCTGCTACCGTCGACATTGAGCACCTTTTCCATGTTGGTACCCCTGTAGCAGTTCTTGGTGTTTCTCTTTATGTCCTTGGTTTTGCTACGGGCCCTATTCTGTGGGGTCCTTTGTCCGAGATTTATGGCCGTAAGGTTCCTGTTGTTGTTTCGACATTCATCAACGCTGCATTCACATTCTGGACAGCAACAGCAGATCATTTTTACCATCTGATGCTCTACCGTTTCTTCTCTGGCGTGTTTGCTTCGGCTCCCCTGGTCATTGTGGCTGCCGCATATGCCGATATGCTTCAAACCAAAACCCGTGGCGGTGCGATTAGTTTGTTCTCACTGTGTGTCATGGGTGGCCCTCTACTTGCTCCTGTTGCCGGTGGTTATATTGTTAATTCGTTTCTGGGCTGGAGATGGGTGTTCTACATTACTGGTATTTTGACGAGCTTTGCAACGGTCGTGTTTGCCCTTTTTGGTGAGGAGACTTATCATCCCATTGTTCTAACCGCAAGGGCCCGTGAGCTTCGTGAGCGCACAGGCAACAAGATGATTTTTGCTGCTCAGGAGCGTATTGAAGTTGATTTGTACGCAATTGTTCACAGAGTGCTTGCACTTCCTATCAAAATGTTGTTCCGAGAGCCCATTCTTTTGCTCATGTCGCTGTACCACGGTTTTGTTTATGGTATTTTGTACCTTTTGTTGGAGGCCGTCCCTATTGTTTTCACAAAATACGGTTTCCACAAAGGTAACTTGTACCTGCCTTACCTCTCGCTTTTCTGTGGTGTGCTGATTTTCACCGTTATCGACTTCTGTTATTTCCAAAAGAAGTTTGCGCGTGATTTGGCCAAGAGCGGGCGTGCAGTGGTCCCTGAGTTGCGGTTGCCGGGCATGATTGCCGGTGGCTTTTTGTTTCCCATCGGCATCTTCTGGTTCTGCTGGACCGGTGCATACCACGAGTACTGCCATTGGATTGTACCGACCATTGGTCTTGCCTTTGTCGGTGCGGGACTTATCGGTATTTTCTTGCCGATTTTCAATTATTTGATCGATACCTATCTTATGTTAGCGGCATCCGCGTTGGCGGCTAACGCATTTACTCGAGCGTCAATGGGTGCGGCCTTTCCTATTTTTGCCACGGCCATGTTCCACAATCTCGGCACCCAATGGGCCGGAACGTTACTTGGCTGCCTTGCTGCGATTTTGTCGCCAATCCCTGTCTGCTTTTACATGTATGGGCATGTTATTCGCAGATATTCCACTTACGCGCCAAAGATCGAGTAAGTTCCTCATTTTATTTTAATTGTCTTACTCACTTTCAACTCGCTTTATCTTTTTAGTGGCCATATATAAGTACGTATTTCGTGATACTTACTATAACATTCGTCCCCCGGCCTGTTACGTTGGTATTTTCCTTCCTCCCAAGCCAGTCTAAACGGGCCGAGGAAGTCGTTGAGACAACCCTTTCCCATAGAGAAAGCGTATTGTTGGCCATATAAAGGAATAGCTAGCTCCATATAGGACTGTCAATACGAATATTTATCGCTATTCGATGCATATAAGATGCTATCAAGCTATTCGTGCCGTCGTCCGCTCTTCTCTTGGCAGCTCTCATGCACTTGGCTGGAGGTTTGTCCTTCCGCTACCCTACTTCTGTGGATACTCCACAGTTAACATGCATGCCCTAATCCTATAGTCAGCGGTAAAAGGTTTTGTTTTATAGTCATTGATCTACAGAGTGCCCCCGGACGCCAGTACAATTATTCTGGATGATAAGCTCCGATGACGAGGCGGAGAAGCGCGACGTCAAAGCGGGGCCAGGCTTGGATGCACCACTCTCCCATCCAGATCCTCCATCTGCCTGGAACTTCACCGACCTGGAACTACACGAGGCTCAACAGCCAAGCGACGAGAATGCTTATTTGACACTAGTTTATAACAATTCACCGGTAGGCAAGGTAAGTATGCGAATGGGAAATAACAGGCCGTATCCTCCCACAATGAGCGATATGACTGCGTATTGTGTGGGCTTTGATGGCCCCGATGACCCATTGAATCCTTTGAATTGGCCAATGAGAAAAAAAATCTACAATGGGTTTTGTCTTTCATTTGCTACATTTATTCTTACGTGGGACTCTTCTATCTACTCAGTGACAGTGCCAATGATGGAGGAGATTTATCATATTGGAAGAGTGCCGGCCGTGTTGGGCATTTCTTTATACGTTATGGGATTTGCTGTAGGGCCAATTATTTGGGGTCCCATCTCAGAAATATTTGGGCGGAAACCTCCACTGGTGGTTTCTTCTATTTTATTTGTTATTTTCAACTTTTGGTGTGCCACGGCATCCCATTATTATGAGCTGATGCTTTATCGGTTCGCTTTAGGAGCCCTAGGGTCTGCTCCGCTAGCTACAACAGCAGCATGCTTTGGTGATTTTCTCCATTACAGAGTGCGTGGTATTGGCGCTGCATTCTTCGGCCTCTGCGTTATGGGCGGTCCGAGCGTTGGGCCAGCAGTAGGCGGTTTCATCACCTACTCTTTTTTGGGGTGGAGGTGGACATCGTACATTTCAGGTATCATGGCTTCATTATCGCTTGTGATGATGCTTTTCTTGAGTGAGTCTTATCATCCTGTCGTTTTAGCCCACAAGGCTAGAGTGTTAAGACAGGAAACTGGAAATCCATTCATTTATGCCGAGCATGACCATGCACAGGTTCATATCAAAGCAATTTTCCAAAAAGTCCTTCTGACGCCTATAAGAATGATTTTCCAAGAACCTATTTTACTGCTTGTTAGCCTGTATCATGGCTTTGTTTACGGGATCCTGTACATGTTTTTGGAGGGGGTCCCGCTGATTTTTGCTCAATATCACTGGCCAGACCAGCTCATTAGTCTACCTTATATGGCAGTGTTTGTTGGTAGTGCCATTACTTGCGCGGCGAATATTCTCTACTTTGATCGCCTCTTCCGAAAAAGATTGGCCAAGACTGATCTATCGATTGTACCTGAGTACAGGTTGCCGCTGATGATTTTTGGCGGCGTAATATTCCCAATTGGACTCTTTTGGATGTGCTGGACAGGTGCGTATGCTCCACACGTACATTGGATTGCTCCACTGTTGGGCCTGACCGCTACTGGTATTGGTCTGATGGCCATCTTCAACCCGATCTTCAGTTACATTGTCGATACCTATCGATTCAGAGCAGCATCGGCGATTGCAGCAAATACATTCATACGATCTGCAATGGGTGCTTCATTCCCGCTGTTTGCTAATGCAATGTTCAAAAATTTAGGCATTCAGTGGGCTGGCACATTGTTAGGTTGTCTCGCAGTGCTGCTGGCACCCATACCAGTTCTCTTTTACCGACACGGTCACAGAATCAGGGCATGCTCGAAATATGCACCTACCTGAGCTCACCACACTATGTCATTGCACTCCACTAATAGCATAATTAATTCTAAAATAGTCCTGATTTTCAGAAGCTTCGCAATCTCCACTCGATCAACGCGCGTCCGCTTAGATAACCGATAAACGCGCGAAGCGATGGCTCAAACGTTTGGTCGATTCAAGCTTTACTCGGATCCAGGCATTATAATCGACACAAACAAAGGGAAAATAGCCAACCCCCGGACTTTGCAGAATGAGGCATTTGAGCAATGCGGCGCCCTAGCTGGAGACTTCAAAAGGATCACCGCCCAACTCAAACATCCCATGGAAATCCAGATTGACGACTACAAATACTACTTTCCGGGACTGGAATTGTACAAAGCCGAATTCAAGTGTTGCAGATGCAATGAGGATTATTTTAAAACTACAAAGAGTGGTGGAAAGCACTTGAAAAGCTGTACTGGCTCGGGGCGGGCGCGAATTGTACGAGGTGACTTTGAAGTGCAGCTACAATGGGCCACAACTGTTGCTTTTGCTTCACAAAGACGCAAGTATTTTGTCGTTAACAAGGCTAAAAAAGTCTATGAAGGGCCCCAGTTCATGTCTGCCCATGCTATGGAACTTGCCGCTCAAGACAATAATGCAGTCCAAGCCTTTCTGCCAAACGAAAGGGATATCCCAGACGAAGACGAGTTCTATTCCGAAAGTGAGCTTTTTACTGATTGGCCCTACAAAAGCGAGACGCCGTTTTTAATGACAACCCCACGGTATGCAGAACAGTTTGGATTCAGAACGTTTATCACGGACAAGAGCTTTATATTCAAACACATTCGTCAAAACCATCAAGAGTCAATAGGTGGAGTATCCGCAGAGTATGCGCTAATTGTCCATATTGTGACTCGTGCTCTGGGGCGCGATGAGAATCTACTTCAGAGGTTCAGGGAAACAGACCTCGAGGTGCTATATGAGCATACATGTACTCAAGCTTGGGATGGACAATACTTTGACAAAGAGGCCAACCAGAAATGTATCTCCACTATTGCACAACTTTTGTACACGCTTTGCTCGCTCACACACTATGAATGGATTGAGTGGAGACGTGAAAGTATCGAGTCACTGGATCTGATCAAATCGTGGATCAAGAAACGTATTCTAAAATTTTCTGACTGGTCTCTGGATGAAGATTTAGTTTACTCGGTGCTCAATCTGGACAATAACGGTCCCCCGGACGTCATACTAGACTCTGTGCGGAATTTGTTTGTTGGTCTCGTGCGACAGGGGACTCCTAGCCTAAGCCATCCGATTTTGGCGGCGTTTAGTCCATTCGTTTATGATTTTCAGTACAATGCCTTCAAGACCAACTCGATGCTTTTAGAGTCTTTGGAACATGTTCTCTACGGCCTACGGTATTTCCTTGCCACCTCGGCGGCAAGGATACCCGCATCAAGCATTGAGAAAACTTTCAGGCAATACGACGAAGGCACAACGGCTGTGTTTGGATATTTAATGAGTCTTCTTGGGGAAGTTCAGAACGAGAATGCGCAACAGACTGCTGAACTTTTCTATATCCAAAGTTTTTAACGCTTATTTATTTTCAGAAGTTCATGTAAGAATAGATATTTAGGGGAGTTCGAGATCGGAATAAATAGATTGATGGGAGAGCAGCAGCTTCCTTTTATGGTCTGGGTGAGATCTGTTAACCGCAGCTCTCAAACGAGCAGTGCTGTCGGTTTCTGGTTCTAGCGAAGACGTCCTGTACCAGAAGAACTGGCCCAAGATAAACAGGTCCAGAATCAGTGTGCCGGCAGACCCGATCAGGAATGGCAGTTCATTTTGAAGAAACTCATGTCCATCAGGGCCTAGAGCTTCAGGCGATAAACAAATAGATAGGGAATAAAACAGGTTACCCATCAGGGCGCAGGATACCAATGCGACAGACAATCCGCATGATTTGAGTCTATAGTTATGCAAAATTTGGGGCAGCCGTGAGACGAGGTACAATGTTCCAGAAAAATACGAAATGTACACCCCGACTTGGACGCTAGTGTGCGCAAAAGCTTCTTGGGCGTAGCCAACCGGAGCGCCTTCGCCAGTGCCAAACAGAGCAACAAAGGGTGTGGCAGCAAATATGCGACGGGTGTAGCTGGACTTTGCATTGCTGTCCCGGCGGTTTGAGTTGTCCAGAGAGAGGTCTTCTGGTTCTATGCCTATCAGCTCTTGGGTGACGGCTGATGAGTAGAGATAGTACTGCGCGGCCAAGACGAGATCCATAAATATGTAATATGAGGCCAAAAGAGTCTGGAACAGAAGCTGTGATGTCATCAAACATCCTGCCAATGCCGTCAAGTCGCCTAAAAACCAGATCGCTAGGAACTCGCGTGACATCCCATCAACGTGTTTGTGCCGGTAGTTAGCTAGGACTTGTGGACATTGAGCACATATCCAAAAACAGATAGAAATTGTACCCAAAATACCAGATAAAGTGGCATCTTGGAATCTTTCTGACATGGTTGCTCAAGACGTAGTCCACTTGTGGGGTGTGGAGTCGAAAGGAAAGTGCTTTTAAAGCCAAAGCACTGATAAGTGAGTAAGCACATGAAGGCTAGGGATGAGTGCATTATCAAGGCGTAAGGGCTAGACGGCGCTCTGCAAGTACGGGGAAAAAAATAGGTTGACAACCTAAACCATCAATTTCAAAGTATGCCAATCCACAAAAGCCACCTCTACCTACTCTTTTAGTGGTGATTGAGGTGATATTTCCTTTGTATGCGTTATCAGTAGTTTTCCCCGTGCATGCCGCATGGTCGCCTAAGCAAAAGCCTAGGTTGCCTGCGAGCAAGGCTCTTAACAGACAACCGAAGCGAAGTGTTACTGGCGGATAATAGGAGACACGAAGAGCATTCTAACTTGCAAAATTTCTAGACACTAATGAGAAGTTGCTCTCTTGCGTTGCGTTCAGAGATTAATATGTAGAGCCGCGGATCCAACCGCGGGTGGGGGTTCGGAGCCGTGGCCGCCGCCGTGTCTGGCTGTTGATGCATACAGTTGGATCTGGGCCATATAACAAAGTGCTCAAACGCCGCGCACGCATCCTAGCAAATTTACGGCAATCCAAGTACAATTGTTGCTTGATGTTAAAACCTATTGGAGGAGCGAGCCGTCACGCAAATCCCAGGCTGGCAGAGCCAAGACACTTAGACCTGGCATTGAATCAGCTGATGCCCATATTGTGTGCCCTTTTAGTTTTATGGACTTCATGCAGAGATATTACTACAGCGAAATTCTATGAAACGGATTCAGATATAAAAGAGCTTGGTATAGGTTCTCTTCATGAATTGTGGTCAGAAGCAGAACTGAAAAGTTGTATCATCATTTATCCGTAAAGAATTAGCACTTTATCAGAGCTAACCACTTCCACCCGGAAGTATCAAAATCTATGCCACCTTAAGTTAGTTGGTCCGCCAAAAAAAAATCGTTGGCAAAAAAGGCCACTAGACGTCAAATGTCAGATGGTGATGCATGTTTGTCGGTTCTTGCTCATGCTTTATCACTGAACGACTAAAGTGGTAAATATCATCATTTAAACGCCGTTGTGACCCGTCATAAAAAAACTTACCTTTGAGTTAGATCTGTTCACAAACAAAGCGGGTCATAAACGAAGAATTCCTTAACTTTGGTCCTGCATATACATCCTCAGAATCAAAATTTGTTGTTTTTAATCTTCCCCACCAAGAAACAGAAAAAGTAAAAATTTTCTGTCTATTTACCTACCTGTAAACCGAGTGGGTGAGGATGATTAGTTAACTCACGAGAAAATGAAACATGCCTGCCTGGATCGAGGGTTGGGGGACTATGCATAGCTAACTGCCGTCAAGGGGACAGTTTCGCAGCATTGCTGAAAAGTTAAAACTAGGCGCGAATAAATACCCGATCCTGAATACCTGCAGCAAAATGTGCCCCTTTCGCCGATATCCCACGCCCACGCTAACCGGTTTAGGCACTTTTTGCTCACAATATCTTTAGGCTGACTTGTGGTCCCTGCATTTCCAGCCCAACACCAAGAGCTTGATTTTTATGTAGCACTAAACTATTCGTACCCCGGATTGGTGGACTGCAAACGTATCGAACGCTACTTATAGGATGTTAAAACTTATACTGAGCCACCGCGGAACTCTCGGAACTACGCCCTAGCCCCCGCCCTTGGCTGTTTGACGTCATGGGCATATGTTACTGGGGTGACATAATCTGGGCTCCAGGCTAAAAACACTCACAGAACCACTTTTCTCTCCTCTATTGAACAGCGATCTAGTCGCAGCCTTCACAGTTATGACTCCACAGGCAACCGGACGTGAGAGTTACGACCGGTCCTCAATTTCAGAGTCAATTGATTTGCCTTCAGAACAAACCGCCGCAGCACCCGAACCAGCGGTTTTACGTTCTCCAAATTCAAGCAGTGACGACACCCAAGCCGGCCTTGAAGAGACTAAAGGAGACCCATTTTATAATGCTTCGGCAATTGAAGAGGGCTATGGACATGCCGCCCCCAGCACAAACCGCCAAACACATCAAACACATCCCGCCCCTGGCGAGGAAGAACTCACACGCAAGTTCACGTTGCGCTCGTTCCTTCCTCGGCGCTCCTCCATTGGAAGTCGCACCAGTCAGAAGTCGAACGAAACTAAGGCCTCCGAGAAAACAAAGAACGTTGATCTGACCCTGGACGATCGACTCGACGCTATAAAAGAAGAAGATGAACCTGCGGAAGAGGAGTCCATATTGAATGTTCAGGAGGCTCAAAACGAATACGGTCTGGGAGAAGAGAAGGCCGAGGATCGCCGCCGTAGACGACATGCTATCAAGGACTATACACAGAGCTCTAGCTCCGTGGCAAAGCTTCGAAAGTACTACCGTAAGGTTGTTAATTCAAGTTTGGCTACAAGGTCATTTGTTTACTGGCTCCCTGTCGCTCTTTTAGTGTTTATCCCTCTGGCAGCCGATGCCTTTGGATCCAAAAAACTTTATCTCGGACACTCCCGAGTCATGTGGCTCTTTATTTGGATTGAAGTCGTGTGGGGCTCATTTTTCGTTTCGAGAATTTTTGCCCATTACATTCCAGAACTCTTTGGGTTTGTCATTTCTGTCATTGCACCTCGTTTCTTCAAATATGTCGACGCTACGGTTGCTATGGAGTGGCCCAATGCTTTTGTTATATGGACTTTTATTTCATTTATCACATTTTACCCCATTATCAGTGATAACCACAAGGCAACATCTGAAGCCCGTGGTGTTCAGCAATGGCATCGTAAGCTGAACGAAGTTTTGGCTGCGTTTTTGGTTTCCTCACTTGTATATTGGTGTGAGCAAATCTTTATTTATACCCTGTCCACCAGTTACCACCGCACTCGGATGGCTTTACGAATTCAACGAGATAAAGCGGCGAGAAATATTCTGGTCATTCTTTTCGAGATAGCTCTTTCCTTTTTCCCTCTTGCTTCTCCAGAGTTTGCTCAAGAAGATAAAATGCTGCTGTCTTCTTCTCTGGCTGTCAAGGAGGACTTGCGGGAAAAATACGGCCAACGCTTCAAGAAATCCAAGGTTGTCCAGAATATCAACAAAGCAGTCGACGATACCACTATGGCATTTGGAAAGCTCCGCCGAGATCTTCTCGATGATGAAGGGCCGGCCAACGCACGGATTGTTGAAGATGCGCTCAGTCGCGGCATAACCACTCGTGTCTTGGCCGAGCGTATTTGGAAGTCTTTGGTTTTGGAAAGCTCAGACGTTTTAGAGATACGTGATCTAGAAGAACTTTTGGGCCCTGATCGTAAAACAGAAGCTTACCGCATGTTTGATCTTATCGATCCTCATGATAAACGGAAGTTGACTTTGAAAAACATGCAGGATGCCTTCACTGAAATCCACAAGGAGCATAAATCAATTGCAAAATCGCTGGTCGATATCGATAGTGTTATCAGCAAGCTGAACCGGTTGTTGATTGCTGTCTGTCTGCTGATTGTTATTATTATTTTTGTGGGTATGCTTGCCCCGAGCGTTGGAGCAGTACTGGCGACTTTGGGCTCTTCTCTGCTTGCACTATCATTTATCTTTTCTGCGACTTGCCAAGAAATCTTAGCGTCGTGTGTTTACTTGTTCATTAAGCATCCTTGTGATATCGGTGATGTCGTCATGATCAGTGTGCCCAACGTTGGGTTACAGAGAATGTCCGTCAAAGAGATTTCCCTCCTCTATACGGTTTTCCAGGACGGTAGCACCAACGTCATTCGCCAGGTCTCAAACTCGATTTTGAACACTCTGTTTGTTGACAACATTAGCCGGTCACCCCCGCAGTGCTTCAACATTCACATGGTTCTTGGCCTGCCTGAGACCACATTCGACGACGTGGAACGACTCAAGGCGCTCATTGACGAGTTTCTGGAGGAGAATGCTCGTGACTACCTGCCCAACCCCTGGTACCAGGTCACCAATCTGCCTGATCTGGACCGCATCAATCTCGATTTCCAGATTACTCCTCGGGTCAATATGGAGGACTCGACCATGTGGGGAAACCGTCGCACAAGGTTCTTGCGTTTCCTCAACAACTGTGTACATCAGTTGCATCTGTCGATTCCTCGTCGCGACGATCAGCACACCAGTCCCGATGCGCCGTTCTTCACCGTGGCTATGGATCCCAAAGACCCCGTCGTTACTGGACTGCGCTCCGAGCGGTATATGGCTCGTGAGCTGAACGTCCTTTCGAAGCCGGAGTATATTAACGATTTGAAGCGCACAACAACCTCTGCATCCCACGCAGTTTCAGTATCATCTTCGGCAAGTGCCGGCGGTCGCCGTCGCGAAGGACAGGCCCGACGAGTCTCGACAAATGAACGCAGTGTGTAGTTATAAATATAAAAGTAATTAATCACTTTGATTATTCTAGATCGTTATCGCCAGGTGCCAAAATCCACGTTAGAAGCCGCTCGGGTACCATTCTTGCAAAGAGCTCGTAGGCGTAGCTACCACGGCCGGCATAAACCACCCGCGGGGTTGAAGCGGTGATTGCGTCGAACAAAGCATGATGCAGCACTCTCAGTCTGGATCCTCTGGTGCGATTAGTTTGCAGGTATGCTGAACCAGTATATGCGTTGCCATACAAATGGCGGACCTGTTCAGGCCAGGCCAGCACATCAGCACGCATATTTTTGATGATCTGACGCTCGCTGACCCGACGATTGCCTGTGTCGAAAGAGCCAAGCTTGAGATGGATTACCGGCACACCCTGTGGTTCTAATTCACGGGACAGTGTCAACGCCAGCGAGTCCACTGCGGCCGCACACAATGATTCTGCGGCATGAAAAGCGGGCTCTAAAGAGCTCATGATAGACGGCATCATGAAGATGATTCGGGCCTGGTGACGACGAACAACGTTGAGGAATCCACCACTAAGCATATTCAAGGGCATCAAGACTTTGGTATTCAATGTCTGGTTCCAAACCTGGGGAGAGAGCGCTTCGACAGGACCAACTGGATAAAATAGATCGGGAATGAGGACCACAGCAGCCAGCTTCAATCGATGCGGCGTGGCACCAGAAAAGGAAGCAACGGGAGCACTCAAAATTTCATCGAACCGGTTGGCAACCTGGCTAATGGCTTGGGCATCATAACTTGGAACTACCAAGGGGCGAATATCTGAACACTTTTCTCTGGCCACCAGATCATCTTCTCCAGGCGTACAAAGAATGTATACAATAAAACCACGCACATTCAAGTCCTGGGCCACCAGGCGCACCAGGGGTTCGCTTGGCGATCCGGCTAAAAGCACCACTTCATGACGGCCACCGTCTTGGGCCCGACAAGCCAACCTGCGGCGTCTTCTCTTTGTCGTATTGCCACTGTACACCATATATAACGCAGTGCCAGTAACAACGGTAGCCATTGCAGCGCACACCTTTTTGTGGGCGGCAATGGTGTCATACATTCTATCAACGAAACTGTCGCTGGGGGGAGGGGGCGGTGGCGGAGACCGAGCAGCGAAATCAGACATCGATGCCACAGTGCCGTACACTTGATCAGAAACTACTGATCCGACTTGCTTGACTGTGCTTGAAACAGACGAAGCCACGCCACTCACGGCCTGAGTAAAGCGATCCCAATCCATTCGACAAAAAAGACTTGGGGTAGAATGGGAGGTTTACGTTTTGTATTTCCTGTCTTAATTTTCCCGCTCTGGGCATAAGGACCTATGGAAATCGGCGATGTCCATGTTTTACAGCGCCAAGAAAACCGTGAGTATGCTAAAGAATTAATTGATAAAGTTGCGTCGTACGTCAAGCCCATTATGAGAAGGCATGGCCTGAAAGTTGGCAAGTTGACTGAGTTCTTCCCCAAAAACCCTAATTTATACGGTACAAACTACGGCAAAGGGATTTGTATCAGCCTAAGGCTTCGGTATTCTCATGATACTACCAGTTTTCTTGATTTCGAGAGCGTCTTAGAAACCATGCTTCACGAGCTGGCTCATAACACAGTCGGACCACACAATACGCGGTTTTTCAGCGTGTTCGAGTCCTACAAAAATGAGATGTTTTCTATGAGAGCAAAAGGGTTCAAAGGAGATCTATTTATTGGCGCTGGCCAGCGGCTTGGTGGCTCGGCCAGACCCCGCCCTGTACTGAAAGCTTCACGTCCACGAGGAAGAAAACTAGGAGGCAGAGCTAAGGAGGGCGACGTCCGCAGTATATTGGCCGATGCCGCAGAAAAGCGTCGGATGGCCGATAAGATGTGCGCTCCAGTGGACTTTGACGATCTTGGCGTAGAGGAAATCACGGCCGAGGAGTTCTACAAGTCCGCCCGGCAATGGCATTCCAGCGAAAGCCAAATTGTTGATTTAACTAAGAAGCAGTGCTTTGTAGACTTGACCTAACTTTATTTATTTCACCCTTTCGGCGTTGATGTCAGCAACCTGACGTGAACTCAATGGCGTTCCAGTATATGCTGCTGCTTTCCCGGCAGGGCAAAGTGCGGTTGTCAAAGTGGTTTGAGACCTATAGTTTGAAAGAAAAGAACAAGATTGTCAAGGAGGTGACCACCTTGGTGCTGGGCCGGCGGAACAAGATGTGCAACTTCATCGAGTACAAGAACTCGAAGATCGTGTACCGCCGCTATGCTTCCTTGTTTTTCGTGGCAGGCATCGAGGCAGACGATAACGAGCTTATCGCATTAGAGGTCATTCATCGCTATGTCGAGCAGATGGACAAATACTACGGCAACGTTTGTGAGCTCGACATCATTTTCAACTTCCAAAAGGCCTATTACATCCTCGATGAGCTCTTGATCGCGGGCGAACTACAAGAGTCATCGAAAAGTGAAGGGTTTAGGCGAATCAGCCAGCAAGATGCTCTTGAAATTGCAGAGCAGGAAGAGGACGGCATGTCTCGGCTTCTTGGTAGTGCCTAACACTTATAATCTATATTCTATGTATAAATCTAACCGCGTAGTGCATCTAAGGCGACCTCTTCATTGTGCAGCTTTTTAATGGCCTTGGAAATGTCATTGTATGAATCAAATCCGTTGTAAGGGATTTTGTTCTTCTCGAGGTAGTCAACAAGATCGCACCCATTTTTGGCGAACAGCAAGTCGGTCTCCTTCGCAGCACTCAAATCCGAAATGCCGTCGCCAGCATAGAGCAAAAACGGCCGGTCCGACTTCTCCGCATAGGGCCTGATTGATTTGGCCTTGTCGTGACCAAACCCGCTTTCCGGGTCACGGAAAACAATACTCCAGGAGCCGTCTGGCTTGACGTCGACGTGGTTAGCAATGATCTGAATATCGTTCGCAGCATCACCCACCAATTTTGCCAGCAGCTTTCGAATCAGTGGCTCCATGCCGGAAGACACAACGACCACGGGCACGTTATTTTCGCGTGACCAGAAGTAGAAATCCTTGAAGCCCGAATCTAATTCAATGTTCTCTAGCAGGGCTTCGGCACACTTGTCAAAAGGAGTGTCGATGCTATCCAGCATCTGTTGGAATGCATCTCTAAAGTGCAGAGTGCCGTCAATAACTTGCTTGCCTAGTTCCTTGCGTTTTTTAACACCGAATCCCAGATTGTCCGTCAAGAAATCATTGGAGTCTTGCGCAGTAACGGTCCCGTCAAAATCAGTGAACAAGATGATTTTCGGGTGGGTAGCGAGCGCTGGAGTGGCCATTGTATGATTAACCGGTAAAGGGGTTAGCTATTTATCATTGTTCTGCTGGTGACTAAAATCAGAGTATCATGCAGGTGCCTGCATGAAAACTAAGCGACGATTTTCCGGGCTTCCAGCTGTTCGGACGTCTGCTCATAGGTTTGAAGCGCAAGCTTGTTTTTGCATCGTTTTTCACTCTCGCTAGCCCATTGCTCGCCTTTTAGTGTTAAAGAGCGGATGAAAAGATCGTTATAGGAGTGGGTATCGATATCTTGGCCAGGGAATCGGGTGCCACCGGTGCCCACTTTTGTGATCCCAGCGATAAATTCTGCGTATTGTGGCCACCACAAGTGGAAATCTCTCAGATTTAATTTCCGACGATCATTCTCCCACTGCTCGGCTTCCTCAATGGTGAACGGTTGAGAGCCAGGGAACCCAGACCACAGGTAAGCTGTGGCTCTTGCTTGGGCTTCAATTGCTCGCCAGGTGATTCCGTCTGTGACAATTGACGAAATTACCAGCGACGAATCGTGTTTCCACCATGTTGACCAGTAAAGATTTTTCGTTGCCCTCTCACCGTGCCAGATCCCACCATATAGATTCAAATACTCTTCCAAGTAAGGGTAGGCAATATGGTATCCTGTTCCAAATACAACCTTTTCTATCCCACTGATAACCTCTTTAGAATTGAATTCGACGTTCAAAGATTTGCCATTGGAATTGAGTGTCACACGCTTGATGCCAGTATGGGCAACAATGAACGGTTGCTTGAAAGCAGGAACTGTATGCTGGAGGATTGTATTGAACGATAAGTGCACGGGTTTGTTGGCAATATCAGCAATAGCATGTGCAACATCTGCATTGCTCCATGATGCCCCGACCAGCAACACGTTCTTGTTGCGAAATATCTCAGGGTCTCGGTAAACCTTCGTATGAATGACCGATTCTCTTGGCAACTGCTTGAGTACTCTTTCAAGACCAGGTATATGCGGAATACGTGGTACACTGAAGCGGCCACTTGCAGCATACAGATAGTCAAAATCCTCTGTCCACCACTCTTCTGTCGTGCTGCCATAGCAGTGTCGACGTAGCGTGAGATGCCACTGCGAACCAGGGCCATCCAACTGAAGTGCTTTTTCGACTGTAGTATTGAACTGCAAGTACTCTTCTTTGCCTTCGAAAAGTTCAAGCACGTACTTGCGGACTACTTTGTGAGTCCGAAAATCGTGCTGCTTTCCATATTTTCGAGCGCAAGGAGCAACCTGGCGTTCGAATGGTTTCTCTGTAAACGCCATGAATTCTGCCAAGATGTTAGTTTCCACTGAGGGATACATTGAACTCTCGTCGTAACGTAACTCTCTCGGGTCGCTGCATTTGGAGAAAGGTTGGGCAAAAGTCGCACTGTCTGCCTCTTCAGGCACAACGGTCGGTGGTTGAGCTTCAGTTCTAGACTTGCCAATTGGCAATTTAGTACTATCAGGTTTGAACCCTAGATCCTCATCAAGACTCCACGTGCCGCCAGCGACTGGTCGTTTCTCAAACACTGTCACATGCTTGAATCCTTGTCGAAGAAAACTAGTTAACGCAATTGCACCGCTCGGACCCGCCCCAATGATTGCAACACGTTTATTCAAAAGATCAGAGTTACCGATTTCCGTCATACGGGTCCATTCATAAAGCCAAATGGGTAATCTAAATACGAAATCCACATGTGCATATTGCCGCAGATTGCGCAAATCTCAAGTAATATCACGTGGGACCGAGGAGGATGTTTAGACAGATTATCTACGGATCCAATGTTTGTATTGGATTATATAAAAGAGGTTGCCCAGATGGCTGCAATTTGCTCGGCCTTTGTCCTCACACCGCTCCATTTAAGTCTGCCTTCCTTCTAGCTTACTACACATGAGTCTCTCCGCAGCCAAAATTCTGCCTCCAATCAATGTTCTTTTCACGTACATGGAGCGGCAAGCGCGGGTAACTGTTTGGCTTTTTGAGCAAACAGAGTGCAGAATGGAAGGAGTGATTGAAGGGTTCGACGAGTTTATGAACCTGGTGCTTGGCTCGGCTGTCGAGGTTAATCAGAAAACTGGCGACCGTCGCGATCTAGGCGAGCTCCTATTAAAAGGTGACAACATCACCCTGGTGTCCACACTAGACAATTAATTTATTTATATAGATGTCCAGCAACTACAACCGCATCTAAATGCTCATCATGGCTTTCAGTAGGTATGCTTTCAACCAGCTGAGGGCTCAATCCGACTCCGACCAATTTGGGCTTGTTCCCAGTCACTTTTATATGCTCCTGAATAAAAGAGTCGTAAAATCCCTTACCGTGTCCTAACCTCTGGCAGGTTTTAGTGTAGGCCACAGCTGGCAAAATTATCAGGTCCAGACCACCCCTGGCAAAGCAGTTCTCCCCCTTCTCGGGCTCTCTCAGCCTATATCGTCCTTGTGGGGTTAATGCGTCGATCTCAGTCTGGGACTTGACATGTTTCATAACAAGATGTGTTTTCTGATTCGGAAATTGGGGCTCCATATTTTTCAAAGGCACAATTTTCGGCAAAAACAGTGATTTTCCATCATCAAATATTTTAGTGATGATTGTGTCTGTCCTGGCTTCTCCATCGTCCATATGCAAGTAAACTGCAATATTCTGTGCTTCCATATATTCTGGAAGGCTCGCTAACGAATTGGCATTAGCAATACTTTCTGTTTTAATCGTCTGAGCCGTCAATTGCGAAAGCTTCTCTGCCACAGACTTTCGGAGGGCTCTTTTCATAAGCATGTTGGGTTGCAGAGACGGGAAAGCCCGAGATGGCATGAACTTTAAACTTTTCTTGGAAAACTACTAGGGATATTTTAAAAATTAGCAAAACTCAATGGTCCAAAAAATGATTTAAAAAAAATTCTCTCGGGGGTGAGTCGAACACCCGATCTCAAGATATCAATGAGGAAACATTACAGTCTCGCGCCTTAGCCAACTGGGCCACCGAGAGGCAATTCGGAAACTTGCGAGTAGTAGCTTATTGGTGTCTATGTTGGGTTTACCTAGAACAAGAAAATTAGGGCCTTTGAACTTTGTGAATTCACAGATCTTCTGAGTTAGGCAAAAAAATAAATATGTCTTTTACATATGCAAAGCTACAGCACGAACCATATCGAAATTCTCGTTCTCAAGCGCTGGGGTGTTCTCGGGACCAGGCACCATGGATGCATTATCAGGGATACTGGTCTGGCTGATGGTATTAGACATGGCCTGGCGGCCACGTCGGAGCCGCGCTTTACGGGCTGCCAGACTCTCTTGTGGAGGCTCTCTAGAATTGGAACCGTTGGCTCGCTCGGTTTTCAGGCGGAGCCTGCGCTGTTGTAGCGTCTCGTCTGGATGAGCCCGGTTTGCTACCTTCTTTGACGCCTGCATATGCCACTCTCTGCGGTTAGAGTAATCGTGGTCGGCAAGCAACTGTAGCTCCAAGAGACTGGGCTGATGCACTTGATCCACAGGGTGAACTGCAAACCCATGACGACTATGCTCTAGCATATCTGATTCTTTGAGCATTACTTGATGCTGAATTTTGCGGCCTGCCCGGCGAATTTCTATCTCTTCAATAAGAGATGGCGGGTTGCCGTCGGCGGCGGCTCTGATATTGCCATACACACCGCCAGACTGGAACAATTTGGTATGTTGATCAATGACATGTTTGTCGAAGCGCGTGAATGCCAGATCGTTCTCATCCTTGGGCTGATAAATCTCATCAAGCTCGCCAATACCGTCATCGCCATCATCACCTGGTTCCATGGGCTCTCCGCTTTTATGTGTGAAGTTTTGCCAGCTCTTTTGGACCCAGAACTTGCTTTTCTTTTTAAACTTTGTGGTTTTAGCGTTCTTATTGTTGCCATCTCGATAAAAGTCTCCTAGATCCTGGTAGCTGTTGCTGTCACTCAGAATCGTAGCTCGCTCACTATCAGAGTCGGGAACAACACTCTCCAGATCATCCTCTGCCGCGTACATTTCTGCAGAGTTATCAGGGTTGTGAAGTTCACCGCTTTCGCTGATTCGAACAGCAGATAGTTCGGCAGTTAGAGGGCTGATGCCCCACATGGATTGGCTATCGGACATCATACCGTCAAATACACGAGACGAGCGCTTTCTTCTCCAAACTGCAGCCTTATTTGTCCGTCGAGAGAGCAATGGTGGTAAACGAAGCTGGGCGGGTACCGGAGCTGGGTAGAACACGGCGTCTGGGTACATGGCACTGATATCTTCATCTGGTTCTTCAGCAGCTTGGTACTCAACTCTTGTCGGTTGGATAATATTACCAAATCCAGCCGTTGCTCTAGATGTATCGTTCAAAACAGTGTCGGGATCGATTTCTTCGTCACTGGGATCATTAACAGGATCGTCCTCGGGGAAGAACTGGCCCGGGTCGAGCTCATATATATCTGGACGACCAGAAGTAGGTACCGGATGATGGATGTCATCTTCGTTGTATTCCACAATATTTGCGAGCTCAGAAGGAAGATGCTGAGCGTTTTCGTCGAAATACTGGATTTCCGACTCCGAGCGCACCATGCGTTTGGGCGACCCCGAGGCCGCCTGCATGGGAGAAAGGTAGGCGTTTTCCTCACTTATTTCCTGGTGACGCTCAGGCGAGGACACATATGCTCCAAGGTGTTTGAAAGACCTGGTGGGCGAGGCAGCATCTGCCTCAATTGCGGTCACATCTGGTGTTTGAACCAAGTCTAGCGTATCGTCGATGTCGCCGCGAGCAGGCGATCTCAAAACAGCAGAAGGCATTGGTGCCACCTCGAAATCAAACTCGTTTTCGTCGTCAATAGGCCTCATTCGGATTTGGGATTTCGTTGTTTGTGGTTCCTCCAGAACGTCTGCCTCGTTCTCGGAGAACGAGTTCTCTTCCTGAACAGGGTCATCAGCACCTATCTCAGCGTATCGTGTCATAGTCGTACGTCTCTAGTACCAAGCTGAATTTTAGCGTGAAGGCTGCAGCGTCCAAGATCCGTCAAGTGAGATGTTATGTGTAAATATTGTCCCAAATTAGCTACCAAAATTGTGGGCTAGGGTTCACATGTTGCAACCGTCCGCTCAGACCCACAGGGTTCTGGACTGTGGGGAAAGTCTAATAAAGGTGTTGGACACCACTGTTGGTGGGGTGGATAAGGTATGATGAGAGTGTACAGGGTCATGGGGAACATATTATTGGGAGTAGGTTTGCTACCCCGCACGCTTATATTTGATCTGTGCGTCGTTAAGTCTCAAAGCTACAAGGCTCTTGTTTACATCGATAAATAGGGTCATGTATATCTGTTCAGTGCCGAGCGACGAGCTTGCTTATTGAATATATAAAAGTCAAGCTGCTCCTCGGGCACGTTTTCGTCAATTGAGACCTGGTCGAGGGTCTCACTAAAATGTGAGTCCTCCTCATCACTATCCATTTCATGATCGTCGTGGAGCTTGACAATGCTACGAAACACCATCATCTCACAAAGCAGAAACAATCCGCAGGTTGCGGACGAAAGAAGCATGTAGTAGCCGCCCGCCCACTGCCAATCTTGCTTGCGAAACAGGTCGGCCGAATCGACGACTATAGGCAGGCCCACCAGGGTAACCAGCTGAAATATGATCGACACAAAAAGGAGGTTTCGAACAAGGACCACCGTCTTTTTTCGACGCTTGAATAGAAGGCTGAAAGCAAGCACTAGCAGGACCGCTGCATTAAGAATAAAGGACAGTGCCGTCAGGAAGCCACAGGTCTTCCAGCTGCCGCAGAACGAAGAATTAGAATAGCAGTACTGCGGTGGCGGGAAGCTCTCGCAAAAGCCCTGGATACACCGCTTGGTTAGGCTGATGCTCTCAGTCTCTGATTTGAGCCACGGCGCGCTCAGCGACTGCTGGCAGGTGGCAATTGCTAGCGCCTCCAAACAAAAGGCCGCCAGATAGGCGGCAATAGACGATTGGTGCATGGCGGTTGATCAGTGGGCAGATTCTGCAATATCGTAAGTTCCCACTTGTAAGAGTGGAGTTCGATGCAGGCTTCAGGGTAGACGGCCCTTAAACATGCAGGCCCCAATGCAGGGTCTATAAAATATTGCGAAACTATTGCAAATACGAAAAAAACGCGGGGACTATAGTCTATTCGCTGGCCGGAGTGGTTTCTTCCTGCCTGGGGTTCTCCTTTTTGGATAAATCTTGGAGCTCAATAGGTACCTCCCGGTTGTCTTGTTCAATCAAGTATTCGCGAGCACGTTTCTTGGCTTCTTCGGTGACTCTTTGAATCATTGCATCAGCCACAGATAATACTGGACCTCCAAGATTCATTGAAACCACAAAATAAGCACCCGTACCAAGCATGAGCAGTAGAACAACCAGCAGCGGGTTTCTGAGCACCATCATGAACTCGTTCCAGCCAAGAACCAAAACGACCAGCCACATGTAGTAAGGCACATGGGACGCAGACTGGGCTACTGCACGTTTAGCATCAACAAATGCAGTGTCAGCGAACCGCTTGAACTGCGCTCTCAATGACTCGGCCGTCGCTGGGTCCACAAGCTCTTCATAGTCTATCTCATCGTCATTTTCAGAACTGAGATGCTCTGGCTTACGCAGAACAGTACCGTCTTGTAATTTGGCGCTCGAGAGGACGGGAAGAAGCAGCAAGGCATGATCGCGTGAGCGAATATACGCTGCCTGGACATCGTCCCCTTGCGTCCAAACTACAGGAATACCCTCTGCGTCATACCTGAACTTGTCCTCAAATCGATCCCTTAATCGAGCCATAAGCCATTCTTCACGAGTGTAATCTTTCAGTTGAGCATCTAGGGCTGCCCATGCGGCTTTTTCAACGGTCCCTTTACCTTGAGCATTGTCTTTAGCATCACCACCGAGGTGGAAATCGCTTCCACCATCATAGGGGACAAGAATAGCTGAGATTTCGGTTTCCATTAGTTTCTGAACCTTATCCCAGGTATTTTCATCGGCAGAAGTAAGAATGGCAGGAAGCTTTGCCCCAAGCTGACGTTTTACTTGCTTGCCTAGTTTTGTTGCAATAGTAGCCATCTCTTGTTTTCGGGCTTTTGAAACCTCGCTGCTCAGAACGTCAAAAAAAGTTGCTTCTTCAACTGAGAAGGAATAAAAGTCCTTGTCAATTGTAGCTTCGAGGGCAGCCGCGTGATAGCTTTCTTTGGCAAACATCTCAACCGCAAGCAATGATTTGTGAAACGGCACCGATGGATCGCGCTTCGAAAGAGAGGCCCAGAAAATAGCTAAAACAGACGTTTGGATTGCGGCCAGCTGGGAGCGATAATAGCTGGTGAGGAGTCCGTCAATCTTGCCCAGAAGCTCAAATCGATTCTCAGCGTAGATAGTTTTAGTGTAGCGACTCGCTAGTTCGTCATAAGTGTGTAATGCTTTAGTGCGAATAGAACCAAGAGGAGGCCCAAAGTTCTCGATCAAAGTGTCTGTGCCGAAAGGAGCGTCCAACTGCTCAAGGTCGCTGTTGAACTGTGCCCATGCTTGGTTTGCAATATCGACACAGCGGAAACGGGCGACTAAAATCTGCTGGGTGGGCAGATCCAGGTCCTTATTGAGCTCAATTTGTTCCCAGATTTGGCCGGCGTACATTGGCCAGCCATCCAATGGAACGTTTCTGTGATAATCCTCATGGAAGACGAACTCTTTGTGGGTCTCGTCCAGGAACCGTTCTCTCAAGTGATCGACTGCTTCAGAGAATTTTTCTGGAAGGAGAACTTTGTGGGGCAGAGTCGAGAAGTCAATGTCAAAAAAGTCAGAAATTTTCGAGTTTTCCAGCTCCGGGCTGGGTTTGGCCAGGCTATGCCAATGCTTGCTTAGATCCGCCAGCAAAGTCTCTGCGAGGTTCTCCAGAGGAGTGTTGCCCAAAAAGTCACGAATAACAAACAAGATGCGAGATTTCGGAGATTTCTTGTTGGCGGCCTGGAACAAGGACAAGTTGACTTCGAACACAGTTTTGAGCAGACCCATGTTTGCGCCCTGGTAGAGGCCGACTTGGGATTCCCACATATTCACAATGAGCACTTCACTAGTAGCGAGAGCGAAGAGAGCTGCTTTACGCTCAAAGTCTTGGTCCTCACCGCGTTCCCGCCCATCTGTGCCTTCAACGTCTAATATAATGATATCGGCCTTGGAATTAGAAGACTTTTGGGATGCGGCACCCATCCAGATTCCTTTTGTTGTTTGTCCTCGCGCTTTTTCGTCCATAACTCCGAACTCCGTGTCGAACAGTGCGTTGAGAAGCGTCGACTTGCCGGTGCTCTGCGACCCGAAGACCGAGACCAGGTGGTAGTTCAGACCACTCTCAGCAAGATTCCCATCCTTGAAGTAATTCGCGAGATCGCTACTGAACGTTTTGTTCTCGTCAATAACCTGAAATGCTTTCCCCATAGTTGCGATTGTGGGGATTACAAAGGGAGGTGGGGGAATGAAGGATCCGAGGAAAGATGTAGCGTTGGGAGCCTAATGGCGGGGTACAATTGTGTTTAGCATAGACATTCTGTCAGTTCAATGACTCTGAGCGTATAATAAAATAGTAGCATCAAGCCCTACTTAGGAAAAGCATATATATATCCAGCGAAATCTCCAGCTTACACATCGGCCGAAAATGACAGACTACACGAAGCTTAAGGTTAGCGAGCTCAAGGAGCTGCTGAAGGAGCGAGACCTGCCGCTATCTGGCACCAAATCGGAGCTTGTGAATCGACTCGAGGCGGACGATGCCGCGAAGGGCGAGCCGGCCGGTGACGCAGTCTCTGGAGACGCGACTGAGCCTGCGGCAGAGGACAACTCGACGGGCGATTCTACGGTGCCAGTGGAAGCTGCTGGAGGCGAGCAGCCCGGAGAAGAGGGCCCCAGCTCGACTGCAGACAGAGAGACTGCTCAAGCCGAGACCACGCAGGCAGCGGAGGTCGAGGAGCCTGCAGAGCCCGAAGAGCCGGAAATGAGCCAGGCCGAAGCCCAGCAGCGGGTTATCGACGAATTGGAGCAGCGGCTGAAACGACACAAGCGCTTTGCCACCGATCCGACCGACACTGAGCTCCGCCTCAAGCGGATTCGTCAATTCGGTCTAGCGGACATTAACGAGGCCAAGAAACTTGTCACATTCAAGCCTGCACACCGCAAGCGGCGAGTCAAGGGCAATGGGAAGAAGGTGTCAGCCTAAGGGGTCTAGAGGAACCCAAGGTGTGGTCTGAGACCCCGAATCTTGGTGGCTGGGGGCCAGGCCACTCTAGAGAGCCATGTTTTGATTGCCAGAGCAAGTCCCCGTTTCTGTAGTTTAATAAGTATATGTATCTCGGGGCTGGGTTGGTCCAGGATATAGTCTGGGCCGATGCTTAGCTGCTCGAATATTTAAGGTATCTTTGAAAAAAAAGCTCCATTTCGATCATGGTTAACCGCCCAACTGGATGATTTTCCATGATAATGCACAGAGCGTTAACGAATTACTTAATTGGGAAAGCGAACTCAATGCTGCAGGGCAGTAAGCAAATTGACTAACTCTCAACAAGGCCTCCGGTTTGCCCGAGCTGAGCCGTCTGGAAGTTTATTTTTTGAGGGCACTACAAGAAGCGGGGTGGGAGCCGATTGTGCTTGCACTGGCGGATAATTGCCGCCACATCTAGTGAATTTTGGCGGCGTGGGTCACGTTCTGATTCAAGGCCAACAAGAAAAGCCCCGTCATTTCGGAGGGTCAGGTTCCCATGCACGCGATGACCGCTCAGGTTAGGGTCGGCGAGGAAAACTAAGAAATAGATTAGGTGCAGCGCGCAGAGGTAGGGTAGTGGCAGACCCGAGCAGTGGGCGACGTGAGGTTGTTACATCCGATTGCTTTTTTTTTCAATCGGAGTATTGTGAAACAGTTTACCAAGCCGATATGCGATTTAAATGAGTGGATTATCGGGTTAATATAATAATAAATATTCTGGGTCTTTTGCAACAATTCTCTCAGCCTCGCATAATTACTGGAGCTAGGGATCCTCTATCTAGTTGGCGGAGGCCAGCCAAAAATACAGTCCAAACCACACCGCCGATGACGCACGGAGGCTGGATAGCAGTACACCCATAGCCCCTCATTTAAAAGGTGGGCTCGTGTTTCAGCTTGGCGACTCCGTGATTCCGAATTTTGCCTTTTGTGAATATTCTAGTTATATTAATTTGCTGGTCGTTCAATCTCTTTCTTATAGTCTATTATTGGTCGTTTGCCATGCAGTTTTAGCAAGTAGCCCTCACCCACAGGGTTAGAAAAGGTCCCAACATGCAGGCTAAGACAAAACTCAGACGGAGTGCTTGTAGCGTGCTGCAGGCTTGCTTTTGTGCTGACCAGAGTTTAAAAAAGGACTACGGAACCTCAACTCGCCTTTTGATAGAATTCGTGAGCACAAACTTTTGGCCAAACGTGAGAGCATTGCCATTGTTCTATTCTTATCGCCAATAAGGAAAAATAAATGCTGTCCCGTCGAAAGCGCAGGTCGCCTTCAAAGTCTGTTGGCTCCATTCCTTCAAGCGAGGAGCCGGCCTCTGAGCCAAGCTTCAGTTCTCCAGATACGGCCACTCTGTCGTCTTTCTCCAACAGATCCAGCATGTTATTGGCCTCATTTGAGCAGCACAACCCATTGGAGATCCTTCATGAGGACGATGAGGCAGGCAAGCGCCACGCCAGCCCGGAGCTAGCTGCTTTAAGCGCTGCCTACACAAGATTTGTTTCGAAATCAGGAGCTATGAAAACAAATGTTATTCGAGTAAGGCTTTTACCGTTCCTACGTACTAATTTGTCGGCATCCGGGCCGTCGCAGCCGGCTGCATTGTCTGCCCGACTACACGTGTTTCAACAGTGGTGGGCCCGATTGCTGGACGACGTGACTTCGGCATCATCCGCGGAAAGAGGGGCCTACTATGAGGCTGTTTCGTTTCTTATGGCCCGCCCAGAATGGCTCAGTGCACCTCTCGAATACGAAAAGTTGCTCGAATCAACCGTCGTCCATGCAGTCGAGAGGGTTGCAGTTGGGTCAGCAGTCTCCTTGGCGATGGGTGCGTTCCTAGGAAAAGTACTTGCCTATGGTTTTTTCTATTGTCCAGGGATTGCTGAACCTTTGCTTTATTTATTGCGTGTTAAGCAATCGTCTTTAGACAGACTTGCTCACGCCTCGTTGCCGCCTTCTTCGGACCCATCCATAAGTTCTCTCAAATCAGCATTCCCGCTCCACTGTCAGCCTCTGGTAGGCCATACGGTAGCGATCATTAAAAAACCAATCGCCGCGGTTCCCGAGTTATACGGGGCGTGGTCCCGAAGGTGGGACGCAAGCACTGAGGTCTTTGCTTCATTCTTCAAGCATTACTACTCTCTGTTATCGGTATTATCTCTCCCTGAAAGTGAAAATTGGCTGCATGCGCATTTGGCCGCCCCCGGTATCTTCCACCTCCAAGCAGCAATTCTGGATTTCCTAGAAGCTCAAATTGCCCCCGCAGTGCCCTCGCAATCGGCGAATAATGTAATGCCCGATATCTCAGCACCATATCCTGTGATTGATGGGGTTCCAAATCGATCACCTTCCGTGTCCCGACGTATTTCCCGGGTGGACCGGTTGCGGATCTTGACGAGCATCCGGGAGATTTTGCACAACGACAACGAGTGCTTGCCGTTCTGGAAGCCTTATGCTTTACAATTCGACAGGATTTTTCAGCTTATTGCCAAGAGCATCTGCGTGTATAACATGAATGCATGCGTGTCACTGTGCGACTTGGTGGAAGAATGGATTGCCAGCTTGACTTTGTACCATCCCCGGTCTGTACGACAACAGACGCATCATCTTCACGAGGCAGTGGATTGGCTATTTTGGATTCATGTCTGCCAGCGTATGATCACAAGCGAAAACTGTCACACCGAAATCAGATCGCTGGCACTTTTGTTCAACATCTGGGGACACCTCCCTGGGCGTGAAACTTCAGCCGTCCCCCTGCTGCCATACATTCCTATGCCTTACGATTACGACCTGAGCAAAATGTCTCATTTCTCCAGCGACTCGTCGGTAAGCACTACGCTCACTACCAACGCATCTTCTTCGACCCTTACGTCTCATTACTCGTCGTCCGAAAGCTTGCAGCAACTGTCAAAGACAGGAACCTCGCTATCTTCACCCAAGTTTACCAGCGAAATGTACGATGCCCTTGCGGCGGCTAATGCAGACTCTACTCGTCAAAAGTATGACCCGGCCGTCTTGGCATCCATGCTGCCGGAACGCTCGGGTACGATGAAGCTAGAAGTTGCACCTAATCCTCCGCCGCATTCTCGTGTTTTGAACCGACTGCAAAACAAACTTCCTCCGCACCATGGCCCGATGTCCCTGCTGTTCTGCCCTCACAGTTCGTCGCTGTTGGGGGATGTTACGTTGTGGATTTTGAGTGAACCGGTTTGGGAGCGTTATTTCTGTCATTGGAATCCACTTGTTCGTTCCTACTATCATAGGCTGTTGGTATTCCGCATTGTATCTGCCGGCCCGTCATCGGATTTCATCGCCCAGACCGACTGGGCTTCGTACCACTCGGCCGCTAGATCACTTTTGGCCATCCGGTTGAAAGATACATACAACCAGTGTTTCAACTCTGCTTCCAGAGCGCCGCAGAACCATGATCCAAGCCCGATGTCTCCGGTTCCTGGCCGATTGATTCAAATCGTGTACAGTGGTGCGAATCAAAATGGTTCGGCTGAGGATGGTCACCATCGGGCCTATCCGTTCGATATATTCGATAATGTGGCCTACTATGGGAATGGTGGTCAGGGGTCGCAGAGTCGTCAGAACAGTCGAAGCTCTTCTTATTCTTCAATGGCGAGCATGCACGAAACCTCCATGAACGACAAGCAAGAAGTTGAAGTCGAGCCGAGCAGCGAGGAGAAAAAAGAAACCAAGACCCGCAGGTGGCAGGTATTCCGCAGAAGAAAGTCTGAAAAGGAAACGGCCAAGGAGGATTCAGTGAGCCCATTGGACGTTCCCGCTCCGCCGCAGTTACTCGAAAGACGACCTATAATCCAGCGCTCCCCGTACCGCTTTGTCCTTGCTCATTCGGCCCGGCGCTCCAGCTCTGGTAGCAACAGCAGCGCCAAGCGGAAGCTTACACTGCCGCGCCTGCCGTTCGAGTCTGAGCCTTTGTGCTCGCTGCCACAGCAGCGGGGCATGAGCAAAGCAAGCGAGCTCCTGTACTACAACTACGGCTCACGCTCTCTGGCTGAGTGGAACCAAACTGTGCGAATGTTTGAAGACTTTGCCAACCGCCAGATCCATCTCAGCTCCTGCCTAGAAGACATGGTTATCCCGTTCCTTGTAGCAGAGATCCCTTCATGATACACTAACACTTCTTTTTATTAGAGCTGAGCTCATTATATACTAACCTGTATGCTGCTACGATAGCCTTTCATTTGTATCTCCTCTTCCTATGTTTATCTCCTCATGTGCATCTTCTCGTGCCCATGCGCCTAGCACCTCATCTTACCTCAGGCATATCTTACCTCAGATATTTGACTCTCGCGGTGAAAAAAACTTAGTAACCATGCTTTACGAGCTTGTTGGAATCGCACGGTGCGCATCAGAGAACCACACCAAAGAGGCAGCGGAGGTTGTGAAGCATATTGGTGGACTGGTGTTGAAGAACAGAGGCGTTATTCGCCAGGTAGAAAATTGGGGGGTGCGTCCTCTGCCTCGTATCTGGAACCAAAACCGCCAGAGTCACATAATCGCCGCACACTTCTACCTCAAGTTCGACTCGTCGCCGTCGGTGCAGCGTCAGATCAAAAGAGCACTGGACTCAGATGCTCGTATGCTCAGATCTACTATTGTCCGGTTGGGCGGTAAAGATTTGCCTAGTCTGATCGAGTCAGATAGAGTATCTGCTTAGACCCGTTCCGCGGCACTGTCATTCGATTAACCGCCAGGCAACTGCCATTAAAATCAAGAACCTCTACGACCTTTCAGTTCTAGCCCATTATTTTGTCTCATGTACATACAGTAATCACTATGCTTTATGACGCTCATTGCCATCCGGCAGAAGTGCCTTCCAAGCTGGGCGAAATACCCGCAATGGATGCTACTCTGTGTGTGATGAGCACCAGGCCCGACGATATCGAGCACGTGAAGGAGTGCAGCAAGTTTCCTAACGTCATTGTGGCCTTTGGCTTGCATCCGTGGTGGAGCTACCTGCTATCGACCGGCGGCTCTAAAGTCGATCACTATCAACGAGTCTTTACGCCAGCACCGGAACTGGAGGAAATCGAAAGCCTGCCAGAACCAATGAGTATGGACTCCTATTTAAACTACATCAAGCAGCTCTTAGTAAACGAGCCTACGGCGCTAGTAGGAGAAGTGGGCCTTGATAAGGCATTCCGAGTGCGAATCAACGAGCGATTGAGCCGATTCAGAGTGCAAATATCCCACCAAAGGCTTGTCCTCGAGAGACAACTAGCAATAGCCCAGGAATTGAAAAGACCCGTCTCGCTGCATGGTGTCCAAGCGCCGGGACCACTGTTTGACTCGGTGAGACAGTTTTCGTTACCAGCGGTGTGTCTGCACTCGTACTCTGGGTCTACAGAATTCTATACGCAGCAGTGGTCAAAGCTCACGTTCCCAGTCTACGTGTCTGGGGCAGTAATTGTAAACATGCCGAACCAAGACAAGGCAGAGTCGCTATTGAAGAGTGTTCCAGAGCACTTGGTGTTATCAGAGAGTGACTACGGAGAAGCAGGTGAGAAAATGATGCATCTTTTACAGCAATCGCAAACCATGATTGCTAATATATACGGGTGGGGCCATGACGAGGCTAACGAGCGTCTTGGCGATAATTTCTGGGCGTTTGTTAGACGACCTCAACAACCTCCTCTTCCTCAGACTCAATTTCGTTGAGCCGGGCCTCTGCGGGCTCTCCACGCATTACCATATTGACGAAACGCTCGCAGGCGTCCTGGACGCCGACGTTTTGCGTAGCCAGATGGAGTTCACGAATAATAAAATAAGCACTTTTGTTGCGGAGAGCTTCGCGGCCCTCTTTCGAAGAGGAAAGTAATAGGAGGCACTCAACCAGAGTAAGCTGCCTGTTGGGGTCGTCCTCTCGCTTTTTATCGTCGCCGATTTCCGATCTAACAATATCCGGAAGCTTGGCGGTGTCTTCCTCGTCCAAGGGTTCCGGTCCCTTGAGAGCGATCATAATGTACTCGATTGCGCCCGATTCGATGACCTTCTCATGGAACTTTACCTCAAACAAAGTGTTTTTCACAGTGGCCACTACGCCTGCTCTCCGGGTGACGGACTCAAAAACAATCTGGGGCACGATCTTTGCCAGGGGCAGCTCCTCGTCCGCCCAGAATGCGGCACCTTGCCGGCTGCGCGCTGACTCGCCGAAAAAGAATGCAAGGTAATCGTAGGCAGGTGAGGCGTCATTAACAAACTGGTCAATAAGGCTTTTTAGACGGATGCCGCCTTTAGCCAATAAATAATCGATGGTTTCCTCCGAATGGGCTAAGTTAGCCAACAACATACAAAACAGCCCCACGTTGGGTGAATTCTCTAGAATGCCCGACGAATAATACTCCAACGCTTTATGGTCTGAAGCAATAAAGTCCCGAACGTCCTTATCATCGCACAAATTAACCAACGCACTTAGGGCGTTCCGTTGAAACTTGGCCCTCACTGCTAACTTCTTCAAACTTCTAACCGCACCGTAATCATTTGCCTTAAAAATATGATGCTTGCCAATGTCACTCCGGGTGTACGGCAGCAAATTCTCAAGGGCAATCTCCTGAACGTTCTCCTGTCCACATTCCAAAAATCCTGCTAACTCTTGCAGCTGGTCCATACCTTTTCTGTTCGCAATAGTGATGAAATAAGAAGAAAAAACCTATTCGGGTTACTAAGATGCCTCCTCGGAAGAGTGCTTATGCGGCTCAGCAGCACACCCACTCCAGTTATATACCAATTATTAACGCCTGGGATCTCGAAAAACATTTTGTGGAGATAGAAAATTTTTACTCGCCTAACCACGCCGTGCATATAGTTTTGCAAATGCAGCATGCAGCCCGTTTGCCACAGGACTCGTATGTCGCTCTAGACCTGCTGGCGTGACAAATCAACCATAAATTATGCTGCAGTGTCTGTAGATCATCATGCTATGTGCTCACAAAGGTAATATTTAGGGCTCCTGTACCCCCGGACTACGAGTCGGAGTGCTCGGTGCCGGTGCGAACGGTTGTTCGTGCACGTCTTCAGCGTCTTCGTTAATTTTTGGCGCATCCTCAACCTTTTCTACCGTTTTAAACCCTGCTGCAATTTTCTCGGATACTGCATCATCCCGATCACCTTTGAGAGAATTCAAAGCGTAGCAGGTGTAATTCCATTGTTTCTCTGTGGCACACCTATCAAGGCGTTGCAATAATCGCTCTTCAAGCTGTTTGATTTGCCTCTCTTTCGTAACATATGCACTAATGTACTTGACAATGCGTTCACCGGCAGCGTCGGACAGGTCGGTATCTACAGACAGTCCACTTAGAATGTCCAAGAACGAATTATAAATAGCATTGTCCTTTGTACTGTACTCGGCAAAGAAAACATGTGCCAATCGCGAGATCTCCTCATCCTTCGACTCCAGCGCCCTCGCCATCCCCACAATCTGACCCTTAACCTTGATCTGTCCTTTCAAAATAAGGTTGGTTAGGGTGGTCATTGCCGTGCGCTGGACTTCCTTGTGCGGATCGCTGAGTCTTCCGTACAGAAACTCGGTGTGTTTGTCGATCAACGGATTGAAGCACATGGCCAAATCGCCCATCGCCACAACAAGGTTCGCCCTGATAACTGGTCGGGACGATCCTTCGGCGAGCTGCATCATCAACGGAAGCTGTTTTTCAGCAAATATGCTGCTCACAAGCATGAATTTAGGCAGCGACAGCGACAGACAGATACCCACTTTTTCCGAATGAGGCGTTCCAACTTCTGTGGCGCAAAGATCGACAACCATACGTGCATACAGCCCTAGCATGGCGCGATCGGAGAAAAGAAGCTCCCTTTCTCGTATTTCTCGTACCGCTTCTGAAAAATCGTCTTCCGTGCTGCCACCAACCATTTTGAGATCGTCTTCTTCACTGTTATCGTTCGTTTCGGTGTTTTTGGCCAAGGCTTCTTCCCGGAAACGGCGTTTAAACATCAACTCGCTACGATCCAAGTCGATAGCAAGATTTAGTGCTATCTCTCCTGCCACAAATATCTCCTGGCAGAACAGCTGCTGTTCCAACTCAGGGTCGTCAGTCTCCTTACCTGCTTCATGAAAGGCCCGGAGTAGAGTGTCAAATACCACAACGGCCTCTTCGCAAAGATTGTTGATAGTGCGAAGAGCAGCCTGAGCAAACGCAAACCATTTTTCATCCGGATTCGGTAAAAGCAGAAGCTCGCCAAGCTTTTGGAAGATCTCGTGGCTAGCTTCGAGGCGGGCAGGTGGCGTCGATTGCTTCCATTCTTGCTCAGTCTGGAGCCTAGAAAGAATAATCGCAGTGTACCTGGCCAATTCTATGTCAATTTTCGCCAAATCACCAAGCCCTATCTCTACGAGTACGTGGGAGCCCATCCGAGCGTTTTCAGGCTTGTCTTTGGCTAGCATTCCCAGAATTATGGCTGCACCTCTTCTGCGTTCGGGAGTGATCGACGGCTGGTCACTGCCATATATGCGCCAGAGCAAAGCGACAACCGGTGGGGTGATCGATCCGCTCTCTTCAGCAAGAGAGAAAAGCTTCTCCAAAGAAGAAAGACCGTTCAAATCGGAACCGATCGCCAGTTCAATTAGATTACCCGCCACATAGAGGGCAGCTTCATGAAGTGCCAACGCTTGGGGCGGCGTAAAATACAACTCTGTGTACAACCAAACAAGTTTGTTCAAAACTGCTGCATCTTCATCATTGTTGGCTGTAACCCACACAAGGTGAACGCTAGTGCGTATACCCTTGTCAGCCTCTTCAACGCCGTACATTTTGCAAACGTAAAAGAAGTCCATAGCATCAATCAGATCCGCTTTAGATCTCGAACCGAGCAAAGCGTATGCAGTGTCGATGCAGTCGACGACATGCTCAATGAATTTCACAGCATCTCTGTGATATTTGATTTGAAGCTCTAAAGCCGAAACTACCTCCGAAGCTCGCTCGGCGTTCATTGGCAGGGGGTCCTCACTTCTCAGAGTTTCAACTTCAGCCTCAGCATCGACCTCTGTTACGTCCAACTCTGGCTCAGATTCTTCAACCATAGAGGTATCCTTGTCTTGCGAAACACTTTCAATGTCATGAGCAGTCTCCATACTTAAGTTGATAAGCTCCTGTGTACTCTCCTCGATAAAACTCTCTAGTTCATTCTCAAGTTTTTCAAGGTTACTCCGCCATGATGCCAAACACAAGCGACCATTTCCGAGGCGGAACGGATGGGTCTCGACCAAAGCAGTCATCAACCGGAAAGCATTGCGGCGTACCAACTGAGATCGGTCCTTGCACTTCATCACAGCATGAGCAGATATCTCTGCTCTCAAATGGTTGATCCGCAATTGCGAGTTCACTACCAACGTGAGACATTGTACCGCTTTAGACCTAACGAAGTGCGACACGTCATTCGTCCGAGTCATAACTAGTTCCATCAGCTCCTTGATCTTTTCTAATCTGCTTTCAGCATCTTCAGCACTGGCATCTTGTGATAACAAATAGATCACGACGGTTGTCAACACCTCGACAACTGCCGACCTTAATGGCTGACTATTAGAGTCGCCGAATGAAATTATCTCCTTCTGCTGCTCAAGAATAAGATCGGGTGCTGTGCCAGCCAGCTTGGATATAAACGCAGCGACATTCTTCGGGCCGGTGTCTTGATTCGTCCAGTCTTTAGTCAAACTTTTTAGCATAGACTCAAAAAGAGCGCGATGGTCGTATTGTTCTTTTAAAACAACAATGAGCTCAACAATCACTTCCGCGATATGCTCATAATAACACAGGAGCTGAACGACTTGGAGCTCGACGAAAGGAAGCTGTGATTGGCGCTTAATACCAATGCAAATCGCCTTGATAGCATGGCGCCGCAGCTCTGCGTCCTTCGCGACAATTTCATGCTCCAGAATACGCATCGATGGGCGCATATAAAGAATAGCAAAAGCGTCCCTCTCTGTGCGCGTCGGAAGAACTGCCTCCAGGCCAGAAGAAACCACTCTAGTGAACGCGGCTAAAATCAAATTGCATCTAACACCGACAGGTCCAGCTGATCGGGGACGACGAGAAAGTGATTCGGCAAGGACCTCACTACCTTGTTCGCCTCTTGTTCCTGGTAATGCCGTTACAGGTGATATTTGTTCCTCAGCACGACACAACAGCCAGTGAGCCTGAAACGCGTATTTCTCCAGCATTTCACGTAACGTGATGAGCCTGTCGGTATCGACAGCCGCCATTGCTTCTCTCAAGAGTTTAAGCGAAGAGTCGAGGCCAGAGATAACCAGATCTACCAATTGATCTTGATCTTGGCTCGCGTCGCCATGGAGATCTAAAACCGCCTGCCAGGTATCCTCATCAATAACCATTTCTGGGTCAACAGCAAGCACTTCCACTATATGTTCCAGAGCAGTACTGGGCGTGCCAACCAAACTATCGGCATTATCCATAAACTCGCGATATGTTTCCGCGAGATTGAACATTGTAAACAAGCGGAGGATGCGTGGGCTTGCTTAGTCATAGAGGAAGTAGAATGCCTATTAAAATACCTAAGAACAAGTCGTCACTATGGGTGAAAAAAGACGGACCAGCGTCAATTCAATAAAATAAAAACAAGTTAGATGTCTCCTGGGTTTCCTTTCAATCACGAGCACGAGCGTAGCCTTTGATGAGTATCTTTTTGACGCCCATGTGCTTCTCTTCCAAAGCGGCCAGTAGATCGCGTAGTACAATAGCCTGTTCTTCTTTGACTTCCTTGAATCGCGTGGTTTCGGACTCTCTAGTGCGCGGGGCAGGCGCCGCATGAGCAGCTCCCGCGGAGCCTCCAGATAGCCACGAGTATCTCTTCTTACTAGCTGTCATCATTAATGCGGTATCATTGGCCGCCCTGTGCATAGTTTCCTCCGACTCTTTCGATTTCGAGTCTCCTGAAGATCCAATTCCCATTGATATCTTTTGCTGCTGGTGCCGCTGCTCTGCTTCTTTGTCTTGGTGAACCAGCTGACGCAACGCGCGTCCAACCGTACTGGTTTGGTCGTTTTGAGAAAGTCTACGGTGCCGTGAATACAGTGCGGTGGTAGTCAAAACCTCCGCGATCCACTCTTCACAAGCCGCAGATAACAAGCCAGCCACTTCGGGGTTCTCTGAGTCGAGCAAGGGTCGCAGTCCTTGTTCTTTGGCGGTGCGTTCTACCAGCCGGCTGAGGTTTGTATAGTCCAAAAAAAGATTGTTTACGTCAACAACTGGTTGAGCTGGTGCGCCTCCGGCGGCAGACCCGTCGTTGTTGAGACTGTTGCTGAGGTGTGATGTCTCCTCTTGCAAATCTACACCAGCTGACAACAAGACATCGGTGAGTTGGTCAGGATCGATGCCACTTAATCCACTGCTGCCTCCACCACTGCCTGCTTGATTTCCACTGGGCGTTGCTGTCCCGTCGTCCCGCATTCGCTTTTGTGGCCCCGAGGCCATGGGCATCTGGCGTTTCGACATACTTAGTCACCAGGCCTTGGGGGGAAAGAAAATAGGCGGTGGTATTTATACGGACATGTGCTGGGTACGGGTTGTTCAAATCCTCGGTTGTTTCGAACGGTTCTTGTTTCTAGCCTGATTTTAACTGAAGTTTTATTCAAAAGACGTAGTTTAGCACTCTTGGGCAAACAGTTCCTGTAGCAATCGCTGTGTTTTCTGCCGAGTTTTAAAGTTTCATGCTTACTCAATTTTTTTTTCATACTGCTCTGAAAATCTCAAAAAATGCTGGTCTTTTCAGGTGAAGACCATTTTAGACAGCGTTTGACGCTGGCCACGCTCAGTGGAACCCCGATCAAAATCACAGGTATCAGACCCGACGACATGAATCCTGGTTTGAGAGACTATGAGGTCTCTTTCCTTCGTCTTCTCGAGGCTATCACCAATGGATCCGTCTTTGAGATCTCTTATACTGGTACTACGGTTATTTATACTCCAGGACTTATTATTGGTGGTACCCACACTCACAACGCGCCATTAACACGGGCTGTCGGGTACTTTATTGAGCCGCTGCTTTGGCTTGGACCGTTTGGCAAGAAGCCGTTGACCATTACTTTAAAAGGAATCACAACTGCACCTTTAGACGCGGGCGTCGATGCAATCCGGACAGTTTTGTTCCCAACTCTTGAGAAATTCGGTATTCTAGACTCCGAATTGCGTATTGTAAAGCGAGGATCAGCTCCCAAAGGCGGAGGAGAAGTCATTCTTCGCATGCCTTTCCAGGTATTACAGCCATCCACAATCCATGCCCAGAATCTGATCCAAGTGAACAAGATCCGCGGTATTGCGTACTCTACCCGCGTCAGTCCTGCTTCTGTTAACCGTGTGATTGAAGCCGCCAGAGCTGTGCTCAAGCCTGCCCAGGTGGAAACGTTTGTCTATTCTGATGCTACCCGTGGAGACGAAAGCGGATTGAGCCCTGGTTTTGGTATCACATTGGTGGCTGAAACTCGCTCTGGCTGGCCGGTGGGAACTCAGGCAGTGGCCGACGCTGGTAGCGTGCCCGAAGAACTCGGTGCGCAGGCAGGTCGACAGCTACTCACTGAATTGGCCATGAGAGGTGCCGTCGGACGGCTTGAACTCCCACTGGTGCTCGTCATGATGGCTCTGGGCAAAGAGGACGTTGGTAGACTCTTGATTGGCAAGCAAATGATGGATGCCAGTACTGTTCAGCTTTTAAGAGAGATCAAATCGTTCATGGGCACTCAAGCCACTGTTAGAGAGGAATCTGATGGGTTGATGCTGACCATCAAAGGATCAGGATTTGTCTCGGCCAGTAAAAAAATTGCATAGGGTGTTGTCTTATTTTATTTGATTATTTAGTATCAGCTAGCCGGTTTGGACTGCCCAGCCTGCGCCTAAATACTGTGTCTATTTTTTTTAAAGTGACTAAGTGCATGCTCGCTGCCCGCATCAACAGAATGCAACCGGCGATAACTGTGCTCACGCACAGCTGTAGTGATGTTCGCCACCCGAGTGTGTTGTTACAGACCAAAGACGGCAAGAGATATATTTTTGGGCAGTTGGGCGAAGGCTTCCAACGGTCTTTGGTCCAGCACAAGACTAAAAGCACCAAACTCAGTGGAATCTTTTTATCGGGGTCTTTACGCTGGTCCCAGGTGAGTGGATTGCCTGGATATCTTCTGTCTTTGGCAGAAGTTCATAAAATATCGGAGATCCATGGTGGGCTGTATGAAAAAACCAACCGAATGATTGCAAGCTGGAAGCACTTTACTTTCCATACTCCGCTTGATCTGAGCCCTGCCAGTCCAAGTTCTTTCCGAGACGAGAACATATCTGTGGAGTCTGTTATTCTAGGTTCTAACGGCTCAGAATCGGCTAGCTTTATTGTGCAGTTACTGCCGAGTCGAGGGAAGTTTCTTGTTTCTAAGGCAAAGGCTTTGGGCGTGCCTGCAGGGGCCATGTACGGAAAATTAAGCAGCGGAGAGTCTGTGGTAACTCCTGAAGGCCGCAAAGTCGAGCCCCATGAAGTTGTAGGCCCTTCGCCTACACCTTGTCGGGTTCTTATACTCGATCTGCCTACTCAAGGTCATGTCCAGGCAGCTTCAAATCACAAATGGGATTTACAGTTGAAGCGCAAGCGTGACGGTGAAAGTGAGTACGATGTTAATGTTTCCGGAATTTATTACTTTTTAGGCAGTGATGTCAACGTCAACAGCGCTGATCTAGCGAGCATTGCCGCTAAATACCCCAATGCTCACCATTTTGTTTCGCATCCGTCCACCTCGCCGGATTATATGACATTAACGAAGCTTCTCAAGCTCCAAAATGCTTTGAGGCAAGTTATTCCCGATTCTGTACCTCGCCCGTATGAAGCAAAAGCCCAAGCATTGTTACCTGCCCCGTTTATTCCAGTCAAGCAAAACGACGTAACTGGATACGCAACTAGTGATTCTGTGAAATATGTTGCAAACGAGGGTGAGGAAGAAAATGAATGCTCTCCCAAAAACAATTTAAAGGATACTGAACCAACCGTGGTAACTCTTGGCACTGGTTCATCTGCTCCATCCAACTACCGAAACGTGTCAAGCACCCTAGTTCGAGTCCCGACCACGAATGGTGCGAGAGCATTGCTTTTTGACTGCGGTGAAGGAGCACTCAACACTTTAAAGCGGCTGTATGGCCCAGATGGCCTGCGCAAAAGACTTCACGAAATCGATACCGTTTACATCAGTCACATGCATGCCGATCACCATCTTGGCCTCCTAACTTTTATTCGTCATTGGCAAGCCGAGAACAAGGGCTCCTTAAATTTGCTGGGTCCTGCAGCTATCTACAAGTTCGCTTCTGCTTGGGAGAGTATTGATGTCGAGGAAGTGGATCTCAACCGACTCAACTTTGTTGATTTGGAAAGTTTCATTGTGGGCTCAGGATACTCAAATAAGGATTCTGACCGGAATTTACCGACTGAAATCTTCCAAAATCTAGGTTTCTCGCTCCAAACATGTCGTGCAGTGCACTGTGATAGAAGCTACAGCTGTGTTTTAGACTATGATTTGCCAGATGGCGAGACCTTCCGCGTAGCCTACTCAGGAGATACCAGGCCAAACAAGTACTTTGCTCAACTGGCCAGAAACTGTAATGTTCTCATTCATGAAGCTACTCATGAGGATGAATTGCTCGATGACGCTATTGCAAAGAGACACTCAACAATTTCTGAGGCTTTGGGCGTAGGTCGAGACATGATGGCAGAAAATATTGTACTCACACACTTTTCCCAGCGATATCCGCGGTTAGCCTCTGTTCAAAACCTAAACTTCCCAGCCCCCACATGTTTTGCTTTTGATGGGCTTCACATCGCCGTGTCAGGAATGCGAAAACTGCAGGAAAGTATTGGTGCGATTTCTGATGTGATCGCTCGATTAGATTTGGAGGAAGAGGGAAGCAAGTGAATGTGAGATTATGTTAAATTATATGCCGGATAGAGAGATAAAATAGAATAAATGATATGCATGGACAAACGAGAGTGTTACTCGTCGGAATGTTTCTCGTCACATTTTCTGCGGCGAGGACAGTATGGACAGAGATCGTGATGGCACCTTGCGCAATCGAACCTAAGGGCGGGGTATTCAAAGTATGCACATTGGCAGCACATCCACTCCACTATTTCCAAATCAGCATCTGCGATCGGCGCAGAACTATCCTGATACACCGGGTTTGAAATGGTCGAACCAATGTCGTACTTGTCAATTGTTTTGCAACTCATTGGAAGGTTGCGAACTTTGAAATGTGAAGGTTGACTCCGTGGGGTGATAATTGTCTGGAGGGGAGATGTATAGTTGGTGGTCATGAAACACTCTCACAATACAGCCTCTATTCGGCAGAGCTTTTCGGTTCAACAATTTATACCAGAAACAAGAACTTTTCGGGCGTTGGCTAACAAGAGAGTAGCTGTGTTACAGTTTCGATTTTCTCAGGCGTCTAGGTGTCAGCGGCTAACAACGAGAGTTAAAAAAATATTTTGCCCAAGCAGAAATTAAAATCCAAACAAAGGAACGATTGGCACCAGGACCTTGCTGTTGTTATCGGCTGTATATATGCGCCTCCGAAATTTGGTATCTCAAGGCAAGCAGTTAACGACATGAGTTGGCGGTTATAAGATTGCTTGGTTGATGCATGCATGTCTATGCAGGAAAGTTCACATGCATGAAAATCGACCGTCGACTCGGGTGGCAAGCTCGCGGAGATCAAAACATGGGTAGATCCCCGTTAGCGATCGTTCCACCTCTTGTGTCCTGGAAACGCCCGAACACCAGGTTGCCAAAGTTTACTTGGAGCCTCGAGCGCTAAGATTAGCACACCGACTTTTCAAATTAACGCGAATAAGAACATATTACTACATAGAGATTGTTCTACCGCACGGAGTGGCTTCTTTCCCCCTAACCTTGAAAGATCTGGGACCCTTGCTGTCGCTGGGAACGCATGCGTTCAGGCGGGTCTGGTGATGGAGGCCCACTTATTGGCATCGGCTGAACCTGCCGATGGTCCGGAGAAATATGTTGCTAACCTAGAGTGTAGAGTGTGTATGTGCAAAGGTATTTGAAGTCAAATTCTCGACTGAAGCCGTGCAGCCTAGCGGGCTTAGACAAGTGCATGACTCTAAGCTGTAAGTGAGCCTCACTCGGCCCTAACCCCACGGTGTGGTGACGGAGTTCTCCCGAATGTTTTCTGGGTGCTAATTCAAGTCAAAAAAATCCTCGGAAAATGGGTCGTATATTCAAAAGATTTTACTATGTAATATACATCAAGTTTTGAGCAAAAGTTTGCCAACCCCTACTCATAGTAATGCTTGATTTCGAACAATTGCATCGCTTAGTTCGAAACGATTGGCAGCGGGTACCCTTAGAGGTCAAAACCCTTTTCCAGTGTCCATTACGATGCAGGCCAGAGCCATCGGAATTTACTTACAGTTAAGGCCACAGGTATTCACAGGTGATGGCTGGATACTATGTCCCGCCCGCACCTGTTGGCACCCAGTAGCTTTTATGCTCCCAAAGAGCGGCGTTCGGTCGCCTGTGCATAGTCTGTAACGAACTCGTATTCGCTCCAATGTAGGGTTAATAGACACTTGGCAGGGCTCAACAAATATCGCTTTAGTATGCACTGACCCCTAACCTCGCTAACGCAGCTTCTATCTGCCCAGTACGAATTACTGGATGTCGGAATAATTATCTCCAATGCCGATCACTCCACCAAGTCTGTAGCCTGCAGTCGACTTCGCTCGGCTATGTTAGATTGTGTCCTGCGAGAACTCGTTGTTGAGCCAGCTGGCATTTATCTATTAATATTTATTAAGCTCTTTTCGCTTTACGGCGAGACGGCCAGCTGAGATGTAACTCCCGAGGTGCCTTTCGTGCTTTCAACATGGCTATAGAATGTGACCTACGATTTATTTAATGCGCTCAACGATCGATATAGGTCGTTGCTGTTGTACCTGTGTTTGGTGTCTCATAGGCTTCCTCTTGTGCTGCTATTTTTTTGTCAAAGATTGAGCAAAGTGTCGGTAACTTCCCCTAAATAGCCCTTTCTGACTTTGAGTAGTCATCTATAGTGGACAGGCCCAACCCCATCATTGTCGCTGACATATACGTGGGAAAGCAGGTATCCGTATCCATCACAACATGTCGAATTTTCTAGAGGAAGACGACTCCCCATGGGGTCAACATGTGCCTATATCGACGACGCTAGGTGGTGGAGCAGCCCCATTTGAGGACCATGCTCAATCGCCATGGGGGGCGGCTCTGTCAGAGGACGAAGATAAGGCTGGTTACGACAACCCTTTTGCGGCTCCAGCATCGTCAATTGATGACCCATTAGGTGCTGGCTTGAGCAGGGACGAGCAGAAAGATGATCCACTCTCTATGCTAACTGCGACTTCTGATGGTCCGTCAAAGCACATGCATTTTGTCCAACAGAAATCACCGTACGGCGATTCCGAGATATCGACAAGCTCTCAGAATGAGGAGCCCAAATCTCCACAGCGCAAAGCAGAACTGCCGCGAAGAACAAAGGGAAAGGCTTTGCAGAAGAAGGTCATTACCATCGACCCCTCAGATAGCCAGGGGTCCGAAGCCAATATTGATCCCCTTGGGGCATCGATGCTGGGCACAGCACCGAAAGATAGAAAATTGAAAGACTTTGACGAGGTTCCACTTGCGAATGTTGATGAAACCGATGAAGTTCGGCTCGCAATGTCTCAAGTTCATGTGACAGATACCAAGGAAGACGCGGAGGTGGCCACTGCGGCCCCCGCTGCAAAGGCAGCACCGGCTCCTCAGGCTCTCACCGACCCTTATGTACTCGAGAGGCCACAAGCCAGTTTCACTATTCATGTTGGTGATCCTAGTCGTGTTGGCGACCTGGCCAGTGCCCATACGGAATACACGGTCTCGACCACGACCGACTATGCCAAATACCCTCCAGACTCTGCTGTGCAAAGACGTTATAGGGACTTCCGCTGGCTTTACCGTGCATTGCGGCATAATCATCCTGGTGTGATTGTGCCGCCCCCTCCCGACAAGCAAGTTGTTGGGCGGTTCAACGATGAGTTTATCGAGAACCGCCGGCTGGCTCTAGAGCAGATGCTTCGCCACATTGTCCGGCACCCGCATCTTTATGCCGACGATGATCTAGAAGCGTTTTTAACTCATTCTGACTTCTCCGAGTACTTGAAAACACGTATTATTACCGAAGATGAGATTGAAGCTGTAGCGTCTTCTGGGTTCATGTCGTCACTTTTGGGCAGGATCGAAGAGCCGGATATCTGGTTGCAAGAACAAAGAGCACGCCTGGATCGCATCGAGCATGATTTACGGACTACCTACCGAGTTTACGAATCGCTACTCAACCAACGCAAGGAGCTGAGTGATGCCCTGGATGAGTTTTCGAATGTGACGTCGGCACTAGCAGTGCTTGAACCTACCAAACGCCTGGGTACTGTTTTACAGCACTTTGCCGACGTTCACGAGAAGATCGCGGCCAACATTGCCCGCCACCGGCAGCAGGAGATGTTGTCGGTTGGCAACCAGTTGGAGGAGCAGCTGCGTCAAGTCGGCAGTGTTCGGAGTGCGCTTGATTCACGTCAGCGAATCACCGCCCAGGCCCAGGCTGCCCAAACCGATGTGGAAAAGAAACAGCAGGCTGTTGACAAAATGATGCGTCAAGGTCGTACGCAAAATGACCGTCACGAGGTATTGGTGCAGGACCTGGCCCAGGCCAAGCAAAAGTACGAGGAGCTGCGGACGCAATCCAACGAGGTGGCTAGTCTGATTGTCAAAGAATTAGCAAGCCTGAGCTACCAGAACTTCACGGATCTCCGCAGTTCCATTGAACTGCTGGTCGAGTCAGGAATCGAAGTCCAGAAAGAGGCAATCGAGACATGGGAAACCTTCTACTCCCGCTGCTTTGCGTCCCCTTCCAAGGAGGCTGCTCACTAGTTCTACATACATTTTTATTCTCTACTACCATCTGGTCTCAACAGACGTCAATTAATCAGCAGGCCAGTATCCATCATGAACGACATCGATGATGGTTTGATGCCTCTTCAGGTATTTACAACGGCAGCATCGCTGCTTGAACTGGTTGATAGTAAGTTTTTTTACCTGGAGGGTCAGTATGGATTGCGACTAACTGTTCAGAAAAGGTGACGCTGTCGCTCAGAAATGGCCGCACGTTGTTTGGTGTGCTCAGGAGCTTCGACAGCTACGGAAACCTCGTAGTTCAAGAAACCGTGGAGCGTATTTATCTAGAGGGCAAATATGCCGAGGCAGACCGAGGAGTGCTTATCATCCGAGGTGAGAATCTCGCTCTTCTGGGTGAGATTGACCTGGCCAAGGAGGAGGAGCTCGAGGCCAAGCATGCGGGGCTGGAGAAAATCGACTTCGACCAAGCGTCTGACGAGTTCGCCAAGCGTGATGAGAAGCTGAAAGAGGACTTTCTCGAAAAAGAACAAATTCGTTTGCAGGCTGGCCTGTTTAGTAACCTGGTGGCAGACCACCCTTACCGCTTTTAGTGTAGGACATATTACGGGTTTTTATTTAGACTAGTTTGCTGCAGCTTGCCGTTTGTGGTCTTTATGAGCTCTTGCTGAACCGCTCCCTTTCCCCTCCTTTGTGCTCATAACTCCCAAATCGTGCCCTCGAGTTTTCGCTTATTCAGACCAGTGAAAAATGACGGTTGGACGAAGAGACTTGCAAAAGTTTCTTGGCCGCAAGAACTTCAAGGGCTACTACACCAAGAACCCCCTGGCAACTACGCCTGCGTATGCCAAGTTCAATAACCGTAGCAGCTACCTGCCTGCGTGGCCTATCAAAAGCTGGCACCGTCAGGGAAAGCGGTTGGTCGACTGGCCCCAAGTTTTCGCTGCAACCAACTGCGAGCCGACAAACCAGCCGTTTGCTGAAAACAAGTACACGCGATCCAACCGCCTGATTGGCGCGGATCTCAAGGCCGCGTTATTGGCCGAGCTCTCGAAAGGAGCTACCTCGCAGCAGCTTTCTTTCAAGTACGGTATCGCTGTGCCCCGAGTTGAGGCTGTGATTCGACTTAATGAGGTCCACCAGGATCTTGAATCAAAGGTAAGTTTTCGAACACTATTATTTTATATTTTGTTCTATTGGCTGTGATGTTTGAAACGATTAGTCTTTAAGACACACCCATGGTTCTAAATAACCCTTTCTTCCTGAGCATACTAACCAGAACGCAATCACAACCGAGATGAAGAAAATGGCCCGCCACATGCGAGCCATGTTTGATGAGATCCGTACCGACCAGAACGGTGTGCCCGAGCGGCCCGTCGACGATCTGACGGAAATTCCTATCCCCAAAGAAGTCCAGACCCAGCGGTTCCAGTCTATTGCCGAGAGCGAGCCCTTTGGGCCTGTTGATGCTGCAAAGATTCTCGGTATCGAGCCTGCCGCCGTGACCCTGGAAAAACTGACCCAGGAGGGCGATCACCACGCCGAGGGATCAACCAAGAAAGAAGTGTCTTTCATTGCTCCACAGCTAGAGGGCGAGCGCTCACTGTTCAGATTCACAGATGCCAAGGTCGGTAACGTCGGTTACCGCTATGGTGCCAGCCGTGACGACCGTAAACATGCTCGTCGGGTACGTTTCTTGCCCAACGGACACATGACCTACCCTCTGCCCGAGCACTCATAAAAACATTGTATATAAATTAAGCAGTCCCTATTGCCATATCCCCAAGACTGTCTCCTTGGACTGTGTATTGATAGGAGTTGAGAATGAGAGCCAGAATGACAGCGACGATTGCGAACACCCAGAAGATGTCTGTATTACTGAAACGGGTGCCCAGGTTCCTAAAGCCCACTATGGCATGGATGTAGTTGTAAAGGGCCACTAGAGGTGTAATGACAGCGACTGCAGCGAGGGCAAACACCATTGCGAGCTCAAACGGAGCGGTGTCGGGCTCCGACGAATCGAGGCGACGGAAGTACACCGCGGCTGCAGCTAGCCCCAGCGCCAGAGATGATCTACATAAATTGAGAAAAGTGACTTCTAGCGCTAGAAAGTCTCGGGCCTGCGTCACGTCGTTAGTTATTCTGACGTCCGACCAGGGCCATCGAAAGAACTCGTGCAGCTCCCGAAGGCGCTCCATTGATGAGATAAGAATCCAAAATGGAGGCCGTACTAGATATCGCTGCAAGCAATTCTCGAATGCAATTCCAATTGAACCCATTCAAACTGCGCCCGAATGGTTTGACGAACCAGGGGGGTTCTTATTTTTGTGTCACGTGACCAGCGCTCTGTCGCGGCCGCACTCGTCAAAAGCCCGGCTGACCAAACATTTGAGCCACCTCACTTGCTAACCATGGCCGACCTACCGATCAAGTTCCAAGAGAATTTGAAGCTGTCGGCAGTTGGCGTGCCCGACTCGGCAGTGGGTTTCAACACCTGCACGCTCGAAAGCGACCGCTTCGTGTGTGTACGTGAGGAGTCCGCCGCGGGGAACCAGGTCGCCATTATCGACCTCAAGAACGCCAACGAAGTCACCCGCAAGGCCATGACCGCTGATTCGGCCATCATGTGCCCCAATGAGATGATCGTCGCCCTCCGGGCCCAAGACACAGTTGTTCAGGTTGTCAATCTCGCGACCAAGCAGCGCCTCAAGAACACCACCATGACCGAGCCCATCACGTTTTGGAAGTGGGTGTCGCCCTCGACTCTGGGTCTGATTACTGCCCGTTCCATTTATCACTGGGATATTTTGGACGCGTCTCAGGCCTCTCCCGTCAAGGTCACCGACGTCCATGCCACCATGGCGGGGGCTCAGCTTATCAATTACGAGATCAACGGCTCCGGCAAGTGGACCGTGCTCACCGGTATCTCGGAGCAAGGTGGCCGCATTGTCGGACGTATCCAGCTTTTCTCCCATGAGCGCCAAATGTCGCAGGCTATTGAAGGCCATGCTGCCGGCTTTGGTACTCTCCAACTCGAGGGTGGCTCAATTCCGGCCGATCTCTTTACCTTCGTCAACCGTACCGAGCAGGGTGCAAAGTTGCACGTTATCGAGATTGATCACCAGGATGGCCAACCCGTCTACCAAAAGAAGCAGGTCGATATGTTCTTCCCTCCTGAATTCGCTACCGACTTCCCAGTCGCTTGCCAGGTCATTCAAAAGTATGGTATCATCTTCGTCGTGACTCGTATGGGTTTTATCCACCTCTACGATCTTGACTCTGGTGCTGCTATCTTTATGAACCGCCTCTCGAGCCAGCAAGTGTTTGTTACCTGCAAGACTGAGGACCGTGGTATTATGGTTATCAACCGTGGCGGTCAGGTTTTGTCTGTTGAGGTTAATGAGGACAACATCGTTCAGTATATTCTCAACAACGGCAACCCTGCTTTGGCTCTGGCCCTTGCCTCTCGCGCCGGTCTCTCTGGTGCCGATAGCATGTACACTCAGCAGTTCGAGCTTCTCTTGTCTCAGGGTCAATACAGCGAGGCCGCGAAAATTGCCGCATCCTCTCCAAGAGGTATTTTGCGCACCCAAAACACCATCCAGCGCCTCAAAAACGTTCAGGCTCCTCCTGGAGAAGTCTCCCCTATCCTTCAGTACTTCTCCTCACTCTTGGACCGTGGTACCCTCAACAAGCATGAGTCAATTGAGCTTGCCACTCCGGTTCTTCAGCAGGATCGTAAGCAGCTCTTGGAGAAATGGATTCGCGAGAATAAGCTGACTCCCAGTGAAGAGCTAGGTGACCTGATCCGTCCCTATGATGTCACATTGGCTTTGGCTATTTATTTGCGTGCCAATGTTCCTCTTAAGGTTGTTGCCGGTTTTGCTGAGCTTGGTGAGTTCGACAAGATCATGCCCTATTGCGAAAAGGTCGGCTACAAGCCCGACTACGCTCTCCTTTTGCAAAATATTGTTCGTTCAAACCCCGACAAGGCTGCAGAGTTTGCTCAATCGCTGGTTGCCAACCCTGCCACTGCTAATGAGCTCAATATGGATCGTATCGTAGATGTGTTCTTGGGTCAGAACCTAGTTCAGCAGGCTACGGCTTTCCTGTTGGACGCCCTCAAGGATAACTCTCCTCAGCACGCACACCTGCAGACCCGCCTTCTTGAAACCAATTTGATGAATGCTCCTCAGGTCGCTGATGCAATTTTGGGCAACCAGATGTTCAGCCACTACGACCGTCATCGCATTGCCAGCCTGGCTGAGAAGGCCGAGCTTTACCAGCGCGCTCTTGAGAACTACGATGATATCAAGGATATCAAGCGTGTCATTGTTCATGCTCATACTTTGCCTCAGGATTGGCTGTTGCAGTTCTTCGCTTCTTTGACCGTCGAGCAAACTGTTGAGGTTCTTCGTGAAATGCTTCGCGTGAACGTCAAACAGAACCTGCAGACCGTCATTCAGGTGGCCATCAAATATGCTGATCTGGTGGGAGCAATGAAGCTGGTTGCTCTATTTGAAGAGTTCAAGACCGCCGAAGGTCTGTACTACTTCCTTCAATCTATCGTGAACTTGACCGAGGACCCTGCCGTTGTTTTCAAGTACATCACCGCGGCCGCTTCAATTGGCCAGTTCTCGGAAATTCAGCGCATTGTGAGTGACAATCGCGTTTACAACCCCGAGAAAGTCAAGAACTTCCTCAAAGATGCCCGCTTGGCTGATCAGCTGCCGCTGATCACCTTGTGTGATAAACACGGCTTCGTTCACGAGTTGGTTTTGTATTTGTACCAGAACCAGCAGTTCCAGTTCATCCAGGTCTATGTTCAACAGGTCAACCCCTCTAGCACACCCCAGGTTATTGCTGGTTTGCTGGATGTTGACGCAGACGAGCAGCGTATCAAGGATTTACTGGACTCCGTTGTTGGCCAAGTTCCCATTGAGCCGCTTGTTGCTGAAGTCGAGAAACGTAACCGTCTCAAGCTTTTGCTGCCTTTGCTCGAGAAGACCATTGCTGGTGGCTCGCAGGAGCCAGCTGTCTATGATACTTTGGCAAAGGTCTACATTGATTCGAACAACAACCCTGAAAAGTTCTTGCGCGAGAACACTTTGTACAACCCTTTGGTTGTTGGTGCATACTGTGAAAGCCGTGATCCCTACCTCGCTGTCATTGCCTACGAGCGGGGCCAGAACGATCAAGAGCTTATCAATATTACCAACGAAAACTCCATGTTCAAGCACCAGGCTCGCTACTTGGTGAACCGTGGTGATATCGATTTGTGGGCTTCTGTTCTCAGCGAGGGTAACGTCCACCGTCGCCAACTTGTTGATCAAGTTGTCGCCGTTGCCGTTCCCGAAAGTCAGAATGCTGAAAACGTTGCTATCGTCGTAAAGGCGTTTATGGGTGCCGATTTGCCTGGTGAGCTTATCGAGTTGCTGGAGAAGATTATTCTGGAGCCTTCTCCTTTCAGTGAGAATGAGAATCTGCAGAACCTGTTGATTCTTACTGCCATCAAGGCTGAAAAGTCCAAGGTCTCAAACCTTATTGAGCGACTCGACAAGTACGATGTGGATGAGATCGCTCAGCTGTGTCTGGATCATGACCTTAACGAGGAGGCCCTGCAGGTCTACAACAAGGCTGACCGCAACGTTGATGGTATGCGAGTTCTGACGGAGCATATCATGTCTCTCGATCGGGCGTCTGATTATGCTGAAAAGTATGAAACTCCTGAGCTTTACAGTGCATTGGCAAAGGCTCAGCTCGCCGGATTACGTGTCTCGGACTCTCTGTCGTCCTACATCAAAGCCCAGGATCCCAGTAACTTTGCTGAAGTTATTGAGATTGCTGAGCGCGCTGGTAAGGATGATGAGCTCGTTGACTATCTCAAAATGGCCCGTCGCTCTCTGCGGGAGCCCCTGGTTGATGGACAGCTGATGGTCTGCTACGCTACTCTTGGCCGCACCTCCGAGCTGAATGAGCTTGTTGATGGTCCCAATGTTGCTGATGTTGAGGCTGTTGGTGATAAGCTTGTTGAGCGTGAGCAGCACCAGGCTGCGAAGAAGCTGTACTCATCTATCTCCAATTGGGCCAAGCTTGCCACTACCTTGGTCCACCTTGGTGAGTACCAAGCTGCTGTTGATGCTGCTCGCAAGGCTTCATCTGTTAAGGTTTGGAAAGAGGTTAACGAGGCTTGTTTGGACAAGAAGGAGTTCAAGCTCGCTCAGATCTGTGGTCTCAACCTTATCGTTCACGCCGAGGAGATGCACGGCCTTGTGAGCCGCTACGAGTACATGGGCGCCATTGAGGAGCTTATTTCTCTTTTGGAGCAGGGTCTTGGTCTTGAGCGCGCTCACATGGGTATGTTCACTGAGCTTGCTGTGGTGTTCTCCAAGTATCACCCTGAGAAGCTGATGGAGCACCTCAATCTGTTCTGGTCTCGTATCAACATCCCCAAGGTCATTCGTGCCTGTGAGGCTGCCCACTTGTGGCCCGAGCTGGTGTTCTTGTACTGCCACTATGACGAGTTTGATAATGCCTCCTTGGCCATGATCGAGCATGCAGCAGACGCATTCGACCACAACTCGTTCAAAGATATTGTCGTCAAGGTGGCCAACTTGGAGATCTACTATAAGGCAATCTCGTTCTATATGTCTGAGCAGCCTCAGCTGATTTCTGATCTGCTTGCAGCTTTGACTCCCCGTATTGACGTTGAGCGAGTTGTCCGCATGTTCCAGAAGAGCGATAACCTGCCCATGATCAAGTCGTTCTTGGTTGCAGTCCAGGACAAGAACTTGTCTTCGGTCAACAGCGCGTACCACGATCTGCTGATCGAGGAGGAAGACGCCAAGTCACTGCGGGACTCGGTTGATGCGTTCGACAAGTACGATCCGATCGACCTGGCTCAGCGTCTCGAGAAGCACGAGCTCATTCAGTTCCGTCAGATCGCCGCCCACCTCTATGCCAAGAACAAGAAATGGAGCAAGTCAATCTCCCTGTCCAAGGAAGACAAGCTGTGGGCCGATTCGATCCGCACGGCTGCCCTGTCGGGAAAGACCGAGGTTTCCGAAGACCTGCTGCGCTACTTTGTGGACATTGGTAACAAGGAATGTTACGTCGCTACTCTCTACACTTGCTACGAGCTCATCCGCCCTGACGTTGTCGAGGAGCTCTCGTGGCGGTTCAATCTCCGCGACTATACCATGCCGTACTTTATCAACCAAAAGCGTGAACAGCTCGCGCTTCTCGACGAGCTCAAGGCCGCCGAGGAAGCCCGCAAGGCTGCTGCTCCGACCGACGAAGAGGCTGCTGCTCCAGTCCCGCTCATGATCGGCTATACTTACTAGTTTAGAACTCGATTTTATACAATTTTACATTTCCACAGTTCACCCGGCCCCTTACGTCATATGTTCAAAAAGTTCACCAGAGACGATATCAGTTCTCGGTCCAATATCAAGTCGTCGGTCCAGCGGAGTTTGCGTACACGATTTGTAGACCAGTTCCCTAACATTGAGGAGCATATCGACGAGGTGGTTCCCAAAAAGTCGCAGCTCACACAGGTCAAATGCCAAGATCGACTGAGCCTGTACACTGCTGATGGAGAGCTTGTTTTTCTCCAGCAGCACGACGACGACTTGATCCCGTCGTTGAGACTCGTTCACAAACTCCCCAAAGACACATTCCCCTGGGTTCGCGTCGACAGAGGCGCCATCAAGTTCATTTTAGGCGGTGCCAACATCATGTGCCCCGGGCTGACTTCTGCCGGGGCAGAGATGCCTGTAAGCTATGAAAAAGGACAACTGGTGGCTATTTACGCAGAGGGCAAAGAGCATGCACTGGCAATTGGTCGTTTAGAAATGTCCACGGATGATATCACCAAACTTAACAAGGGCATTGGTGTGACGGTTATTTTGTTTTTGGGCGACGGTATTTGGAATCTTGGCCCGCAAATCTAAGTATATATCAGCTCTACAGATTCCCCACCTTTAAAATGGTCACCAACCGTTCCAGTGCGAATGTGCTCGCCCCGGAAGGAAAGAGTAAGACCGAGAAGTGGCTTGTTAAGTCGCTGTGACGCCATAATTATCAGTCTCTGGACCCCAGCATCATTCACAATCTCAAACGTAGTACCTTCAATAGCAAGTCTTAATTGCCTGGCAAGTATGGATCGTGAGAACGGGCGTACAGCTGGTGTGCCGTATAGCGACGACAGAACGGCAAAGCGATCAGCGTCTAGCTCGTGTCTTCCGCTGGCTGCCTGACGCAGGGTATAAATTTCAGCGTCGGTTCGTTCTTGGCTGGTAATTTTTGTGCCGTTGACTGCTTGTAGAGATGCACAGTGGCCAATAATAAAAACCGGCTGGTCTCCGAACGGCGGGCCCAGCCGTAAATCTCGGCATTTCAGCTTGACGGTGTCAGCCCATCCGCCAGGCAATGTATCAATAAATAAAGTATGCATTCGCATCACGGGGATTTGAACAAGGGGGTTACCCATGACATTGAGTTCCTCGAGGTCGAGCTCTGGGATCGAACACAGCAGGTTGTCGGAAATATCGAGTCTCTGGACCTTGATGTCAGGCCACATCTGAAGCATATTAGATGCTAGACTGAGCGTAGTTGTATTAGGGAAGCTTGCGAGAACTTGACTGGTTTCTTCACGACCTAACAACGTACGAGACAAGTCTAGCTCTGTGACAGAGTTCACCGGCTTCCCACCCGGAACGAACCGATTGCCAGACAAATTGAGCGACTGTACATTCATACTTGCAAGAATGTCGCAAAGATCCCCGATAGATTCAAAGAGGTTGTTGCTCAAATCTAGGCGAGCCAGCGATGTCAATTGATGGGCCAATTGAAACCGGCTGATGCAGCAGCCGGCCAAAGAGACTAACTGCAGTTTGTCGACATGCGACGTTCGCAGTAAGTGCTTCTCTGCCCCAACTGTTTGCAAGGTTTTGGACCGGCTAATATGTGGCTCGGAGATCTCGTGTCTCGAGACATATCGATCGCACAGAGCCTCATCTAGCGACTGACTTCGGTCAGGTTCACGCGACACCTTCACAAAACTACCGGATCCAGCTATCCTGCACTCGAAATACGACACTCCGTGCAGCTCTCCACTGTGCTTCCCACGAGCGGGATCGTCCCACTCGACACCGAGCGCTGGCTCGCTCCAGTCAGGGATGCTACCGATAAACCTTATTGTGCAAATATCCCCACTGTACGAGCGTCGCTCTCCGACCACCGCCATCCTTTGCCCCGCCGTCTTTTGCCCGGCCATCCTGTGCCTACTATTTTTAGATCCTCAGGAAAATGCTGGTCAAGGGTTAGAACTGACGTCGTTTGGGAAAATCACCCACTCTAAGCGGGGGTGCTAGGAGGTATGCATTCCAATCACCTCGTAATCTAAGTCAGGCTCAGTTCATTCCTACATGCTTTTCAACGCGATTGCATTGGCACTACTCGCTGGCGCCCAAGCGGTGCTCCCTGTTGTCCAGATTGGAAACAAGTTTTACCAGGTCGATGAGGACTATAACAAAATGGGCAAGCAGTTCACGATTGTTGGCGTCGACTACCAGATTGGTGGTTCGTCTTCATTTCAGGTGAACGGGGACTCAGACGTGCTGTCTAACGGTCAGATTTGTCTGCGTGATGCCTATGCTCTCCAGAAGCTTGGCGCTAATACTATTCGTGTCTATTCGGTTTCTCCCTGGCTCAACCATGACGAGTGCATGAGTATCTTCAACGATGCTGGTATCTATGTCATAGTTGATCTCAACAACCCGTACCAGTCATTGACGCGTCAGGACCCGGGCAACTCCTACAATGAGGGCTACCTGAACAATGTGTTCGGTCTGGTTGATGCGTTCAAATACTACCCCAACCTGCTTGGTTTCTTTGCGGGCAACGAGGTTGTTAACCAGGATTCTGACCAGGACGTGCCCAAGTACCTCCGCGCTGTTCAGCGTGACGTAAAGCAGTATATTAACCTGCATGCTAACCGTACTATCCCCGTTGGTTACTCGGCTGCTTCCATTGAGGAGTACCGCTACACCCTGTGGAATTATTTGCAGTGCGGTGACGAGGCTTCTACCGCCGACTTTTACGGTCTCAACTCCTATGAATGGTGCGGTAATAATGATTGGGAAAGCTCTGGCTACGGGACAATGAAAAGTAACTTTGGCAACAGCTCTATCCCGGTATTCTTCTCCGAGTACGGCTGCAACAAACCCGAGCCTCGTGAGTTCAATGAGGTCACTGAGGGTCTCTACGACCCGCAGGGTCTTGGTAATGTTTTCTCTGGTGGCCTCGTTTATGAGTATGCTGAGGAGGCCAACCAGTATGGTCTGGTCGATATTGACGATAACGGCGACGTTCAGTACAAGCAAGACTACGTCAACCTCAAGAGCAAGCTTTCTCAGATCTCCCTCCCTAATACAACGCAACCCAGCCCCAACAACACCGTCAGTCCTCCTTCGTGTTCTGGCCTTGATACCATTATCGATGACTTTGATCTCCCCGACTGCCCTGCCCCGGATATGCTCCAGAATGGCGGTGGTAACCGTAATATCGGCCATCTCATCGATATCAGCAACATCAAAAACAATTACACCATCGAAGATGTTGCGGGCAATACCCAAAGCGGCTCGGTTGAATTGACCTACACTACTAATTGGCAGTACAACGTTCCTGAACGTAAAATTCAGACCGATGCCTCCTCCTCGTCCGCTGCTTCCACTTCCGCCGCCTCTTCATCTTCTCAGTCCGCCTCGGCCACTGCTGCTTCTAGCTCCGGCAAGAAGAAGAACGCCGCCGTGCCCACACAGATGCCTGTTGGCGCCGCTTTAGCTGCTATGGCTGGTTTAGCGTTCCTGTAATCTGCCCCCTTCACATTTATGTATGATTCAGTAATATCACTTAAAAAGTCTTGAAATAAATACTACGTGGTCGCTGGCCGCTCAGGCGGAACAAGTCTGTTGTGTGTATGAACGGGGGCCGAAGCGGTGCGTGGAGGAGAATCCTGTGCTGTTTTTGAAGAGCCCTGTTCACTGGCCAGCAGTGTATGCTCGTCCGATTCGGTGAAAACAAGTTCTTTGTCCGGGTTGTAGAGGCGGCGGCCCATGATGTTTCCGTGGGCTTGTTTGGTGCGGTATCGGTCCAGATGGCTAGCCCAGATGTCTGCTAAAACTAGAGCAGCAACCGTGGAAAACGAACAAACGTGGTCAACACTTCTAGCCGTCCACCAGCCCAGGATGTCTGCCATGTACAATGCCACAGGGAGAGCAGCTCCAGCAAGAGCGAAAAGCGTATAAATAAACATGTCCCGATTGAAAGCAGCTTGTTGGTGCGAAAGGGCGTATAAAACGGCCATCAAAAAATAGAGAACGTCTAGACCCATAGATAGAAGGTACTGACATGCAAAGAGAATAGCATCATCGGAGCGATAAAACCAGACCAAAGCGAGCAGAGTTGTAGCAGCGATAAAAAACGCACCGCCTGCTCCCCACACAATTGCTCGTTCTGTTTTCCGGTCCACTAATCTCAATGCCACGAGCTGGAGTTGGGCAGCTAGCAAGAGGGTCGAACTAACAAAGTTTGTTATTCGGATCTTCGTGGTCAAGATATCATTGAACAGCCAAGTTAGTGAGTAGCCTCCCTGCAGTTCGTACTGAGACCGCAAACTGCTAATCACATTGTCTAGAACCAACGCCATGTGAATGGCAGAAAACAACACGGAAACGAGAATTAAAAGAGGCCGCCAGGGCCGTTCTTTGCACAAAACAACACATAGCAAAACAAGTGTCAACGCCAATGCAATTGACACTACACACACAAATGACTCGACAGTTGTATGAAGACTATAGTCCTTCCATTCTTGCCATCCAGGTAGGTTTGCAATGAGGTACGGGAAGCCAGTGAGATTTCTCAAGGGCGACTCCGACAATTTCGGTCGCCCAGTGGGATCACATATGGGCCAGAACACAATTGGTTGGTCTTTGGTAGCGAGAAGAGTGCCCATGTCGGTCAAAAAGAACCCTCGGGTGATTATGCACCCATGGCAGAGCAGCTGGTCAGGGACATCTCGCAGGGTCCAAATAACGTCCTGACCGCGACTTGACTGTCTAGTAATGCCGTTGAAATCCAGTGTTCTAGATGTATTATCGGCCCCCCAGGTTGAGGATTCCGGAAAAGCTTACTATGTCGGCTGACAAAGCCAACCTCTTTCCATCCTGCATTGTACCCATCGTCGCACTTTTTTTCCTGTTTCTTTACAAAGTTACTATTTTTGTTCACTTGGTAAAGTTGGGACAGTAATTCATTCTCGGTCATATTCATTCACAGAAACGAATTGACTATTGTCCCGGCGGTATGGAGCAAGCCATTCAGATGCCTGCTGCTTTTATCGCAGTGAAAAAGCGGCAAACTGCCGAACGACAAATACCAGACTTTGAGCCGGTAGCAACAGATGTCGCAAAGCCAGCCCCGATAGGTTCACCTGCAATTGAAGGGATAGGAGCAGTTCAGGTCCAAGAATTAGCTCAAGCTTTCCAGGATAACGCCGTGGTCGGTATCAAGCAGTCCAACTTTATATCCGCCACGGTTCCTATTCAGAGCCCGGTAGACACTAGTAAAACTACTCGCCAAGGGTGGGAAAATGCAAGCATAGGCAGTACTGAGCTTTCCGATAAGACGTTTGACTTCGAGTCGCAACCCAGCTCGGCGCCCCCTTCGGAAGCTCGTACCTCACCCCCACCCGCGAACGCAGACAGTATTGCACGATCCCGCGATAATAAAGACACGAGTGATTATCAAACAACCGTTGCTGTGCCCTCCCCTCAGGCTGCAATGTCTCTTGTTGCAGCCTCATCGAGAACAGCCTCTGTACAGTCCTCTACCTGGCAGCCTTCGTTGAAGGTGGCCTCGGTGAGCTCACTCACTCCTTCTATGCCGCCTGTGCCCGATGCTTACGATCAGTACGGATTCCGCAAACGCAGTGCGCAGGTATCTGAGGCAGAGTATAATAAGTGGTACCCCGAGTACAGTCGGTACCAGAAACAACGGGAAGCTAAATGGCTGGAACTCATCAAGGACTATGGCTTATCACTCGGTCCAGATGGTGTACCCCTGAGATTCCCACCCCGTAGCGAGAAATTGCGCCGGTATATCCGCAAGGGCATACCACCTTCCTGGCGAGGTGCGGCGTGGTTTTGGTATGCCAAAGGACCCGAGAAACTGAACGCCCACCCCGGATTATATGCACGATTGTGCGAGGAAACGAAGGATCTCAAAAATAATGACACTGAACATATCGAGCGGGACTTGCATCGCACGTTCCCCGACAACAGGTTTTTCCGGAGCGCCATTCCGGGCATTGATTCAGAGAAGATCATGGCACTCCGTCGAGTTCTTACATGTTTCGCTATCTATCAACCAAAAATCGGCTACTGCCAGAGTCTGAATTTTATAGGGGCCAACCTACTGCTCTTTATGGATGAAGAACGGGCCTTTTGGATGATGGTGCTCATCACCAGCAACTACTTGCAAGGTCTCCATGAAGTCGACCTGGAGCAGGTCAACATCACCCAGGGTATCCTCATGGTTGCGGTAAGAGATCGGCTTCCTAAAGTTTGGAACGCTTTGAGCGGCGATCAGCAGGTTCAGGATAACTTTATTTCCCAGCTACCCCCCATCAGTTTGTGTACAGCAAGCTGGTTCATGAGCATGTTTGTATGCGTACTCCCTATTGAAACGACACTTAGAGTATGGGACGTTTTCTTCTTTGAAGGCCCCAAGATTCTTTATCGTATTTCCCTGGCCATCATGAAGCTGGCCGAGCCGCAGATTCTGCGCCTCAGCGACGACATGGAGGCCTTCCAAGCGGTCCAAACGTTTCCCAGGAAGCTTTTGGATCCCACATCTTTATTTTATCTGTGCTTCAAGCGTTCTAATGGGGTTGGCCATCTGTCGGATAGCGAAATCGCCGTCCTACATCAGTTTGTCGCCAACCGCCGCCGTGAAGCAAAAACGGGCACTCCGAAATCCTCCGACCGCGACGAATACGCACGGTTTAGGCCGCGACAGCGCCTGCGGTCTCATTTACGGCTCTACTGAGTGCCTCCTTGCACCCCCCACCTTTTATTTTTTAATCCTAATGCGAACCCGACATATATTTTTCATTAATTTCATATCCTACTCTACGGCTCTGCGGAGCTTGTCGACAACACTAGCGCTGTCTTTTGTGTATTTTGCAACCACCGCGGCAATTTCCTCCCACATTTCACTAGGAAAGCTAGGCGTCTCTTCAACCACCTCGGGCGTCTCGGCCACGGGGGTGGGAGTTTGCACGTCCGGGGCAATTACAGAGTCGTCGGCCCAGTACAGCTGGCCACTTGACGGGACATTGTCGGCGTTGCTGTGAAGTAGCACCACGGTGAATTCGGTGCTCGAAAGCTCTCGGAGTTGCCGAGTGTCTGAAATAGCCCGGCTCTTGATCATGAATCGAATGCCCGCAAGATTGAACTCGGTGCCCACCAGCGGCCCGTTGGGGTCTGTCAAAAGACGCTCTTTGACCGCAAAAATCGAGTCCGTGTCAGGAACCTCGTACTCCACACTGAACTTGGGGTTACGGATCGACCGCAGCGCTACCTTCACTTGCTTGGGCTCCTGGGCAGGTAATGGCTCTAGTTCGGCGCTCATTCTACCCAGAACCACAGGTTTCTTGTGCGTGCCCTCGTAATTATCGTCCAATTTCTTCTGGAACGGCGCCAGCGACGCCATAAATTCGCCAACAAACTTCTGGTCGGTCATTGTCAGCAACCATCGAGTTGGGAGGAGGTACTTAAGGTGCCAAATTTTTCAGCTACAACGTCTGTTTGGTCATAAAGCACAGTTTATAAACTACTAAAATTTAGTTACGAGGGGTAATTGTGGTGGCCTCAACCTTATATCAGGACGGTTTGAGGTTTTGGGACTAAACTTGTCAGCTTCCTCCAACCATCAATGGTGCAACTGTACCTGGACGTGCCGAGCACTCTTGATAAGGCGGCCAAGACGTTTGAGGCGTTGCGTGAGTGCACGTATGCAACGAAATCACTAGGTTCTTCGGGTCAAACCGAGATCATGACCTGCGACTGTGGGAAAACCGCCGGCTCAGACGAGGTTATGTGCGGCGACAACTCGGACTGTATTAATCGCCTTACGTCCATCGAGTGTATTGGTGATCGGTGCGGGTGTTCAGGAGATTGTGGCAATCGTCGCTTCCAGCGACACCAGCATGCCCAGGTCGATGTTTTTGGTGCGGGACCCAAAGGGTTTGGTGTACGTGCTCTGGCAGACATCAAGGCTGATGGGTTCATTTACGAGTATACGGGCGAAGTTGTTGACCAGGCACGTTTCCTGCGTCGTAAGAGGCAATACGAACAACAGGGTATCACGCACTTTTACTTTATGATGTTGCAAAAGGACGAATTCATCGATGCAACCCTCAAGGGGTCCATCGCCCGCTTCTGCAATCACTCTTGCTCGCCAAATGCCTATATCGACAAGTGGGTTGTGGGTCCCAAGCTGCGTATGGGGCTGTTTGCCAAACGCGATATCGCTGCCGGCGAAGAAATCACCTTCGATTACAATGTTGACCGTTATGGCGCAGCTGCGCAACCCTGTTACTGCTATGAAGCCAACTGCACCGGCTGGTTGGGCGGCAAAACACAAACAAACGGTCTTGCTTTGCCTCCGCTTGTTGCAGATGCATTAGGTCTCACTATTGAAGAAGAAGAGGAGTGGCAATCCCAGTTCCCTAAAAACCAGAAGCGTAAAGATCTGGATGCAGAGCTAGCGGAAAGTTTGCCGGTGAAGCCCCTGGATGTCCAAGACGTTTCGCGACTTATGGCAGCTTTAATGCAACAGAAGGCTGAGCCCTGGCTCTCTCGAAAGCTCGTTGATCGTATTTTCGTTTCCCAGGACCAGTCAGTTCACATCGAAGTCATGAGAATGCATGGCTATGAGATTTTTGCTTCGCTTTTGACTTTGCATAATGCTGAGGAGAAACTCGCTGAAAAGGTGTTGCAAACTCTGGCTTGCTGGCCCCAGATGACGAGAAACAAAATCTCATCCTCCAAAATCGAAGGGGTGGTCAAGGGCATTGCCGAATCAGCAGAGGATTCTGGCGTTCAGGAGCAGGCAAGAGAACTTTTGGATGCCTGGAGTGCCCTGCAAATGGCATATCGAATCCCCCGACGTGAGCGTGATGCCAGTAAAGACGCGGCCTCGGAAACTGAAACCACGGCCAGTGTGCCTGACAGCCCCAAGCCCACGCCGGTTTCACGCAATACACAAGCACGCCTACCACCAGGCTGGGAACAGAAAACCTCTAGCAATCGCACAGTTTACTACATTAATGCGAAAACGCAAGAAACCAGCGACCGAGTCCCTGATCAGCGGGAACTGAAGCGCTTGAGAGAAGTCCAACGCGAACTGGAGGCCGAAAAAGAACGCGAGGCTGCTCGGCAGGCTTTGCTACGGGAGGAGCGCGAAAAGCAAGCAGAGATTTTGGACAAGATCATTGCCGACGCTGTGGCTGCCGAAGTAATCAACGTTGAAGCCGAATCGACTCCCCCGTCGAGCGTTCCGACTCCCGGCGAAGACACCCCGCACGGCAGTAAAAAGCCAGTGTCTCTGCAAAAAAGATACACCATTCTTCTTGCAAAGTATGTGCCCAAAATAGTTTGGCGCTACGAACCCCAATTGGGCCGGGATCGCTGCAAGCGGCATGCACATGATATTGTCCGCTTGCTGGTTGAAAAAGAGCTAAAGCGTGAAAACTTGGAAGTTCCTGACGAGCTGACCGATGAAAGAAAGAAGAAGGTCCGGCATTTCGTTGTTCCTTACATGGAAAAGGCATTAGCGCATTATTTAAAAAAGGGCAAGCGCGTCGCAGATGGGAAACCGTCTGATCTCACTGCCAAAAGGCAAAAGGCTTAGTACTTGTTCACCATAATCCCTGTAATTTAATCTAATCTCAAATCCTGTCTAGATCAAGCAAAAACAGCCCCCCAAACAGCCCCTTCAACCAGTCACGGGTTCTGATTTTTCAACCCCACAAATGCCGTTATCGCAGCCATTCGCTAAAGGGAGGGTAAATTTTCAGCGGTCGAGTTGGGGCAAAGCTGGGCCTAGGAACAAAAAAATGGAGGTTTTCGACTGTTGGGTACGTTGCTAGTTTACAATTCTGTTGATTCGGGGCGATTCCGACTTGTTGAATGCAAATTTCACTGACACTTTGTATGCGGGGTCGATTCGCAGTGGAACAACCTACTGGATTGGGAACATTGCATATTTTAGCGTTGATAAGGTGCAGCGTTGGTGGGCCCAAAGAAGGCAATACTACTGGAGAAAAGTGCATTATAGTGTCCGCTTAGACTTTAAATGTTCGAATCGTTTTTCAAACGTCTTGAAACCCTCAACGCAATACCCGAACTTCCCAGAACTCGTTGAATCTGTTGGACGTGCAGCACGTTATTTTTCTAAACCCGCGCCCTGATGGTATTGGGTTCATGGGGGCTATAAAAACCCCAGATTAGCGGACTGTCAACGCATCTCAGTCTCAAGCAAATATATGATCCGCAACGCTACCAAGACAACGGTTTTGCGTGCACTTCGCACTCGTGCTGTCTCTCGCGGCTATGCCTCGCTAGCCGAGAAGACCTTCCCCAACGAGCCCACAGCTCCGGCAGTGGCTACGGCTATTCCTGGTCCCACTGGCAAAGAGAAAATTGCTGCTTTGAACAAGGTCTTTGATTCCGCTGCCACGACCTTCATGGTCGATTACGAGAAGTCCAACGGCAACTACATTGTTGATGCCGACGGAAACACTCTCCTCGATTGCTACGCCCAGATCGCCTCGATTCCTCTTGGCTACAACAACCCCACCCTCATTGAGGCTGCCAAGGACTCCAAGACTATCAGTGCTCTGGTCAACCGCCCTGCTAGCGGCAATTTCCCCTCTACCAACTACGCCGAGCAGATCTCCGGTCTCCTCAAGTACGCTCCCAAGGGCATGACTGAGGTGTGGCCCGGTCTTTCTGGCTCCGACGCCAACGAGCTCGCTTTCAAGGCTGCCTTCATCTACCAGGCTGCCAAGAAGCGTGGTAACGCCGACTTCACTCCCGAGGAGCTTGAGTCTTGCATGCGTAACGAAGCTCCTGGCTCCAAGCCGTTTGCTATCATGTCTTTCGAGACTGCCTTCCACGGCCGCTTGATGGCTTCGCTTTCGTGCACTCGCTCAAAGCCTATCCACAAGCTTGATATCCCCGCCTTCCACTGGCCCAAGGCTCCGTTCCCTCAACTCAAGTACCCCCTTGACCAGAACGTCGAGTACAACACTGCCGAGGAGAAGCGCTGCCTTGAGGAGGTCGAGAAGCTCATCAAGGGCTGGGAGTCTCCTGTTGCTGCCGTGATCGTCGAGCCTATTCAGTCCGAGGGTGGTGACAACCACGCATCCCCCAACTTCTTCAAGGGTCTTCGCGACGTCACCAAGAAGCACGGTGTTTTGCTCATCGTTGACGAGGTCCAGACTGGTGTCGGTGCCACCGGCAAGATGTGGGCCCACGAGCACTGGGGACTCGACGGCGATGGCTTGCCTGATTTGGTCACCTTCTCCAAGAAGGCCCAGTCTGCCGGCTACTTCTTCCGTGATCCCGCAATCCGCCCCACTCTGGCCTACCGCCAGTTCAACACCTGGTGCGGTGATCCCGCCCACATCATGATCACCAATGCCATTTTCCGCGAGGTCGCTGAGAACAACTTGCCCGCCAAGGCCCAGGAGGTTGGTGATTACCTCTACAAGGGTCTCACTGCCATCCAGTCCGAGACCGGCAAGATCTCTCGCGTCCGCGGCAAGGGCCAGGGCACTTTCATCGCCTTTGACTTGGCCTCCGGCGCTCAGCGTGATCAGTTCGTCGTCAACATGCGCTCTCTCGGTGTTTTGGTCGGCGGCACCGGTGCTCAGGGTATCCGTCTGCGTCCCGGCTTGCTCTTCGAGGAGAAGCATGCCAAGATCTTCTTGGACACTGTCAAGAAGGCTCTCGAGCAGTCCAAGGCTTAATCGAATCACATTAAAAAAAGCTAGTATGTAAAAACAGTTTGCTTTAACCACTTTTTTTTCGTTCTGTTTGCTTTCTCCCTCCCCATGCAGAGCCTCATGCACTCGTCCTGCACCACCACAAAATAAGAATGCCTGGACACAACCTAAACTAATTCTCCTCAAAATGCGTCCGTGGAGTTCGTTCGATGTGGTGTTTTGGCTGATGTTGGCATTGCTTGAAGTAGGCGCCCAAATAGGGCCCTTTGGCGCATTGTATTTCGCATTTGGAATTATACCCTACTTGTTCGTCTCGGTACCCTGGAACCTTTTCCTCAATTTTAAAGTGCGAACATGGGACAGGCGCAGTGGATATAGCCGGTTGGCTACTCCGTTTGAGTTTGCGGCAACGATCTTTGCCAAAAGTCTGCTAGAGAATTTCAATCTCCACGAACTGGGGCCAGCTTTGTTTGGGCAAACTACTGCCGAAGCCCTGTTCGATTATCGTCAAAGCATGTTCACCCGCGAAGGACTAGGAGATATTGAGCACTATGCGCTGGATCCTGATCAAAACCTGCCGGGATTTTGGGTTGAGTCTCGGAAAACTCCAGTAGACCTCGAAAACGACGTGATCATCTACTATGTCGTTGGTCCAGGCGTTGGCGGAGAGTCCGCGCATTGGAGCCTAGAATTCTTTTACTATTTTCTTGTTTCTTTGAATCAACAGGGATTCTGCAATCCAGCCATTTTTGTTGCCGACGTCTCTAAAGCCAAAGACTGGCAGGAGGCAATGTCAACTGTAATTGATACCTATGAGACAGTGGCGGCGGTCAATTGTAAAACTCTGGTGCTATCTGGCCATGCCGGAGGTGCTACGCTCGGTCTTAGTCTGCTGCTGCACCTGGCCCAGCCGTTTGATGGTCTACGTCAACTCAATGCACCCAGCCGCCGCCCGGACGCCGCAGTGTTGATGTCGCCAATCATGGATCTTAATAGACGTCGCGTGTCGAGCAAGGATAATATTGACTACTTGTCTACTCGTGCATTAGCACGGTATGCCAAGAGCTATGTACCAAAGCGCCTTCAATCTGCAGATTACACCCGTCCGGGGTTGGTCAATGACCTCGATCTGTGGTCCAGAGCTTTACCAAATCGTGGTATTTTTATTTCTGCTGGTAGTGAAGAAGTGCTTCTGCCAGAAGTCAAAGAATTTGCTTTCCATCTCCAGAATTCCCACAAGGTCGCGCTGGAAATCGAAACCGCCCAACTGCACGCATGGCCGTTATGGTTGGTAAATACTGCCCGCACACGACTGGAACAAACTGCGGGGGTAGGTCGACTGGGATGCCAGATTTCACAAATGATTTTATGGGATGCGGCCCGCAATTAGCGGTTTGGCCTGGAAACTAGCCCATCAAGGATTTCAACCTATATACATATAAGAAACGAAATTAAAGGGAAAAAAAACTACAGCTGCCCTATAACGTCACAAAGTGACAATTTTTTAAGCCTCAGCATTGGCCTCGCCTTCAACGTCCTCGCGCTTGTTGCGGTAGATGATGGGGCTGATGGTAGACTGAACCAGCTGGAGAGAGTGGCGGTTCTCGCCAGCAGTGCTGGTGTAGTTGGACATGGACGCATCGGCCTCGACATAGACAGTAGAGCCGCGGTTCAGGTATTGAGACATGAAGTCAATAGCGCGCTCGTCGAAAACAGTAATGTTGAACCAGGAAGTTTCGGACTTGGTGGTCTGCACAGCAAGGGGGTAACGGACGTATTGGACATTGTTCTTCGAGGTGGAGATTTCAATGTCGCTGCCGATACGGCCAATGGCAGTGAACTTGGCAAGATCAGCACGTTTTGAGGTCGAGGAAAAGGATCTCGCGAAGGTCTTTAACATTTGTCTTTTACTTTTTCGTCAAGTGGATAAAGTGAGGAAATTAACCTCGCGTCGTAAGCCCACTATAACCCGAACCCCGACCCCTTAATTTGGCTAGCTGTGCCTAATTAGGCCATACTCCCAACACCCGTTCTAAGCTTCCAATACCCCATGACGAACGCGAGTTTATTCAGCCGTGGAGGTTGGCGATGGTGACTTTTCTCAGCTGCCTCAAAAGAACCATGAGCAACCAGGTTCAAGTTGATCTTCGAGTTGGCCTATTAGATGTGTCGTTGGCTCAACTAATAACCAAAGATCACCAATTGATCGAATTTCCTACACTGCTTTTACCTAGCGATGTGAAAGCTGGATCAATTGTGCGTCTGACCTGCGAGCGCGATATCCAGGGCGAAGAGGATGACGCTGTGTCGTTTGAGAAAACACAAAATAATATGCTGGACGCATTCACTGTAAACGCGCCCAAAGTTCCTGTTCTTAGAGTGAAGAATACCACGCAAACATCAGCGGTTCTTGAATGGGACCCTATCGACGTGGCCTCGGCCACCTTGCATTCGCTGGCTCTTTACAAAAACGGCCAGCGACTAGGAACTATTCCTAATCCCGAAAAACGCACTTCAACGAAACTGTCAAATCTCGCCATTGATAATGAATATAACTTCCATCTGGTTCTAGCCACCTCAGCAGGCGTCTACGAATCAGAAATGGTGAGGGTCCAGACGCATAAAATGACCGATTTGTCTGGACTTACTATTTGTGTGGGTGATATCAGTGGCTCAAGCATCACAAGGGAAGATTTAGAGGAGAGCGTTACCAAAATGGGCTGCAAGCCCCTTCAAGATTTGGTGAAGCTTGACACGACTCATTTCGTGGCTACGTCCGAAGCTGGACTTCAGTACCAACGTGCTAAAGATATGAGTATTCCGATTGTTCGACCTGAATGGTTAAGAGCGTGTGAGACAGAGCGCCGGCTAGTTGGCGTTCGGGCGTACTACCTGTCTGCTGATCCCCGTACGCTTCCGCCAGCTATTCGTCGCAGCCGCACGGCTACAGTTTCTAGCTCCCGAGGCGATCCAATGTCCGCGGCGGATAGTGGTGATCAGTCTCCGAAGGGCACAGAGCGTACGAAGCCAGTTTCTGATTCTGCAGAAACAGCATCACACCACACGGAAAGGTCTGAGGCGGTTCCCAAGCCAGAGACCGTACAACCAGAAGCGGAGCCTGCTGAGCCTGCTGAGCCTGCTGAGACTAAACCTGCTAAGACTAAGACTGCTGAGACTGTTGAGACTGCTGAGACTGCTGAGACTGCTGAGACTGCTGAGACTGCTGAGACTGCTGAGCCTGCTGAGCCTGCTGAAACCGCCGAGCCTGCTGAGATTGCCCCTGGTGAGACCAGTGAGCCTGGTGAGACCGCTGAGACCGCTGAGCCTTCTGAGACTGTGGAAACTTCTGAACCTTCAGAGCACACTGAAACAGCTGAGCACGCGGAGACCGCCGAGCCTGCACAGCCCACAGAGACTTCTGAACCTTCAGAACACGCCGAGCCTGCTGAGACCATGGAAACTTCTGAACCTTCGGAGCACGCAGAGCCTGCAGAGCCCACCGAGCCCACTGAAACTGTAGAGCCCACCGACACTTCTGAAACTTCAAAGCACGCAGAGACTACCGAGCCTACCACTGAAACCAAAGAACACAGTTCCGACGCAGAACCAGAACTAACAGAACCAGCATCAGAACTGGCTCCCGAAACACAGCCCGAAACGCAGTCAGAAACAGAGCTTGAAGCCAAGGAAGAACCAACAGTTGGGCTCGAGGCTGAAAAGCCCACGTTAGAAGACACTAACGATTCAGAGCAAGTCGAACCTGAGCCAGAGTCAAATGAGTTATCGGAACAAGAACTGGTTACAGACAAACCAGATATTCCTGAAATCCAAGTCAACTCAACGTCAATCGAACCCGAACATACCCCTGAGCCTTCAAGCGTACCCACGCCAACCTCGACGACAAAGTCAAAGAAGAACAAAAAGAAAAACAAACACAAATGAGCAATTGTAAATAAATTAGCTATATAAGCGCTTTTACTCGCCAAAAAGCTTATGGACACGGCGCAAAACAGAATCCTTTTCAGGGTCGTATGGATGGTCCTTTGAGGGAATCTCCAGCAAGGCGGGGAACGCCTGGGTGTAAGCATCGACCTGGAAGCGGATACGCTCGGCAATGTGCTGGTTGATCAAAAGAATCGCAATATCCTTACGGGTCGTGTAGGTCTGGAAGTGGTCGGCAAGCTGCTCGTCAGTCATTTTAGAGTCAACAACAACAAAGTTCCGCGAACCGTCCTCTTCAGACACATTGCCAATACCAGCTAAAAGCATACCTGTCACAGTATCCTCGTCTCCAATAACCGCAAGGAGCGTCCTTTCATCGTAGTTTTTGGACGCCATGCTCTAAACGTCCTTACTGAAAGGTGGTCCTGCTGATTAACCCAAACCGTCGTTGAAATATCCTGCCAAAAAATGCTGCGGGCGAATTGCCGTTACTTTAGCAGTTCTTTTCGAGCTTGGGCAGGCCATTCCAAGTGGCAGAACATCAAGCACACTAAAGCTCGAAATGATGCTAAACGCTCCAACACAAACACCAAAATGGCCAACATGATCACAGTGGCCGCCAGAGAGGGCGGCGGCACTGATCTTGCGCTGAATGTCCGGCTCGCGACCATGGTTGAAAATGCCCTGAAAATGAGCATTCCCAAGCGTGTGATTGAAGGTGCTATTGCCAGAGCCTCGAAAGGTGCCGGAAGCGCTGCCGAGGAGTCTGTTTCAATCACATACGAAGGAGTGGGCCCCGGCGGGGTTGCATACGTTGTTGAAACCCTTACGGACAATAAAAACCGCACCGCACAACAGGTCAGAGCTGCCTTCATGCGGTTCAAGGGCTCCCTGTCCCCCACAAGCTTCTTGTTCCAGCGTAAAGGCTGGATCCAACTCGGGGAAGGAGCGGACTTTGACGAGGTCTTTGAGAAAGCTATCGACCTGGGTGCCGAGGACGTTGTGGAGAAGGACGGCGAAATTGTTCTGTATACCGAGACTTCGCAGCTCGCTGTGGTAGCAAACGAAATTAAAAAGGACTACAAAATCGACAACATGGGACTGTCCTACGAACCTGAACCTGACCAGGCAGTCGCCGAACTCGACGAGGAGACGCAAACCAAACACTACAAACTCATCGACGCTTTAGAAGAGCTTGACGATGTCAACACTGTATATACAAACTACCGCGAGTAGAAAATGAGACAGATCAGTACATGTCTAAGAAATAAATATCTCGCTAGTCGAGAAATAAACTCACCGTGCATGCTAGGGCCAGATATCATCTTGACGAGGCGGCCACTGCGGTCGACGAACCGGGGGACGAAGGCCGGATTTGGGAGGCACATGCCAGCCCCGGCCGCCCCAAGTGTCGAGTTCAGGTTCGGGTACCGCGTAGTCGTCGTAATACGGCACTAGGCCTGACTGTCGGTATGGATACCCGTACTGCCCAGGCGTTCCCGGGTACGCAGGGTGGGGCCTGTACCGCGCCGACGGATGATTGCCGTAGCTCATCGGTCCTGCATAGCTGTGGTGTGTACCATGGTCTGCACCATAGTCATAAAGCTCCTTTTTGGGCAAACTGGCTTCATAGTTGTACTCGGGCAAATAATCTCCTGGCACGGGGGCCGGATCATAAGCACCGTATCGATAGGTTTCTTCTTCGGGCTCATAAACACCACCATAAGAGTCCTGTTGCCACAAGTCGTTTTCAATTAGGGGCACCATAGGAACAACATATGGGTTATGAGCAGGCCGATGATTAGGGGCTAGAGATGGCTCTCTGGCTGATACAACCAGACTCAAAGCATTTTCAACATAAGAGAGCTCTTCTTCAGAAAGATAGAGCCCCTTGATTTTGAGCAGAATCATCCCCAGAGAGGTGCCACTTAAATCGGGGCGGAAGTTGGGGAAATGTCTGATCAGCGTTCGTACAGCATGTTGTGCGGAAATGATGGATCGTGCGTTGCGCATCGAGTTGGATCCTACCGACAGCAAAGTGAGAATCGCCCGATACGGGGTATCTTCGTTTGAAACGGGCGCTCGTGTTGGCGGGTCGACTGGACGAGCATACTTGCTGAAAGGTGCGTCGCCATAGCTCTCGATATCATCATGAGGTCGCTTCGTTCCATGTTCAGCATACGAGGAGCCATTGTACGGGTCAGGTTTAAACGAACCCTCACCAGACGATTGGTGAGAGTCGTGAGCATAATCAGTCCCGTGCGTTGCACCAACCCCTGGGGGGAGCGCCATTGAGGGTAACTGGTGGGTATCAAGGGTAATGATTCGAGACTGGACGTCACCGTGTCCTTCGGCAAGACTACCCGAGTGGGGGGCGACCTGAACAACGGTGATATTCGAAGAATCGGAGCCTCTGAGACGGGCCATGGTCCTAGAAGTGTCTGCAGAAGAGTCGGGCTTTTGATCCATACCCAAAACGTTAGACGAAGAAGTCATGGTTGCGTTCACGATTTGAGCCAGCGGACTGGGCAAGTCGGTAATCGCACCACTCATCTGGTCATGTAAAGTCTGTTTGTGGTCATATTTGAAAGAGAGAGCGGGCTCAGAAACGGCTTTGGTAGCTGACTGGTCGCTGGTGTGGCGATAAGCACAGGACTCTTTCTTCAAATCACGTTCCAAAGCGTCAATAAACAGCTGGTCATGGCGGATAGAGTACCAGTGGAACACCTTTTGCTTCTTTTTAGTCCGAATACAGTTGTGTTTGTAAAGGAACCCCAAAAACTCTGACTTTGCTCCCTCCAGCTTGGCGTGCTCGTTGCACTTTAGGTTGCGCAAATCAGAAAATATGCCCTCTTCGAACTTTTTCCGGTTGGTGATGGCACGACCAAAAGCGGCAAACCGGTAGGTTAGACAGCGAACGATATCCGTGCCGGTCATGTAAAACACGTTATTCCAGCGGACACACGAAATGTCTTCCTCAGTGTGCAACCGAAAGCGGTGGATAACATCATGCGGGGAAAAGTGCACGGGAGCAGTCTCCAAAAATAACTTGAGTTCCAGCAGATCATCCATGATTCGCGACAGTTTCATGGGCTGTAGTACATGATTGATGTATTCTTTTTCGTCAGAGGATCCATGGCTGGTGTTTGAGCGGGCGTAAGATGCACCCGTCATCTCCGTGGGGGGTACAGGGTGGTCCCGAGAAAGTGTACGAGGTTGTGAAATAGGACCGGTGTCGCTTGACATTTGATTTAAACTCTCAACTGAGGAAGGTCTGGTTGAATTATGCGAAATAGTATCGGGCGCCTCCATCGGCAGTGCGTAAACAGTGTATCTCTGGTTGTGGCCCCCGACGTGTTGTTTCCTGGACACTGGATTGTAGAAAAGAGCCGTTGACAGAATATAATCCTCTTTGATCGAACAAGTTGAGAAATATCCGAACACCCTTGACGCTGGGAAAAAAAAATATTAAAGAGCGTGGTTACCTTAAAAATTGTTCTACTTTTAAGATATGGTCAAGGTTGATGCAACTCAAACAAGATGGTAAGGGGTTAGGAGCAAAAAGTGGGTTTGATCGTTCTTAAGTAATCAGGCACCAAAAACCCTTTTTCCAAGCCTACCTTCGGGTCGTGCTGTGCAGAGCGATAAGTATGTCATCATAAATGTAGGAGAGTATAGGATTTGTTACGGCAGTGTGTAAATATTGCTGTTGATCGGATATGGTATAGCTCGTCTATGTTTTCGTCTATATTTCATTCCTGCAGCTCCGGATTGGATCTCAATTCTATCTTGACAGATTACTAACCGACTAGAAAAAGGCATTGCATATGTGCATGGGGGCAAAACAGGAGCATGGAGCCATCTGCTGTGTGGAGCTATAGCAACAGCGCTTTGCACAGCTAGAAATCGCTAGTAATCGTTGTGGGGCCTAGATGCGGGATTCACGGCAATTTTTCTAGGATTTCCCCTCCCCTTTGGGGTTGATTGCCTCTTTCGATCGCTCGGACCAATTTGTTTTTCGGTTCATGTGTGGAGGTTTAAAGTTTATTAAACTACGTAAGAATTGCCCGTGCAAATTGCTTTCTGCCGGAGAAAGTCTAGTTCCTGCGGATTGCCGCCGGTCTACTGCACGTACGTGCCTGATCGGTGGGCAGAGAAACCCGTGAGCACTGGAGATAAACAGCACTCAGTCTAGATACATAAAGAGACGCCCCTTTATATGGCTCGGCCAAGTTGCAGAGGGGTTTCTCAACGTGCCTCTCAACACCCCTCTGGGGCTTAGAATAACACCTCTGCTGAAGGCTGCTGCTGACTGAGCCCAAAGACACAATGAAGCCAGTGGTTGGAGTAAGTATAGCAGACGCTTGAGAGACAAAGGATACTAACCTTTCAGCCATTTGCCGCATGGTTTTGCACTATTTTGTCGGCATTCGCGGTAGTGATTCTATCTGCTTTGGCTCTGCTGTTCCGTTCAAATCATGAGGCGGTCATGGGCAGCATCAACGACCCTGAGGACGGCAAGGCGGTTTCCAACACCATTTTTGGCGCAGTAATTATCTATATTTGCTTCTTTTTGTGCTGCGGATCGCAAGCATTCTTGGGCCAACGCAATGGCGCGGTACAACTTAATTAATAAATGATTATTTGCTCTACTCGCTGGAGTTATATACGTACTGGTGGACTCTTCGTGCGTGCTCCGACAAAGAAAGAGGAACCAGAGATGCCAGGGCACTGTTAGGAATGTGCTTGAAAATCGACCAAATGTAAGAGTAGACGAGAATGTCCAAAAGGCCCAGGTTGCCTCCACAAGCAAGTTGACCCACGCTGAAAAACTTAGCATCGCCAAGCTTGGTGGCTAGCGAGTGCAGAGCCATAGACGTCGTATGTGAATTGAAATGCCTTACGACCCTGTGCCTACCCTGGGCACCCAAATGATCAAGTAGTTGGTTTGTTATTATTCGATTTGCTGGCCAAGGCTGCGACCGATCTCGATCGGACGAGTATACCGTCAGACACTGCTTTTCATAGTCCTCGCTCAAAATAGTAGCTAGCCATGCCTCATTGAGCCATTTATCAAGCATTACTTTGAATAGTTCCATTTCTCCATCCAGTTTTTCCTCCTCTCCCACCAAAAACCCAAGTATTTCGTCAAGCCCACTGTAGACTCCCGAACCGTCTCGTTTCCCGCCGCTCAAGACTAACAAGGGCAGCTTCTCATTTTTCGTCATATACGGCGACCCCAGCGCCACTTCGACGTCTTTGCCCAGCACTTTCATCAATGTTTGCACAGCCAGCCCATTTGGATCCATGGCAATGTGATCAGGCCCCACATTATAAACAAATAATCGGACGTCCCGCTCGTTTGCTGCAGAATGATTGGAAATTTCAGGGTACTCTTTCAGCGGGAACTGGTCAAATACTGCCTTGACAGGGCCGGGAACTCGCATATTTTCCTGGCTGGCAGCAGCTGCTTGTGGTGTTACCTAAAAAGAAAACTAGGCAAAACCTCGCCCCAACACGGTTTACCCCGGCTTACGATATCTCCACAAACGGCCGAAGGCAGAGTTTACGTTAGGACAAACGGTGTTTAATTGGTAAAGTTACTGCAAGATGACGACAATTCTGACCTCGTCAAGGCTTTCGAGGCTCGCGGCCTATCCCCATCTCTCCAGCAGCTGGCACTATCTTTCTGCAGCCATTCTCAGCGTGTGCAACCACCCCCAGGAGATTCCGGCTCTCTACAAGTATGCTATGGAGGTGACCCCGAAGGAGGACCACGCACGTGTAACTTCCGAAATGCGGGAGTCTCTGTTAAAAGCGGCGGCTCTGATTGGCCTACCCCGCACTATTAACTCCTTGACGGAGCTCAAAAATGTCACTCCGGAAGAATTACGGTTAGACGAACCTTTGCGGAGTGACGACACCGACTTTGAGAAAGTTGGTGAATCTTTTTTCGCCAAAGTGTATGGCAAAATCACCAAGCGCATTCACTACCAGCTGCACACGGCCTACCCTGATCTCAACTGGTTCATCATCAAGCACGAGTACGGCCCCCTATTGTCGTTCACCAAGATCTTGGGTGCCAAAGAAACCTCATTGGTGGTTGTAGCCAGTCTAGTCCCCCAGGACGTCAACCCCCAGCTCAAGGGCCACCTCAAGGGGGCCGTGAACAACGGCTCGTCTGTTGAAGAGGTCAACAGTGTCCGAGATATGGCCATTGAGCTCAGTCAATGGTGTGGTGTTCAACCTTGGCGCTCAGAAGTAGCCAAACTGTAGAGGCCAAGTATATGAAAAAAGGGTATCAATAACAGTATATATATAGCTATATAAATGAGCCATGAGGTGACATGGTGTGAATAGATAATAAACGGTGCGTATGAGGCCTTGGCCAGGCAGAAGCTTGAAATGAAACTTGGAGGCTTCCACAAAGACTAGGTTTATGCAGTGTTCGGGCAGGGCGAGGTAAGGCAAAATTTTGGACAGTGACCTGATGTGGGGGAAGACAATAGTAGGACCGGAGTTGTGAGGTCCAAAAGACGGGCACAGGATGAGGTATTATACGGGTAATTGGCCCCAGTTTTCTGGCTCTGCATCAATCGGTCCCACTTCAAAGTCGTCGGGAACATCCTTGAGCCAGTTTCTAACTTTTTGCTTGCTGGGGACTCGAGTGCCCCGGTCAGGCTCTACCAGTGTCTTGTAAACAAGGGTAGTGCTCGTCTGGCCGGTTACCGGATCAACACCCAGGCGGGCTATGAGGCTAGCCTCTGCGTTGCCACCAGCAATAGCGAGCTGACGGCCGGCAGAAACATGGCATGCTTCCGGTGGCACACCGTCAACGGCCAGTTGCCCGTTTTCATCCACACGGGGAGTCGACCGGGCGGAGGAGCTTCCAAAGGAAGTTGGCAAGTCTGAAGGCGTCCGTCTGAAAACTCGGCGCAGGCGCTGCTTCCAGCGGCTGTGGTCTTCGTTGTTACCGCCAAACATTTAATGCAAATAAAACAAGGAAAAAGAAGTGAATAACAAGAAGTCGTTAGCGTATAAATCCGTCAAACCACTGTGTTATGTGAAGACTTTGCACTCCCGTCTTTTCTTGAGGTATATATGTGAGACACCTTAGTTTGCCCCGCGATAGTATATAAAACTTTTGGTCCCAACTTGGCCTGCATTAATGCTGCATGTTGGCCGCAACCCTCAACCAGTCTCGGGAGCGGTTTATGAATGAGGCAAATGCTTTTTTGGGAATCGGCATAAGTTGCCGAGTTCGGAAAGATGGTTATCGGCAGCATACACGGCTCTGATTTTGATAAATTATTTTACTACGAGCTCATAGTCTAGCCATGGCATGGCTAACCCACGGCCTTTCACGCCACCCCTATATTCCTCCTTCAGCCTCCCAGGTTCTGAGTCAGGAGACACCGATCCTCTTGCGGTAGTAGCCGTTAGGTAACCGGGCCAGGGCCTAAAGAAAGCTGCTGCGGTTGGCATAAAAGATAGCTCCGATACATTCTTGGCTAGGCAGAAAACCCAAAAAAAAAAAAGCACAACGTCGCATCCGACGGCAATTTACAGATAGGGGTTGTTTGCATTACATATTCTGTATGAAAATAATCTACTGCGACTCCTGAGCAACGGCCTTCTCAGCAGGCTGGTCGTGCAGGATGACAGTGGGAGGTCCAACGGGCTTCTCGGCCTTGGGGGCCAAGATGTGGATGTAGTCGGGAAGAGAAGCCTTGGGGGTACCAGGGGCACCGTTGGAGGCGGGATCACGCATGATCTTGACCTTGATACCAAGAGCACCCTGACGGAGGAGAACGTGACGGGTAGCGGTGTCAATGAAGTCGCGAACGGGCTGACCGGAGTGGATCATGAAACCGTCCTGGAACTTCATGGACTTGGCACGGGCAGCACGCAGCTTACCAGAGACAACAACCTCAACACCCTTGGCGCCAGACTCCATAACGTAACGGACGACACCGTAAGCGGCACGGCGGATGGCCAAACCGTTGAGCAGCTTGTAGCGAAGAGACTCGCACTGGGCAACGGCGGAGAGACCACGCTCGGGAACACGCTCAGCAAAGATGGCCAAGGTGCTGGGACGCATAGCAAAACGCTTCTCAAGGAGAGAGGTCAGCTCACGAATGCGGCGACCGTTCTCACCCAAAACGGCCTGGGTGTGAGCAGCGCGGACAACGATCTCGGTCTTGGTAGGGGTCTTGCGGACCTCAACACCGGAGTAGCCCTCCTCGGAAAGCTCACGAGTGAAGAACTCGTTCAACTCGGCGTAGAAAACACCGTCAGCGACGTGCTTGCGCTTCTGAGACATGTTGGCGCTCATTTTGACTATGGATAGACCTGTCCGCAGCTTGCGTGGAGAGTCAGTAGTTCGCTCTGCGTGACCCCCAAGTATGCCCTAAAGCCCTAATTCATATCTTCGAGAGATGGCTTATATTATATAATCACGATCGCGAAAGAGGTCCCCCAAACCATCGCCCAGCTCAGTATGAGCGACTCTCCAGTTCTTTATTCTTTAACGTTGCAACGACCTTCATCAATATCAGCATCGGTAGGTGGTCAGTTTATAGAAGGCACCAAGGCTCAGCAAATTGTGTTGGCCCGTGGTTCCTGGTTAGAGTTACTGCGCCCTGATCTGGATTCAGGTAAACTAGTACTCGTTCATAGAGTCAACGTTATGGCCACTGTAAGAAGTCTGGCGACCTTCAAAATCGCCGCTGCTGGTCACAATTATTTATTAATGACAACAGACTCTGGTAGACTGTCTGTGTTGACCTACAACTCCAAAGAAAACCAGTTCGTCGCATTGAAAAACGAACCTTTTGGCAAGTCGGGCATTCGTAGAACTATTCCTGGAGAACTGTTGGCCTGTGATCCCAAAGGAAGAGCCGCAATGGTCGGTGCAATTGAGAAAGGTAAGCTTGTTTATGTTCTCAATAGATCTGAGGATGGTACGCTCTCCGTCAGTTCGCCACTGGAAAACACCGCAATCAACTCAATTTGTTACGATCTTGTAGGTCTCGATGTCGGTTATGAGAATCCAACTTTCGCTGCGCTTGAAGGATCTTATGCAGAAGGCTCGCAGCCGGCCGCTAAACGGCTGGTTTTGTATGAGCTTGATCTCGGATTAAATCATATCGTGCGCAAGTGGACAATGCCCCTAGAGTTTTCAGCTGGTCTATTAATTGCTCTTCCAGGTGGTATCGATGGGCCCTCGGGTGTATTGGTTTGCTTCGACGGGTTCATACAATATTTCCACCCGGGCCAGGATTCCGTGCTGCTCAAATTACCACACGTTCCCGATAATGACACAAACTATATTGTTTCGTCGGTCACGCACAAATTAAATGGGTCTTTTTTTGTTTTACTACAAGATCGCTCCGGCACATTGTTCAAGCTTAGCTTTGTACTGCCCGATGATGAGTTCACCGCTCGTTGGGGTGGACGCAAGGCTCTAGCAAAAATGGAGCTTCAACAGTTTGGTGCCTGTCCACCTTCGTCGTTCTTAAGTATCTTTAAGGCTGGCTTTTTGTTCTGTGCGGTTGATTCTGGAAACCATCTATTGTATCAGTTCAACACATTGGGCGAGGATGATGATGTCCCAATATATTCCTCAGAATCTGAAGAAACAAAAACTTACGAACCTTTGCAACTGGAAAATATCACGGTCGTCGATGAATTGCCGTCGTTGAATGCTACGTCTTCAAGTGCTGTTCTGAATGTTCGTAAGGACGAAACACCTCAAATCTATGCCGTATCTGGCACCGGCGAATACTCATTTTTTAACGCCGTCCAGTATGGAATAGAGGTTTCAGAGCTCATTAGTTCACCTCTGCCTGCACAACCTCTTGCGGTATTCACGACCAAAACTCAGTACTCCGACGAATATGATAAATACATTGTTTTGTCTTTTGCCAATGAAACGCTTGTGCTTTCGATCGGAGACGAAGTAACTGAGGTCTCTGATTCCGGTTTGGTTAAGAATGTGTCGACCTTAGCTGTTCAACAAGTAGGACTGTCCAGTTTGGTCCAAGTTCATGCGAATGGATTGGTACATATAAGCAAGGATTCGAACGTGACAGAATGGAAACCACCAAGCCAATCCACGATCTTAATGTGCGCTGCCAATAACACCCAAGTCATCTTGGCATTGTCGACTGCTGAGATTGTTTACTTTGAAAGCGACACTGAAGGAATGCTTATTGAGTACTCACGTCGACAGAAAATGCCATCACCAGTTACTGCCCTCGGTATAGCACCAGTGCAAAAGGGTCGTTTGCGGGGATTTTTTGCTGCTGTTGGCTGTTCTGATGAAACCGTTCGTTTACTGTCTCTCGCGCCAGGATCAACCCTTGAAACTTTAAGTGTTCAGGGTATTTCAGCCCCAGTATCCTCTGTTGCCATAAGTGAAATCAATACTGAATTCAGTGTGCACATCGGCCTGGACAATGGCATGTATATTGTCACGTCATTCGACAGTGTCTCAGGTGATCTAGGCGATGCTCGATCCAGATTCTTGGGCCCGTACAAGGTTACAATTGACCGCACCTGGACTTCTGAAACAAACCTTCAAGTTGTTGCTCTATGTACAAAAGCCTGGGTTCACACCTCCTCAACAAGCGGCGCTGACCTGGTGCCTATCTCCTATGCACGGCTAATAAGTGCCGCTCCTTTCTCCAGTGCTGATTGTCCAAAAGGTACTGTGGCGGTTACGGATAGTTCACTCGTAATTTTGCAGGTTGACAGCAAAAGGGAGAACATACACCAACGACATATTCAACTATCCAAAACTCCGCGAAAGTTTATTACGAACTCCTTGACAGCTTACTTTTACACGCTCTGTACCACTAAGAACCAGACGTCTATTGAAGTTGTTGACGCGGTGAAGACAGATTCAGTTCTTTCGAGAACCCATATTGATGGAGTTATGGGGCTGTCTATCTGCAACTGTCGGTTTCAATCTCGAAGCAAGGAATACTTGGTGCTCTCTACAGCAAAAGTCGTCAATTTGAAGCCAGGTACACCAGTATTATACACTGATCCATGTATCAGCATCTATGAGTATTCGGGAAGCCCATTTGGAACTGGTCTTGAACTCGTGCACTCCACAAGTATACCCTCGGTGGCACATGCACTCGTGGGATACAAAGGACTACTATTAGCAGGAACTGGAGATAGTGTTGTTTTGTTTGATATCGGAAAAAAACAACTTCTACGAAGAGGAGCCTGTGTTATCAAGAACTCAAAAGACATTCGAGCTTTAGCTGTGACGAAAGATCGTATTGTAGTCGGCGACATCAAGCGATCAGTCACATTTGTGATGGTTGAGAAAGAAGTTATCGATAGTATTGAGGAGTTCAAACTCTTGCCATTCGCAGATGAGCCCATCGCAAGATCGATTACTTCGCTGACGCTTCTAGACTACGATACAGTAGCTGTGGGTGACCGCAGCGGTAATCTAGCAATCTTGCGTTGCCCAAAATCTGTTTCAAACCTCTCCAAAGATGTGATTATTAGCAAAGAGCAAGTGGCCAATGGCTGTCCCTATAAACTTGAGCTGCTATGCCACTTTTACGTCGGTGACATACCTATTGGATTACACCGGGCATCTTTCACAACTGGAGGATTCGAAGCAATTATTTGGGTGGGTATAAATGGGACTATTGGAGGATTTATACCCATCATGTCGTCGCAGGATGCTAAGTTCCTGCAAAAACTCGAGCAAGAGATGAGGAGTTCAAAGCTGAGCTTTAAAAATCTCGCAGGCCGGGATCACTTAACATATCGTGGTTACTATGCGCCTCCAAAAAAGGCCATTGATGGCGATCTCTGCGAAGAGTTTCGTCGACTAAGCAAAGAGCTTCAACTGCAGGTCAGTGAAGCACTTGAGCGCGAACCTCACGAAATTGAGCGTAAGCTTATAGAGTATCGTACGCGCAGTGTATTTTAAGAACGTTTTTTTCTAGCATATGGACCTAATAAACCTATCTCATCTCAACTCAGCGCTCTAGCTTTTGACATACCACTGGATCCAGGAAGACCAGCTCCGAAATCAGCAGCCTGGAACACTCCCTTTCGGTCGACTGCAACCAATACAGTACCATCAGGTGACCATTGAATCGAAGCGGCCTTGAACTTTGTATTTGAAGCCGCAACCTCGAGGCATACCGTGAACTTCCTGGACTCTGTGGCCAGCCTGGAGGAGGCTAATATGTATACAGCACCACTTTTGTCAACAAAAGCAGCACCTCGCCATACGGGAGAGGGTAAAGCCCTGTGAATTTTGGATCCAAACTTGTCAATTCTCATGACGACCGAGGGAATATTTGTCGTAGTGTGAGATGAAGAGCTTCCGCGTCTCTGACCATTTGAAATTTTAGTATCAAAAATAACTGGCGGGCACCCCTGCGAAACAGAGGTGACTAACAGCGACCTGGAGTCGTCAAAGAACTCTATGTCAGTGATACCTTCGTATTCAGGATCGTCACTGACTTTACGACTAGAGCGCAGCAAGATTCGAGGTTGTCGAGGGTCTAGGAGAGATACACCGAACAGTCTAGACTCTTCATCAGTTCCACACATGAGGAACGTCTCATCAGGAGATACCTTTATAGTCTTGATCATATCAGAATAAGGGCTTGTAAAAGTCACTGTGTCAATATGCGAGAATGCATCATCATCTGCTCCAGCAACATTGGCACATAATATACAAATCATAGGCTGCTTTTTGAGGGTTGTTTTGTCGGTGCTCAGAATTGTGTATACCACAAAAGATCCTTTGAGGGAGACGTCAAGGGCCTGTATGTTGAAGTCACTGTCGTCCTTGTATATGATATTTCCCGTCGCAAGACAGACAATAAAAATATGGCCTTCAACTGATGCGAATGCAACCCACCTTTCGTTCATAGATACAAAATAGTGTGTGTCCTCTGATGCCGATTTGACAGGGCCATTATAAATTAATTCGGGTGGGTCATTGAAGTCGGTGGCTATGCGATAAATAAAATACTGCGATGATGAGCACAGTGCAAAGTATGTCATTTTGGGCGAAATGGCAGACGTCATACGTCGTAAATCCTTCGGTCTTGAGCGCAGAAGCTTGCGGGACTGCGTACTGTGTGTGAAAAGCTTTCGCCAAATCGGATAAGATCGGTTGAAATAATGCATTCTCATTTCATGTAGCACGATCATATTGTTTGAGAGAGGTCGTGGAATTGAACTTTCAAGCGCTTCGGTGTTCTTTGCTGGTTTCAGAGTCGAGGTACTATTGGAATCCAGAGTCGGATTGATCTGTAATGCAATTTGCCGAAAAGCGTCCACAAACCCTTGAGATGAGCTTGAATCACGATTTGCCTTAATGATCTGTGTAGTATCAAAACTTCCAAGAACGTCCACATCAATATTCGTCGTAAAAACTGACCTCGTGCTACCCATTTCCAGCGGTTCCAAGTCAAAAGAAGATTCTGTTGCAGAATCTACAACCGCTGAAGTGGTACTTTGAGAGCCCTCCAAAAGTCGTCTTCGCAGCAGCTTTCTCTTCCCACGAACTAGCTCTTGTGCTTGGGATACTAGAGATGGTTCCGCCGACCCAGAGCTGGTCTGCGCCTCGGCAGCGGCCAAAAGCGACTCCAAACTGTTCAAGAAGTCCATCCACTCCCCTACATCTGATATGAGCCCGCCCACGGCTCCTGAATCCATACTTGGCTCTCGCTGTGCTGTCGTCGCAGCGTACATATACTCCCAGGCGGGGTTGTAGAGAATACGATGAGATTACATGATGTTCACATCGGGGATCATGATAGCCCGCGAGGGGCTGGGGTTGAATTGCGTTGGGTCCGGCATGATTAGGAGGACTAGCATAGACTTAGAACTAAGATAATGCACTTCAATTGGTGTTCTTAACCATTTATCGACAATTGGCCTGGAACACAGTGTCACACACGGCGACATGACACAACTTTGCAGCACCGTGCCGCTATCGGGGCAAGGGCTTTATCACCGCCAAGGCCTGTGTTACTGTCTTCCTGTAAATGCAATGTAGAAAATCCTACGATTAAAAAATTTTCATCCGGCCAATTCGTCCATCATTGGCTTAAGTCTCTATGCTTCTACTGAGTGCTCCCTGGAATAATTTGATCTAGCGAATCTTGCTACAGTCACCATCTGAGTGCCGCCCATTCTCTACGCTACACAATACAAGTATGATTATGCACGGCGCGTAAGCTCGCAGCTTGGGTTCGACATTAGATAAAAGAAAGAAATATGGGTTGGCGGGGATAATTTGTTCAAAATATGTCTAGTATAGTTCATTTTGGTATAAATAAGTGTTGAGAAATACTTTATGGTGTTAATCATAAACCATTTTATAAACATCATATGCTGGTGACAGATCTAGATCGCTGCGTCCAATCCATCGTCCAAACTTCCGGTTAAATCGCTCATCGTTTTTTCGCCAGCGGATTCGCATTTCGCGTGATACCTCGAACGTGCTCTGCTCTGCATTCTCCCCTCTTCCGATGCTGGATCCAAAACTAGGGTCCCGCGTACCGGGCATGCCGTTTACATCAAGCTCATCAATTCCAGCGAACGGATCGGGGTCCTCGTGATCATCACCCTGTTGAACCCAACAGAGGTTTTTCTTATCAAAACACATGCCCCCATTGATGCTTTTGAGCTTAGACACAGCAGCGGCTGATTCTTTAGAGATCAGTGTGGGTTTTTTAGCAAGAGCATTGTCGAACCTTTGCACGTCGCCCTCATTGCCTTCCCATTGACCAGCCGCAGGATTAAATATCATACCATTGAGCTCGCTCTGCTGTGGTATGCCGTTAGTGGCAGGGTTTCTGATCAATCCGATCTTTCGTCGGCGTCGGTCATGAAGACCAGCTTTGGACGAAGTGTCTGGCTTTGATCTCGATTTCTTGGGAACAACTGGTCGCTCTGGCTCAATGTATTGTGTCAATGGCCGTAGCTCGGGTCGCCTGACGATTGGATCCTGGGGCCGCTGACTTGCCTTGGTCGATGGTAGTTCCATCATTGATTTGGCAGACCTCAATCGGCTTGACTTTAGATCTGGGAGCTGAGCAATGGATTGCACACTACGCAATCTTCGATTTATATCTGCCATGTGCGTAGCCATCTCATTTCGCTGCTGTTCGAGTTGCTGCTTGTAACCAAAAATGATATTCTTGTTAATTGTGCCTCTAGAAAAATCAAGCGCGTTCAGATCAATTCCACGGGCTATATCATCACTTTCTTCTTCAGAAGTATGCTGAGCCCAACGAATTGTCGCTGGGGCGCGACTCAGGGAAGGTGCAGCAAAGTCACGTAGATCCTGCAGCCTGGCCCTTCGTTCTCGTGCTTGAAAACGTGAAAGGAGGTCATCTTGGGTATTGCTATCTTTCTCTTCCCAGACAAAGTCTTCTTCTTCAATGGGATTATCCAAACTACTGATAGAAGAAGCCGAAGAGGACATGGACATTCGCGCCGGAGAGTCGCCATCCGTTATGTAGCCATCAGAACAATAAGGGGCAAAGCGCATTTTAAGCTTGACTCCATCATCTAATCCATCAAACCCGTCCTCGAAATCACTGTCACCCAGAGTAGGAGTGGATTCAAACTCACTAGGGCGACCGCTGAGAGTGCGATTGGGGTCCTGCCTGAAGCTTGCGAGCATTTTCAAGGTCCCGTTTTTACTTGTAGAAAACGCAGTGGGTACACGTTTGATTGTATCACCTTTAGACAATGTCAAGTCATTGAAATCATCAGCAAAATCATCGTTGAAGTTCTCTGTGTGCTGCGCCAGCTGCCGGTTTCTTTGAGGTGTACTCATTTGAGAGAGAACTGAAGACTTGAAATCCACTGTTCCAAATCCGTCGTCGTCATTATCTGTTTCAATATACTTGTGCATCCTCCAATGCTAATCAGGGGTTGTTGTGGTTCAATCGGACTGCTTACTAGTCGAAGATGGCTGGGTAGTGAATCTGTTAGAATAGTTATACAAATAGCAAGAGGGGGTTGTAGAAACAAGTTCAGGTGCAGAATAAGTTTACTTTTTGATTTGTCGAAGTCTGTCTGGATGAATATTTCCGAAATCTGAGGCGGCGGCCTTCGAACTTTCTTCGGTGGAACCCGACTTTGTATTAAGTTTCGTTTTCTTTTCCTGCTCAATTCGTTCTGTGAGTTCATCCTGCAAAGCAGCATTCTTCTGATCCAGCTTCTTGCGGCGTTTTGCAGAGTTGCCACCACCGCCTGCGGTCAACTCGACGTTAATCTTTCTGTATTTCAAAGTAGAGTGATGGAATCTCAAAGCGATGTGTAGATTCTTCGATGCCTCGTTGCCTTCGAACTCCATAAACGCAAAACCTTTCCGCATCCTCACATTGGAGGGATTAGCGGTCTTAAAGTGTTCTTTAAGCTCTTCTTCCTTCAGATCATAGGGCAGGTTGCCGACAAATAAAATAAATCTGGGGGGAGCTTTCTTTTTCGCTGGCGCCTCTTCCTCACGTTTACGTTTTTTTTCAACAGTAGCATCTTGCTCTTTTACAATTTCCTTTTCAGGTGCACCTTTCTTGAACTGCAAGGCCTTTTTTTGCTTTTTGGTCAATTTCTCCGACATCGTGCGTTCGAAATTAATTTTTCGACAGCCGCCCAAGTTTCGTAATCATGCCCCGGGGTATTGATCCGAAAATGTGGGGGCATTAGAACCAAAAAAGTAGCGCCGTTTTCCTTCCAAATTTTCGTATTCTTGTCTCTCTAATCAATCACGACTAGCTCTACTTTTAATATTCACTATTCACCCCAAGTTCCCACGCTTTGTGAGTCACAAGGGTTACGTGTGTCATCATAAGCGCGACAGTTCTTCGTATGTTTATATTGGCATAAAAATAGTAGTCGAGAAAAATAACCCCTAGCACAGCTTTTTAACATCATAATACTCGACGGACTACCTTGCCGCGCGTATTAGCAGTCTTTTTTTTGCGAGTTGGCAACACTCTATTCTCCCCACTTCCGTTCCCTCACAAAGCCAGTAAGCCACCTTTCCCTCCCTCTCATCAGCCACGCAAGACCACGCCTGACCCGAGGTTCCAAAACATAGGTGAGCTCGAGTACCCCAAACGGATACCACGGACTTATTTAGATTTCAAAGAGAATTCCTCTGCGTATAATGTCTGGGCCAAGTGATTTACCTGTTACCAAGACTATTTCTCTGGAGGAGCAGAACGCGTCCGATGGCACAATGGTAGTGCCGGCTCAACCGGTAACCCCTGCAAACTCCAGCTACCTCCTCACTGATTCTAATTTACGAGAGATTTTACTTTCCGACTCTGGCCCGGAGGCTCTGCTGTCTCGTCTAAAGCAATCTATCCACTCCTGTAAAGAGTTTGCAGCATACATCAAGAAAGCTGCCACTATTGAGAACGATCATTCACAGCAGCTCAAGAAAGCTGCACGTGGTGCAACAGACACTTTCAAGCGTTCCGATAATCGAACTGGTACATTTCAAACACAGATTCTCGACATCATCAAAAGCACCGACAGGGTAGGTGATGCTGGTAATAATTTCATTGATTCAATGCACCGGATCCACGATGAATTACTGGAATTGGTGCGTTCAATCGATCGCCAGCGCAAAACGGCTAAGGAAGTAGCTCTGCGCAACGAGCGCAATCTCCAAGAAGCCGAGACCCAAGCTGAGCGAGCTCGGGCCAAGTACGACCAGTCTTGTGAAGATCTCGAGCGTTCCCGCCAGGGAGATCCCAGCAAAGGTAAATTGGGGTTCAAAAACAAGAGCGAAGATGAGCTTCACAAGAAAATGACAATCGCTGAAGTCGACTACCAAAATAAGGTTGACACTGCGTTACGCATGCGCAGGGAACTTGTTTCAAAACTACGCGTTGACTCAGTCAAAACACTGCAAAGTCTGATTCTAGAATGTGACCAGGCTTTAAACCTCCAGGTGCTCCGCTACGCAAACCTTTTGGAGACGCTTCAACTCAATCGCGGCTTTGTTATCGCACCGATGAAACCAAAAAATTCCCCCACTGCTAACCTGACGGTCAAAGAGATGGCGTGCAAAATGGACTCGGAGCTCGATTTTTACAACTACGTGTTGGCGTTGCCTAAAACGAAAGCATCTCTAAATCGACCTCCAATCACGAACCGAAAGCATCCCTCTCTTTCTGGTGGCCGTTATGGTGGAGGTGGTGGCCCGATCAGTGCTGGGTCAACTAATATCAGTGCACCCTCCGGTTTCACGGTCAAGACGCCCAGTTCCAATATCGCTGGTCCTATCATTGTTAATGCAAGTCGCGAACGTAAGACCTCTGTGGCGAGCACTGCCAGTACTATACCCTCCAAGTCCTCCATCGTGGGTTCCGGAACTGCTAAAACAGGCCCAATATTGGCACCACGTGGTGGACGGCCATTGGAAACTTCTCCAACTCAACCCAATGCTATGGTATCACCTGCGGCGAATACGAGCGTGAATGATTTGACCAGCTCTTCAAATGCGGTCCCAGTGCCTCCTCCGGTGGCTACACCTACAATTGAGGTGACTGACGCTGCTCCCGAACCACCCGCCCAGGAATCTCCCACCAGATCGACGCCAGTTTATGGGACACCCCTTGAAGATCTGCTGGACCAGGAAGAGGGTACAGTTCCAAGAGTGGTTTATCAATGCGTTCAAGCTATTGACAATTTTGGTTTGGAAGTGGAGGGTATTTATCGAACTAATGGTAATTCTGTGCAAGTTCAGGAAATCAAAAGAGAATTCGATGCTGATTCGGCAGCTGTCGATCTGCTGCGACCAAATGCCGTCGTAAATGATATCCACAGCGTAGCATCTGCTTTGAAGCAGTATTTCCGTGAACTCCCCGATCCGCTTCTCACGCGTGAGTTCCACCGCGAGTTTATCAATGCTGCAAATATCAGTGACGATATTCGCCGTCGTGATTCCATTCATGCGATCATAAACAAGCTGCCTGATGCAAACTATACGACCCTGCGGTACCTCGTGTTCCATCTTTATCGTGTTCAGGAGCGGGAGTCTATTAACCGTATGAATATCACAAATCTTGGTATTGTCTGGGGTCCCACTCTTATGGCAACAGACTATTCGAACGTGGGTGAAATGGCTATTCAGGGTCGTGTTGTGGAGACTGTTCTCGCGAACGCATATGCTATTTTTGAAGCAGAATAAATCTGTCTTGTTTTTGTCGATATATATTTATCTTTCAGTAGAAAAAATTGAAACGGAAAGGAGAATAAATTATGTGAGAGGACCTAGGGTGCCTGCGCTCAGTCCTCCTCTGGCAAATCATGGTCTGCGACTCGTAAGCGGTATAAGAACTTGGATTTTGGCATAGGATTTGGATTCAACGCGAAAACATCGTCACGCTTGAAGGTTTTACCTGGCAGGTGGGAATGCCAGAGGATAAGCTCGGCTCTACCGCTCAGCAGATCAACTAGAGCATTTCTAATTTCAGAACGCTCAAAGGGTAACTGTTGAACAAGGGTTTTGTAGGTATTTGTGGAGCTTTCGAGATGTTTCAGTATGGCTAACTGAACGTTAGAGACAAAGAAGGAGTCACCACCGAAAAAAATCTGGGTCGAGGAAAGTGCCTCAGAAATGACAGCCTTTCTGTCAGTGTACAACTCCTCGTATTGATTCTGGACTTTTGTACCAGTTACGGTAGACAATTGATAGTCCAAATGCCAAGCGGAGCGGTTACCAATTAATGCACATTCATCGAGGCTCGCACTGACCTGACAATCACTCAATATGATTTTTGCAAAATAACCGTATTTACGATCGATTTTGTCCAGAGTGGCCACAATCAATTTCTGGTGTTCTTGATCAATGTCAACAGTTTTGCCATCTGGACGAGGCAACAAAAGCGCTTTGAGACTGTTCAAGAGTTCACTCACAAACTTCTTTTTAGAGTCTTCATTCAGGGATGAGACCAAGTCACCAGCATTCAATACCCGCTTGTTTCTTTTAGAGATAGAATTCATACCTCGCGGTGAACCAATTTCAAAAAGAACGTACCGAGCCAGATCTCTGCCTATTTTGGCTGTATCAACATCGGTCTCTTCCAAAGCCTTGGTCCACATTTCAAAGGGCTGATAAGATCGACTATCTGGTGCTGGGCATCGCACGAGGAGAGCATGCAGCCTTTGGAAGATAGCCGCCCTCTCGATCGGTTTGAGACCTGAGTTAACGATCTGGGTACATGCTTGTCCCAGAGCTCTTCTAACAAACTGGTCACTAGTAGCGACAGAGCCTTTCATTGTTGAAATCAATCTTTGGTAGGCGGTCAACGCTTTTGCATTGTTGCGAATTAAAACAGCTGGGAGGCAGCCAAAAAGAATAAGATTGGCCTCTGTGATAGCTGAGCTAACAATCACCTCCAGAACTTCCTGGTTTGCCGTTACTTTGCCCAATCCTACTTTATTCCAGGCATGCTCTAGCGTGTGGATCCAACTAGTCAAGAGCTGACAATGCCGAAGTAACAATCGATCCTTACGCTCACCTGAAAAAAGTGACTGTTGTTTCTCCAGCAGCTCTTTCGCGCTTGTTATGACCCTATTTTGGATCAATTGAAGGAATGTTTTTAGACTCTCTCCTGAAAAGAAACCGGAGAGGTTCACCATGCTGTCAATCGGAATCTGCAACTCCGTATCTTCAATGATAAGATCAATGGCCTCCACGTAGACTGCGCACAAGCGGTCAATTATTTCCTCATGACCAAGAACAACATCCGTAATAACACCCATATTCAAAAAGCGCGCATCTTTTGCGGAAGAACCTGAAACTAATGAGTAGATTTTGGACAGAACTGAAAGCACCAGCCGAGTCCGATTCAAAATTGCTACCGCGTCAATAATAAAATGATCGTTCTGGCCCAGATTGACAATGGTTTGGCTTGTTGCAATTAATGAACTTCCGATTTCGTGTTTTATACGAGACCAAAGCGGTTTGCCGCGCCCTTGCTGAGCCAAAAGCTCGGAATATTTTATCAGCTTTCGTGGCACTTGTTCCAAACTTTCAACAGACCCATCCTTGAGTATATCAGAAATACCCTGGACAACAAATTCCTCCATAGCCATCAAGGCCGATACTTCATCTGCCCATTTGGTTTGGGATTCAAGCGCAGGACTACCAAACCTACTCGATGATGCTGCACTCGAGACGGTCAGGCCTTCATAATCATCACTCAAACTCTTCTGCAAGCCCTGGTCGGAGCCATTTCTTGAACCAGGAGCTTCCATGGATCAGGGTCTCAAGTAAGCCTACAAGAATGGATGAAGTGGGAACACAAGGCTACTGTGTTCACAGAACGATATTAGCTTGAACGCTTTGGATTCCTCACTACCCTATGAATATGCTACTCAAATGAATGCACAACCTCTAATTTATGTCGAATTAACCAGGGTACGAGAGGCAGGCGGTGTACATCTATTTAGGGTTTGATCCGAGTAATGACTAAGTTCTGTGTAAGCTCTATGTAATCTCTTATATGTAGCATAGGGCTTTAGGGCTGTACAGTCACGCGATCGGGCCCTCTAGTAGGCCAATACACTCGCGACCGGGACTGGAAATACTCAACCTTCAATATGGCTGATAACGATACTCAGCAGCGCCGCCGCAAGACTTTGAAGAAGTTCTCTTACCGTGGTGTTGATGTTGCCGATCTCATCAACATGAGCACTGAGGACTTTGTTCCCCTGCTCCACTCCCGTGGCCGTAGAAAGTTCAAGAGTGGTCTCAATGCTAAGACCCTCCGCTTCATGGCTAAGCTCCGCAAGGTCAAGGCCGAGGCTGGTCCCGATGCCAAGCCCGCCCCTGTCAAGACCCACCTCCGTAACTGCATGGTCGTCCCCGAGATGATTGGCAATGTTGTCGGTGTCTACAACGGTAAGGTCTTCAACGCTGTTGACATCCGCCCCGAGATGGTTGGCAAGTACCTTGGTGAGTTCTCTATTACCTACAAGCCTGTCAAGCGTAAGAACCCCAACGCCAACGCTGCTTTCTCTAAAATGATCCCCCTTAAATAAGTAGCACGAATTCATTTTTTGTAATTAACTCGCGCTCTGTTTTATAGGGTTCAGCATTAAATTTACTTTTAAATCTCTATTGAGTATATCTTCTCTAAGCCGTAGCCCTTTTCCGCGTCCTAGGCTGCTGGCCCATCCATCATAGAATGCAATCCTTCCCGGGCCGTGCCTGCTGAGGGATCGTTGGGAGTTCAGCCTGTAGTAATGGGTCAGCTGTGTGAACTACAGCAAAACCATGTTTTGATATAGACTGCCTAAATGTATACTTTCAATATGCTCGTTTCAAACACTATATTGCATTCCGTGTGAGTGTGCCCCCAATTTGGGACCCGGACCATCCGCATAAGGCTAGTGTTACAACCAGCAGCTATCATAGAACATAGCCCAACGATAAAAGCGACCAGTGAGAGAGCTGGCTCGTCAGATATAGCGAGAGTTGATCGGAATTCATTAAGCCTCTTGAAAAAATAAGCGTGCGTTCAGCAGATTTATCCTCACATTTCCATGGTCCCAGCATAAGACTTATTTTTCATACCTTCAATTTAATATCAGTAGAATTCATATAATTTTTTCCCTGTGCTATTGTTTCTTTGGCGCTTCCCTGGCGTTTGGGGTGCCGATGTTGAGGTCCCCGAGGTAGAACCCTGCATAGTGATAACGCGCGGCACGGATGCCTGCAAAACACGGCTCTGGCCGGTT